>NC_060175.1:30276072-30876072 GCF_021184085.1 Oncorhynchus gorbuscha | reverse complement strand
CTTTCGCAAGGCACTGTAATTCACCAAACTAACTCCTCCAGGTCTAGTTATTTAGAAAAACATTAGACAACTTCAATCTCCAATAAGTCTGTGTAAGCCTGTGTAGGCCTAACCCTATTTGTCAGTAGCTAGGTTTCATCCATTTGGCGATGGACATCATGTGAATATTCTTGAATCCACATTAAATAAAATAGTCACATTTTCCCACCAGTGGTAGGCCTATGTTTCCATCAAATGGACTTATTGCAGATAAAAATCAGTGCATGATACGCACTGTCAAACAGAAGCGAAGCATCGATCATCAGAATAAGACCCTCAATATTTATTGCAAAGCAGCATTAAGCTCATCACCGTGCACTTTCACCACCCTGTGAAGTTCATCATAACTTATTCAATCTGTATCTTAATAACTGCATAGTTTCCCGAGTCATAGTGGGAGGACCACACACCATCTCATCGCATGACTCCAAATTTACTTCGATATGGTTTTTATATCAATATTTGAGCATAAAGGCATTTCCAACGCCATTTCCCAGATAATTAATTATACCTACACAAAATTATCCCACCATGTTGAAGTTGAACAAACAAATTAGGGTCATATGGGGTGAGATGCCCCCCCACCCCCACCCACAAGATGGTGTCATAATTATATAATCCAATGAAGTTACATCCATTATTTTATTTTTAATATACATGCAGGGAAGCCTTAAGACAAATCATCCACTTGTCTAGGGAGAAACATTTTGATTGTTTTTGGGTAAAGTAGTAATATGTTAGGTTAGTATGTTGGGGCAAGATTTTCACGGGGGCATCTCACTCCTTTATGGTTGATCATTTGTTTCTATCTGTAATTCAGGTACTGGCTAGCCCAGTTAGCGAACTATCAACCTCACTAGCAGAAAGTCTGAGGTGAAATAAATGTTAGTTAGCATAAGCTAATGTCTGCTAGCATAGCTAGCTAACCCCCAGTTAGTAGGGTTAGAATTAGCGTTAGGGGTCAGAGTTAAAATAGGGGCTAGGGTTAGGATTAGAATAAAATTTCGGGTCAGAATAGGGGTTAGGATTAGAATATGAGTTAGGTTAGGGTCGGAATATGAGTTATGGTTAGATTAGGGGGCAGTTCTCCACTGTTCCTAAGACATTTTCTTTAATTTTCAGATGAGAGTCCTATGGTGAGGAGGGGATTTTTGTATTATGCTAATTCAATTTCCATGTGGTGCAGACACCAACCTTAATTGAGTTGTCTACTTCCTCTCATTTGGCTGAACTAATGCCTTTGAGCGTAGACATAAAATCTATCACGTAACCAGAATCAGATAGCTGTGTGCATTTCCATAGGGGTGTATCACAGGTGAGCGTGCTCTTTGCCACTTGTCTTCCACATAGATAGGATCCAGTGGGCAGGGTTGACTGAACAGTAATGCAAATACACACAGTCATACAGCTAGCTGTACATCTGTATTTAAACTTTGCTGCTGATGGGAGCATTGTTGCAAACTACCTAGTTCTTACACTGCAACATATTGTGTCTGCAAACATAATTCAGGAATCTATGAGGTGTCTCCACATCTGCACAGAATATCAAACTTCATTAGAGCCGTATAAATTAAAGAAGCATTGGGTTTTTGAAACGTTTACATGTATTTTACGATTTTGTCTGAATCATCTCTTCTGATAACTAGGTGCTCTTATCCCAAACTGTTGGTCATTGAGAAAGTTACAGATGCAAAAATATAATTCCCCCCAAAAACACAATACATTATTTACCATTCATTTCTGTTGGGCACAAAATAAAACAGAACCTAAACAAACAGCAAATGCATCCAACCAGTTGGTAGAGTCACAAGCTTGATGTAATCATTGCATGCAAGGAATATGGGACCAAATACTAAACTTTTGACTACTTTAATACACATATAAGTGAATTTGTTCCAATACTTTTGGTCTCCTAAAATTTGGGGACTATGTACAAACAGTGGTGTAATTTCTAAACGGTTCACCCAATATGGATGAAAATACCCTGAAATTGAAGGTGACAGACTGCACTTTCACCTCATAGTCATTGTATCATGCTGGAGTACAGAGCCAAAACAACAAATGTGTCACTGTTCCAATATTTTTGGGGCTTACTTTTTATGGGCATTGTCAAAACATTGATCTCAGGTTGTCCATCTTTTAGTGCATTTATTCTAACTGAAATTCAAAAGGCTAATTTAAGTATCAAACCCAAGGGTTGTTCTTTAAAATCCAAGAAATTATAATGTAGTAATTATATGTACTATTCTATTCTACACTGAATAAAAATATAAACACAACATGCAACAATTTCTAAGATTTTACTAAGTTACATTTCATATAAGGAAATCAGTCAATTTAAATAAATTCATTAGGCCCTAATTTACGCATTTCACATGACTGGGAATACAAATATACATCTGTTGGTCACAGATACCTTAATAAAAAGGTAGGGATGTGGATCAGAATACCAGTCTGTATCTGGTGTGACCACCATTTGCATCACAACACATCTCTTTTGCATAGAGTTGATCAGGCTGTTGACTGAGGCCTGTGGAATGTTGTCACGCTCTCCTTCAATGGCTATGCAAAGTTGCTGGATATTGGCGGGAACTGGAACACGCTGTCGTACATGTCGACCCAGATCATCCCAAATATGCTCAATGGGTGACATGTTTATTTTTTTATTTTTTATTTTACTAGGCAAGTCAGTTAAGAACAAATTCTTATTTTCAATGACGGCCTAGGAACAGTGGGTTAACTGCCTGTTCAGGGGCAGAACGACAGATTTGTACCTTGTCAGCTCGGGATTTGAACTTGCAACCTTCCGGTTACTAGTCCAACGCTCTAACCACTAGGCTACTCACATGTCTGGTGAGTATGCAGGCCATGGAAGAAATGGGACATTTTCAGCTTCCAGGAAATGTTCACAGATCCTTGCGACATGGGGCTGTGTATTATCATGCTGAAACATGAGGTGATGGTGGCGGATGAAAGGCAATGGGCCTGAAGATCTCGTCACGGTGTCGCTGTGCATTAAAATTGCCATCGATAAAATGCAATTGTCTTCACTGTCCGCAGCTTATGTCTGCCCATCCAATCATAACCCCACCGCCACCATGGGGCACTCTGTTCACAACATTGACATCGGCAAACCGCTCGCCCACATGACGCCATAAAGGCTGTCTGCCTTCTGCCCGGTACAGTTGAAACCGGGATTCATCCGTGAAAAGCACACTTCTGCAGCATGCCAGTGGCCATTGAAGAAGAGCATTTGCCCACTGAAGTCGGTTACTACGCCGAACTGCAGTCAGATCAAGACCCTGGTGAGGACAACGAGCACACAGATGATTTTCCCTGGTTGGTTCCTGACAGTTTGTGCATCTGCTGTCCGGGTGGCTGGTCTCAGACGATCCCGCAGGTGAAGAAGCCAGATGTGGAGGTCCTGGATTGGCGTGGTTACAAGTGGTCTGCGGTTGTGAGGCCGGTTGGACGTACTGCAAAATTCTCTAAAACGACATTGGTAGAGAAATTAGCATTAAAGTATCTGGCAACAGCTCTGGTGGGCATTCCTGCAGTCAGCATGCCAATTGCACACTTCCTCAAAACTTGAAACATCAGTGGCATTGTGTTGTGATAAAACTGCACATTTTAGTGGCCTGTTCAAAATTTCCAAATTACATCAGTTTGACGGGTTGAAAGAAAATCGAAAGCTATGAAAACAACCCAACATGTATCTTGTCATGTATTGTATTGTCATGTCTTGTCCCTGTGCTTTCTCTTCTCTTCGTTTCCCCCTGCTGGTCTTATTAGGTTTCTTTCTCTCTCTCTATTCCTCTCTCTCTCTATCGTTCCGTTCCTGCTCCCAGCTGTTCCTCATTCTCCTAACGACCTCGTTTACTCTTTCACACCTGTCCCCTATTTTGCCCTCTGATTAAGTCTCTATTTCTCTCTCTGTTTCTGCTTCTGTCCTTGTCGGATTCTTGTTTGCTGTTTGCTTTGCTTTTGTTCCGTCCAGTTGTATTCTGCCTCGTCATCAGATACTACGTGTGAGCAGGTGTCTCTATCCTCTACGGCCCGCGCCTACCCGAAGGGACCTGCAGTTTGTTGCCGCTAGCCCTGCAACTCTCCTCAACAACTAGAAGGGGGACTCTCCTGTTAAACTAGAGGATTTGTGTTTTCCCTGTTTGGACTTCCCCTGTAATGATTGAGGATTTATGTTTTCCCTGTTTGGACATTAAAAGACTCTGTTTCCGTTATATCGCTTTTGGGTCCTCACTCACCTGCATAACATATCTGATAAGATTTCAGTTCGGCTTGGACGCGTAGCCTATTTTATGTGGTTGTGGTTCTATCTAACTCTGCATTCGCATTCTCTCAAGATGCTGAAATAAATAAATCACATAGGTCTATTTGAAGTCCCCAAATATAGTCCCCATAGCGGCTCACAATCATCACTTCAGTGGCGACCCATCATTCAGGGCAGATGGGGCAGAGCCCCACCTGCTTTGAACCCCACATTTATAGCAAAAAATCTATATATTTTTGGGGGGGGCTTGCCTGTTTTGTATGTTATTTTGGCATTAATACGCGTTAATAAATATAAATATAATTGAGTTAATAAAGGTGCATACAAACATGGTCTCTTTTTTGTTTCTTGAGTAAGGCAGCTCCAAAATGTAGGTGTTTCAGCCGAGCTCAGTGCTTTCTGTGGTGGCGGCGCAAGCCAGCAGAAAATGTTGTGCTGCTACCATGTTGTGCTGATACTATGTTGTTGTGTTGCTACCATGCTGTGTTGTCATGTGTTGCTGCCATGCTATGTTGTAGTCTAAGGTCTCTCTTCTCTTCATGTGGTGTTGGGTTGTCTCTCTTGTTGTGATGTGTGTTTTGTACTATATTTTTATTTAATGTGTTTTATTTTAATCCCAGCCCCCGCCCCCACAGGGGGCCTTTTGCCTTTTGGCAGGCCGTCATTGTAAATAAGAATGTGTTCTTAACTGACTTGCCTAGTTAAATACAGGTTAAGTGTTCTGTCACTCATGGGGCTGCCATAGAGTTACATTAGAAGTGTCACAGAAATATGGATACTGATATGTATAAGTGCATGTTGTGTAGTAAGCTGTTAGTAGCCCATGTGCCTCATGCTAATAATTTGGTCCCTTTTCCCATCTTAATTTTGCCTACTGTCCTGACTTGGTGGTGCACATATAGCCTGTTTCAGAGAAATGTAATCATCAAATATTGTAAGAGCTTTCATTGTCTGCTTATATGCCCCCATTATTTATCCTACGGTTCTGACTTGGTGTACAGAGAATACTGTAAGAACGGCCCATGTTCTGAATTCTGTCGCTGTACATTTCAAAAGGGCTGAACAAATAGTTATATTGACAACGTCCGTCCTAGCACGCTCATTAATATTTTAATCGAAATTACGGATTGCCTCTTTTCCGCTCATCGTTCCCTTATGCCATAGTTTGTACATCTTAATTGTCAGTAGAAACCACATTTGTTTAAACAGTCCTGGTCCTGGGGACTCAAATGTGTGAACATTTTGTTTTTGCCTTAACACTAGACAGCTGATTCATTGATCAACTCATCATCAAGCTTCAAGTGGTATTATGTATTCATTTGTGATGCTATCCTTGATATGATCCTGCTGTTGTCACATACTACTCATGCACATGTGTGGACATGTATCCATCTATCCAATGTTATCATGATTTGTTTTAAGAGATATTATACTTTAGTAGTCAACAATGACCTGGTGATGTAAAGTCTAATAATTACATTATCGTCCATATTCCTACAGATACCTTGCAACTGGAGATTCCTTCAAAACAATTGTCTACAGTTACTGTGTAGTGCACTGCACGGTCGGGTGACCAGGGCCATCTGGGACTGCCTCATGGGGGAATTCAGGCGTGTGTGAAGGCTAACTTTGTCCTGCATAACTTCATGAGGATGGACATGAGGACCAGGAGGGGATTGGCATCTTGCCATCGTGTGCCACAGGAGAGGTCTGCTGCTCTGCAGGATGTTGCCAGGATGGGGGCCAACAATGCAGCACTGGAGGAAATCTGTGTGCGGGAGATCTTCACCTCCTTCTTCTTCGAAGAGGGTGCTGTTCCCTTGCAACACTATAGACTACACTATGCAAAACCAGAGGCTCATTTAAGAGCCATCCACATTGCAGTAATAGTATTCTTCCATTTACTTAGCTATGTCAACTGCAGCTATTCAATTCCCAGTTTCTCTCCCTTTGATTTCTACTTCTATTTCTGTACAGCATGATCAGAGGTGAGAGGTCACTTGGTCGTGTCAACAGGAAGTATTATTAAAGAGATGCTTTACATTGAAATACAGATACAGATGTAGTTGTCCCAGAGTTACTTATCCAAGGTCAGTTTTGCATTTCACCTCCTGATGATTGAGGACTGAGAGTGTTATAAAACAAACACAAGCATGTTATCTCTCTCTCCATCTGTCTCTTGTCTGCAGGTATGTATTTATGTATTCACCGAAATCAACTGTAAATTTCGGTGTTCCCCAAGGTTCCGTTTTAGGACCACTATTGTTTTTACTATATATATTACCTCTTGGGGATGTCAATCGAAAACATAATGTTAACTTTCACTGCTATGCAGATGACACACAGCTGTACATTTCAATGAAACATGGTGAAGCCCCAAAATTGCCCTCGCTAGAAGCCTGTGTTTCAGACATAAGGATGGCTGCAAACTTTCTACTTTTAAACTCGGACAAAACAGAGATGCTTGTTCTAGGTCCCAAGAAACAAAGATATCTTCTGTTGAATCTGACAATTAATATTAATGATTGTACAGTCGTCTCAAATAAAACTGTGAAGGACCTCGGCGTTACTTTGGACCCTGATTTCTCTTTTGACGAACATATCAAGACTGTTTCAAGGACAGCTTTTTTCCATCTATGTAACATTGCAAAAATCTGAAACTTTCTGTCCAAAAATGTAACTTCTAGATTAGACTACTGCAATGCTCTACTTTCTACTACCCGGCTACCTGGATAAAGCACTAAATACACTTCAGTTAGTGCTAAATATGGCTACTAGAATCCTGACTAGAACCAATTTTTTAAAAAATATATTACTCCAGTGCTAGCCTCCTTACACTGGTTTCCTGTCAAGGCAAGGGCTGATTTCAAGGTTTTACTGCTAACCTACAAAGCATTACATGGGCTTGCTCCTACCTATCTCTCTGATTTGATCCTGCCGTACATACCTACACGTACACTACGGTCACAAGATGCAGGCCTCCTAATTGTCCCTAGAATTTCTAAGCAAACAGCTGGAGGCAGGGCTTTTTCCTATAGAGCTCCATTTTTATACAAATAACACTACAAATAACACGAGGTGTTTTTGAATATGGGATGTTATTTATATGTATAGCAAGATACATACGGTCTTTAGCAAGTAACGACAAGATAATCGTTGAAAATGCACATGGTGTAATGAGGAAGGGGGGTGGTGAACCGTGCCCGAAATTGATTTAGGCTTATCCAAAAATTGTTTTTTTGAGGTATAGCTTGATTGTGGAGGTCTGCACACTGTAAAATGTATAGTAATTTAGACTAAGAATGTATTGAGACACCAGTCTGTCATTACTACAAGTGATGAGAATAGTTGAGAATAATGCTAGAAATATAAGAAGAATATACTGTATGTCAATGTAAATGTACATTCTGCAAGTATCGGTGTGTGCTAAATTGAGGGTTTTAAATTAAAGTGATAGAACCAACATGAAGCACTAAGGACTGTCATTAAAATGTGGGTTGGATAATTTATCATCAATAGTTCTAATAAAAGATTTGGGAAGGCAAGGCTTCTAGAGACAGAGCTATGCCCCTACATTTTGAGGAGAGCCACTAGATTGTAGCTTGGGCTAACATTGCCACAATCTCATTCTTATCAAGGTTGGTGTGAAACTGTTATAACACCTGTTCTCTCTCTCTTCCCTGTGAAAGTCAATATGCATGTGCCATAGACCAAATTCGGGAGATCTCTAGAGACATAGAGAAAATTGGCAATGCTAAAAGAATTGTGTAAATTGGCTCTGCAAAACAGAGGGGCTCTTGACGATCTTTTGGCAGGTCAAGGGGACACTTGTGCAATCATTGGTGATGAGTGTTGTACTTTTGTCCCATGACTGATCTCACCTAATACATTGCCACTGTTGCTAAGAATAATTCCCCGCAACCAGAGTGGACGCCTGGGCTAAAGATCATCAAGGACATCAACCACCCGAACCACTGCCTGTTCACCCCGCTATCATCCAGAAGGCGAGGTCAGTACAGGTGCATCAAAGCTGGGACCGAGAGACTGAAAAACAGCTTCTATCTCAAGGCCATCAGACTGTTAAACAGCCACCACTAACATTGAGTGGCTGCTGCCAACACACTGTCATTGACACTGACCCAACTCCAGCCACTTTAATAATGGGATTTGATGGGAAATGATGTAAATATATCACTAGCCACTTTAAACAATGCTACCTTATATAATGTTACTTACCCTACATTATTCATCTCATATGCATACGTATATACTGTACTCTATATCATCGACTGCATCCGTATGTAATACATGTATCACTAGCCACTTTAACTATGCCACTTTGTTTACTTTGTCTACATACTCATCTCATATGTATATACTGTACTCGATACCATCTACTGTATGCTGCTCTGTACCATTACTCATTCATATATCCTTATGTACATATTCTTTATCCCCTTACACTGTGTATAAGACAGTAGTTTTGGAATTGTTAGTTAAATTACTTGTTGGTTATCACTGCATTGTCGGAACTAGAAGCACAAGCATTTCGCTACACTCGCATTAACATCTGCTAACCATGTGTATGTGACAAATAAAATTTGATTTGATTTGATTTGCAGCGTGTGTTTTTTCTTATTAGTTTGTCTAAATTGTGTTATTTAATATGATGTGTATGTGTGTGTATTTTGTATAAATTCTTTGGGAAATCTATAATCTTTAGTTCTCAAAAAATAGATTTGTCCCTGGACGTAGGACCTCCCACCCGCGAATAGTATGGTAATTTAGAACTATACTAAACTAGCTGTTGTTTACAAACGCACCTGAAGTTATTTGGGGTTCCAGAGTTCACGCTCCTCTTCAAAATGCCATTAAAAAGGTATTTATAAACTATGTGGTTCCAGCCCTGAATGCTGATTGGCTGACAGCCGTGGTATACAAGACCGTATACCATGGGTATGACAAAACATTGCTCTAATTACTTTGGTAACCAGTTTATAATAGCAATAAGGCACCTCAGGGTTTGTGGTGTATGGCCAATATACCATGGCTAATGGCTGTATCCATGGAGATCCGTCGTGTCTAAGAACAGCCCTTAGCCATATACCACACCCCCTCGTGGCTTATTGTTTAAATAAGCATAGTGCAGAGGAGACTGGTGGGAGGAGCTATAGGAGGACATGCTCATTGTAATGGCTGGAATGGAATCAATGGAATGGTACCAAACACATCAAACACATGGAAACAACATGTTTGACTCCATTCTATTAACTTGATTCCAGCCATTACAATGAGTATGTCTGCCTGTAGCTCCTCCATCCAGCCTACTCTGGCACAATTATAATTATATGCACATGTCCATGATCAAAACCATTCCGTTTTTTCTCCCTCAAGTTGGCTTCTGAGGGAAAACTCTGGGGTTGGGTAGACCTACAGTACAGTCGTGGCCAAAAGTTTTGAGAATGACACAAATATTAATTTACACAAAGTTTGCTGCTTCAGTGTCTTTAGATATTTTGTCAGATGTTACTATGGAATACCGAAGTATAATTACAAGCATTTCATAAGTGTCAAAGGCTTTTATTGACAATGACATGAAGTTGATGCAAAGAGTCAATATTTGCAGTCTTGACCCTTCTTTTTTTTAAGACCTCTGCAATCCACCCTGGCATGCTGTCAATTAACCTCTGGACCACATCCTGACTGATGGCAGCCCATTCTTGCATAATCAATGCTTGGAGTTTGTCAGAATATGTAGGTTTTGTTTGTCCACCCGCCTCTTGAGGAATGACCACAAGTTCTCAATGGGATTAAGGTCTGGGGAGTTTCCTGGCTATGGACCCAATATATTGATGTTTTGTACACCGTGCCACTTAGTTATCACTTTTGCCTTATGGCAAGGTGCTCCTTCATGCTGAAAAAGGCATTGTTTGTCACCAAACTGTTCCTGGATGGTTGGGAGAAGTTTCTCTCTGAGGATGTGTTGGTACTATTCTTTATTCATGGCTGTGTTCTTAGGCAAAATTGTGAGTGAGCCCACTCCCTTGGCTGAGAAGCAACCCCACACATAAATGGTCTCAGGATGCTTTACTGTTGGCATGACACAGGACTGATGGTTCGCTCACCTTGTCTTCTCCGGACAAGCTTTTTTTCTGGATGCCTCAAACAATCGGAAAGGGGATTCATCAGAGAAAATGACATTACACCAGTCCTCAGCAGTCCAATACCTGTACCTTTTGCAGAATATCACTTCTGTCCCTGATGTTTTTCCTGGAGATAAGTGGCTTCTTTGCTGCCCTTCTTGACACCAGGCCACTCTCCAAAAGTCTTCGCCTCACTGTGCGTGCAGATGCACTCACACCTGCCTGCTGCCAATCCTGAGCAAGCTCTGTACTGGTGGTGCCCCGATCCCGCAACTGAATCAACTTTAGGCGCCCTGAAGCCTTCTTCACAATAACAGAACCGCTCTCCTTGAAGTTCTTGATGATCCGATAAATGGTTGATTTAGGTGCAATCTTACTGGCAGCAATATCCTTGCCTGTGAAGCCCTTTTTGCGCAAAGCAATGATGACGGCATGTGTTTCCTTGCAGGTTACCATGTTTGACAGAGGAAGAACAATGATTCCAAGCACCACCCTCCTTTTGAAGCTTCCAGTCTGTTATTCGAACTCAATCAGCATGACAGAGTGATCTCCAGGCTTGTCCTCGTCAACACTCACACCTGTTTTAACAAGAGAATCACTGACATGATGTCAGCTAGTCCTTTTGTGGCAGGGTTGAAATGCAGTGGAAATGTTTTGGGGGGATTCAGTTCATTTGCATGGCAAAGAGGGACTTTGCAATTAATTTCAATTCATCTGATCACTATTCATAACATTCTGGAGTATATGCAAATTGCCATCATACAAACTGAGGCAGCAGACTTTGTGAAAATGTATATTTGTGTCATTGTCAAAACTTTTGGCCACAACTGTAAATCAAGTCCGCGCTCTGATATAATTTATGTGCCTCAAGTCTGAGCATATCGGACTTCTTTGCTTTGACTACAGACAGAGAGAAAGGCATTTGGACATTACAGGTTGTCTGCAATATTGCACCCCGAACACTTAGGTGCAAATAGTGCCGATCACCTTCAATGACAACGGAATAATGTCTAACTTCAGAAATGTAAGTGCAACCAAAATACATATAATTGTTTAATTGAATGTATTATCGTCTACGTTCTGCTGCTCAGAGCAAACCATAGTCTACATTCTGCTGCACAGAATAAACCAAAATAAAGCCAGTCCTGCTGGTCAATGGTCATAGATAGGTTGAAAAAAAAACATTTTTGCCTTATGAGCTTTATGCAAGTGCCTTATCCTATCATAACCCAAGATCTAGGGCTGCATTTTATGTTTTTGTTGACAAGACTGTGTAAACAATGTCGGCTATGAAATATGTCAATACTTGAATCTATAGCTCTGTCTATGAAACTAAGTATGGTTACATTTCCCTAACCCTATCTTTCATTCTATTTTAAGAATATTAGTATTCAATTTGTTCATTCCATATTTTGTTACATTCAATACATTTACCAATCAAAAGCCATGTAATTATAGGTCTATAAACTATGAATGATTAGAACAGCAGGCTGGATTAGAATTACCAGTTTAACTTTATACTATACACCTGATAATGCACATGCAGTAGGTTATCAGGTGATTGTGAGCTCTATGCCTAGGTCCTAGTCCCAAAGATGTTAATTATTGCCTAGAGATGTCGCTCTATATTTTACAATGCTGCATGTTGCTGATAGCAAACAGTAACATACTATAGCGACCTGTAGCCAGGCACACACCTTATCTGCTGCCTGTTTAATGAAGCCACTGTTTTTTTTGTCTTCCCCCTTCTAGATTATCTTGCTCTCTCTGCTGGCCATGGCATATACACTTATCTGCAGTGGACAGCACTGTCCACTCTGTCCGCAAGGGACGTTTAATGTAACTTTTCATATTAAAACAAATTGTATGGGGGGTTGAGATATATCGCTGCTTAGCTTTATTGGCCTACAAATGATGGTTTTACGTTTCAATCATCAGCTAACTATGTTCTTCACAGTCCCTCTCAGTGTTTATGGTTACTGATGATATCGAATGTCCTCTCATTTAGGGCGATTTGCCATCAGAAACTGCAGCCAGCTGGATGTGGGGTGGACAGGACGTACTTGTATTCTATGCAGTGACTGTTCAGGTAAAACACACAACAACAACAAAAATCTATTACATATTGTAATAAGATTATTATTTCGCTCATGTTTAACTTGATGGAGAAAATTCACTGGTATTCTGACTGGCATGCCCAGCAGATGTGACTTGAAGAAAATCTCAAATGGATATATCCGACATAGTAATGAAAAGTTGGATAATGCACATTAGTTGACATTTCATTAGTCAATGAATTCTTTGTTTGCTACAACTCAGGAGCTGGTAACTGAGCTAAACTGAGCTAAACGACTACCTCCCCGTAGCACACACTTCCGTCATCATGAAGTGCTTTGAGAGACTAGTCAAGGACCATATCAACTCCACCCTACCTGACACCCTAGACCCACTCCAATTTGCTTACCGCCCAAATAGGTCCACAGACGATGCAATCTCAACCACACTGCACACTGCCCTAACCCACCTGGACAAGAGGAATACCTATGTGAGAATGCTGTTCATCGACTACAGCTCGGCATTCAACACCATAGTACCATCCAAGCTCGTCATCAAGCTCGAGACCCTGGGTCTCGACCCCGCCCTGTGCAACTGGGTACTGGACTTCCTGACGGGCCGCCCCCAGGTGGTGAGGGTAGGCAACAACATCTCCTCCCCGCTGATCCTCAACACGGAGGCCCCACAAGGGTGCGTTCTGAGCCCTCTCCTGTACTCCCTGTTCACCCACGACTGCGTGGCCACGCACGCGTCCAACTCAATCATCAAGTTTGCGGACGACACAACAGTGGTAGGCGTGATTACCAACAACGACGAGACGGACTACAGGGAGGAGGTGAGGGCCCCCGGAGTGTGGTGTCAGGAAAATAACCTCACACTCAACGTCAACAAAACTAAGGAGATGATTGTGGACTTCAGGAAACAGCAGAGGGAACACCCCCCTATCCACATCGATGGAACAGTAGTGGAGAGGGTAGCAAGTTTTAAGTTCCTCGGCATACACATCACAGACAAACTGAATTGGTCCACTCACACTGACAGCGTCGTGAAGAAGGCGCAGCAGCGCCTCTTCAACCTCAGGAGGCTGAAGAAATTCGGCTTGTCACCAAAAGCACTCACAAACTTCTACAGATGCACAATCGAGAGCATCCTGGCGGGCTGTATCACCGCCTGGTACGGCAACTGCTCCGCCCTCAACCGTAAGGCTCTCCAGAGGGTAGTGAGGTCTGCACAACGCATCACCGGGGGCAAACTACCTGCCCTCCAGGACACCTACACCACCCGATGTTACAGGAAGGCCATAAAGATCATCGAGGACATCAACCACCCGAACCACTGCCTGTTCACCCCGCTATCATCCAGAAGGCGAGGTCAGTACAGGTGCATCAAAGCTGGGACCGAGAGACTGAAAAACAGCTTCTATCTCAAGGCCATCAGACTGTTAAACAGCCACCACTAACATTGAGTGGCTGCTGCCAACACACTGTCATTGACACTGACCCAACTCCAGCCACTTTAATAATGGGATTTGATGGGAAATGATGTAAATATATCACTAGCCACTTTAAACAATGCTACCTTATATAATGTTACTTACCCTACATTATTCATCTCATATGCATACGTATATACTGTACTCTACATCATCGACTGCATCCGCATGTAATACATGTATCACTAGCCACTTTAACTATGCCACTTTGTTTACTTTGTCTACATACTCATCTCATATGTATATACTGTACTCGATACCATCTACTGTATGCTGCTCTGTACCATCACTCATTCATATATCCTTATGTACATATTCTTTATCCCCTTACACTGTGTATAAGACAGTAGTTTTGGAATTGTTAGTTAGATTACTTGTTGGTTATCACTGCATTGTCGGAACTAGAAGCACAAGCATTTCGCTACACTCGCATTAACATCTGCTAACCATGTGTATGTGACAAATAAAATTTGATTTGATACTAGTACCTCACTTTCTTATGTGCTTGCAGTCTTGTCAATCTGTTGTTGAGTGTTTCTATATGTCTGCTTGACCCATGGCAGGTGATGGTAAGATGACTGTTATTTCCTGCTCAACCTTCTCAGACACAGTGTGTGGCTGCAAGGATGGCTACAACATTACCTCAATGGGTGATTGCCAGAAATAAGTGTTTACAGTTGATTCAGACATTATCGCATTGGGTAAATATGCAATTGTATTTGAAAATAATATATTTTGAAATGTCTTTCCTGTGTAAAGCCACGAGGACATGGAAATGTAATCTACAGTTTAATATTGTACAAGACTGTCAGGACCCGGTTACGAACCCAGGTCTCCAGAGTGAGAAACAGTCACTTAACAAACTGAGCCACGAATAGTCGGCAGAACCCAGAAGATGAGGCAGACACAGCAGTACTTGAGACGGTGTATTTAATGAAGTAAAAAGTGAAGTTCTTCAGGAAAACATGTAACTCCACAACCTCAAAAGGAATTCCACAAGAACAAAGGTAATCCTCCAAGACAAAAAAGGTAAATCCACAAGGTGGAAGGTAAAGCACAAAAAGCCTCAAAAGATACTCAAAAACAAACAAACAGGAACAAAAAACAGAATTCCACAAGAGAGTCCACCGGGATCAACAAGAGTTCACAGAGTACTAGGGCTGGGTGCTAACATACAAACACAGAGCAAAGAACTGAGGAAAACAAAGGGTTAAAATACAATCAGGGGAAACGAGGCACAGGTGCAAATAATAATGGGTAAGTCGCTCTTATCCAGAGCGTCTGCTAAATGACTTAAATGTAAATGTAAATGGATCAAGGGAAAACAAAAGGTCAAAAGGCACAATGGGGGCATCTAGTGACCAAAAACCGGAACAACCCTGGCCAAATCCTGACAAAGACTTTACAGTTCTATTTTGTTTTCAGTTGTCTGAAGTTGCCATGGTTACTGAGTAAACGAGACCTGGGGCCTGTTGCACAAAAGTAGAATTAAGACATCCGGGATAAATGACTCAGCTGAGCTCAATGAAGCCAAAACATGTGCGTCCAGGATTAATTGGTTGCACAAAGACCAAGCCAGGATGAGCAGACACGGATTCATTAAGCCAGGTGAAACCAATCCTGGATAGGTGCGCGCTCACGGCTCACTCAAATAGACCCCGCCACAGATCACAGATTAACTGATTTACCATGGCAACTAGAGCCGCGTACTTTTCCCCGTCGGAAGCACAAATCCTCATGGAGGCATACGAGGAGGTAAAAGATATAATTAAGAAGAAAGGCAACACCGCCACAGTGATAAAGCAAAGAGAAAAAGCGTGGCAAAGTATTGCAGACCGCCTGAATGCGTAAGTAGTGCACAATTACACACTCACCGCTCCGCTGAAACATCACAATTACAATTCAAATATTTAATTCACATCTCCAAAAACGCAGTTGTACTGTAATTATGAAACGGTTAAATTTTTAATTGAAATGCACTGCAGATATGAGTGAAATTGTGTAAAGTAAGTCCATCACACTGTATAAAGCTATGATAAATTATTATTAAAGCCTTACATTATTATTTAACGTTACTACGCTCAGTACGGTTTAATCTTAGCCGTTGTACTCTGCTTCTTATGTTGTCCACCGTTTTTTGTGTTTCTCCTGCTTTCATTAATGTAAAGCTGCTTTGACAGAATGAAACAATTGTGAAAAGTGCTATATAAATAAAATGTAATTGAATAAATAGATGAGCTATAATAATAATCACTTTAATTTATATAGCGCCTTTCAAAGGACCCAAGGTCGGTTGCTCACTGCACTGCAAAAATGTCTTTCTTACTTAGTATTTTTGTCATGTTTTGTCTTATATTGTCTTGTCATTATGCTTTCCCTTCTGTTCGTTTCCCCCTGCTGGTCTTATTAGGTTCGTTCCCTTTTTCTATCCCTCTCTCTCTCCCTCCCTCTCTCTCCTCTCTCTATCGTTCCGTTCCTGCTCCCAGCTGTTCCTCATTCTCCTACTCACTCATTTAGTCTTTCCACACCTGTTCCCTATCTTGCCCTCTGATTAGAGTCCCTATTTCTCCCCTTGTCTTCCGTTTCTGTCCTGTCGGATCCTTGTATATTGTTCGCCGTGCTGTGTCTTGTTTCCCTCAGATGCTGCGTGTGAGCAGGTGTCTGAGTCTGCTACGGTCGGTGCCTTCCCGAGGCAACCTACAGTTTATGGTCGAGTCTCCAGTCTGTCCTCGTCACTACGAGTGGAATTAGTTTTTTATGTTTTGTTTTCTGCTCTGATTTGTCTAGGAGTATTGCCTATTTCCTTTACTGGAATAAAGACTCTGTTTTCGCCAAGTCGCTTTTGGGTCCTCATTCACCAGCATAACAGAAGGATCCGACCAAGAATGGACCCAGCGACTATGGATTCTCTCTACTCTACTCTCGAGTTCCAGGGAGCGATGCTCGGCAGACACGAGCAGGAATTGTCTGCTGCTCGGCATGCCGTTGAGACCCTGGCCGCTCAGGTCTCCGACCTCTCAGGACAGTATCAGAGTCTTCGTCTCGTGCCACCAGCTACTTCCGGGTCTTCCGAGCCTCCGGAACCTAGGGTTAATAACCCACCATGTTATTCTGGGCAGCCCACTGAGTGCCGCTCCTTTCTCACCCAGTGTGATATAGTGTTCTCTCTCCAACCCAACACATACTCAGAGAGAGAGCTCGGATTGCCTACGTCATATCACTCCTTACTGGTCGGGCTCGGCAGTGGGGCACAGCTATCTGGGAGGCAAGCGCTGAGTGTACTAATAATTATCTGAACTTTAAAGAGGAGATGATAAGGGTTTTTGATCGTTCAGTTTTTGGGAAAGAAGCTTCCTGGTCCCTGTCTTCCCTATGTCAAGGTAATCGATCCATAACGGATTACTCTATAGAGTTTCGCACTCTTGCTGCCTCCAGTAACTGGAACGAGCAGGCGTTGCTCGCTCGTTTTCTGGAGGGACTCCACGCTAAGGTTAAGGATGAGATTCTCTCTCGGGAGGTTCCATCCAGCGTGGATTCTTTGATTGAACTCGCTATTCGCATTGAACGACGGGTAGATCTTCGTCACCGAGCTCATAGAAGAGAGCTCGCGTTAACTGTGTCTCCCTCTCTCCGACACTACCATCTTTCCCCACTGACTCAGGTGTTGAGCCCATGCAGCTGGGGGTATTCGCATTTCGACTAAGGAGAGGGAACGGAGAATCACCAACCGCCTCTGTCTCTATTGCGGTTCCGCTGGTCATTTTGTCATTTCATGTCCAGTTAAAGGCCAGAGCTCATCAGTAAGCGGAGGGCGACTGATAAGCGCTACTAGACGGTCCTCTCCGTCAAGTACCTGTACTACCTTACCGGTCCATCTACGCTGGACCAGATCGGCAGCTTCCTGCAGTGCATTAATAGACTCTGGGGCGGAGGGCTGTTTTATGGACGAAGCCTGGGCTCGGGAACATGACATTCCTCTCAGACAGTTAGGGAGCCCACGGTCATGTTTGCCTTGGATGGTAGTCCTCTCCCCAGTATATTATGTGAAACACTACCTTTAACCCTCACTGTATCTGGTAACCATAGTGAGACCATTTCTTTTTGATTTTTTGTTCACCTTTTACACCTGTTGTTTTGGGTCATCCCTGGCTTGTGTGTCATAATCCTTCTTTTGATTGGTCTAGTAATTCTATCCTTTCCTGGAACGTTTCTTGTCATGTGAAGTGTTTAATGTCTGCTATTTCTCCTGTTTGTTCTGCTCCCTCTTCACAGGAGGAACCTGGTGATTTGACAGGAGTACCGGAGGAATATCATGGTCTGCGCACGGTCTTCAGTCGGTCCAGAACCAACTCCCTTCCTCCTCACCGGTCGTATGATTGTTGTTCTGATCTCCTCAAGAAGCGTTTTGCATCCGCTCCTATCCTTGTTGCACCTGATGTCACTAAACAGTTTATTGTCGAGGTTGACGCGTCGGGGGTGGGCGTGGGAGCCATTCTGTCCCAGCGCTCCGATACTGACGATGGGGTCCACCCTTGCGCGTATTTTTCTCATCGCCTGTCACCGTCGGAACGTAACTATGATGTGGCTAACCGTGAACTGCTCGCCATCCGTTTAGCCCTAGGCAAATGGCGACAGTGGTTGGAGGGGGCGACCGTTCCTTTTGTCGTTTGGACTGACCAAAGGAACCTTGAGTACATCCGTTCTGCCAAACGACTGAATGCGCGTCATGCTCGTTGGGCGTTGTTTTTCGCTCGTTTCGAGTTCGTTATTTCTTATTGCCCGGGTACTAAGAACACCAAGCCTCATGCTTTATCCCGTCTCTTTAGTTCTTCTGTGGCTTCTACTGTTCCCGAGGGATCCTTCCTGTTGGGCGTGTTGTCGGGTTGACTGTCTGGGAATTGAGAGACAGGTTAAGCAAGCACTCACGCACACTGCGTCGCGCGCTTGTCCTAGTAACCTTCTTTTCGTTCCTGTTTCTACTCGTCTGGCTGTTCTTCAGTGGGCTCACTCTGCCAAGTTAGCTGGCCATCCCGGCGTTCGAGGTACTCTTGCTTCTATTCGCCAGCGCTTTTGGTGGCCTACTCAGGAGCGTGACACGCGCCGTTTCGTGGCTGCGTGTTCGGACTGCGCGCAGAATAAGTCTGGTAATTTTTTTCTGCTTCTGCTCCTGGTCTTGCTGGGTCTCAGTCTGTTCCCTGCCACCGCATCTCTCCTGTTCTTGTTCCTGCCCTTGCTGTGTCTCAGTCTGTCCCTAGTTGTTACTCTCCTGGCCTGTTTGGTCCTGTTTGCTCTAAAGCTTTCAGTTCTCTACCCGTGTCTCATTTTTTTTTTTTTTAGAGTAGTACCCTAGTTTCCCTTTTTTTTTTCCGTTACGGTCCTGAGGAGAGGAGTTGGGTTCTTTCTCGGGACGTGCTGGACCGTTTGTGATCTATGATTTCCTCCGTTGCCGCCAGTGTTCCTCCTTGAGAGCGCCAGGAGGCGCTCGGTGAGTGGGGGGGTACTGTCATGTTTTGTCTTATATTGTCTTGTCATTATGCTTTCCCTTCTGTTCGTTTCCCCCTGCTGGTCTTATTAGGTTTGTTCCCTTTTTCTATCCCTCTCTCTCTCCCTCCCTCTCTCTCCTCTCTCTATCGTTCCGTTCCTGCTCCCAGCTGTTCCTCATTCTCCTACTCACTCATTTAGTCTTTCCACACCTGTTCCCTATCTTGCCCTCTGATTAGAGTCCCTATTTCTCCCCTTGTCTTCTGTTTCTGTCCTGTCGGATCCTTGTATATTGTTCGCCGTGCTGTGTCTTGTTTCCCTCAGATGCTGCGTGTGAGCAGGTGTCTGAGTCTGCTACGGTCGGTGCCTTCCCGAGGCAACCTACAGTTTATGGTCGAGTCTCCAGTCTGTCCTCGTCACTACGAGTGGAATTAGTTTTTTATGTTTTGTTTTCTGCTCTGATTTGTCTAGGAGTATTGCCTATTTCCTTTACTGGAATAAAGACTCTGTTTTCGCCAAGTCGCTTTTGGGTCCTCATTCACCAGCATAACAATTTTGTCTTGTTTTCAGTAAAACAAAAATATCTAAAAAACATCTTGAATATTTTCTTGAGCAAAATTACCTAGGAAAATAAGCAAAAATATCTGCCAGTGAAACGAGAACTTTTCTAAAATTAAGTGTTTATGGAAAAAGTAAACTTATTTCAAGAGAATTTTTATTATATTGACAGATTTTTTATTTGCTTGTTTTAAGCACACATTTACTTAAAGTTAATATTTTTTGTCTAAACTATACTTATTTTGCTAGGTCATTTAGCAAATCAAGAAAATACATCTTTATTTAAGTTTTTTATTTTTTATATTTTTACTGAAAACAAGACAAAAATACCAAGTTATTTTTTGCAGTGTGACTCCATTAAATGTGTGTGTGTGTGTAGATTAAACATGAACGGGCCAAAACGGACATGGCAGCAGGTCAAAATCAAATACAAGAACATTCTGCAGAATGGTATGGTCCCTGACTAATATTTAACAAAGCACAAGCATATATTGTACCCAGAAGGTGCCTGCTCACACATTGTCTGTACTGTTTTAGCAGTGAAAAAGAATACCCACAGACAAGGCACGGGTGGTGGGTCACCAAAGGCTGACCTTACCCCAGCAGAGGACATGGCCTTGGAGCTAAATAAAGGCAGGCCCGTCTTAGAGGGGATCCCTGGGGGGAAAGAGACGAGCATAGGTTCCTCCCAAGATGCCACCCGCTTCATTCAAGGTATGTCCTTCCATCTCTACATGGGATACAACCACATTCATATTGAATCAATTTGGACTGTCTGACTTTGGTTTACCTATTGCCTTGCAGTGTCTGGCAGCACTATGTTCCTGTTAGAGCCACCAGCACAAGCACCAGACGATGCTGATCCAGTGAGTACTCCATCAAAGGCATACTGTAGGCCTGACATGTCTTGTCTACTAGCTTCAATATGAATCCGATTAAATGTGATAGGGTGAAGGCCCCAGTGCAGCAGCAACAGCACATGATGGAGACGATGATGATGAGGAGGAGACCATCTCTCTGGATTCCAGAAGGCATGAGGTATCATGGTAAGACTGTGAAAGTACTATTTACTCTACAATGGTGAGGAGTCCTCATCAAAATCAAAAAAATCTAATTTCTTTTACAGGACCCAGATGCTATACAGTGGGAAAACCAGCCTGGCAACATAGTGCGTATTAATAAAAGGACACCACATCCTGCCAAATTCCAGCTGCGCTAATTGTATTGTGTTCACAGAGCTCACAAGCTATCAGAAAGTTGTATGGCAACCACCTCCGGCGCCAAATAGAACTGGCAGACATAGACATTCAGTACAAGAAGAAAAAGATGGAAAATCTTGCACTGGAGTCCGAAATAAAAAAAGAGGACAATTAGGAAACTGGACCTTGAAATAAAAAACCTTGAGAGGGAGGTGAGATATGCCTTCAATGTACACTGTATGCTAACTGTAACACAAATGTATTAATCATTATTTGTATTTCCTCCCCAGCTCCAAGAAGATGACACAGCTCAAAATAAAAATGAGGTATATTCTCGTAAAGTCAAGTGAGCCATGACATATGAGCTCTTATTGTGAGCACACAGGACGGTGGCATCTTTCTAAGGTTTTTTTATTTTCCCAGCAATCAGTACAACCAAGTCATCGTTATAAGGCATCGCCCTCTTTTGCCCACCCCCCCAGCACCAGGTGTGGCCACTAGCCTATATGAAGGCCCAAAATTGTGTGTTCCTTTCTGCTCTGACAATGGCATGCCCATTCGTGCGAGATGTGGTGGATGAAGAAGCACTTGTGCTGAGGAGAGCCTTCAGGCGAGAAAGGGTCTTCAGGGACCGGTTGGACCCACTGGCCTTCCCTGATGACCATCTATATGAAAGATACAGGTTTTCTGCAGATGGCATCAGGTATCTATGCAGACTACTGGGTCCCAGGATTAAGCACCGCACTGCACGGAGCCATGCACTGAGTGTGGAGCAAATGGTTTGTGTGGCCTTGCGCTTTTTTGCTAGTAGAGCCTTCCTGTACTCAGTGGGGGATGCAGAACAGCTGAACAAGGCCACAATTTGCCGCACAATAAGGAGTGTGTGTCTGGCTATCAAAGCATTAGCAGATGTCTTCATCTCCTTCCCTGGCCACAGAAGACTCTGTGACATCAAAGAGGAGTTATATAGGATTGCAGGTAAGAGGATCTACAAATTACAGGACAACTGTTAACACATAGTAGGATACTCATTACTTTGTGTGACAGGTTTCCCCAATGTCATTGGTGCAGTGGACTGCACACACATAAGGATAAAAGCCCCCTCAGGTGCCCATGAGGCCGATTTTGTGAATAGGAAATCCTTTCACAGCATTAATGTTCAGGTGAACATAACTTTTGATATTGTCCATTGACGAACACTCTGCATTGCCAGTGATGTGCATTGATTGGTGTAATATTCCTCATCTTATGATTTCAGATGGTCTGCAATGCTGACTGTGTGATCAGCAATGTTGTGGCAAAATGGCCTGGCTCAGTCCATGACTCCAGAATCTTTCGGGCCTCTGAAATCTATCAGTGCCTATCACAAGATAAGCCACACAACCCCTATTTATAACCATCATGGCTGTGTCAAGAATATCACTGTGTTTATGAGGTAGTAATGATGAGATTTTGTGTTGACAGGTGAATTCTCTGGTGTGTTGCTGGGAGACAGGGGTATGGCTGCCAGCCTTTTCTCCTGACACCTTTCACAGACCCCCAGGAAGCACAGCAGGCCTACAACCATGCCCATGCCAGGACCAGGGCCAGAGTTGAAATGACCTTTGGCCTCCTGAAGGCACGCTTTCACTGCCTTCACAAATTAAGGGTCAGCCCTGTTAGGGCATGTGATATTACTGTGGCTTGTGCTGTCCTCCACAATGTGGCCTGCCTGAGGAAGGAGAGGGCCCCCAGAGTGCCACCAGCCATGGACTGGGACAATCCGGCAATCTTCCCTGATGACGACAGTGGTCGGCTGCTGAGGGACCAATATGTGTTGAATTATTTTAGTTAGTATGTGTGCTTTCAATTTTGGTTAAATATGTCCTGCGGTGGCAGAGGAATTTGTTTTTTTTTGGGTTCGTTTTTTACGAATTTGGCCTCTTATGATGTTTGTGCGGTATACTGTGTGTAATACAAGGCTGCAGGGAGGCTACTGCATCCATTCATTTGTCTGTTCAGTTGATGTGTATGGATTTGTCCTGCATTTATTTTAGTGTGCAGACATGCAGGGTGTGTTATATACAGACCTTTGAATGTGTATGTATCATTTTGTATAATATGCTTGGATTCTGTGCTTTCCATCTTGTAGAGTCACTGTGACTTCAGTTTCGAAAGGAGCTGATGGTTTACCTGCTTTGTTTTGTCCTTATTCAATAAAGGAACATAATGTTACACATTGTGTTTTTATATTCATATGGAATGTGTATTTGTTTATATGACAGAGTACTAGGGCCACACTGAAGAAAAAGGATAAAGTCATAAATTTATGAGGCTGGTTCTTTCTGCAGAAAAGCTACATATTGTTTTTACAGTTTTGATACTTATGACAATGTGATACTTAATATTCTGGCACATCAGCATGTCTTTGTTTATGAAACCATACTGAAGTACAATTTCACGAAATGCCCAACATCTGTCATTTTAACAACTGTCCTCCTTTAAAACAACTGGTTACAATATTATGACTTGTCTTTTTTTCCCTCTGTGGCCCTAATATTCTATCATTTTATATATAGTATATGGGAAACTGTAAATTATCTAATGATAGCAACATCTAAAAATCATTTTTTATCCAAAATCATTGAAATTAATGATCACAAACGTTTAAATAATGACAGTGGGTCTAGTTATATGTGATAACAATGTATAGTGAGCAGTGAAATAACTATTGGTTTCCATTTGTGGTGACTGCTGACTGACATTAGGGATGAGATTAAATAGATCCTGGAATTTAGCCTGGACTGGAGCAGGCTAGCTCCACAGAATAAATCTCCATGGTAATTTATACCATAACATATCCTCCTGCCCCCTATCCATCTTTAGTGCAACCGGATTACGGATCAATTGAGCCAGGATCACCAAGATATCCTGGCTTAATCCCTTATCCTAGTTTTGTGCAACAGGCCCCGGATGTCAACGTGTGTAATCTGAGACTGTACATGCTATGACTAGAAAACAGCATGTAAAGTACACATTCCATTCTTGTCTCGACTCGTTCTGTATTTTGAAGAATTTTGGTTGGGTGCCCACGAATTGCATTAGTTGCCCACGTGTACAACTGAGAGACTTCAAGCGATGTCTGAAATCTGACCCATTATAGTGTTGATCAAAACATGACCAATATACATATTTTTTTCTCAGATTCAACTGATTCTCCAGTGGAGTCTGTGGAGTCCATGATATTAATAGCAATGTAAGACTGCATGCCTCTTGTCAAGTTTAGTTGTTAATTGTTCATGTTAAATTGTGACTTGAAATTTGGCTGTATGGCATATTTGTGGGAAAGTGTGCCCCTTTTTGTCCAATGAGCTCATTTCTGGGATATAGGGAACACGTTAGAATAGGAAACACATTTTAAGGTACTATGCCCGTATTAGTCCCATATAGAGCCTGTTTCTTATGCATCTTGCTCTTTATGAACTATTAATACATAATTATTATGGTTAACAATGAGGTTATTAAAGATTGTCCAGTAATGCACACTTTCAACACCTTGTAGAGTCCATGCCATGACGGATTGAGGCTGTTCTGAGGGCCAGAGTGTGTGTGTGTGTGTGGGGGGGGGGGGGGGTGCCAATCAATATTAGGAAGGTGTCCTTAATGTTTTGTATACTCAGTGTATGTGTACCTTACAATAAAGTTTTTCCAAAAATATTTAGCTAACTCGCTATCTTTCTGTCTGCATGTCTTTCTATAGTGTCATTGTGCCCCTTGTTTTCATTATCTCCATCTTGTCCATGGCCTTGCTTTGCTTGCGCCAAAAGATTTACACAAGAGTAAAGAGCTCGTTCAACCAGATTGAAAGTATACTTTATGTAGTTGGACTATTTTGTCTTATCAGACAAGTAGTGCGGCACTTATAGGTGCTCAGGTGAGGCACCCCAGTCCAGACCTCAACAGGCAACAATCTTATAATAATAATAATAATAATAATACATTGAAGTTGAATCAGTGCACGGAATACCACAATTATGTTGTTTTATTTGGCACATCTCACTCAAAAGAAATTCATTAAAAGCAATACTGCATGTGTCCTCTCTCAGGAGTACACCAAAAGCTGCAACAGAGTGTGTGACATGAATGAGGCTGGAAGTTGGAGCCAGGATTCCGAGCAGCTTTGGAAAAAACAGAGGGAATGGTGCCATCATAGGGAAATTAGTGTTGAGCGCAATACACAAGCAGGTTCTCTAAGGATCTGTAACCCAACATTACAGTAGTGAGCTGAAGCTGTCAGAAATGTGAATTAAGTTTTAAGTATTAGAATGTAAATACTTAGATTCAACAGTATTGATGGTATTAAATTAAAACTAGGTAGGTGAGCGTCCTAGGTTACATCATTTAAAATATATATATATTGTATACTTGTATGACAACAGCTTAAGCAGGTATTTGTCTATGACATTTTGTGTTGCAACTGTTATATTGTTCCAATTATAGGCCTATTTGAAAAATAGTCTTTGTTATACTATATTGGCCTAATAGGGATAGCCTTCTAAGACAGAAGCTTAAGCATCAATTTTTACTGAAACCGTGTATTTGTCTATATGACACTTTGTATAGCAAGAGTTCCAATGATAAACCTTTTGGAATTGTAGTCGTTGTTTTACTATAGCCTACTGCATCATCAAACATGGGAGACAGATTTTATTTTCTTAAGTTATTATTTATAATCATATAATATACTATTAATTTGTCTCTTTGGAAGCCTGTTTGTTTATTTCTCTGTTTGTATGAAAACTGTGCAAAATTGTGCAAATAAATAACGTTTTATAAAAGTTCTTACCACTAGGTGGTGGCAAGTACCTTGACATGATTCCTTTTTACATAATAAATCAAATCGTATTTGTGACATGCGCCCAATACAACAGGTGGAGTAGACCTTACAGTGAAATGCTTACTTACAAGCCCTTAACCAACAATGCAGTTTTAAGAAAAACAAGTGTTAAGTAAAAAATAGAAAAATCAAAGTAACAAATAAATAAAGAGCAGCAGTAAAATAACAATAGTGAGGCTATATACTACAGGGGGTACTTGTGCAGAGTCAATGTGAAGGGGGTACCGGTTAGTCGAGGTAATTGAGGTAATATGTACATGTAGGTAGAGTTAAAGTGACTATGCATAGATAATAAACACAGAGTAGCAGCAGTGTAAAAATGGGGGGTGGGGACAATGTAAATAGTCTGTTTAGCCATTTGATTAGCTGTTCAGGAGTCTTATGGCTTGGGGGTAGAAGCTGTTAAATTAAGAAACCTTTTGGACCTAGAACTTGGAGATAAAAAATAACTCTTGGATAAAGACTTTATGGAAGGGTTAATCAACGATGAGATAACGCTAAGCGTTCTATGGAAAATAATGAACGACGTAGAAGGTGTGTTCCACGACGTGCTAGCAGAGTGGAACTCACCTTCCACGGAGTTGCATTATTTTCAAGAGGACGCATAGAGCCCCGAGTTGATTATCCCTTTTATACCATGGCTATAATTTAACACATTTTCTGCTAGAAATGTGTTTAACAGCTACAGCTACTGAAGTAGCTAGCAAGTTTAATAGATAGCTACATACTCGTTTAGATAACCCAACCCATCAGCCAGCTTGCTATTGTTGAATTCGATGTTCATAATGACAATAATGTTTTCAATTCGACTTTTGCTTTCAAAATCATCTCAATAGTACATGTAAGAATCAACTATAGACATTGAATTCTACCTTGTACGTTATTTAAGCAATACGGCACGAGTGGGTGTGGTATATGGTCAATATACCACGGGCTAAAGCTGTTCTTATGCACGACGCAACGCCAAATACAAAATTAACTGCAAAAGCCTACACTTGTCTTAAATACTACCATAAATACACAGAACCACCGCAGACCTATTGTAAATGAGAGGCCTATCTCTGTATAAAAAATTTAATGTGTCCCAGTGCATGAGCAACATACATAGCTCCGCCCACTGGGGCGTGGCTTACGAAGCCCACTATGCTATATTAAAGCAATAAGGCCAAAGGAGGTGTGGTATATGGCCAATATACCATGGCTAAGGGCTGTTCTTATGTACGACACAATGAGGAGTGCCTGGACACAGCCCTTAGCCGTGGTAACCATGTGTATGTGACAAATAAAATTGGATTTGATTTGATTTGGTATATTAGCCATATATCACAAACCCCCGAGGAGCCTTATTGCTATTATAAACTGGTTACCAACGTAATTTATAATAGCAATAAGGCATCTCTGGGTTTGTTGTATATGGCCAATATACCACAACTATGGGCTGTATCCATCTCTGTTGCGTTGTGCGAAAGAACAGCTCTTAGCCATGGAATATTGGCCATATACGACACCCCCTCGTGCCTTATTGCTTAAATAACGCACAGTATATCAGCAAGGTAGACAGCATTCCACATTTGTGTCAAGTTGTCTGGATCCAATGCTTCCCACAGTTGTGTCAAGTTGTCTGGATCCAATGCTTCCCACAGTTGTGTCAAGTTGTCTGGATCCAATACTTCCCACAGTTGTGTCAAGTTGTCTGGATGTCCTTTGGGTCGTGGACCATTCTTGATACACACGGGAAACTGTTGAGTGTGAAAAAACCCAACAGTGTTGCAGTTCTTGACACACTCAAACCAGTGCGCCTGGCATCTACTATCTTGTCTCCTCCCCTTCATCTACACTTATTGAAGTGGAATAACATGTGACATCAATAAGGGATCATAGCTTTCCTCTGGATTCACCTGGCCAGTCTATATCATGGAAAGAGCACATGTTGCTATTTTTTTGTACACTCAGTGTATACTACTACTACTACTACTACTATTATCATGGTCACTTCCAATTCCATTTCATTGAAAAGCAATGCAGAATCAGTTGGACCCTGCCTATCATAACTCAATATCTATAAGGCTGTTTTAGTTAATCTTAGACTGTATCTTAATCTGTTTATGAATTTGAGTGTTTATATTTTTCCAGCCTATCCCCCAGTTTACAAAAAAGTGGCAGGGCCAGGCTATTGCACTGGCAGAATATGGCATAAGAATGGAATAAGTCTCTGAATGTCCTTGAATGGCCCAGCCAGAGCCCGGACTTGAACGCAATGTCTCTGGAGACCTGGAAATAGCTGTGCAGCAATGCTCCTCATCCAACCTGACCGAGCTTGAGAGGATCTGCAGAGAAGAATGGGAGAAGCTCCCCAAATACAGGTGTGCCAAGAAGACTCGAGGCTGTAATCGCTGCCAAATGTGCTTCAACAAAACACTTTTTTAAATGTATTTTTATTTCACCTTTATTTAACCAGGTAGGCTAGTTGAGAACAAGTTCTCAACTGTGACTTGGCCAAGATAAAGCAAAGCAGTGCTACACAAACAACAACACAGAGTTACACATGGAATAAACAAACATACAGTCAATAATACAATAGAAAAGTCTATATACAGTGTGTGCAAATTAGGTAGGATAAGGGAGGTAAGGCAATAAATAGGCCATAGTGGCTAAATAATTACAATATAGAAATTAAACACTGGAGTGATAGATAAGTAAGTCGCTCTGGATAAGAGCGTCTGCTAAATGACTTAAATGTAAATGTAAATGTAATAGATGTGCAGTAGATGAGTGTGCACGTAGAGATACTGAGTTGCAAAGGAGCAAAATAAATACAAGTGTGGGGATGATGTAGTTGGATGGGCTATTTACAGATGGCCTATGTACAGGTACAGTAAAGCTAGTGAGGGAGATATGAGTCTCCAGCTTCAGTGATTTTTGCAGTTCGTTCCAATCATTGACAGTAGAGAACTGGAAGGAAAAGTGGCCGAAGGAGGAATTGGCTTTGGGTTGACCAGTGAAATATACCTGCCGGAGTGCACGCTACGGGTGGGTGCTGTTATGGTGACCAGTGAGCTGTGATAAGGCGGGCTTCACCTAGCAAAGACTTATAGATGACCTGGAGCCAGTGGGTTTTGGCGACAAATATGAAGCGAGGTCCAGCCAATGAGAGCATACAGGCTGCAGTGGTGGGTAATATATGGGACTTTGGTGACAAAACGGATGGCACTGTGATAGACTGCATCCAATTTGCTGAGTAGAGTGTTGGAGGCTATTTTGTAAATGACACCGAAGTCAAGGATCGGTAGGATAGTTAGTTTTACGAGGGTATGTTTGGCAGCATGAGTGAAGGATGCTTTGTTGCGAAATAGAAAGCCAATTCTAGATTTAATTTTGGATTGGAGATGCTTAATGTGAGTCTGGAAGGAGAGTTTACAGTCTAACCAGACACCTACTGTAGGTTTTTGTAGTTGTCCACATAATCTATGTCAGAACCGTCCAGAGTAGTGATGCTGGCTGGACGGGCGGGCAGGTGTGGGCAGCGATCGTTTGAAGAGCATGCATTTAGTTTTACTTGCATTTAAGAGCAGTTGGAGGCCACGGCAGGAGAGTTGTATGGCATTGACACTCGTCTGGAGGTTAGTTAACACAGTTTCCAAAGAAGGGCCAGAAGTATACAGAATGGTGTCATCTGCTTAAAGGTGTATGATGAACATATATGATGAACAGAGAGTAGCAGTTGCGTAAAAAGAGGGGTTGGCGGGTGGTGGGACACAATGCAGATAGCCCGGTTAGCCAACGTGCGGGAGCACTGGTTGGTTGGGCCAATTGAGGTAGTATGTACATGAATGTATAGTTAAAGTGACCATGCATATTAGATAAACAGAGAGTAGCAGCAGCGTAAAAGAGGGGTTGGGGGGGAACACAATGCAAATAGTCCGGGTAACCATTTGGTTACCTGTTCAGGAGTCTTATGGCTTGGGGGTAAAAACAATTTTTTTGTCTGAGACTTGGCACTCGGGTACCGCTTGCCATGCGGTAGTAGAGAGAACAGTCTATGACTGGGGTGGCTGGGGTCTTTGACAATTTTCAGGGCCTTCCTCTGACACCGTATACAGAGAAAAGAGTCGACCTGAGAATTGAACCCTTTGGCACCCCCATAGAGACTGCCAGAGGTCCAGACAACAGGCCCTCCAATTTGACACACTGAACTCTGTCTGAGAAGTAGTCATTTGAGAAACCAAGGCTGTTGAGTCTGCCGATAAGAATGTGGTGATTGACAAAGTCGAAAGCCTTGGCCAGGTCGATGAATACAGCTACACAGTATTGTCTCTTATCGATGGCGGTTATGATATCGTTTCGGACCTTGAGCGTGGCTGAGGTGCACCCATGACCAGCTCGGAAACCAGATTGCATAGCATTTAACATTTAACATTTAAGTCATTTAGCAGACGCTCTTATCCAGAGCGACTTACAAATTGGTGCATTCACCTTATGACATCCAGTGGAACAGTCACTTTACAATAGTGCATCTAAATCTTAAAGGGGGGAAGAGGGAATACTTATCCTATCCTAGGTATTCCTTAAAGAGGTGGGGTTTCAGGTGTCTCCGGAAGGTGGTGATTGACTCCGCTGTCCTGGCGTCGTGAGGGAGTTTGTTCCACCATTGGGGGGCCAGAGCAGCGAACAGTTTTGACTGGGCTGAGCGGGAGCTGTACTTCCTCAGTGGTAGGGAGGCAAGCAGGCCAGAGGTGGATGAACGCAGTGCCCTTGTTTGGGTGTAGGGCCTGATCAGAGCCTGGAGGTACTGAGGTGCCGTTCCCCTCACAGCTCCGTAGGCAAGCACCATGGTCTTGTAGCGGATGCGAGCTTCAACTGGAAGCCAGTGGAGAGAACGGAGGAGCGGGGTGACGTGAGAGAACTTGGGAAGGTTGAACACCAGACGGGCTGCGGCGTTCTGGATGTGTTGAAGGGGTTTAATGGCACAGGCAGGGAGCCCAGCCAACAGCGAGTTGCAGTAATCCAGACGGGAGATGACAAGTGCCTGGATTAGGACCTGCGCCGCTTCCTGTGTGAGGCAGGGTCGTACTCTGCGGATGTTGTAGAGCATGAACCTACAGGAACGGGCCACCGCCTTGATGTTGGTTGAGAACGACAGGGTGTTGTCCAGGATCACACCAAGGTTCTTAGCGCTCTGGGAGGAGGACACAATGGAGTTGTCAACCGTGATGGCGAGATCATGGAACGGGCAGTCCTTCCCCGGGAGGAAGAGCAGCTCCGTCTTGCATAGCGGAGAAGGTATGGTGGGATTCGGAATGGTCGGTAATCTGTTTGTTAACTTGGCTTTCGAAGACCTTAGAAAGGCAGGGTAGGATAAATATAGGTCTGTGGCAGTTTGGGTCTAGAGTGTCTCCCCCTTTGAAGAGGGGGATGACCGTGGCAGCTTTCCAATCTTTAGGTATCTCAGACTATACGAAAGAGAGGTTGAACAGGCTAATACTAGGGATTGCAAAAATGTTGGTGGATAATTTTAGAAAGAGAGGGTCCAGATTGTCTATCCCGGCTGATTTGTAGGGGTCCAGATTTTGCAGCTCTTTCAGAACATCAGCTATCTGGATTTGGGTGAAGGAGAAATGGGGAGGCTTTGGCAAGTTGCTGTGGGGTGGGGGGGCTGTTAACCAGGGTATGGGTAGCCAGGTGGAAAGCTTGGCCAGCCGTAGAAAAATGCTTATTGAAATTCTCAATTATCGCAGATTTATCGGTGGTGACAGTGTTTTCTAGCCTCAGTGCAGTGGGCAGCTGGGAGGAGGTGCTCTTATTTTCCATGGACTTTACAGTGTCCCAGAACTTTTTGAAGTTTGTGCTACTGAGTAAAGGGTCTGAATACTTAAGTAAATGTTATATTTCAGTTTGCAAAAATGTCTCAAATTGTGTCTCAAATTGTGTCTCTACACACATTGTACAAGGGTTAATAACAGTAATGTGAATTTAATGTCAAACCAGGTTGCTAGTATACAACGCCCCCCTCAGGCAGAACATTTTATATTGTGAACTGTCTGGAACTCGTTTGCCTGCTTGCTACTCAAATATATTTTTATTATTAAGTCAAATTCAAAATGAACTGCAATAGTCTACGCATGTCTCAAACACATTAGCATTGTAAAATGCAGTGGTGGAAATAGTACCCAATTGTCATACTTGAGTAAAAGTAATATAAAAGGACTCAAGTAAAAGTGAAAGTCACCCAGTAAAATACTACTTGACTAAAATTCTAAAAGTATTTGGTTTGAAATATTCTTAAGTATCCAAAGTAAATGTAATTGCTAAAATATACTTAACTATCAAAAGTAAAAGTATGAATCATTTCACATCCATAAATTAAGCAAACCAGATGGCAGATTATTTTTTATTTAGGGATAGTCAGGGGGCACACTCCAACACTCAGTCATAATTGACAAAATAAGCATGTGTTTTTAGTGACAAAATAAGCATGTGTTTTTAGTGAGTCTGCCATGGGATGACCAGGGATGTTCTCTTGATAAGTGCATAAATTGAACCAATTGCCTGTCCTAAGCATTCAAAATATTAGGAGTACTTTTGGGTGTCATGGAAAATGTATCGAGTCAAAAGTACATAATCTTTAGGAATGTAGTGAAGTAAAAGTAAAATAGTCAAAAATATAAATAGTAAAGTAAAGTACAGATTTAAGTAGTTATTTTAAATATTTGTACTTTAATAGTTTTCACCACTGTTCAAATGTGAGGCCTATCTCCATATTAAAAATAAAATGTGTCCCAATTTATGAACAACATACCTAGGGGCGTGGTTTACTGAGCTCACTTTGCAATAATGAGCTCGTGAGTAATATCGCGGTGGCAGTACATTACATACTTTGAGGAGCGCACGAGAAAAAAAAGACTAATCATTGTGAGTGTAATTAGCCAAAGCCACTTACATTAGCTATATGAAACGTATTGGTTTAGCAGCAATACATTTAAACAAATCATGTTAATTATGTTCGTTTAAAAATGTAGTTAAAATCTCAGACACTAACGTTAGCAGACGACAACCAACGCCCCTCTTTCTATTGTGCACCTGTGGGACTGTCGGAGGAGCTGTTGTTGGCAACATCAGAAACGTAAGGCCGAAGAAAAGTTTCAAGAGGTTTGTTATGAGATTGTGTTGATATATCCAGTTATTATAATACAATGTACATTTGACTTTTTAATAAAAGTAGTCTAAATGTGTGTTAAGCTATGCTAGTTTAGGCAGTGGTGTGCACATGGTGAATTTGCTGTAGCCAAGGGTAAAATGCTTGCCAATTTCACAGGTGTTGCCAATTTTGCACCATTATGACTTATGGAGGTTGCAGGGAGGTGATGGGAGTTGGCCAACCCATTTGAGGGTATTCCCTATGTGGAGGACTGGAGACACAATGCATTATACTTGGATACAGTACGCTTATGGCTACTTGATTATTGTGGTAAAAATGCATATTGGACCACTCCTTCCTGCTGATGCCACTTTTGCAAGTGTGTGACCAGATGTTTTATTAGGTTATACTCTATTGAGTCTATACAAAAGTTTAAGTGTTTTCAAAACTCAAAGGGGTGCAGTGTCAAAATGAGTCCACTACACACACCCCATCTGTTGTGTAGATCCAGCTATATCCCTCAAACCCAAATGAAGGGGAAAGATGGACACCATCAAATGGAATCTTTGTAGATGGTGCCTGTGGGGAATATACTTAGATCTGTACAACAGATGGCATGTGAGACATGGACTTATCTAGACCACTTACATTTTCAAAACATTTAAAAAACAGATTTTGGAGTGAACTATTAGTTTAATACTCAATACAGCCATTTTGTTGACATGGGCTTCTCAGAGTAGGTTACCTGTTGGCCTGACAGCCAAGGCTATATTCTATTCAAACCCCTGCAGAGTATTACAAGCTGGGTATTCATTGGCTGTCCCTGGAGAATTGAGGAGTCTACTTTGGTATTCACCTCAGTGCCAGCAGTCAGCCAGCACACAATGCCGACTGTCCATCTTTTCTACCTTGATTGCACCATGTGGCCATTTGAATGCATCTCTATGCTCATTTAATGGCACTATTTATACAGTTCTCTCTGTCTTCTTGGAAATGGCACAGCTGAGTCTTAGAAAACTCTGTCAGACCATGTCGCCTTATCACCCGTCTCTCTCTGCAAATAGACCAGGGTAGACAACAGAGGCGGCAGCCAGGTGGTAATGATCCAGTGACGATGACTCAGTGGAATGCATTGATGATGGTAACCATAATTTCGTGATCCCTTTTCTCATTGTTGACAGATCAACATTGACAAACTAGGGGACTTTCCTGTATAAATTGAAGAGAAAATAGGTTACACACAGATCTCACTGGTTCAGTTGCTGGGCAGAATTTTATTATATATATATATATATATTTCCTTAGCAAAATGAGTAATGTCCTCAACTCTGACATGCTCGTGAAGTCTGTTTATTAATAGAGACACAGAAATTTACATTATGATTCAGTTGTCCATTTCTGACTCACCAATGTATAGTGTAGTTATAGATTTACAGTGTAGCCTGTGGTTTTGCATTTAGTGTTATAGTGTAGGTTATATATTATTAGTGTAATTTCATTGTTTATACATTCTGTCTGTATATTCTGTGTAACGTCTGTCTGTATATTATGTTTATTGTGGCAGATCCATTTTACCAGGTCAAATTCCTGTTAAATTCAAATGTACATGGTGAATAAAGGTTATTTTGATTATACATTGCTACAATAAGTCATAGAGAAACTGCCCTAGTGAAACGTTTGTGTATTTGTATTTTTTTTGACGTTTAATAAAAAACAATTTAAAAACTTTTCAGACGAAGCGCGTGCTCACCTCCAGGTGTGAGGCAATAGTTAGTAGTGGTTAGAATGTGTGGAGTGTATTGAGAGCCAGGGTTTTCTCCCTGCTACAGCACCACGAAGGCCCCTGGAGACGTCTCGGTGTCTCCAGGTCCCCTTTCAAACAACGCAGGGAAACCTGAGCTTCTGGTTCTGTTCGTTTCTCCTCTCTCTCTCTCTCCTCCTTTCTCTTCAACTCCTTCCTCCAGCTTTCTTTCTGTCCTTTGTTGTAACTACCACCTCTCCTTCTTTACCACACTCATGAAGGGGGATCAAGAGTTTTTCACCAGGTTGTTAAAATGCTTTTAACTGTAGAGCAGGGAGTTGTATAGGTTATTTCCTAGAAATTCTGCTGAAGACACACAGACAATGTACCTGGCAGGAGAAATGCAATCCAAGGTCATTGGTGCAGGGAATCACATGACCTGCTTCCTCCGCTCTCATGATACTTTTCTCTGCACTCCGCCCCTTAAACTCTTACACATTAGAGACATTGCACACACAGTGTCAGGTATCGCAAGGTTTCACCAGTGGAGTATGATCGGAAGTTCTGAAATTACATGCTGAACCGAACCTGAAGTGCTTTAAAATAATAGATGAGACAATTATACATTGAAGATACCAGGAAAAACTAGACTCTATTAAAAAAGGTGAGTTTCATGTCTGCAGGTGTCACAGTTAACTGAAATGTTTTGGGGAGAAATTAAGTTACCACTCCCTTTGTGCCATTGTTTGTAACTGTGTGTCTGTTTTATATCGATCGCATATCTCAAATAATAATTCTCTGTTCTCGTACTATTGACCGTAACTCCACTGTTAGTGTAGTAAGGCTAGTCTAACAGCATCCATGTCATGGATGTGAATGTTTTTCTACCATATGTAGGCTATTGTCTAAACACACAGGGTTGACACCTGATCAGTACCTTAAGCTGAGCGGTGCCAAGTCAGCCATGAAGGAGAGATTTGTGTTTCAGAGTCCAGGTATTTTTCTGCCATTGAAATCCTTTTTCTTTTGTTGCTTGCCTAAGTCTGAACAATGTTTCTCTCTCGATCTACACACAGTGCCTTCGGAACATATTAATGCCCCTTGACTTTTTCCACATTTTGTTATGTTGCAGCTTTTTTCTAAAATGGATTTTAAAAAACACCCAATACCCATGATTGACTAAGTGAAAATGGGATGTTAGAAATGTTTGCATATGTGTTATATAAAAAATAAATACCTTATTTACATAGGTATTCAGACACTAAGTTGAGCTCATTCTAAAAACCTGTTTTTGCCTTGTCATTATGGGGTATTGTGTGTTTTGCTGGGTGGCTAGCTCTATGAAGAGTCTTGGTGGCTCCAAACTTCTTCCATTTAAAAATGATGGAGGCCACTGTATTCTTGGGGACCTTCAATGCTGCAGACTTTTTTTGTACCCTTCCCCAGATCTGTGCCTCATCACAATCCTGTCTCGGATCTCTTATGGACAAACCCGGTGACCTCATGGCTTGGGTTTTGCTCTGACATGCACTGTCAACTGTAGGACCTTGATATAGACAGTTGTGTGCCTTTCCAAATCATGTCCAATTGATTGAATTCAGCACAGGTGGACTCAAATCAATTTGTAGAAACATCTCAAGGATGACCAATGGAAACAGGATGCACCTGAGCTCAAATTCGAGTCTCATAGCAAAGGGTCTGAATACTTACGTAAATAAGGCATTTCAGTTTTATTTTTAAGACATTTGCAAACTTTGTCATTATGGGGTATTGTGTGTATATTGAGAAACATTTATTTAATCTATTTTAGAATAAAGCTGTAATGTAACAAAATATGGAAAAAGTCTAGGGGTCTGAATACTTTCCAAATGTACAGTATGTATAAAAAATAATAGACCCACATATTTTAACAAACAATCACCTAAATAAAAGCTAGACAGTAGGAGAATAAAACATTCCAAAACAATACATTCAACAGTATTGCTTTTGGTACTAAACCCAGAAAAAACAAAGGTTCTCTCACTGTCAAATGTGTTTATTTTCAGTGAACTTTAACATGTGTAAATATTTGTATGAACATAAGATTCAACAACTGAGACAAACTGAACAAGTTCCACAGACGTGACTGAAATAAATGGAATACTGTGTTCCTGAACAACGGGGGGGTCAAAATCAAAAGTAACAGTCAGTATCTGGTATGGCCACCAGCTGCATTAAATACTGCAGTGCATCTCCTCATGGACTGCACCAGATGTGCTAGTTCTTGCTGTGAGATGTTACCCCACTCTTCCAAGGCTCCTGCAAGTTCCTGGACAATTCTGGGGGGAATGGCCCTAGCCCTCACCCTCCGATCCAACAGGTCCCAGACATGCTCAATGGGATTGAGATCCGGGCTCTTCGCTGGCCATGGCAGAACACAGACATTCCTGTCTTGCAGGAAATCACACACAGAACGAGCCGTATGGCTGGTGGCATTGTCATGCTGGAGGGTCATGTGAGGATGAGCATGCAGGAAGGGTACCACATGAGGGAGGAGGACGTCTTCCCTGTAATGCACAGCGTTGAGATTGCCTGCAATGACAACTAGCTCAGTCCGATGATGCTGTGACACCCGCCCCAGACCATGACGGACCCTCCACCTCCAAATCGATCCTGAGTACCGGCCTTGATGTAACTCTTATTCCTTTGACGATAAACGCAAATCCGACCATCACCTCTGGTGAGACAAAAGCGTGACTCGTCAGTGAAGAGCACTTTTTGCCAGTCCTTTCTGGTCCAGCGATGGTGGGTTTGTGCCCATAGGTGACGTTGTTGCCGGGTAGGACCTGCCTTACAACAGGCCTACAAGCCTTCAGTCCAGCTTCTCTCAGCCTATTGCGGACAGTCTGAGCACTGATGGAGGGATTGTGCGTTCCTGGTGTAACTTGGGCAGTTGTTGTAGCCATCCTGTACCTGTCCCGCAGGTGTGATGTTCGTATGTACCGATCCTGTGCAGGTGTTGTTACACATGGTCTGCCACGGAGGATGATCAGCTGTCCGTCCTGTCTCTCTGTAGCGCAGTCTTAGGCGTCTCACAGTATGGACATTTCAATTTAATGCCCTGGCCACATCTGCAGTCCTCATGCCTCCTTGCAGCTTGCCTAAGGCACGTTCAATTAGATGAGCAGGGATCCTGGGCATCTTTCTTTTGGTGGTTTTCTGAGTCAGTAGAACCGCCTCTTTTGGTGTCCTAAGTTTTCATAACTGTGACCTTAATTGCCTACCATCTGTAAGCTGTTAGTGTCTTAACGACCATTCCTCAGGTGCATGTTCATTAATTGTTTATGGTTCATTGAACAAGCATGGGAAACAGTGTTTACAAATGGTTTATTAATTATTTTTGATAGACAGGGTCCTGAAAAAGGGACGTTTCTTTTTTTGTTGAGTTTATTTGAGCAAAAGAAAATGCATAGAATTGCAGGAAATGTTCTTTAAAACTGCAACATTTTCTCTCGACTCCTTGCTCCGGCCAAGCGCTACGCCACGCCCATGGGCATTCGTTTTTTTCTCTACAATGAGTCTGGATCTGAGTAGCCAGAACACACATGGTTAAAGCGGAGGTTGGAAAATTTGTCATGGCTTTGATACTCTGATATGATCCAATCGCCTACGACTTTATACAACAGCCCTTGTCACCACAAACAACTTCAATGATGTCAGTCTGACTAAAGTATAAAGCAAATGACAGAGTAGCGGAATAATTTTAGTGTGAATTCCTTTGAAACTGCTACATTTTTTCTCTCCGCTGCATGGCAAAATATGTAGAATTGCAGGAAATTAGCTTTAAAATGTCAAGTTCATCTCATTCTGCCACGCCCACCACCTAAGCCCCTTTTTGATCCAGGAAAAAACCCTGGTCTCTGACTCACCTGCTAGTTTATCTACAATGATTTTGTGTTTAATGACTCTTTGTTCAGTTTGTTTTGGAGCCAGACTAACTAGTTTTTACACCTCATGGTACTTTGTTTAATTACATACAGTGACATTATCTGCAAATCAGTTTGCATAGAGTAACAGACTGGTTTGTCTCAGGTGTTACCTGTCTAGTATGTTTGGTATGACGTAAAAGAGCACTTTAAATTAGGCTATATCCTCTGCCCTAGATCTGTCAGTTGGTGCAGTCAATGTTATTTTGACATTTTAACATGGCTGTTATTAATGTCCCTGGAATTTACTTGGCTGCAAAGTAAAAATAAATAAATATTTTACATGTAAAGTGTTTTAAATCTTCGTTTTTTAAAAACATATTCCCTAAATGTATTCAGGGAAGGTGGAGAATAGCAACTTATAAACCACCGTCTCTGCATTGAGCTGTTCAGGACTGATTGTACCTTCATGTCACTCAAGGCGCTGATGATGAAATGGCTATATTGCGCAATAGACTGATCCTGTGTTGTGTTCCATATCTGGGTTTGTTGTGGATGCAGCATTTCTAGGGAAAACGCGATGCTTTGAATTGACATTTTAGTCATTAAGCAGACGCCGCTTACATGAGTTAGTGCATTCGTCTTATGATAGCTAGGTGAGACAACATATTACAATCGTAGCAAGTACATTTTCACTCAACAAAGTAGTTAACAGCAAGATCAGTGCTAGTTGGAAAAATACAAAAATATGCACTTTTGGGGTGGGGGGTACAGACGCTTGACATAGAGGCCTAGTTGACTGAAATACGATAACGATTGCTCAGGAAAAGGTGCATCCACAGGATCTGTCAATGTCAGTTAAGGGTTCAAAAGTTATTTTGGACATCCTGTCCCCAGTTTGCAGTCAAAATCAACTGGTGAAGTAAAGTGTAGCCTATAGATTTAATTTTACTACCAGATATCAATAGACTAGCTCACCATGCATGCAGGCACTTTGTTCAGATATGGTGAGAGGGTAGATCTGGTGTTGTAGGGACAGATTGACCAAACTGCTGTCGCAGCTTGTTGAAAGAACACAAATGCCATGTGAGAAGGAAGCCTTATCTCTGTTAGGATACCTGTTCCTCTATGTATCACAATAACCATAACACCTACTGCTGCTGCTACAGCTATGCTGCTAGCTACACTGTCACTGCTTCTGTTAGCTTACAAGAAGATGTAGCCTAGATGAATGTCCAACTGCAATTTGTCTTCTGCTTTGTCCCAACCCCTCAGGACATACAATATGCACTGGTTTGGGCTGAGGGCAGCAACAGTGCAGTGCTCCTGGAGCAGTTATAGGGGGGTTAAGCGACTATCTCAAGGTCACAACGGCAGGAGATGGCTTAGCTTGCACATATAATTGATATAAGTACAATGGAAATGTAATAGAAAAGCACCCCCCTAAAGGCTTCAGTGATAAAACGCATAATAAATGTGTTTTTTTCCGACTTCCATTCTCCTCCAGGAGTCGCTGAATATTTCCTGCTACTCTAGTTCTTCAAACCTTACATCTTGGTTTCTACTATGAGTTAGTTTTTTACTCCGCTTAGCTTGGAGGAATGGCTGAGGATGTTTTCGGAGGAATTCCATTGGAATGTCCCCTGCCTGTCTGGCTTCCTGAGCTGTCCTGATGCACATTAATATGTTGCGTTGCCTCTGAGACACACAGTACCTCAGGGTTTCAACCAATATCCACTTAAGCTACGGTTTAAGCGTTGGCTGATTTTTCTTAGCGTTTTCTCATGAAATATAACAGATATTCCAAGTTTAAAACTATCCCTGTGGCCATGTTAAATACTGTCTTTATGAGAAGTTAATGTGATGTCTCTCTCTTTGTGAACTTGGCTGCCATCTCAGTGGCTTAGATGATTCCTTTCCTGGATCCCATGGTTTGTGGACAGGAAGTGTTGGAGATTTGGTCATTCGTCATGGTCACTGTCTAGTAGTGCTGGTTGTTTGCATGTGTATGTTTGCGTGTGCTGTGTCAATACAAAACCAGCTGCTCTGGTAACGTTCAGTTCAAAGTCCTCTGTGTCTTTGTCGGGTAACAATAATGTAATACCTGCAAAGCACACCTTAATGAAAGGGGCAGAAGAAAGGGCATTGTCCATACACTCTTATGGCTGCATTAGAGTTGGCCTATTGACATTTAATTGATCTGAAAACGACTGTACAAATACACATCATGCAGTGTACCAAAGGTGGTTCCATTTATAACGTGTGTAACGTGCTTTTGATGTTTCTACCTTTCAGACAAATGACTATTTTACTGGCTTACCAGCTGTGTTACCAGATTGCTTTTTAATGTGTACGTGTCTGTCGGGAGCACAGCAACTATAGTAACTAACTATTGCCTGTGTGTGTGTATGTCCTATATGTTATACTCTGGCCTTCTATAATGGTTGCTTATAAAGATCAGGCAAAGATAAGTGGCAGTCGGGGTGCTGATTTATCTTCTCAGAACCTCCTGTCTGTCTCAGCCAGATGATGATGATGATATGCTCTGATTCACACAATGACAGCATTGTTGCTGATGTCTATTGTGTACCAGTCCCGCAGTCAAGTAGCACATGCAGTGTCTGAACTTGCTCGCTGGATCATGATGGCAGAGTTTGTTTCTTCTTGCTCCTGTAATCATGCAACAATCCTGTGTGTGGGTTTTTTTCTGGATCAAAAAGGAGCTTAGGTGGTGGGCGCAGTAGGTGGTGTGGCAAGGGGTGTGGTTGCCATGGCTGAATTTTAGCGGCCCCCGTCATGGCGGTGTAGAGCAATTTTTGCATTTCTAAGCCAATTTCCTGCAATTCTAGCCTACTACATATAAATTGCATGAAAAACTTTGTGCCCTACTTATAGGCTACCTGGTATGGTCATGTCCTCAGGAAAAACTCCTGGCCCTATACATGACACCCAACACAAAAATACAGAAATTTATGCAAGTTTGTTAACCATACACAAGTTGATATGAAAGTTCTTAACATATGTTTTTCCAATACCCTTCAATTAAAGTCTGCCTGTGTTTGTCTATGTTAATTAATAAGCAGTGAGGTAATGGTGCACACCATGGACAAACGGCTGGGTGATGTCACAGTAAAATGTTTGCTCACCGCAGAATGGTGTCATCCAACAGCATCAGTGTGGGTTGTTGAACCCAGGCTCTCCTGGCTGTCTGTATGATACTACACTGTATTAGTGAATTCCTATACCATGGGTATTTGAGGATTTATTTTTATTTTTTACATATATTAAATGTAGAACTGAAATTGTCTACACTGTTATTATATCATTAACTACGTGTGTGTGTGTGTGTGTGTGTGTGTGTGTGTGTGTGTGTGTGTGTGTGTGTGTGTGTGTGTGTGTGTGTGTGTGTGTGTGTGTGTGTGTGTGTGTGTGTGTGTGTGTGATTCTAGGCAGAGGATGGAAGGCGGAAGTTCGTTCAGCCGAAGGTCGTGGGCGTCGCAGTCTTTACGCGTCACTGCCAGGGAGCTCTCATTGGTCAGCACGCGAGGCAAGACCAATGCCATCGCAGAGCGCTTCTCCAAGTGAGTGACACACAACTCCACTAAAGGCACTTCTGTCTGAATGAACAGTAGACACTTATCTTCCAAATGCATCTTACCAAACTCACATCTGTCTGTAGGGATTACGGAATCCTCCATCTCAAATTAAATGTTATTTGTCACATGCGGCGAGTACAACAGGTGTAGCCCTTACAGTGAAATGCTTACTTACAAGCCCTTAGCCTTAACCAACAATGCAGTTTTAAGAAAAATACCCCCCAAAGACATTTTTAAAGTCCCCAACTGTGAAATAACACATGGAGTCATGTACTGACCAAAACAGTTCAATATTTTTGATTCCTCAAAGTAGCCACTCTTTGCCTTGATGACAGCTTTGTACACTCTTGGTATTCTCTCAACCAGTTTCATGAGGTAGTCACCTGGAATGCTTTTTCAACAGTCTTGAAGGAGTTCCCACATATGCTGAGCACTTGTTGGCTGCTTTTCCTTCACTCTGCGGTCCAACTCACCCCAAACCATCTCAATTGGGTTGAGGTTGGGTGATTTGTGGAGGCCAGGTCATCTGATGCAGCACTCCATCACTCTCCTTCTTGGTCAAATAGCCTTTACACAGCCTGGAGGTGTATTTTGGGTCATTGTCCTGTTGAAAAACAAATTATAGTCCCACTAAGCGCAAACCAGATCGGATGGTGTATCACTGCTGAATGCTGTGGTAGCCATGCTGGTTAAGTGTGCCTTGAATTCTAAATAAAAAAACGGACAGTGTCACCAGCAAAGCACCCCCACACCAGAACACCACCACCTCCATGCTTCATGGTGGGAACCACACATGCGGAGATCATCCGTTCACCTACTCTGCGTCTCACAAAGACACGGCGGTTGGAACCAAAAATCTCATTTGGATTAATCGGACCAAAGGACAGATTTCCACTCCCACCGGTCTAATGTCCTTTGCTCGTGTTTCTTGGCCCAAGCAAGTCTCTTCTTATTGGTGTCCTTTTAGTAGTGGTTTCTTTGCAGCAATTTGACCATGAAGGCATGATTCACACAGAACAGTTGATGTTGAGATGTGTATGTTACTTGAACTCTGAAGCATTTATTTGGGCTGCAATCTGAGGCTGGTAACTCTAATGAACTTATCCTCTGCAGTAGAGGTAACTCTGGTTCTTCCTGACCTGTGGTGTTCCTCATGAGAGCCAGTTTTATCAGATTGACTGACCTTCATGTCTTAAGGTACTGATGGATTGTCGTTTCTCTTTGCTTATTTGAGCTGTTCTTGCCATAATATTGACTTGAGCTGTATTCGAATACCAATACTAACATACTCTATACTACATATTTAATGAGTATATACTATTAGTTTATTTTAGTATACTGTAAATTAATGGGATCCTATCAGTTGAGCGTACTAGCTCTTCACCTGCCTACCGGAAGTTGTTGCTGTGCAACCTCTTGCTAGCTAGTTTGCGTGACAAATTTTATGACTTTGGGTGTGTTCTTAAATTCAATCTGGAGTGCCAGAGTGCACTCATAAATTCAGAGCGTTGTCAGATTGTCCGTTTTGTAAATTCAGAGTGTTTCGCTATCGGAGTGCACACTGGATGAGCATTCTGACCTTACAACAGCAGTCAAGGACCCAAGCTAACGTTGGCTAGCTTGCTAGCTACTTCCAGACACATGAGACTACTCTGATCATGTACTTACCCTAGCAGAGCTGGTTAGGCAGTTTTCATGTTATCCAGAGCATTGGTGACTAACTGTGCTGCTGCCAACAATTTAATTATGCTTTTTTGCCGACGTTTACTGACACCGGCCATATTCAACGGGTGTTGAGCACTTGAAAATTCATTATTCTGCGCTCTGGTACACTCAGACCAGGGTGCTCTGAAATCGGAGTCGATAGCCAGAGCGAATTTAAGAAAGCACCTGAATGAGAACGTACTACGACTATACGATTTAGCTAAGATTGATGGAAATAATCAAGTCAATAAATGTTGGGTAGTTAGTTAGCCTATAGTTAATATACTGGCAAGTCTGAAGTACAAGTAGCCAATTAAGTTATGGAGCTGACACATGTACATACTGCTGTAATAATATGCTATGTGGTTTGTAAGGACAGCGTAGCTAACAAATTGTCAGGCAACATAACGTGTAAGGTAACTTATTTGAAAAGTAATTTCTTTATTACATTGAACATTTTCTTAACATTTGTCATAATTAGTTAAAACAATGAATTTGTATCTGCTCTCATTGTGCTTCGGCTGTATAATTTCTTCAAATCTGAAAACAATGTGAAGCCACACCCATTTCCTGAAGAATTGTATTATGGGCCCTAAAGTACGGAAAGTGTCCTGTGCGTATACTTCATATTTTGCCGAATTTAGTACGACATCTGGGAAATTCTGGCATACTAACTATATCCATACCATGACCAATAAGCAAACTATATACTCAATTAACATCACAAATAGTACAGTTAGTGCAGTTAGCATGAGTATTCGAACACAGCTTTGCTCTTTTACCAAATAGGGCTATCTTCTGTATACCAACCCTACCTCGTCACAAGAAAACTGATTGTCTCAAACGCATTAGAAGGAAAGAAATTCCACAAATGAATATTTAACAAGGCACAACTGTTAATTAAAATCAAATCAAAGTTTATTTGTCACATGCCCTGAGTACAACAGGTATTGTAGACCTTACAGTGAAATGCTTACTTACAGGCTCTAACCAATAGTGCAGAAAAGGTATTAGGTTAACAATTGGTAGATAAAAAGACAGGCTTTATTCAGTAGCGAGGCTACATACAGACACCGGTTAGTCAGGCTGATTTTGAGGTAGTATGTACATGTAGATATGGTTAAAGTGACTATGCATATATGATGAACGGAGAGTAGCAGTAATGGAAAAGAGGGATTGGTGGGTGGGACATAATGCAGATAGCCCGGTTAGCCAATGTGCGGGAGCACTGGTTGGTCGGCACAATTGAGGTAGTATGTACTTGAATGTATAGTTTAAGTGACTATGCATATATGATAAACAGAGATTAGCAGCAGCATTCCAGGTGAAGCTGGTTGAGAGAATACTAAGAGTGCAAAGCTGTCATCAAGGCAAAGGGTGGTACTTTGAAGAATCTTCTTTGGTTACTACATGATTCTATATGTGTTATTTCATCGTTTTGATGTCTTTACTATTTGTCTACAATGTAGAAAAAACTACAAATAAAGAAAAACCCATGAATGAGTAGGTGTGTCCAAATTTTGGACGGTACTGAACGTTTCCAAGAGCACAGTGGTCTCCATCATTGGGAAATGGAAAAAATGTGGAACTACCCAGACTCTGCCTAGAGCTGGCCGTCCGAACAAACTGAACAACTGTGCAAGAAGGACCTTGGTCAGGGAGATGACCAAGAACCCAATGACCACTCTGACAGAACTAAAGAACTTCTTTGCTCGCTTTGAGGACAATACAGTGCCACTGACACGGCCCGCTACCAAAACCTGCGGGCCGCCACCAAAACATTTAAACGTGTCAACCCTCGCAAGGCTGCAGGCCCAGACGGCATCCCCAGCCGCGCCCTCAGAGCATGCGCAGACCAGCTGGCTGGTGTGTTTACGGACATATTCAATCAATTATTATCCCAGTCTGCTGTCCCCACATGCTTCAAGAGGGCCACCATTGTTCCTGTTCTCAAGAAAGCTAAGGTAACTGAGCTACATGACTACCGCCCCCCGTAGCACTCACTTCGGTCAACATGAAGTGCTTTGAGAGACTAGTCAAGGACCATATCACCTCCACACTACCTGACATCTTAGACCCACTCGAATTTGCTTACCGCCCAAATAGGTCCACAGACAACACAATCACACTGCACACTGCCCTAACCCATCTGGAAGAGAGGAATACCTTTGTGAGAATGTTACCTACCCTCCAAACTCATCATCAAGCTCGAGACCCTGGGTCTCGATCCCGCCCTGTGCAACTGGGTCCTGGACTTCCTGACGGGCCGCCCCCCAAGTGGTGAGGTTAGGTAACATCTCCACCCCGCTCAATCATCAAGTTTGCAGATGACACTACAGTGGTAGGCTTGATTACCAACAACGACGAGACTGCCTACAGGGAGGAGGGCAGGGCCCTCGGAGTGTGGTGTCAGGAAAATAACCTCACACTCAACGTCAACAAAACAAAGGAGATGATCATGGACTTCAGGAAACAGCAGAGGGAGCAGCCCCCTATCTACATTGATGGGACAGTAGTGGAGAGGGTAGAAAGTTTTAAGTTCTTCGGCGTACACATCACGGAAAAACTGAAATGGTCCAACCACACAGACACCGAGCCACTGCCTGTTCACCCCGCTATCATCCAGAAGGCGAGGTCAGTACAGGTGCATCAAAGCAGGGGCCGAGAGACTGAAAAACAGCTTATCTCAAGGCCATCAGACTACATTTTACATTTACATTTAAGTCATTTAGCAGACGCTCTTATCCAGAGCGACTTACAAATTGGTGCATTCACCTTATGACATCCAGTGGGACAGTCACTTAACAATAGTGCATCTAAAACTTAGGGGGGTGGGGTGAGAGGGATTACTTAACCTATCCTAGGTATTCCTTAAAGAGGTGGGGTTTCAGGTGTCTCCGGAAGGTGGTGATTGACTCCGCTGTCCTGGCGTCGTGAGGGAGTTTGTTCCACCATTGGGGGGCCAGGGCAGCGAACAGTTTTGACTGGGCTGAGCGGGAGCTGTACTTCCTCAGTGGTAGGGAGGCGAGCAGGCCAGAGGTGGATGAACGCAGTGCCCTTGTTTGGGTGTAGGGCCTGATCAGAGCCTGGAGGTACTGAGGTGCCGTTCCCCTCACAGCTCCGTAGGCAAGCACCATGGTCTTGTAGCGGATGCGAGCTTCAACTGGAAGCCAGTGGAGAGAACGGAGGAGCGGGGTGACGTGAGAGAACTTGGGAAGGTTGAACACCAGACGGGCTGCGGCGTTCTGGATGAGTTGAAGGGGTTTAATGGCACAGGCAGGGAGCCCAGCCAACAGCGAGTTGCAGTAATCCAGACGGGAGATGACAAGTGCCTGGATTAGGACCTGCGCCGCTTCCTGTGTGAGGCAGGGTCGTACTCTGCGGATGTTGTAGAGCATGAACCTACAGGAACGGGCCACCGCCTTGATGTTAGTTGAGAACGACAGGGTGTTGTCCAGGATCACGCCAAGGTTCTTGGCGCTCTGGGAGGAGGACACAATGGAGTTGTCAACCGTGATGGCGAGATCATGGAACGGGCAGTCCTTCCCGGGAGGAAGAGCAGCTCCGTCTTGCCGAGGTTCAGCTTGAGGTGGTGATCCGTCATCCACACTGATATGTCTGCCAGACATGCAGAGATGCGATTCGCCACCTGGTCATCAGAAGGGGGAAAGGAGAAGATTAATTGTGTGTCGTCTGCATAGCAATGATAAGAGAGACCATGTGAGGTTATGACAGAGCCAAGTGACTTGGTGTATAGCGAGAATAGGAGAGGGCCAAGAACAGAGCCCTGGGGGACACCAGTGGTGAGAGCGCGTGGTGAGGAGACAGATTCTCGCCACGCCACCTGGTAGGAGCGACCTGTCAGGTAGCACGCAATCCAAGCGTGGGCCGCGCCGGAGATGCCCAACTCGGAGAGGGTGGAGAGGAGGATCTGATGGTTCACAGTATCGAAGGCAGCCGATAGATCTAGAAGGATGAGAGCAGAGGAGAGAGAGTTAGCTTTAGCAGTGCGGAGCGCCTCCGTGATACAGAGGAGAGCAGTCTCAGTTGAATGACTAGTCTTGAAACCTGACTGATTTGGATCAAGAAGGTCATTCAGAGAGAGATAGCGGGAGAGCTGGCCAAGGACGGCACGTTCAAGAGTTTTGGAGAGAAAAGAAAGAAGGGATACTGGTCTGTAATTGTTGACATCGGAGGGATCGAGTGTAGGTTTTTTCAGAAGGGGTGCAACTCTCGCTCTCTTGAAGACGGAAGGGACGTAGCCAACGGTCAGGGATGAGTTGATGAGCGAGGTGAGGTAAGGGAGAAGGTCTCCGGAAATGGTCTGGAGAAGAGAGGAGGGGATAGGGTCAAGCGGGCAGGTTGTTGGGCGGCCGGCCGTCACAAGACGCGAGATTTCATCTGGAGAGAGAGGGGAGAAAGAGGTCAGAGCACAGGGTAGGGCAGTGTGAGCAGAACCAGCGGTGTCGTTTGACTTAGCAAACGAGGATCGGATGTCGTCGACCTTCTTTTCAAAATGGTTGACGAAGTCATCTGCAGAGAGGGAGGAGGGGGGAGGGGGCGGAGGATTCAGGAGGGAGGAGAAGGTGGCAAAGAGCTTCCTAGGGTTAGAGGCAGATGCTTGGAATTTAGCGTGGTAGAAAGTGGCTTTAGCAGCAGAGACAGAGGAGGAAAATGTAGAGAGGAGGGAGTGAAAGGATGCCAGGTCCGCAGGGAGGCGAGTTTTCCTCCATTTCCGCTCGGCTGCCCGGAGCCCTGTTCTGTGAGCTCGCAATGAGTCATCGAGCCACGGAGCGGGAGGGGAGGACCGAGCCGGCCTGGAGGATAGGGGACATAGAGAGTCAAGGGATGCAGAGAGGGAGGAGAGGAGGGTTGAGGAGGCAGAATCAGGAGATAGGTGGGAGAAGGTTTGAGCGGAGGGAAGAGATGATAGGATGGAAGAGGAGAGAGTAGCGGGGGAGAGAGAGCGAAGGTTGGGACGGCGCGATACCATCCGAGTAGGGGCAGTGTGGGAGGTGTTGGATGAGAGCGAGAGGGAAAAGGATACAAGGCAGTGGTCGGAGACTTGGAGGAGTTGCAATGAGGTTAGTGGAAGAACAGCATCTAGTAAAGATGAGGTCGAGCGTATTGCCTGCCTTGTGAGTAGGGGGGAAGGTGAGAGGGTGAGGTCAAAAGAGGAGAGGAGTGGAAAGAAGGAGGCAGAGAGGAAAGAGTCAAAGGTAGACGTGGGGAGGTTAAAGTCGCCCAGAACTGTGAGAGGTGAGCCGTCCTCAGGAAAGGAGCTTATCAAGGCATCAAGCTCATTGATGAACTCTCCGAGGGAACCTGGAGGGCGATAAATGATAAGGATGTTAAGCTTGAAAGGGCTAGTAACTGTGACAGCATGGAATTCAAAGGAGGCGATAGACAGATGGGTAAGGGGAGACCACTTGGGAAGATGAGGAGAATGACCACTTGGGAGAGATGAGTTGCTACTGACTCAACTCCAGCCACTTTAATAATGGAAAAATTGATGTAATAAATGTATCTGTCACCACCCCGACTTAACAGAAACAGAGACCAGAATAACAGAAATCCTCTAGTCTGTAGAGGGGAATCAAGAGAAGCGGCCACAGACTGTGCGGGAGAACACGTGACTAACATTGAGTTGCTACTGACTCAACTCCAGCCACTTTAATAATGGAAAAATTGATGTAATAAATGTATCACTAGCCACTTAAAACAATGCCACTTCATATAATGTTTACATACCCTACATTACTCATCTCATATGTATATACTGTACTCTATACAATCTACTGCATCTTGCCTATGCTGTTCTATACCATCACTCATTCATATATTTGTTTATGTACATATTCTTATTCATTCCTTTACACTTGTGTGTGTATAAGGTAGTTGTTGTGAAATTGTTAGGTTAGATTACTCGTTGAATATTACTGCATTGTCGGAACTAGAAGCACAAGCATTTCGCTACACTCGCATTAACATCTGCTAACCATGTGTATGTGACAAATAACATTTGTCTTGAGATGGGAGAACCTGCCAGAATGACAACAATCTCTGTAGCACTTCACCAATCTTGGCTTTATGGGAGAGTGGCCAGACGAAACCGTTCCTCAGAAAAAGGCACATGACATTACTCCTGGAGTTTGCAAAAAGGCACGTGAAAGACTGAGCATAAGTCAAGAGGTTTTTTAACATTTTATTTTACATTTTATTTAACCAGGTAGGCCAGTTGAGAACAAGTTCTCATTTACAACTGTGACTTGGCCAAGATAAAGCAAAGCAGTGCAATACAAACAACAACACAGAGTTACAAATGGAATAAACAAACGTACAGTCAATAACACAATAGAAATCTATATACAGAGTGTGCAAATGAGGTAAGATTAGGGAGGTAAGGCAATAAATAGTAATTACAATTTAGCAATTAAACACAGGAGTGATGAATGTGCAAGTAGAGATACTGGGGTGCAAAGGAGCAAAAAAATAACAATATGGGGATGAGGTTCTGTGGTCTGATGAGACAAACATTTTACTATTTGGCCTGAAAGCAAAGCGCTATGTCTGGAGAAACCAGGCACAGCTCATCACCCATCTCACACCATCCCTGAAAAGCATCCCCAATAGCATGATGCTGCCACCACCATGCTATGAGGGATGCTTTTCAGAGCCAGGTACTGGGAGACTGGTAAGGCTAGAGGAAACAATGAATGGAGCCAAATACAGGCAAATCCTCAATGAGAACCTGCTTCAGAGTGCAAATTAGACTGGGATGAAGATTTATGTTCCAACAGAACATTAACCCAAGCATACAGCCAAAGCAACGCTGGAATGGGTTCAGAACAAGAATGTGAAAGTCCTTGTGTGGCCCAGCCGAAGCTTGAGAAAATCTGCAATGAAGAATGGGAGAAAATCCAGATGAGCAAAGCTGATACAGACATACCCAAGACAACTCGAAGATATAATTGTCGCCAAAGGTGCTTCTCCAAAGTATTGACTCAGGGGTGTGAATACTTATGTAAATACTATTTCTGTATTTCATTTTCAATAAATTGGCAAACCTGTCTAAAAACCTATTTTCACTTTGTCATTATGGGGTATTGTGATGTCATTATGGGGTACTGTGTGTAGATGGGTGAGAATCTATTTTAATCCTTTTTGAATTTGGGCTGTAACAGGTTGTGGAATAAGTTAAGGGGTATGAATACTTTCTGAAGGCGCTGTATATAAGGGACATAGGCTAGTTACAATTGGCCCAGAACAGAGCAGCACGTCTGGCCCTTAAATGTACACGGGGCTAATATCAACAACATGCATATCAATCTCTCCTGGCTCAAAGTAGAGGAGTGATTGACTGCATCAATACTGGTCTTTGTGAGAGATGTTGATCTGTAAAAAGTACATAACTGTCTGTTCAATTGGTTAACACACAACTCAAACATTCATACATACCTCTTAAGACATACCACCAGAGGACTCTTCAGTCCCTAAGTCCAGAACAGAGGCTAGGAAATGCATACTGCACTAAATAGAGCCATGACTACATGGAACTCTCTTCCACTTCAGGTAACTCAAGTTAGTAGTAAAATCTGATTAAAAATAAAAGATTAAACAACACCTCACGGTACAATGCGGACTGTGAAGAGAAACACAAACACGTGCGCGCACACTCTTACTTACACACACACACATTCTATAACACACACTCTACACCCACACATTGTTTGTAATGTACATTTGTATAACACACAATGTTTAGAGTAGCTGCTTCCTTGGCAACAGCTAATGGGGATCCTAATAAAATATTTACACGTCCTTTTCTTCTGTTGCTATGCAAAGTAGATGTTACCTCACCACAATCTTGATATTCCAGTTTGTCGCCATTCATCGTATTGGCAGCAGACTGAAAGTACAACTGTATGAGTTAAGAAAAGGAGAAACTTAACCCTTCATTATGTCATTGGGAGGTGAATATAGCTCAGTCTAGACGGCCACTAGACCGTTAGTCCCTAACCCTTCAGTGTGCAGATCCAGAAAAAAATGGATTTGTGTCAGAAAAATGTTAGAAGCCTCAATAAACCCTTTTTATATTTCTTGCTCACCTACCTTGTCTCTTCAGACCTGCAAAACCTCTGAGGATATTATTGATTCAACACCAATGCAAACTTCCATTCCCAGTATAATGCCAATGTTGGTCCACTTTGGTCCACTTTGTGTGCACCTCTTCTCTTGATCAGCAGAGGTCAATGTTGATTCTCTCTCCCACAGGTACCAGAGAGCGGCTGAGGAGTCTAATGCAGAGAAGAAGAAAGCAGTGAGTATCTCCATTCAGATCCCCAACAGGAGGTCCACTCATGGAATTACAGGATGTGACGTCATTACATCAGACACACAGTCACCAGTTCAGTGATACACTTGTGGAGTTGTCCTCTTGGTCAGGAACCTGTCTCTTTGACTCTGTCACCAGTGAACTATATGCTCAAGTGTGTATGCCAGAGTGGTTTTGTGCTCTCTTCTCTGCTTAGGCTACTTATGCTTGACAGTGAGTAAATAGGATAAAGCACTTTATCATTCACATTGTAAAATATCTGCCTCCTTTTTAGTGGGCCTTTTCAAAAATGACCTCCCACACACACACAGTATTATCCTCATCCCGGCTGAGGAACACACACGGAGTCCAAGCCTAGCTCTGCCTGGTCACTTATTGTGATGGGCTGGCAGTCATGACCCTAATCCTGACTCAGTCTACTAATCCCAAAATAATTCCCTCTTGGGATAGTTGTCTTTATCTGTTGGGCAGTGCTGGAGAAGTGGACAAGGGAACAGGGAATAAGTGATCAGCCGATGTCATGCAGGAGTGCAAGGTAACTACCATTTTCCAATGGCTGATAGATGAGGAATGTATTCTGATCATTGGTTACCTAGATGCTAGTTAATGTGGACCTAGATTGTAACAGGAGTTGCCCTGCGTGACACAACATTGTGGAGAGGCTCAAGTAGTTGAAGACAAACATTGTTTAAACACAAGGTCCTTTCTTAGCCATTCAGAGCCACACACACACTGCACTTACTGTGTGGTGCATGCTGTTCCTTCCTGTCTGTGCTGAGTTAAACAGGTCCAGTCAGCACAATTGTTTGTGTGTGTGTGTGCGCACCGAGAGGCAGGCAACACTGGTGTCAAGGGTGGGCTGTAAATTTTCCATGGAAGGAGGAAGAGAGGTCTCTGCTTTCTGAGATACCTGAAAGGCAGTCCTCTGTGTTGCGGTAAGGAGCATAGGGGTCAGGAGTTGTAACTTTTCAGACATTGTTCCGTCCTTGTGTTTTTCCAGGTAAAACATCAGTGATGTCATAATGAAGGATTACCTGTACATTTGGAACTGACAGATTACATGGGACTAAAACAATTTAACATGAGACTATGAGATGGCATGGTGGTCCACAAATAAACTGTTAGGAGCCTCCTGTAGTCTTCCTAATATTATGTTGACTATGTGGAATCTCACCCCCCCCCCCATTCAACTGTGACCATTATCAGTAATTGTTCTGTATGTAATTACAGGTATTATTATTTCTTCTTAATGACATTATGTTTTCTAACTGCAAAATACACGCAGAAGTTAATGCTCGTTTTACAGGGGAATGAATGTTCCACTCCCTAAGAGCTATCATGGTCGATTACTGCACTCTCAATATGTGGTCCTCCCTGCTGCTGAGTCAGTCATATTGAGTCACAGTTTGGGTTCTGACCTGGAGGTAAGTGTGTGTGTGTTCAGTAGCAGTAATGGCGGAAATTAGCCGCTTCTAGCAGGAACCTGACTGTCACTGACCGAGATGGCTCCATAGGTTAAACAGAACAACATAATGTGTTGTAGTTTACACTGTCTTATTGAGGACAAAGGTGAAGAGTTTGGTTTCGTACAACACTGTCAGGAATTTGAATGTCATGATGTGATTTGGCATCACAGATCTCAACACTGCCAGCATGAGGTTCTGCAACATAACATCAGTGCATGGGTATGGCTCTGACATCACCGAATGTGGTATAGATTTGCTTAAAAAAAAATACTTTAGAACCGGAACCAGCAAGCTAGCTACTAGCTAGTAGTCAGTCATCACCGTTAACTCGGACATCTGCCAGCCTCAGCCCGGTCAATTCCTGCCAGTCTGTACAGCGCGATATCAACCCAGAGCATTTTTCTCTACCACATCTCCAGATTCCTACTGCAAGCTCTGAACCTTTACTCTGGATCATCGCAGGTAGCTAGCTGCTATCCGACTGGCTACTCCTGGCTAACGTCTCTGTCCCGATGCAAGCACCAGTTAGCCTGGAGCCTGCTAGCCCTGGCCTGGTAGCTGTCTGAATCGCTGTGCCTCCAGCTTGCCTAGCTACTCACTGGACCCTATGATCACTCGGCTACAATTGCCTCTCTGCCTCTCCCTAATGTCAATATGCCTTGTCTATTGCTGTTTTGGTCAGTGATTTGTCTTATTTCACTGTAGAACCTCCAGCCCTGCTCAATATGCCTTAGCTAGCCCCTTTGTTCCACCCCCACACATGCGGTGACCACACCTGGCTTAAGTGGTGCCTCCAGAGACAAAACCTCTCCCATCATCACTCAATGCCCAGGCTTACCTCCACTGTACTTGCATCCTACCATACCCGTGCCTGTACATTATGCCTTGAATCTATTCTTCCGCACCCAGAAACCTGCTCCTTTTTCTTTTAGCCTTTAGCCGTACTCTTATCCTACTCCTCCTCTGTTCCTCTGGTGATGTAGAGGTTAACCCAGGCCCTGCAGCCCCCAGCATCACTCCCATTTCCCAGGCACTCTTATTTGTTGACTTCTATAACCGTAAAAACATTGGTTTCATGCATGTTAACATCAGAAGCATCCTCCCTAAGTTTGTTTTATTCACTACTTTAGCACAGTCCGCCAACTCGGATGTCCTAGCCGTATCTAAATCCTGGCTTAGGAAGGCCACCAAAAATCCTGAAATTTCCCTCCCTAACTAACATTTTCCGACAAGATAGAACTGCCAAAGGGGGCGGAGTTGCAATCTACTGCAGAAAGATCCTGCAGACTTCTGTCATACTATCCAAGTCTGTGCCCAAACAATTCAAGCTTCTATTTTTTTAAATCCACCTTTCCAGAAACAAGTCTCACCTTTGCCGCTTGTTATAGACCCCCTTCAGCCCCCAGCTGTGCCCTGGACGCCATATGTGAATTGATCGCACCCCATATATCTTCAGAGTTCGTATTGTTAGGTGACCTAAACTGAGATATGCTTAACACCCAGGCCGTCCTACAATCTAAGCTAGATGCCCTCAATCTCACACAAATTATCAAGGAACCTACCATGTACAACCCTAAATCCGTAACCATGGGCACCCTCTTAGATATCATCCTGACCAATTTGCCCTCTAAATACACCTCTGCTGTCTTCAACCAGGATCTCAGCGATCACTGCCTCATTTCCTGCGTGCGTAATGGGTCCGCAGTCAAACGACCACCCTTCATCACTGTAAAATGCTCCCTAAAACACTTCTGCATGCACAGTGAGGCGAAGACTTTCGGAGAGTGGCCTGGTGTCAAGAAGGGCAGCAAAGAAGCCACTTCTCTCCCGGAAAAAAATCAGGGACAGAGTGATATTCTGCAAAAGGTACAGGGCTTGGACTGCTGAGGACTGGGGTAAAGTAATTTTCTCTGATGAATCCCCTTTCCAATTGTTTGGGGCATCCAGAAAAAAAAGCTTGTCCGGAGAAGACAAGGTGAGCACTAGCATCAGTCCTGTGTCATGCCAACTGTAAAGCATCCTGAGACCATTCATGGGTGGGGTTGCTTCTCAGCCAAGGGAGTGGGCTCACTCACAATTTTTCGTAAGAACACAGCCATGAACAAAGAATGGTACCAACACATCCTCCAAGAGCAACTTCTCCCAACCACCCAGGAACAGTTTGGTGACGAACAATGCCTTTTCCAGCATGATGGAGCACCTTGCCATAAGGCAAAAGTGATAACTAAGTGGCCCGGGGAACAAAACATTGATATATTGGGTCCATAGCCAGGAAACTCCCCAGACCTTAATCCCATTGAGAACTTGTGGTCAATCCTCATGAGGCAGGTGGACAAACAAAACCCACATATTCTGACAAACTCCAAGCATTGATTATGCAAGATCAATCAGGATGTGGCCCAGAAGTTAATTGACAGCATGCTAGGGCGGATTGCAGAGGTCTTGGAAAAAGAAGGATCTACATTGCAAATATTGACTCTTTGCATCAACTTCATGTAATTGTCAATACAAGCCTTTGACACTTATGAAATGCTTGTAATTATACTTCGGTATTCCATAGTAACATCTGACAAAAATATCTAAAGACACTGAGGCAGCAGACTTTGTGAAAATTAATATTTTTGTCATTCTCAACTTTTGGCCACGACTGTAAATCTGGCCCTTCTTTCGACACTGTGCTAACAAACCTCCAAATGAGCTTAAATGCCATACATCACTCCCATCCATGGCCTCCAACTGCTCTTAAATGCTAGTAAAACTAAATGCATGCTCTTCAACCGATCGCTGCTTGCACCTGCCCGCCCGACTAGCATCACTACTCTGGACGGTTCTGACCTAGAATATGTGGACAAATACCTAGGTTGTCAACCAGACTGTAAATGCTCCTTCCAGACTCACATTAAGCATCTCCAATCCAAAATTAAATCTAGAATTGGCTTCCTATTTCGCAACAAAGCCTCCTTTAGTCATGCTGCCAAACATACCCTCGTTAAACTGACTATCTTACCGATCCTTGACTTGGCGAAGTCATTTACAAAATAGCCCCCAACACTCTACTCAGCAAATTGGATGTAGTTTTATCACAGTGCCATCTGTTTTGTCACCAAAGCTCCATTTACTACTCACCTCTATGACCTGTATGCTCTTGTTGGCTGGCCCTCACTACATATCCGTCGCCAAACCCACTGGCTCCAGGTCATCGATAAATCTTTGTTAGGTAAAGCCACGCCTTATCTCAGCTCACTGGTCATCATAGCAACACCCACCCGTAGCACGCGCTCCAGCAGGTAAATTGCACTGGTCATCCCCAAAGCCATCACTTCAGTTCTTTGCTGCCAATGACTGAATTACATAAATCTCTCTGGAGTCTTATAAACTTTAAAGGTGAAGCTGCAAAGTTTAAATGGCAAAAATAAAATTTTCTTTTCTCATAAAAATGGAATCCCTGAACCTTCAGTGCTGTGTTTGTATTTAGCTGGATTTATGTGTCGGGGGGCTGCTCCAGTTTCAAAAAATTTGACCATGCTGGTCATTTATATTTAACATCTTTATTTGGGGATCAACATCAATAGGGAAGCCACCGGCTTCTACACCTGCAGTGAAAACTAAAGTTGCAACTCTGTTTTTTTTGTCGCACTGCTTTGCTTTGTCTTGGCCAGGTCGCTGTTGTAAATGAGAACTTGTTCTCAACTGGCCTACCTGGTTAAATAAAGGTGAAGTAAAGTTTAAAAAATAAAATTTTCTTTCTCATAAAAATGGAATCCCATAAATTTGGGGATCAACATCAATAAGGGAAGTGAAAACTAAAGTTTAAAAAAAAGACTCAGTCAGTGAAGAGTTAAATCTTTTCTCAAATGTATCATTTTCTGGTTTCCTGGAGTATCACCCCCCCCCCCCTGGTCTTGATGGGGGGTGGGCTAGTTCTTACAGGCAGAGTTTTTCTAACTGCTAACATCTGGGAGAGCTTGATCACTCTCACTTAGCACAGACCAGAGAGAAGGACTGCAGACTGATTCCAGCTACAGGACTCTCTCCCCCTGCCTGCCACCTAGCCTCCCCACTACGCCTCGTTTCGTCTCGCTCTCACAGGTTTCACCACTTCTCTTTAAAAAAAACAGGAACAAACTTTTCATTGTCTGCTGCTCCTTTTATTTTGTACTTATTGTACTCCAGTTGCTCTCACAAAGAGAATTATTGGGATTCTCTGACCTTCTTTCCCTTCGTTCAGTCCTCCCTTAAGCTCTGCTTTTTTTTCATGTGTTTCCATCTAGTTTCTGTCACATCCTTTGTAGGTGGAACATGGCTTGATGTATTTTGCAGGTTAGGTTTGTTGGAATTGCATGGTTGTGGTGTGGGTGTGTGGTCAATGCGATGACATTGGGAAGTCGTGTAAGCTTTTTATATCTCTCTCAAGTTTGTGTGGACCTCCAATGCTATATGTTTGACCACCTCATTATCACGTTGAAGGGAAAAGTCAGGTTTGTTCTTTGTTAGGGAGTTGTGGTTGTTGATGGTTACCTACTGCTTGGGGCTTGTGTTATGGATGTCCTTTTACCACTTAGAATACATATTGTTTCTCTTCTTCATGGGTGTGAACCGTGCGATTTAGATGGTTTGTATTGAGTTGGGCTCTATTTACCAAAGCCCATTGCAGTTCCATGACAGGAACATAGAGTTCCCCATGTAAACTTGCATACCTTTTCAGAACTTCCCCATATTACACAGACTGTTTCCAAGCGGGTGTTCATTTCCATATTTTCTAGTGAAAATCAAACTCACAGTGGAGTATTGTTGTCCTCTAATAGTTCAGCTTGCTACTCGGCATCAGTTATGATTTGGGAGCTTCATGGATGGTTGAACCTATATGCTTAGCAGAGCAGAGAACCCTCTGTACTTTCAGGAAAAGGTGAGGTAGGGTGCCACAGAATGGAATGCGGTTGGGAAAGAGGTCTCCATGTTTCGTGCTGCTCTCTCTCCATCTTGAGCCAAGACTTTGTTTGCCTCTCTAGAGTTGATTGTACAGCAGCTGATGATTGCCAGCTCTGACTTCAGCTACTGTGACAACGTATCTCTTTCCTGGACCAACTTTGGGAACAGCTGCTTATCTAATTTGAATTTTCTTCCACGTCAGTAACTACTACTGTTTGCAAAGTATTTTCCCACTGTGGCCTCAGGAAGAAAGTTATGAGCTTTTGATTTTTCCTCCGTTTTTCCTGTTCATTTGGTTGCAGTCTCGGTGCTTGTAATTGGATTACATAATACAGGATGTAGGAAGTAAATGGTGATGACTATTTAGTTGGTAATGGTTTCATTCTAGCTTGTTTAGTCATTTGATTCCACACAGTTGAAAAATGAGACTGACTATTTGTATTATTAACTGTTATAAATTGGTACCGTGTTTCTCATACAAGACTACTCCTACACACAAGTACCTCTTTCAGGACATTGCTTTAGTTAGTAACTTCAAGACATTCTTCCTGTTGACCATTCACTAATCTGCTCTCCTCTTCTTCCTGTCAGTCGGTGGAGAGCCTGCCTCCCACCCTGCGTTCAGGGAACCTGAGTGTTCTGAAGAAGCGCTGGGAGCAGCCAGGTCCTCGCCAAGACAGACCTGCCCCGCTATCCAACGGGCCACCCCGTGCCCGCCTCTCCCCCTCTGCCGTACCAAAACCAACCCCCATGACCGAGCACCTTCCCCCAGCCAAGTCTCCGGAATCCTTGAACACTCAGGGTGGTCAAAGCACAGCCTTCAGCCGCTTCCAGTATCCTGCAGCAGCAGCTATAGCCGAGGAGGGACAGAGAGGGATGGAGAAGAAAGCGCAGCGGGTAAGCGAGCGAGAGGAGGAGAAAGAGCTGATGCAGGTGGAAGACGAGGTGGTGCCACCCAGCCCCTGCACACCCATCGAGAAACCCAGCGTGCCTCTCAACAGCCTGAAGATGATGTTTGAGAAGGGAGAGGGCACCAAGGGAAAGGTAAGACTGATAAGGCACACATACACAGTGGGTATGTATCCCTCTACACCATATCTTTCCCTCTTTCCTCTAATGATACTTCTCTCTCTGTCTCTTGGCATCTTCCTCAACATGTAGCTGCTCCGCAGAGTTGTGGGGTCAGGTCAGTCATCTGTGTGTGTGTGTGATTGGTTAGCCCCCTGTATCCAGCTGGGATGCAGCTGAACTCTTGATCTGTTGTTGCACAGCCAGAGATTTTAATGCTTCCTTTGAACTAGAGTCATGCTAGCAGTCGCATTCCTTGGTACCTGATGCAATCTTGCTTTTCAAAAAGCTCTGTCTCTTGACTTCATAAGGAACCCCAAAGACCACTGTCTGTCTGTCTCAGTGCACGTCACTAAGTACAGACAGAACACCCATTCACTGAGACTTCAGCACGCACACACACTTAGAGGAAACTTGCTAAAACTAGTTTACCTAATAACACAAGAGGCTCTCAAATGTGCATACACACACTGACTTGATGGAGACACCCCCAGTTGAGAAGTGAAATACTTTGTGCTAAACACACTGAGGGAGGGTCTCCTGTGGCTCCTCAGATATTAGCATAGATAAGTCACTCATGAGTGGCCATGTTAATGAACCGGCCCTCTCAGGCCCATTACTGCCTAACTAACTCAACCCTTCAGTCCCTCTCTTCTGTCCACACAAAAAGTTTCCTTCACTCAATTATTCACACAGCCCATATGTCCTGTCCCTTATCTCTTCCTAAACAACCCCCTCTTTAGTGCACAAACACACACGTACGTACACCATAATTGCCCAGGGTCAAGAAGGTACCCTGGGCAATCCTTGTCTCTCTCTTCAAAGACCCACCATTTTTTGAATTCTCCTTCCTTCTTTCAGTCTCTGTGTCCTGTCATTCTCCTTCAGTTAGGTATTCACCACCCATGGCCCCCAACCCACCTCTCTCAGCATCACACAAGATTACACTCCACTTCTGTACACTGCTTCTCCTCCTATTTTTAAGTCTCCTGTTTCCTCTCAAATGTTCTTGTCTAATAAAAGTTGAGTCAAACTTTGGGGTGTGACTCTGAGACAATAGTATTTTGTAGTGGGCCTCCCGGGTGGCGCAGTGGTTAAGGGCGCTGTACTGCAGCGCCAGCTGTGCCATCAGAGACTCTGGGTTCGCGCCAGGCTCTGTCGTAACCGGCCGTGACCGGGAGGTCCGTGGGGCGACGCACAATTGGCCTAGCGTCGTCCAGGTTAGGGAGGGCTTGGCCGGTAGGGATGTCCTTGTCTCATCACGCACCAGCGACTCCTGTGGCGGGCCGGGCGCAGTGCGTGCTAACCAAGGTTGCCAGGTACACTGTGTTTCCTCCGGCTGGCTTCTGGGTTGGATGCGTGCTATGTTAAGAAGCAGTGCGGCTTAGTTGGGTTGTGTATCGGAGGACGCATGACTTTCAACCTTCGTCTCTCCCGAGCCCGTACGGGAGTTGTAGCGATGAGACAAGATAGTAGCTACTAAAAACAATAATTGGATACCACGAAATTGGGGAGAAAATGGGGTAAAATAAAAAATAAATAAAAATAAAAGCATTTTGTATACATCATATTATTGTGAGACAATAGTGTATTGTATTTCTGGTGGTCTCTGCTTACCCTGGCTTAGCCAACAGTGTTGATGCATGGTCCAGGTGGGAGAGCAAGGCTGTGGAGTCCAACTCGGACCGGAGTGAGTTGCCACCACGCGTTGGTGTTTATCTCTTTTAAGTGTGTTCATGATGACCACTAGTCTAAGACCTAGGCCTACATGTTGGAATTTCCCCCAGTGTCTCCTTAGGGAGACTGGTCTGACAATAGTGGTTGTGTTGTAGTCTTTGTTCTCTCAGCCAGTCAGACGAGGTGTGCCATAATGGCCATGGTTCAGGACTTGTACTGAATTTACTGCCAGAGCTTTTAAAGAGGGGAGTGACGGTAGGAGGGCCTCGACTCGTCTTTGTCTGAGAGCTGTGCTCGGTGTGTGTGTATGTGTTTCCTTAATACACATACGCACAAAATCCTTTATTGCTACCCCAGTGCATTTCAGCTGACTACACCTAGCTGACCAGAGCTGAGGTGGGGTTGAGCATGGGGGGAGGCCGAAGCTCATCTCCAGGTGTACACACACGGACTCACGCTCCATCTCACACACACACACACACATTAGTGCCCGCCCCAGCTGTAGCTCAGCGCCTGCTCTGGACTGATGCAATCTACAGCAGTGACGATCTCAATTGGGTTGAGGTCGGGTGATTGAGGAGTCCAGGTCATCTGATACAGCACTACATCACTCTCCTTGATATAATAATCCTTACACAGCCTGGAGGTGTGTTGGGTAATTGTCTTGTTGAAAAACAAATTATAGTCCCACTAAGCACAAACCAGATGGGATGGCGTATGGCTGCAGAATGTTGTGGTAGCCATGCTGTTTAAGTGTGCCTTGAATTCTAAATAAATAACAGACCATGTCACCAGTAAAGCACCATCACACCTCCTCTTCCATGCTTCACGGTGGGAACCACACATGCAGAGGTCATCTATTCACATACTCTGCATCTTACAAAGACACCGCCGGTTGGAACCAAAAATCGGAAATTTGGATTCAGCTGACCAAAGGACAGATTTCCACTCTTCTAATGTCCATTGCTTGAGTTGCTTGGCCCAAGCAAGTCTCTTCTTATTGGTGCCCTTTAGTAGTGGTTTCTTTGCAGCAATTCCACCATGAAGGCCTGATTCACGCAGTCTCCTCTGAACAGTTTGTTGATGTGTCTGTTACTTGAACTCTGTGATGCATTAATTTGGGCTGCAATCTGAGGTGCACTCAATTGCTGATTTCTTAGGCTGGTAACTCCAATGAACTTATTCTCTGCAGCAGAGGTAACTCTGGAACTTCTTTTCCTGTGGTGGTCCTCATGAGAGCCAGTTTCATTATCAGTGCGAACCACCACATTTAACCATGGCAAGGTGACTGGGGATATGGTCAAATACAAACAGTGTAGTTATTCCCTCCGTAAGGCAATCAAACAGGCAAAATGTCAGTATAGAGACAAAGTGGAGTCGCAATTCAACGGCTCAGACACAAGACGTATGTGGCAGGGTCTACAGTCAATCACAGATTACAAAGGGAAAACCAGCCACATCGCGGACACCGTCTTGCTCCCAGACAATCTAAGCACCTTCTTCGGCCCGTTTTGAGGATAACACAGTGTCATCGATAACCCTCGCAAGGCTGCCGGCCCAGACAGCATCCCTAGCCGCGTACTAAGAGCATGCGCAGACCAGCTGGCTGGAGTGTTTACAGGCATATTCAATCTCTCCCTATCCCAGTCTGCTGTCCCCACATACTTTAAGATGGCCACCATTGTTCCTGTACCCAAGAATGCAAAGGTAACTGGACTAAATGACTATCGCCCAGTAGCACTCCCTTCTGTCATAATTTTATTTCACCTTTATTTAACCAGGTAGGCTAGTTGAGAACAAGTTCTCATTTACAACCGCGACCTGGCCAAGATAACGCAAAGCAGTGCCACACAAACAACAACAGAGTTACACATGGAATAAACAAACATACAGTCAATAATACAATAAAAAAAGTCTAGATACAGTGTGTGCAAATGAGGTAGGATAAGGGAGGTAAGACAATGAATAGGCCATAGTGGCTAAATAATTACAATATAGCAATTAAACACTGGAGTGATAAATGTGCCGAAGATGAGTGTGCAAGTAGAGATACTGGAGTGCAAAGGAGCAAAATAAAAATAACAGTTTGGGGATGAGGTAGTTGGATGGGCTATTTACAGATGGGCTATGTACAGGTGCAGTGATCTGGCAGCAGAGAACTGGAAGGAAAGTTGGCCAAAGGAGGAATTGGCTTTGGGGGTGACCAGTGAAATGTACCTGCTGGAGCGCGTGCTACGGGTGGGTGCTGCTATGGTGACCAGTGAGCTGATATAAGGCGGGGCTTTACCTAGCAAAGACTTATAGATCAAATTTGATTTGTCACATACACATGGTTAGCAGATGTTAATGCGAGTGTAGCGAAATGCTTGTGCTTCTAGTTCCTACAATGCAGTAATAAGTAACCTAACAATTCCAAAACTACTACCTTATACACACAAGTGTAAAGGGATAAAGATATAAAGATATATGAATGAGTGATGGTACAGAACGGCATAGGCAAGATGCAGTAGATGGTATCGAGTGCAGTATATACATACAGTAGGGCAAAAAAAGTACTTAGTCAGCCACCAATTGTGCAAGTTCTCCCACTTAAAAAGATGAGAGAGGCCTTTTCATCATAGGTACACTTCAACTATGATAGACAAAATGAGAAAATAAAATCCAGAAAATCACATTGTAGGATTTTGGCCTCATCTTTTTAAGTGTGAGAACTTGCACAATTGGTGCCTGACAATACTTTTTGCCCCACTGTATGAGATGACTGTACCCTAATGTAGTGTATGTAAACAAAGTGGCATAGTTTAAAGTGGCTAGTGATACATGTATTACATAAAGATGCAGTAGATGATATAGAGTACAGTATATACATATACATATGAGATGAGTAATGTAGGGTATGTAAACATTATCTGAAGTAACATTGTTTAAAGTGGCTAGTGATATATTTTTTACTTAAAAAAATACATAGGGCATAGGCCTACCCACTTGGGAGCCAGACCCAGCCAATCAGAGTTTTTCCCCCATAAAGGGTTTGTTACAGACAGAAATATGTCTGTTTCATCAGCTGTCCGGGTGGCTGGTCTCAGATGATCCTTCAGGGGAAGAAGTCTGATGTGGAGGTCCTGTGCTGGCGTGGTCTGCAGTTGTGAGGCCGGTTGGACGTACTGACGATTTCTCTAAAATGACGTTGGAGGTGGCTTATGGTAGAGAAATGAACATTCAATTCTCTGGCAACAGCTCTGGCGGACAGTCCTGCAGTCAGCATGCCAATTGCACAACTTGAGACATCTGTGGCATTGTGTTGTGTGGCAAAACCGTACATTATAGGGTGGCATTTTATTGTCTCCTGTGTAATATATTTTACCTTTTATTTAACGAGGCAAGTCAGTTAAGAACAAATTCTTATTTTCAATGACGGCCTAGGAACTGCCTGTTCAGGGGCAGAACGACAGATCTGTACCTTGTCAGCTCGAGGATTTGAACTTGCAACCTTTCGGTTACTCTCCAACACTCTAACCACTAGGCTACCTGTTGCCGTAATGATTATGTTAAACATCTTCTTGATATGAAACACCTGTCAGGTGAATGGATTATCTTGGCAAAGGAGAAATGCACATTAACAGGGATGTAATCAAATTTGTGCAAAAAATTGGAGAGAAATATGTTTTTGTGCATATTTCAGCTCACGAAACATGGGACCAACACTTGTTGCGTTTATATGAAAAATAATAATTATGTACATTTCTCAGATTTGGTGTTGTTTAAGCATTTTTGTGGACCTAGAACATACAATTTATTTTTTATTTTTAAGAAACTAGGAAAAAAGGCAAACTGGAAAAACAAAACCTTTACTTTTGAAGATAAGTAAAGGCTATTTCATTTTAATGTTTTAATAAAATACATTATTTGAAGAAAAAACATTATTGTGGCAATTCATATCTTGCAGTAAAATTGTAAATAATTCTTTAATCTCAAGAGAAGGCAGGTTAAAGGTTTCATGTTCTCTTAGAAAAAATAGCCCTAATCATATAGGCCTAGACCTAAACAATATCCAAAACATCTTAAAAATCATACATTTTCAGTAATTTTAAATTGTAAAGTCATGTCTTTGTACACAATACCTTTTTGTGTGCAAATCTGTCAAGGCAAAGGGTGAAGAATCTGAAATATATATTGATTTGTTTTGATTCTATATGTGTTATTTCATAGTTTTGATGTCTTCATTATTATTCTACAATGTAGAAAATATTCCAAATAAAGACCTTTTGAATGAGTAGGTGTGTCCAAACATTTGACTGGTACGCTGTCATGGTAGAGTGTCTCATAATGTGTTGTGTTAAGTACTGTTTTATTGTGTGTAGCAGCCGCTAATGGGGATCCAGAATAAATACAAAAGGAAACATTTCAATTAGTCTACACCTGTTGTTTACTAAGCATGTGACGCATGCAATCAGATTTGAATACCATAACAAATGTTTCCAATCTAGGAGGTAAACTCACTAAGGTATTCAATCATTTCACTGTGTATTTCAGATGGAGTCAAGGCCACCAAAATAGAGCTCCTTCTGTGAAAAACATCCCTCCGTGTTTTAAAGTGTATAGCCTACTGGTGTAGAGGCTGGGGGTGTGTTAATGGGTAGAGTGGCTGTGTCATGGGGGAGTTGGTGGGGGGGGACAGACAGTCCTATCTGACTCTGGCTCTTGAGCTTATTAGGGGATTAACTCTGTGTACACATTTCCGCACCCATACAGTATGTGTACATACAGTAGTGTGTGTGGTTAGTGGTGGTGTAGGGGGCACGTCTCCCTTGACTTTCTGGTAAGTCTGTATGTGGTTCATTGCCGTTTCCATCTGTTGTATGGTGCTAGAAGTGTTTTACATCTATGAAGTGGTTTGTCCTGTCATATTTGTTTATTTTCCAATTTTAAATACATATTATGCATAATGGTTCTTTGTTAATAACCATAAAGAATTGGGTTTAGCTGTAGAATTAATCTGCTGTCCAAAATTTGCCGAATGCAGGAAATTCACCATCTTGTTCAAATTTGAAATTAGGTTAGGTCTAGAACTAAAATACTGGCTCCTGTGTGGCCCAGCGGCCTAAGGCACTGCATCGCAGTGCAAGAGGCATCACTGCAGTCCCTGGTTCGATTCCAGGATGCATCACATCTGGCCATGATTGGGAGTCCCATAGGGTGGTGCACAATTGGTCCAGCATTGGCAGGGATAGGCTGTCATTGTAATTAAGAATTTGTTCTTAACTGACTTAAAGGTCAAATAAATAAAATAAAATAGAGCAAGGTGTGTGGGGGAATAGAACATGCTCCAAATGGATGTGTGGTTTTTGTGTGTACCTGTGTTAATAGGGGTTTGTTTAAGCAACCATCAGTGGCTCATTGTAATGTAAAGGATATGCAGGAACTGGCTTTGATGTCAATGGGCCAAACCATTGAGAGAGGTGGGAGTTGTGGGGGTGGTCAAGAGTGACCAATGACTGAGCTTAATGTTGTATGAGTGTTGATTTGGGTAGCAACGCAGAGGCCAACAAACTAAGGCTTAGAGATAGATGGAAGTAGAGAAAGCAGGAGGAGTCTGTGGTTGAAGGTGAGGACATTGTACAAGTCCTGCCTGAGGTTGTGTAATAAGCTGAACCCTGACCCCTGTGTTATCATCCAGGTGAGGACAGGACTACACAGCAGCTCCTCCGAGGACATGGACCAGAGACTAGGAGGTAATGCATGAGCACACACTGCACACGACCCATACATTATAATCAAATCCACAGCTGGTATCACCAGCACGAGGCACCAACTGACAAAGGATCCCATGCAGATAGGTGCCAGTGCACTCATTCTATCCATGAATGTTACAGATGAGGATGCAGGGTTTGCATTGACAGATTTTTGTTTCGTTATCCACCGGTGCAACATTTGACATTTAAGTCATTTAGCAGACACTCGTATCCAGAGCGACTGACATTTAGTGCATTCATCTTAAGATAGCTAGGTGGGACAACCACATGTCATAGTAAGTACATTTCCCCTCAATAAAGGCATTATCAGCTAAGTTGGTGCTAGTAGGAATAAGACAATTGCAGGTTTATTTATTTGTATTTTTTTAGAAGGGCTATGGTTGAACTGTGTGGCAGAACAGTGCGTCAATTCATAGTGAGGGCACTGTGCTCCATCTAAAAAGACCAGCTTTATATACTTGATTCATAAACTTTTGGCAGCTTTTATATACCCTTTGCCCAGGTTTTTTGTCATAGTAGCTAATGTAGGATCGTGCTTTCCCATTTTTTGTTTGTTTTTGGTCTCAAATAAACATACAGAGTTTCTGATGACATTGTATCACAACTAGTTGGTGGATCAGGAGAAAGAAACGTCATTATGCTCATCTCTGTGTGTGTGTTTCCTCGTAGTGTTGTCCCCTGACAGAGTGGTTGAGACTACCTCCCTGAAGGAAAGAATGGCCAAATACCAGTCAGCCGCTACCAAAAAGGGCCCACTAGCACACACTGTGAGTTTGTGTGTGTGTTTGTTTATTATAGATGCTATCCTACATTTTTTACACACTCCCCTCCTCTCACATTTAGTCTCCTCTATTTAGGAGAGACTAGAGACACCGTTGACTCAGTCACCAGACCTAAATGTCCTTTTTAGAAAGAGGTCCTCTGCTCTTGTTAAATGGTCACATTATATTTTAGTTATTTAGCAGACGCTCTTATCCAGAGCAACTTAGTGCATTTCTCTTAAAATAGCTAGGTGGGACAACCACATATCACAGTCATAGTAAGTACAAAGTAGCTATCAGCAAAGTCAGTAAGAAAAAATAAAACATTCAAGGCTAATGTAAGGATAGTGTAAATGGGAAAAGTTGCTACACTAATGTCAAAGAAAGACAGATCATACTTCACATATTTTGTAAAGGTGGCCTTGGTTTGTCATTTCACGTCTCTCTTGTCACTGTGTTCTTCTACTGATCAACCTCCATTCCTCTGCAGACCAGTCAGTCAGAGCGAGAGTATAACAGCCTGAAGGAGAATGTGCCCCCTAGTGGTGTGGCTGTGGTAAGTACCTACATGTGTGCATGTGGTGCGTGTGAGAGTTGGTTTTGAGGTGGGTACATGAGAGAGCGAGCGACTGAGTGAACATAGTGAATATTTGAGATAAACTGTGTTTGTGTGTGAAGATTAGTTAATTGGATAGGGGAGCAGCGTTTAAGCAGATACACACTGTAAACCAATCAAAGCTGATGTGCTGTGAGTAAATGAACAGGCAAGACTGAACATAGTCTCCTGAAATACCTGCTCTTAAACATGAATACACAGGGACAGTAAACTCTTTTTTGTACTATTTTAAATGGATGAACAAGCTATACTGTTTTTTTTTAAATTTCTATAACAAGGTTCTCTATTTTTTTCCACTCAGAGCCAGGCTTTAGAGTCCTACAGCAGAAAAGTTGCTGTAGCAGAGACCAATGGTGAGTAAGCTTTCATTTCCCTCCCTCCCTATCTCGCATGATGTCAACCCCAGAGCTCTTGGCTGGGGGCGCCAGGGACAGCGGGGCAACGGCTGCTCTTGCCTCTGATTGGTCCTCTACTCTGAGTTACTGCTCTGTGTCTAGTGAAAAAAAAAAATATATATATATATTGCTCTGCCCAGCTGTGACACTGACACCTGGAGTCAAGATGGAGTCCCTGTAGTCTGACCGGTATGTTATGTGTTTGGTCTGTTTCAGGGGATGGCATGGACATATCTAGTTTTAAGGGTAGCACCTCATCTTCATCCTCAGTCCACAGTGACTTGCCCAAGGCAGCCTGGGTGAGTTCTCTCCATAGCCTCCATCACAATGACATGTACAACTGTAGTAACATGTATTAAATCAAGGAAATCCATATCAAATCTGACAGTAAGAGTTTTTACATTTTTAAATGTATGTATCCATTACTGTTACTGACAACCACAATTCAGGGTATGAAAGGCAAATCCTTAATGTGTGTGTAGAAGTTCTGCCTTTCCGCGAGGGAGATGTGCATTACGTGCCTAAAGACCGTGTACCCGCTGGAGAGGCTGGTAGCCAACACCCAGATCTTCCACACCACCTGCTTCCGCTGTCTCCACTGCAACACCAAGCTCAGGTACTAGTAGGGATGCTCACTCACTACGGGACACTTCAAATAACGTTATATTGTAATTTTGTCAATGTCCTTTTTCATTCAAATGTCACATTCCAAAACATTTAGAAACCATTGGGGGAAAAGAAAAAAGAACATGTTAAAAATATTGTCTATTGTGCATGATAATTCTATCTTTTCAATATGCCATTTTAATTGGATTTATCCTAAGCTGAATCTATTGGAAAAACATTAGCTTTGAAATGTACATTTGTTTCAGTGACCGGTGTCTTGTCTGCATCTAGCTGCTGCATCTATGTTTTTTTGCTGCCCTCTGCTGTTCAGCCTGGGGAGCTATGCCTCTCTACACGGTAAGGTCTACTGCAAGCCCCACTTCAGCCAGCTGTTCAAGGCCAAAGGCAACTACGATGAGGGCTTTGGCCACCGCCCCCACAAGGACCTGTGGACGCCCCGTGCCGAGGAAGAGGAGGAGGTGGAAGAAGGAGTAGACCAGGTAGTGGAGATGAGGTCTACGGAGCGGGCAGAAAGAGCTGTGGTGGTGTCCCATCCAGCCGAGACACCACTCTCCCCAGCCAAGCAGTCCAGCCCCACGGTGGAGGAGTCTCCCCTGGCCAAGGTGACGGACCTGACTGCCTCTCATGAGACATACAGCCACATTTCCTCCACTGAGAAACTCTCCACCGCCGAAAAAGTCCCAGAGGCCCGCAGGCTTAGGGTTGCCTGGCCCCCTCCTGCTGACAGTGATGCTGGAGCCTCTCCTGCTCTGGAGGGTGGTGGTGTGGGCCGGCCCTGGAGGGCCAAGTGGCCCCCGGGGGGTGAGGTGTCATCGTCCACCCTGAGCCCCGACAGGGCCGAGCTGAAGAGCCTCAGGAGGAGCTCGTCTCTGAAGGAGCGCAGTCGGCCCTTCTCGGTGGCCCCCAGCCTCACCAACACCAATGCCCTGGGGCCACGGGAGCCCCGCCAGCCCCTCAAAACCCTGATGGACAGGAGGGGGTCGCTGGAGGACAGCTGCTCCACGCTTAAGGAACCAGAGCCCCAACTCCAGAGGGGGATTGAGGAGGAGAAAGAGGGGGGCAAGCCCACACCGCCCAGCGGCAGTGCGGTGAACGGAGAGATCAGCTGCGAGGAGGTTGAGAGTCTCCTGGCAACGCAGGACAAGAAAGAAGAGCCGATGAAGAAAGGAAAAGAAGCAGCAATGGAAGATGAAGAGGAAAGGGCTTCTTTAAAATGCAAAAGTACCTCTCCAGACATCCTAGCATCTCCGCCCCCGCAGCCCAAACACAACCGTAGTTCCCAGGACGTGGGCTTCTGGGAGGGGGAGGAGGGAGGCGAAGGGGAGGAGGGAGGCGAAGGGGAGGGGGAACAGCTCACCATAGAGGAGATGATCAAAAGGAACCGCTATTATGAGGAAGAGGAAGATGACGTCTGAATAGACACTCAGCTCTGAATCAGACTGGATTTAGACTGGACACACACCATGGACACACACCAACATATTATGTCCCTAGTATTCCCTGTCCACTTTATAAAACCCAGGGAGTTCTTAAGTGCAGGGACACAACAATTGTGATTTTTCTCTGTTTGGGTGTAATTTGTGATCATTTTGAGTGTTTTTTTCGTTCACAGTAGAAAAGTTACACACTACATTGAACCAAATAGCCTGATTATTTTAGTGATTTCTGAGGGAGCCTGATAGAAGGGACTGGTAGATTGTAGACAGTTGGATTAAAAACATTTAGTACCGTTTTCCTTGTTTTGTATTTTAACGCTGGAAAGGCTGGTCTGTGTCTTCTTTAAACTGGGAGTGAATACAGTTACGATCTTTATGATACACAGCCCTGATTGGCGGATAGGATCGTCTAGACCAGGGTTTCCTAAACTCGGTCCTGGGGCCTCCCCCTGGGTGCACGTTTTGGTTTTTGTCCTGGCACTACACAGCTGATTCAAATAACCAACTCATCATCAAGCTTTGATTATTTGAATCAGCTGTGTAGTGTTTGGGCAGAAAACAAAATATGCAACCAGGGTGGGCTCTTAGTACTGAGTTTGGGAAAACCTGGCCTAGACCCTAGAGCAGGGGTATTCAACTCTTACCCTACGAGGTCCGGAGCTTGCTGGTTTTCTGTTCTATCTTATCATTAATTGTACCCGGTCTAAATCAGTCCCTGATTAGACGGGAACAATGAAAAACTCAGTGGAACTAGCTTGGAGGTCCAGAGAAGAGTTTGAGGGCTCTAGAACCTACCCCTTCAGAGTAGGACAATACATATTATGCAAATAAAAGATGACTGGTCATTGGTCAGAATAATCAGATTGTGATGTAATGCTGTGGGCCAAAAACTACATTCCCCTTTTTTCAAAAGCTGTTACACTAAAAGGGCATTATCAACATTTTCACAATTTCAGTGTTATTTTGAACCCCGTGGAAATATCAATAAAATAGGGAAATCACTTTTGACTGCACTGCCCCTTTAAGTGGGCTAGTACAAAGCACTGCCAGATGGATTCCAGGATCAGAGCTGCTTTAAATAATCACAAGCAGTCGCTTCATGGGTTTGATAGTACTTGATCTTGTAATATACCTTAAGAATCAAAAAAGGCTTGTGACAGAATGTGGTAATTTGATCCAGGATGACTAAACCAACAATGTACTATCTGTGATGTATGTTTGGGCCCTTTCCCTTCCTGGGTGTATATTTGTAGTTGTCCTTTGACACAGTGCCTGTTTTAAATTGTATAAAAAGCATCCTATTTTATAATTAATTTAGAAAACTGGATAAATACAGATGATTATATTTACCCTCAATGTTTTATACTTAATTTTTTGGGGTCCTCTATAAAGTAATCTTGGAATTGTACGTCTTGAGATGTGTTTGAAATAAATAATAAATGGTCTATCATTGATACATCTGTTGTCTTGTTTCAGTACACAAACTAAGACCGGGATTCAATACGATCGCCCTTGTAGCCAGCTTTGAAAGGCAATGTTTCTGTGTTTGCTGACATCACATTCATGGTGAATGCTGTAAATGTCAGCCCAATTGTAAATTACCTTTAAATGTCAGATCTGCGTTCATAGCGTGCTTAACTCTGTACAGTGTTATGATACTGATACTGTTCAAAGACCATCCACTGGCATGTTCTTCAAGAAATCTGCCTCCAGAAATAAAAGTTTCTCCCAAGTGGGTGTGACACCTACTCCCATTGCCTGCTGCACTGCTGCTTGGATTCCACCTGGCGATCTGTTCACCATCTGCCCCGGCACTGGCCAGCACACACACACTGTTGGGGTGAGTGACTCTGAACTTACAATGCCTAGCCCCAAGTGGTTATATACACTGCTCGAAAACAATAAAGGGAACACTTAAACAACACAATTTAACTCTAAGTCAATCACACTTCTGTGAAATCAAACTGTCCACTTAGGAAGCAACACTGATTGACAATACATTTCACATGCTGTTGTGCAAATGGAATAGACAACAGGTGGAAATTCTAGGCATTTAGCAAGACACCCCCAATAAAGGAGTGGTTCTGCAGGTGGTGACCACAGACACCTTCTCAGTTCCCATGCTTCCTGGCTGATGTTTTGGTCACTTTTGAATGCTGGCAGTGCTTTCACTCTAGTGGTAGCATGAGACTACAACCCACACAAGTGGCTCAGGTAGTGCAGCTCATCCAGGATGGCACATCAATGCGAGATGTGGCAAGAAGGTTTGCTGTGTCTGTCAGCGTAGTGTCCAGAGCATGGAGGCGCTACCAGGAGACAGGCCAGTACATCAGGAGACGTGGAGGAGGCAGTAGGAGGGCAACAACTCAGCAGCAGGATCGCTACCTCCGCATTTGTGCAAGGAGGAGCAGGAGGAGCACTGCCAGAGCCCTGCAAAATGACCTCCAGCAGGCCACAAATGTGCATGTGTCTGCTCAAACGATCAGAAACAGACTCCATGAGGGTGGTATGAGGGACCAACGTCCACAGGTGGGGGTTGTGCTTATAGCCCAACACCGTGCAGGATGTTTGGCATTTGCCAGAGAACACTAAGATTGGCAAATTCGCCACTGGCACCCTGTGCTGTTCACAGATGAAAGCAGGTTCACACTGAGCACAAGTGACAAACGTGACCGTCTGTAGATGCCGTGGAGAATGTTCTGCTGCCTGCAACATCCTCCAGCATGACCGGTTTGGCGGTGGGTCAGTCATGGTGTGGGGTGGCATTTCTTTGGGGGGCCGCGCGCATGTGCTCGCCAGAGGTAGCCTGACTGCCATTAGGTACCGAGATGAGACCCTCAGACCCCTTGTGAGACCATATGCTGGTGCGGTTGGCCCTGGGTTCCTCCTAATGCAAGACAATGCTAGACCTCATGTGACTGGAGTGTGTCAGCAGTTCCTGCAAGATGAAGGCATTTATGCTATGAACTGGCCTGCCCGTTCCCCAGACCTGAATCCAATTGAGCACATCTGGGACATCATGTCTCGCTCCATCCACCAACGCCACTTTGCACCACAGACTGTCCAGGAGTTGGCGGATGCTTTAGTCCAGGTCTGGGAGGAGATCCCTCAGGAGACCATCAGCCACCTAATCAGGAACATGCCCAGGCGTTGTAGGGAGGTCATACAGGCACGTGGAGGCCACACACACTACTGAGCCTCATTTGGACTTGTTTTAAGGACATTACATCAAAGTTGGATCAGCCTGTAGTGTGGTTCTCCACTTTAATTTAGAGTGTGACTCCAAATCCAGAACACCATGGGTTGATAAATTTGATTTCCATTGATTATTTTTGTGTGATTTTGTTGTCAGCATATTCAACTATGTAAAGAAAAAAGTATTTAATAAGAATATTTCATTCATTCAGATCTAGGATGTGTTATTTTAGTGTTCCCTTTATTTTTTTGAGCAGTGTATATTATTTTTTGTTGTTGTGCATTTTGCAATTTGCCTCATGACTCCTGCATGCTATGTTGACTATGAACTTTCTTTGCCCAACCGTGGGACAGTCTATGTTTGTTCCCACATTCGGGACTCTGACTCTCTATTGGTTACACAGACTCTTGGCCTCCCATCCTATTCTAACCACCTCTTGCCAGCTTTGTATTCATGTTACCTGATGAAATTGCTGTACAATATGATCTTGTTGCCATCTGATGCACATTCAAATGTCATAAATCAGCACTGCAGAGCTCTCCCTGTCCTCTGCCGTGCCTTGATTGTATTACTGTTGATAATATCTGGAAAGGTGCATGTACACCCTGGCCCATCTATTGTTGCTAGCCTCAATTCTGACTTATGCTCTGATATCTGCTTCACTGATTTCTGCTCTCGTAAAAGCCTGTGTTTTCTGCACTAGAAGCTTATTACCTAAAATTGATCAATTAAAAGTGTAGGTTCACAGCTCCAATCCACATGTGTTGGTCATTACTGAGACATGGTTAAGGAAGAGTGTTTTGAATACTGATATGAACATTCTGGTTATAACCTTTAACGACAAGACCGATCTTCCAAAGTGGCAATCTTTACCAAGGATCATCTTCAGTGCTCAGTTGTCTCCAAGTCTGTCTCCAAACAATTGGATTTGCTGGTTTTAAGTATTCAACTTTCAAATAGCTCTTTGTTGACTGTTGCTGGGTGCTATTGTCCTCTGATCAGCCCCGGCCTGTACCCTAACTGCCCTAAGCTCTCTCCTGTCCACTTACACAAAGTCTGAATTTGTCCTGCTAGGCGACCTAAACTGGGACATTTAACATTTAACCACCTGACCAAGTCCTAAAGCAATGGGACTCCCTAAATCTTTCTCAGATTATTACCAATCCCACAAGCTATGGCTCCAAACACCCAGAAAAGGCTACTCTTCTTGATGTTATCCTTACAAATAATCCTGATAGGTATCAGTCTGGTGTTTTCTGTAATGACCTTAGTGATCACTGTTTTACAGCCTGTGTTCATAATGGCTGCTCAGTGAAACGACCTGTCCTGATTTGTCATAGACGCTTGCTAAAAAACATGAATGAACAAGCCTTCCTTCATGAACTAGCCTCTATAAAATGGTATAGAATCAGCTTGATCCCCTCTATAGAAGATGCTTGGACCTTCTTTTTTGAAGGTCCAACTTTAAATGTCCTCAAAGATGTCACCATTGCCCTCGATATCGTGTTGTCATTTTTATTGACTTGGCCAATGCTTTTGATACGGTAGACCATTCCATTCTTGTGGGCCGGCTAAGGAGTATTGGTGTCTCTGAAGGGTCTTTGGTCTGGTTTGCGAACTACCTCTCTCAAAGTGCAGTGTATAAAGTCAGAAAATCTGCTGTCTCAGCCAATGCCTGTCACCAAGGGCTCAATCCTGGGCCCCACGCTCTTTTCAATTTACATCAACAACATTTCAGGGTGGCAGGGTGGTTAGAGCGTTGGACTAGTAACTGAAAGGTTGCAAGTTCATATCCCTGAGCTGACAAGGTACAAATCTGTCGTTCTGCCCCTGAACAGGCAGTTAACCCACTGTTCCTAGGCCGACATTGAAAATAAGGATTGGTTCTTAACTGACTTGCCTAGTAAAATAAAGGTCAAATAAAAAAGCTCAGGCAGTAGGAAGCTCTCTCATCCATTTATATGCAGATGATAGTGTTATTCTCAGCTGGCCCCTCCCTGGATTTTGTGTTAAATGCTCTTCAACAAAGCTTTCTTAGTATCCAACAAGCTTTCTCTACCCTCAACCTTGTTCTGAACACCTCCAAAACAAAGGTCATGTGGTTTGGTAAAAAGAATGCCCCTCTCCCCACAGGTGTGATTACTACCTCTGAGGGTTTAGAGCTTGAGGTGGTCACCTCATACAAGTACTTGGGAGTATGGCTAGATGGTACACTGTCCTTCTCTCAGCACATATCAAAGCTGCAGGTTAAGGTTAAATCTAGACTTGGTTTCCTCTATCGTAATCACTCTTCTTTCACCCCAGCTGCCAAACTAACCCTGATTCAGATGACCATCCTACCCATGCTAGATTACGGAGATTATAATTTATAGATCAGCAGGTAACGGTGCTCTCGAGCGGATAGATGTTCTTTACCATTCGGCCATCAGATTTACCACCAATGCTCCTTATAGGACACATCACTGCACTCTATACTCCTCTGTAAACTGGTCATCTCTGTATACCCGTCGCAAGACCCACTGGTTGATGCTTATTTATAAAACCCTCTTAGGCCTCACTCCCCCCTATCTGAGATATCTACTGCAGACCTCATCCTCCACACAGTCACATTCTGTTAAAGGTCCCCAAAGCACACACATCCCTGGGTCGCTCGTCTTTTCATTTCGCTGCAGCTAGCGACTGGAACGAGCTGCAACAAACACTCAAACTGGACAGTTTTATCTCCATCTCTTCATTCAAAGATTCAATCATGGACACTCTTACTGACAGATGTGGCTGCTTCGCCTGATGTATTATTGTCTCTCCCTTCTTGCCCAATAATGTTGTTGTCATGTGTTGCTGCCTTGCTGTTGTCTTTAGGTCTCTCTTTATGTAGTGTTCGCTCTTGTTATGATGTGTGTTTTGTCATTTATTTTTTGAAACTCAGCCCCCGTCCCCGCAGGAGGTCTTTTTCCTTTTGGTAGGCCGTCATTGTAAATAAGAATGTGTTCTTAATTAACTGACTTGACTAGTTAAATAAAATAATATAATATAGCTCCCTCTGCTGGCTATAAGTCTCATCCAAATGAGAGAAAAAACACAAAGCAGGCCATCCTTTAGAAATAGATACTCATCTTTATTCATAAACATTGCATACAAGTGCACAATTTAGAGGTGACACATACATTCATATCAATGATTAAATGAACCTAATATGAAATCAAATGACTCTGTCAGGAACAGTTTAGTGCATGATCTTCAGTTTCTTTTAACCATAAAATACAATCAATCAGCACATTGCTTGAGTACAGTTCTGATATTACAGAAGATGAATCAAAACAAATGAAAATGGTCTAGCTAGGCAGATCTTGATTAAGTATTTCATTTAACCCGTCATTCCACAATATAAATGAACCCTTAAAGATAAGGAACATAGACATACATGCCCAAACAAAAAGCCTCTCAAATGCCTGCAGTGCATCATAATTCAGTATATCTACAATAAAGTGCTTGTGATAAAATGTTATGCTATTATCATAGTCTTAGAAAAAAATGACATAACACAACATCCTAGTTAAAGTTATTTGGATTTTGGCATACATGAGAGTTGTATTTCTTGTCTGTGGGTTACACTTTTTTCAGCATTTTGAATGCATTCCTTTAATAATCTCAAAATATAGTTGAACTAATAAGACTTGAATGATTGTTGCTAAAGACTGGGATTGGTCCAGCATCTCTTTAAACTGGTTCTAGCATTTTCTATTGACATGATAAAAGTAGGCACTTTGAGGCACCCATACAGTATAGTCTTGACATATCAGCTTTGAATAATATTAATCTTCATACTATCTAGTAGCATGAGTTTCCTCTACTGATAGGAGTCAACCCAGAGTAAACTAAACTGAGATGGGGCTTCCCAGACAACATGCTGGATCCAGGAGTGATGTGAAGAAAAGAGATACTGCACTGTGACGACAACAAATTCCCATATTGGTCTAGCATCATATCGTCATCCTCCCTTTTCGGGGCCCTAAGCGAGATTTTGTTGGCCAATTCTGCCCATTGTGCCATGGGGCAGATATTTTTTTTGCAGTTTAAAGCTAATTTCCTGTAATTCTTCACATTTTGCCATGTTAATGATATCTGAGTGAAAGTGACGAACAAAAGCAATGGGCCCCTGGGCATGCATCCAGTGTGACCTGTCAGTATTTTACCATGATTACTAGTTTAGATAGCTGGCAAGAATAATTTACCAATCTAAATAGTTAGCTGACATGGTTAATTGAGTGACTGTAAGTGACTGACATACCAAGAGAAAAATTGCTAATGCACAACCACATATATACATTTTTTTTGGTGGGGGGGCTAGTGGCTTGGAGCCATAAGCGACCGCTTATGCAGCTGGCCCTGTTTTGTGGTGTGTGTGTCTGTCTGTGTTGGAGCCACTTCTCTCTGGTCATGTCCCTACTTTCTTCACTCCACCCTCCTCTCCTCCATCCTCCCCCTCTCCTCTCACCCACTTAGAGGGTGCAGGTCCACCCTGACCTTTTCCCCGGTGCTCATCATGCCGATGGTAGGATAGAACCCCCCTGCTGGCACTGCCATCTCCTTGCGGCCCACCACCTTCCCATTCCGTGTGAAGAACACCTAGCACAACACAAGGGGGCGACAGTGAGCTACTATTCACACTAGGGTTGGGGTTGATTCCTTTTAAATGAATTTAGGATATGAACAAAAGTGACAAATTAGTTAGGGTTTTATATGTGATGTGTTCTGATTGGATATAGGAGTGGTAAAACAGTAGGCACTGAATTCCCTCTCCTGCCTCTCACAGAGCTGACGCTCTGGCCCTGTTTGAAGGTTTGCTGATGTAGACAAAAGTCTCTCACCACGACCTTCCTCCCCTCCTCCCCATCCTCCTCCTCATCTTCATCGTTCATATAGAGGTCATTCTGGACACGCTGCTGCTTAGGCCGCAACTCTGAGTCCCCATCGTCACGTTCATCTGAGGGAGCCACACCGTAATGCTCAGAAAGACAGACACATGGCGAAACAGACAGATTGATAGACAGGGAGGACGAGGATACAGTTAACTAAGTTTACCATTCAAAATACCTCCTCACATTTGCTGCTTTATTACATTTTTTAATAATCTAATGACATTGTTTGTTTCATGGTTGTCTGTCTCAGATGGCAGCAGCCTAATGGTGCACTCACCTCCAGTGTCCAGGATGTAGTCCCGTGGGAACATGATGCCACAGCCCATGACGTCCCCCTCAAAACAGCAAGGGCCAAAGGCGTCCCCCACCCCACTACCCTGGAAGAGCTTCCCATCATCTGAGAGAGAGGGAAGGAGAAAAGAGAGTGCGTGTGTGTATATGAGAGCATGTATGTATGCAAGTTTGAATCATTCTGTATTTCAAATCCATGCAAATTCAATCAGTTCAAGGTAAACAGAAAATTCCTATTTCAATGAATCTCCTAAATTAACTGAATTGAAAATGAGCCCAACCCAGAACTTCCAAATGAGTGAGATGACTGCTGTGTTCCCGAGCAAGAACATTGACTTAAAAATCCATTTGTCCTCATCTCAACCTCCCTCGGCAGTGAAATAGTCAACTAGAGGTCAGGGGGAATGTGAGAGGAAAGAGCTACTTTCTCATCTTTAGGGTGGATTTTAGGAAGAAAGAAACAATGACATGGAACAGATGAAACATGAAGAGATCACTAGGTGGGGCTTCACCTAATCACCACTTTGGCAGATAAGCAGCGATAAACACACAGGCTTATGATAACAGTAACACACTGATAATGGTGTCTCACCATTCATGGGGACTTGGACAACTCTCTGCTTATCTCGCAATCTCTTGCTGAGCCCTACATGGCACCCTATTCCCTACATAGTGCACTACTTTTGACTAGAGCCCTATGGGCAGGAAGGGTGCCACAGGAGTCAGTCTGACCAATAATTAGAATCATGCATGGCAAGCAGGTACAGAGATAGAAACATTCAAGCAACAAAACAAACCATCTTACAGAAACACTTGCAGACGGACAGACGTTACATGACTCAGGACACTCACCTGCATGACAGGCTATGGAGCCCCTGCTCCAGCCAGGGTGTCTGTTTTTGGGGTAATCCTGTGAAATTAAGTGATAATATGTCAATGAGGTCTCACTTGACTCATACGAGGTGTGTGTGTATCTAATGACACCTTCCTGATACTGATTAATAGTGTGTGTGCGCACATACAGTGGGGAGAACAAGTATTTGATACACTGCCGATTTTGCAGGTTTTCCTACTTACAAAGCATGTAGAGGTCTGTCATTTTTATCATAGGTACACTTAAACTGTGAGAGACGGAATCTAAAACAAAAATCCAGAAAATCACATTGTATGATATGATTTTTAAGTAATTCATTAGCATTTTATTGCATGACATAAGTATTTGATCACCTCCCAACCAGTAAGAATTCCGGCTCTCACAGACTGTTAGTTTTTCTTTAAAAAGCCCTCCTGTTCTCTACTCATTACCTGTATTACCTGCACCTGTTTGAACTCGTTACCTGTATAAAAGAAACCTGTCCACATACTCAATCAAACAGACTCCAACCTCTCCACAATGGACAAGACCAGAGAGCTGTGTAAGGACATCAGGGTTAAATTGTAGACCTGCACAAGGCTGGGATGGGCTACAGGACAATAGGCAAGCAGCTTGGTGAGAAGGCAACAACTGTTGGCGCAATTATTAGAAAATGGAAGAAGTTCAAGATGACTGTCAATCACCCTCGGTCTGGGGCTCCATGCAAGATCTCACCTCGTGGGGCATCAATGATCATGAGGAAGGTGAGGGATCAGCCCAGAACTACACGGCAGGACCTGGTCAATGACCTGAAGAGAGCTGGGACCACAGTCTCAAAGAAAACCATTAGTATCACACTACGCCGTCATGGATTTAAATCATGCAGCTCACGCTAGGTCCTCCTGCTCAAGCCAGCCCATGTCCAGGCCCGTCTGAAGTTTGCCAATGACCATCTGGATAATCCAGAGGAGGAATGGGAGAAGGTCATGTGGTCTGATGAGACAAAAATAGAGGTTTTGGTCGAAACTCCACTCGCTGTGTTTGGAGGAAGAAGAAGGATGAGTACAACCCCAAGAACACCATCCCAACCGTGAAGCATGGAGGTGGAAACATCATTCTTTGGGGATGGTTTTCTGCAAAGGGGACAGGACGACTGCACCATATTGAGGGGAGGATGGATGGGGCCATGTATCACGAGATCTTGGCCAACAACCTCCTTCCCTCAGTAAGAGCATTGAAGATGGGTCGTGGCTGGGTCTTCCAGCATGACAACGACCCAAAACACACATCCAGGGCAACTAAGGAGTGGCTCCGTAAGAAGCATCTCAAGGTCCTGGAGTGGCCTAGCCAGTCTCCAGACCTGAACCCAACAGAAAATCTTTGGAGAGAGCTGAAAGTCTGTATTGCCCAGCGATAGCCCCGAAACCTGAAGGATCTGGAGAAGGTCTGTATGAAGGAGTGGGCCAAAATCCCTGCTGCAGTGTGTGCAATCCTGGTCAAGAACTACAGGAAACGTATGATCTCTGTAATTGCAAACAAAGGTTTCTATACCAAATACCAAAATGCTGCTTTTCTGATGTATCAAATACTTATGTCATGCAATAAATTACAAATGAATTACTTAAAAATCATACAATGTGATTTTCTGGATTTTTGTTTTAGATCCTGTCTCTCACAGTTGATGTGTACCTATGATAAAAAAATGACAGACCTCTACATGCTTTAAGTGTGAAAACCTGAAAAATCAGCAGTGTATCAAATACTTGTTCTCCCCACTGTATAAACTCAGCAAGAAAAGAACTGTCCCCTTTATGGGACCCTGTCTTTCAAAGATAATTCGTAAAAATCCAAATTACTTCCCAGATCTTCATTGTAAAGGGTTTAAACACTGTTTCCCATGCTTGTTCAATGAACCATAAACAATTAATGAACATGCACCTGTGGAACGGTCATTAAGACACTAACAGCTTACAAACGGTAGGCAATTAAGGTCACAGTTATGAAAACTTAGTACACAAAAGAGGCCTTTCTCCTGACTTTGAAACACACCAAAGGAAATATGCCCAGGGTCCCTGCTCATCTGCGTGAACGTGCCTTAGGCATGCTGCAAGGAGGCATGAGGACTGCAGATGTGGACAGGGCAATAAATTGCAATGTCCGTACTGTGAGACGCCTAAGACAGCGCTACAGGGAGACAGGACGGACAGCTGATCGTCCTCGCAGTATCAGACCACATGTAACAAGTCCTGCACAGGATCCGAACATCCGAACATCACACCTGCAGGACAGGTACAGGATGGAAACAACAACTGCCCGAGTTACACCAGGAACGCACAATCCCTCCATCAGTGCTCAGACTGTCCGCAATAAACTGAGAGAGGCTGGATTGAGGGCTTGTAGGCCTGTTGTAAGGCAGGTCCTTACCAGACATCACCGGCAACAACGTCACCTACGGGCACAAACCCACCATCGCTGGACCAGACAGCACTGGCAAAAAGTGCTCTTCACTGACGAGTTGCGCTTTTGTCTCACCAGGGGTGATGGTCTGATTTGCGTTTATCGTCAAAGGAATAAGAGTTACATCCAGGCCGGTACTCAGGATCGATTTGGAGGTGGAGGGTCCGTCATGGTCTGGGGCGGTGTGTCACAGCATCATCGGACTGAGCTAGTTGTCATTGCAGGCAATCTCAACGCTGTGTGTTACAGGGAAGACATCCTCTTCCCTCATGTGGTACACTTCCTGCAGGCTCATCCTGACATGACCCTCCAGCATGACAATGCCACCAGCCATACTGCTCGTTCTGTGTGTGATTTCCTGCAAGTCAGGAATGTCAGTGTTCTGCCATGTCCAGCGAAGAGCCCGGATCTTAATCCCATTGAGCACGTCTGGGACCTGTTGGATCGGAGGGTGAGGGCTTGGGCCAGAAATGTCCGGGAACTTGCAGGTGCCTTGGTGGAAGAGTGGGGTAACATCTCACAGCAATAACTGGCAAATCTGCTGCAGTCCATGAGGAGGAGATGCACTGCAGAACCCCCCCCCCCCTTAGTCTAGGGACACATGTCTGTGGAACTTGTTCAGTTTATCTCAGCTGTTGAATCTTGTTATGTTCATACAAATATTTACACATGTTAAGTTTGCTGAACTTAAACGCAGTTGATAGTGAGAGGACTATTTTTGATGAGTTTGTTTAATTGATTTAGTTACCTGCCAATGTGCCATTGAGCCCCCAGGTGATCTAACAGAAACCCCAACAAAGGCCCAGTGTTGTAGCTGATAAGATCTGAAGATGAGTCACATTTAATGGGGGTGCACCCTGGCCATCAGCCCATACAATGGAGGTCCTCATGAAGGAACAATAAGAGCATTTATTTTCTAGTTTTTCAGCCAGCCTCCTCTACTCCATCTCTGCAATACATTTTGACACATAAGGGTCATTAAAAGGATCTGGATTTGCAGCCATAAAACACTATGATGAGTCACTGCTACTCTGAAGACACCATTTGTTATAGGCTTTACCCACAGCAACCGCTGTCCATTAATGAAACAGCTTTCCCAAAACACTCAGATGCTAATCTTTAACACATCGTGGGTAACATCAGCTGGGGATGGCATCACCGGAGCTAATAGCCCTAGCTTCTTTGCTGGTATAGAAGCTAGGGTGGCTGTAGTGCCACCAGGTCACGACAAATGCTAACTGGTTTAGAGAAGAATGAAAAGAGCTGCCTTTGTGCCAATGGAAGCCCCTATGGCCACAGTGGCAAGGGCTTTATTGGTACAGATATGGGGAGATAGAGACACAGGGAGGAGAGGACAGTGGATAAAGAGAAGGTCAGATAGTGGGAGAGGTATGGAGATGGACAGGTGAGGCAATGGAGAGATGGGAAGATGAGATTAAATGTGAGTATGTTTAAGGGATGAAAAAGTGAAGATGAAGACCATGATAAATGAGAAAGAGATGGAGAGGTAGGAGACCGAGAGAATGTGTATCACACCATCCCACTGTTCTCCAATAAAAAAGAGGAGTCAAAGTTGTCACTGATCTGCTTCCACAAGTGGTTTTTCAACAGGGATGACGTCCGCCTTTGATTTTTTCTGTGAGAGGTAATGGTTCACAATCAACACATTAATGACAGGATGGCTCATTGGGCCTGCTAGGAGGTGAAGGGGAGCAGTGGAAGTCTGAAACCTCAGGAATGGCAGACTGCTGGATTTATGATGCCCCACCAGAACCGCCGACTGCTTCAGAAAACAATTCCCGGAAAACAAATCAGTGAAATCACAGAGCTCTATTCTCTCACCCTCATCCAGCCTTTAGTGCCAAGCAACAAACACATACAAGAGTGCAAAGGTTTAGGAGGTAGAGAGAGTGACTGTGTGTGATATGACATTAGGCAACCCCAGAGATTAACAAGGGTGTGGACTTGATCAAAGGTAGATGAATTGGGCAAACGTAACTAACTGACATCAGGATGGTTTCGCTTCAATGCCCAATGGAGGACTTTCATTCATTGTCTGGGTACAACGCATCCATACAACAGCCGTGGGACCACAGTGGTTAGCTATCAGGAGGTACAGGCCAAAGATAGAAGACACCAACACCTATTAAAACCTCAATAATAGGGCTTTACCCAGGAAAAACTTCCAAAAGCACAATTCATGGTAAACAGGAGTTGGAGCACTAAAAAAACAGACAGAGATCTACTTCTTACACTCAGACTTTGCTCCATACTCTGATGAAGTACAGGTATCCTGACGTTTCTCCTCTGAATATGTCATTTTGGAGAGTTTTTTTCCTGCCATTTGTTGTTGAGCAAACCTACTCCCCTTTGTTTGCTGAAACCGGGAGGCCTACCTGAACTGTGACTTACTTGAAACTCTCCATGATGTCACAAGAGTGGGAGCTCCAGATGCAGTCAAGAAGATCAAGAAGGATCCAGCAGTATCGAGGGGCTCTTGTTTCCAGGTTCTCTTATCTGATCAAATAACTGACATATCTGAAGGAGCAGCTCTTTGATTTATATTAAACAGGATGTGCAGATTCCATGTCGATTAAATCTCTGCTGTCATAATGAGTTCAGGTGTCTCTGTATTGAGTAAACAGTCATTAGACAAGCCCTCCCACAATATGGAGATAATCACCATCATGAATTATACAGAGAGAGACACCGTTGGAAGGGGTCCAAATGAATTACTTTAGGATATCAACTTGATCTTTCTAACCCAGAGAATACAAGCACTTGCTGCATACTTTTCTTTTTATGTAGTTTATTTCTGTGTATGGTGCTACTCAGTGGTAAGCAACTCATCAGACAAAAATGCCCAGCTACCTAGCGGCTAAATAGCCATGCTTGGAAAACTGCCACACTGTGAAAGTTGTCATTCACTTGGAAATAGTGAAATAAACCATGCTTGCCATGAATAACAGAAGAAAAATAGCAGTGATAGGTGGATAATTTGAGATAGAGAGAGAGAGGGATATATATATATATAAGTGGCTGTAATCTTGTGAGGTGGAGACCGGGTTCGATACAGTACATTTTCCACACTCCACTTCAGTCAGAGTTGCTATCATGTTAGCACGATTGGCTAGCATGTAAATGGAACAGCCTGTGTTTTCTACGGAAAACCAAATGAGTGGTTTGCTTTTCCCCTCTCTGTCATTCATCACTCTGAATGGGGTGGAAATAGTGAGAGAAGTGGAGGAGAAGGAGTTGAATGAGCATAGGATAGTCATGGCTGAGCTAGCGAGATAAGTGACAGCAACATTTGACCAAAGACACTAACTGGTTAAACAACTGCCTCAGTTTCTTTTTCATTTTACCTCCTTTGCACCCCAAAATTAAGGTTTGATTGGCATCTAGACTAATTCCACCTTTTTAGATGGTGCCGATCTTTCCCAATCATTTGGAATTGAGGCCTGCATATACAGTTGAAGTTGGAAGTTTACATACACCTCAGCCAAATACATTTAAAGTCAGCTTTTCACAATTCCTGACATTTAATCCTAGTAACAATTCCCTGTCTTAGGTCAGTTAGGATCACCACTTTATTTGAAGAATGTGAAATGTCAGAATAATAGTACAGATAATTATTTATTTAAGCTTTTATTACTTTCATCACATTCCCAGAGGGTCAGAAGTTTACATACTCAATTAGTATTTGGTAGCATTGCCTTTAAATTGTTTAACTTGGGTCAAACGTTTCGGGTAGCCTTCCACAAGCTTCCCACAATAAGTTGGGAGAGCTGGTGTAACTGAGTCAGGTTTGTAGACCTCCTTGCTTGCACACGCCTTTTCAGTTTTACCCACACATGTTTTATTGGATTGAGGTCAGGGCTTTGTGATGGCCACTCCAATACCTTGACTTTGTTGTCCTTAAGCCATTTTGCCACAACTTTGGAAGTATGCTTGGGGTCATTGTCCATTTGGAAGACCCATTTGCGACCAAGCTTTAACTTCGTGACTGATGTCTTGAGATGTTGCTTCAATATAGCCACAAAGCTTTCCTACCTCATGAAGCCATCTATTTTGTGAAGTGCACCAGTCCCTCCTGCAGCAAAGCACCCTCAAAGCATGATGCCGTCAGCCCTGTTCTTCACGGTTGGGATGGTATTCTCTGGCTTGAAAGCATCCCCCTTTTTCCTCCAAACATAAACATGGTCATTATGGCCAAACAGTTCTATTTTTGTTTCATCAGATCAGAGGACATTTCTCCAAAAAGTACGATCTTTGTCCCCATGAGCAGTTGCAAACTGTTGTCTGGCTTTTTTATGGCGGTTTTGGAGCAGTGGCTTCTTCCTTGCTGAGCGGCCTTTCAGGTTATGTTAGTATAGGACATGTTTTACTATGGTTATAGATACTTTGTACCTGTTTCCTTCAACATCGTCACAAGGTCCTTTGCTGTTCTGGGATTGATATGCACTTTTCGCACCAAAGTACATTCATCTCTAGGAGACAGAATGCGTCTCCTTCCTGAGCGGAATGACGGCTGCGTGGTCCCATGGTGTTTATACTTGTGTACTATTGTTTGTGCAGATGAACGTGATACCTTCAGGCGTTTGGAGATTGCTCCCAAGCATGAACCAGACTGGTGGAGGTCTACAATTTATTTTCTGAAGTCTTGGCTGATGTCTATTGATTTTCCCATGATGTCAAGCAAAGAGGCACTGAGTTTGAAGGTAGGCCTTGAAATACATCCACAGGTAAACCTCCAATTGACTCAAATTATGTCAATTAGCCTATCAGAAGCTTCTAAAGCCATGACATCATTTTGTGGAATTTTCCAAGTTGTTCAAAGGCACAGTCAACTTAGTGTATGTAAACTTCTGACCCACAGGAATTCTGATACAGTGAATTATAAGTGAAATAATCTGTCTGTAAGCAATTATTGGAGAAATTACTTGTGTCATGCAAAGTATATGTCCTAACCGACTTGCCAAAACTATAGTTTATTAACAAGAAATTTGTGGAGTGGTTGAAAAATGAGTTTTAATGACTCCAACCTAAGTATATGTAAACTTCAGACCTCAACTGTATATTGAATGCACATTTAGAATTTGTACAACAGATGGTGTGTCGGTGTTATACAGTGGGGCAAAAAAAGTATTTAGTCAGCCACCAATTGTGCAAGTTCTCCCACTTAAAAAGATGAGAGAGGCCTGTAATTTTCATCATAGGTACACTTCAACTATGACAGACAAAATTAGGAAAAAAATTCCAGAAAATCACATTGTAGGATTTTTAATGAATTTATTTGCAAATTATGGTGAAAAATAAGTATTTGGTCACCTACAAACAAGCATGATTTCTGGCTCTCACAGACCTGTAACTTCTTTAAGATGCTCCTCTGCCCTCCACTCGTTACCTATATTAATGGCATCTGTTTGAACTTGTTATCAGTATAAAAGATACCTGTCCACAACCTCAAACAGTCACACTCCAAACTCCACTATGGCCAAGGCCAAAGAGCTGGCAAAGGACACCAGAAACAAAATTGTAGACCTGCACCAGGCTGGGAAGACTGAATCTGCAATAGGTAAGCAGCTTGGTTTGAAGAAATCAACTGTGGGAGCAATTATTAGGAAATGGAAGACATACAAGACCACTGATAATCTCCCTCGATCTGGGGGTCCACGCAAGATCTCACCCTGTGGGGTCAAAATGATCACAAGAACGGTGAGCAAAAATCCCAGAACCACACGGGGGGACCTAGTGAATGACCTGCAGAGAGCTGGGACCAAAGTAACAAATCCTACCATCAGTAACACACTACACCGCCAGGGACTCAAATCCTGCAGTGCCAGACGTGTCCCCGTGCTTAAGCCAGTACATGTCCAGGCCCATCTGAAGTTTGCTAAAGTGCATTTGGATGATCCAGAAGACGATTGGGAGAATGATATATGGTCAGATTAAACCAAAATATAACTTTTTGGTAAAAAATCAACTCGTCGTGTTTGGAGGACAAAGAATGCTGAGGTGCATCCAAAGAACACCATACCCACTGAGAAGCATGGGGGTGAAAACATCATGCTTTGGGGCTGTTTTTCTGCAAAGGGACCAGGAGACTGATCCGTGTGAAGGAAAGAATGAATGGGGCCATGTATCGTGAGATTTTGAGTGAAAACCTCCTTCCATCAGCAAGGGCATTGAAGATGAAACGTGGCTGGGTCTTTCAGCATGACAATGATCCCAAACACACCACCCGGGCAACGAAGGAGTGGCCACTGTCTTTGGAGCACACATTTACTTTATGGGGTCGGAGACGGTGGCTGACGTTTGACGTGTCCCCAACCGATTGTGTTTTTTGTTTGTATATTTGCGTTGTTTCTAACTTATTTTTTAACTTATTTTGTACATAATGTTGCAGCTACCGTCTCTTATGACCGAAAATAACTTCTGGACATCAGGACTGCAATTACTCACGACGGATTGGCAGAATCGTTTTTCCCCTTTTAACAAGTCTTACGAGCCCCATGCGGATGATATACTGCTTTCTCGGGAACAGGCCCAGATCCCCGGGATTTGTGTGAAGAGGAGGCGGAGAAAAAGGGGCCAGAGGGCGGTCTGCCTTCTGAGAATTCGTAGGCAATCGAATAAACCTCCACTTCCTTCCATTCTGCTCGCAAACGTGCGATCTTTGGAGAAAAAAAATTGATGACCTACGCGGAAGATTAAACTACCAATGGGACATTCACAACTGTAATATCTTATGAATCACAGAGTTGTGGCTGAACGACGACACTATCAACATACAGCTGGCTGGTTATATACACTGTACTGGCAGGATAGAACAGCAGCATCTGGTAAGACAAGGGGAGGCGGACTATGTACTTTTGCAAATAACAGCTGGTGCACGATATCCAAGGATGTCTCATGATAAGCTGTAGACCACATTATCTACCAAGAGAGTTATCTGTACTTTTCGTAGCTGTTTTACATACCACCACAGTCAGAATCTGGCACTAAGACAGCATTGAATGAGCTGTATTCTGATCAACCAGAGGAGGCGCTCTTAGTAGCCGGGGACTTTAATGCAGGGAAACTTAAATCTGTTTAACCAAATTTCTATCAGCATGTTAAAATGTGCAACCAGAGGGGGGGGGGGGAACTCTGGACCACCATTACTCACACACAGAGACGCATACAAAGCTCTCCCTTGCCCTCCATATCCTATCTTATCTTAAAACTTATCAATCTTAACATAATCACTAGTTAACTACACATGGTTGATGATATTACTAGTTTAACTAGCTTGTCCTGCGTTGCATATAATCAATGCGGTTTCTGTTAATTTATCATCACAGCCTACTTCGCCAAATTGATGCTGATTTAACAAAAGCGCATTCGTGAAAAAAGCACAATCGTAGCACCAATGTACCTAACCATAAACATCAATGGCTTTCTTAAAATCAATATTCAAATCAACATTTTTTAAAACCTGCATATTTAGTTAAAATAAATTCATTCTAGCAGGCAATATTAACTAGGGAAATTGTGTCACTTCTCTTGCGCTCAGTGTAAGCAGAGTCAGGGTATATGCAGCAGTTTGAGCCACCTGGCTCGTTGCGAACTGTGTGAAGACCATTTCTTCCTAACAAAGACCGTAATTAATTTGCCAGAATTTTACAAAATGATGACATAACATTGAAGGTTGCGCAATGTAACAGCCATATTTAGACTTAGTATTGCCACCCGTTTGATAAAATACGGGATGGTTCCGTATTTCACTGAAAAAATAAAGGTTTTGTTTTCGAAATGATAGTTTCTGGATTTGACCATATTAATGATCTAAGGCGCGTATGTCTGTGTGTTTATTATAATTAAGTCTATGATTTGATATTTGATAGAGCAGTCTGACTTGAGCGGTGGTAGGAAGTAGCAGGCTCGTAAGCATTCATTCAAACAGCACTTTCCTACGTTTGCCAGCAGGACTTTGCAATGCTTGAAGCACAGCATAGTTTATGACATCCAATAGTGAAAGGTATATGAAATACAAATGGTAAAGAGAGAAACAGCACTATAAATTCCTATAATAACTACAACCTAGCACTTCTTACCTGGGAATATTGAAGACTCATGTTAAAAGGAAACACCAGCTTTCATATGTTTTCATGTTCTGAGCAAGGAACTTAAACATTCATTTTTTTACTTGGCACATATTGCACATTTACTTTCTTCTCCAACACTGTTTTGTATTATTTAATCCAAATTGGACATGTTTCATTACTTATTTGAGACTAAATAAATAAAATCTACGTATTAAGTTAGTGTTAATTCAGTATTTTTGTAATTGTCATTAAAAATTGTCCCATTAATCGGTATTTGCTTTTTTGGTCCTCCAAAAATTGGTATCGGTGTTGAAAAATCCAAGGCACTACAGAGGGTAGTGCGAATGGCCCAGTACATCACTGGGGCCAAGCTTCCTGCCAATCAGGACCTCTATACCAAGGGGTTTCAGAGGATGGCCCTAAAAATTGTCAAAGACTCCAGACACCCTAGTCATAGACTATTCTCTCTGCTACCGCACGGCAAGCGGTACCGGAGCGCCAAGTCTAGGTCCAAGAGGCTTCAAAACAGCTTCTACCCCCAAGCCATAAGACTCCTGAACATCTAATCAAATGTCAACCCAGACTATTTGCATTGCCCCCCCTTCTTTTACACCACTGCTACTCTCTGTTGTTATCATCTATGCATAGTCACTTTAATAACTCTACCTACATATTTAATAACTCTACCTCTACATATTACCTCAACTAACCGGTGCCCCCGCCCATTGACTCTGTACCGGTATCCCCTGTATATAGTCTCGCTATTTTTATTTAACTGCTGCTCTTTAATTACTTGTTACTTTAATTCTTAACCGTATTTTTTAAAACTGCATTGTTGGTTAGTAATTAAGCATTTCACTGCAAGGTCTAAACCTGATGTATTTGGCGCATGTGACTAATACAATTTGATATCAGTGCTAGAGTTGGCTCCAATCTGGCCCCTGCATGCCCTGCTAGCATAGCATTTCTGCTGCTTACTTTCCTATATGATAAGGACACGTACCCTGCGTGCCAGTCCCAGGGCGATGTAGCACTTCTCTCCTGCATCAGTGATCTCCAGCTCATAGTAGTGGCAGCGTGTGTTGAGGGGTAGACGGGCCTGGGCCAAACCCACATCCACAATGCTTTTCCCTTTACCCATGTACTCCAACAACTGAGGGGCAGAAGGGTGGTATCACACAACACAATAAGGCAACTATCTATGAATAAATCAATATAAATTCAACTAATTGAAAACCCAATCTTGCACTTTCAGTACAATTTAACAGCATTAAGGATACAGGGCCAGGGACGTAGAGAAGAAGCACATTCTTCTCAGCACACAACTACCCTCAGGACAAGAACAACAGACAATTTATGATATGATTATGTCATATATTGACGATAACAACACACTGTTGGCTCAGCACAACAAAATAAAACGTACATTTTGGCCTGCAGTCTATTCTCATTTAACCTGAGGAAGAAAGAAAAAATAACAAGGCATAGAACTGTGCTAATTACCTTCAACTAATGAAGGCAAACCCTCAAAACTGTTTTCAGTGTGAATGTATTCAGGGGTTGGGCGGTATCCAGATGTTCATAGCGTTCCTGTTCTTTAATGGGTTATACATATTACCGGCAGTGCACAGAAGGACGTATTTATTTTCAACGTTGTTTTGTTGTTGGCGATATTTAAAAAATGTTTACAAAGGCTAACAAATGACTAGTTAATTCCCATAGTGGATGCTAGCTAACAAGTACAATCAAACAAACTAATTGCAAGGACAGAGAACCCAGCTCCTATCTTAAAAGGCTACTCACAGTTGTGCTGCACACACAAAACTAATTTAGGCAGCAGGGATCCTGAAATCTCCCGCTATCTCTCTCAGAATGACCTTCTTGATCCAAATCAGTCAGGTTTCAAGACGAGTCATTCAACTGAGACTGCTCTTCACTGTATCACGGAGGCGCTCCGCACCGCTAAAGCTAACTCTCTCTCCTCTGCTCTCATCCTTCTAGACCTATCGGCTGCCTTCGATACTGTGAACCATCAGATCCTCCTCTCCACCCTCTCCGAGTTGGGCATCTCCGGCGCGGCCCACGCTTGGATTGCGTCCTACCTGACAGGTCGCTCCTACCAGGTGGCGTGGCGAGAATCTGTCTCCTCACCACGCGCTCTCACCACTGGTGTCCCCCAGGGCTCTGTTCTAGGCCCTCTCCTATTCTCGCTATACACCAAGTCACTTGGCTCTGTCATAACCTCACATGGTCTCTCCTATCATTGCTATGCAGACGACACACAATTAATCTTCTCCTTTCCCCCTTCTGATGACCAGGTGGCGAATCGCATCTCTGCATGTCTGGCAGACATATCAGTGTGGATGACGGATCACCACCTCAAGCTGAACCTCGGCAAGACGGAGCTGCTCTTCCTCCCGGGGAAGGACTGCCCGTTCCATGATCTCGCCATCACGGTTGACAACTCCATTGTGTCCTCCTCCCAGAGCGCTAAGAACCTTGGCGTGATCCTGGACAACACCCTGTCGTTCTCAACTAACATCAAGGCGGTGGCCCGTTCCTGTAGGTTCATGCTCTACAACATCCGCAGAGTACGACTCTGCCTCACACAGGAAGCAGCGCAGGTCCTAATCCAGGCACTTGTCATCTCCCGTCTGGATTACTGCAACTCGCTGTTGGCTGGGCTCCCTGCCTGTGCCATTAAACCCCTACAACTCATCCAGAACGCCGCAGCCCGTCTGGTGTTCAACCTTCCCAAGTTCTCTCACGTCACCCCGCTCCTCCGCTCTCTCCACTGGCTTCCAGTTGAAGCTCGCATCCGCTACAAGACCATGGTGCTTGCCTACGGAGCTGTGAGGGGAACGGCACCTCAGTACCTCCAGGCTCTGATCAGGCCCTACACCCAAACAAGGGCACTGCGTTCATCCACCTCTGGCCTGCTCGCCTCCCTACCACTGAGGAAGTACAGTTCCCGCTCAGCCCAGTCAAAACTGTTCGCTGCTCTGGCCCCCCAATGGTGGAACAAACTCCCTCACGACGCCAGGACAGCGGAGTCAATCACCACCTTCCGGAGACACCTGAAACCCCACCTCTTTAAGGAATACCTAGGATAGGATAAGTAATCCTTCTCACCCCCCCCCTTTAAGATTTAGATGCACTATTGTAAAGTGACTGTTCCACTGGATGTCATAAGGTGAATGCACCAATTTGTAAGTCGCTCTGGATAAGAGCGTCTGCTAAATGACTTAAATGTAAATGTAGGAGTGGATTGATTGTCTCTGCTGTAACCAAGAAGCTTGATCATGCAAGCTAGCAACTTAGCTAGCAAGTTAGGGACAGTAAAGACATTTACTGTAAGGGGGTTAGGGGGTGGCCCAAAATGGGGGAGGGTTGTCTAACTTTGTTTTGTTGCATAGGGGAGGGTAGAGTCCCCCCCCCCCGGTTTGCACTCGCTCTTTTGTAGGTTTTACTATATCATTTCTGCCATAGTAGCCAAATGTTCTTACCTGTTTGCATGGCCTCTTCTATATTAAGATGCTTTGGAAATTCCCTTATGCACTATGCTTTTCCACATGCTAACTTTGACTATACCACAGGTCAATATAGTCTACCAATCTAACTGTCTATCCTGCCCTCTATCCACCATTCACAGTGACAATATTGATAGGTGGATGTCAAGATCTGCAATAGGCTAACTACCAATCACACCACACATAAAAGCATTCAAAGCTGCATAAAAGTTCAATATAATATCAAAACGAACAAATAGAAATAGCTGACAGGCAGTGGTGAGGCCAGGTGTATCATTGCGCATTAAAGAACTCAAAAAGCTCCTCTATTGATATTGTTAAGGGACAATACAATTATCCTTCCTAGACTTGTCTATAACAAACACCACAATGCAATGAATAATTTAATTTTTGTTTTCAAGTGAGTACAAAATTCTCCTCTAGGCTGCAGTGAAAATGTCATTTGAATAACGGCACAAAAATGTTTCCTTCCATTTGGATCAGTTGTGGTTCTACTCTCCACAGTTTATAAAGTCTAGAAAGTCCCAGTAGCAGGTCAGACTGGCTCTATTCTCACTTCTGATAGTGAGATGCCTGTTGCATATTTTCATTCTACCAAATCGTCCTATAATAATGTGGCCACATGCTCCAAGCAGGCCAGTTATTTAGGAAAGCTTAACAACAACACAGAGTTGCACATGGGATAAACAATTGTACAGTCAACAACACAATATAAAATATGTATACAGTGTGTGCAAATGAAGTAAGGAGGTAAGGCAATAAATAAGCCATAGTGGTGAAGTAATTACAATTTAGCAATTAACACTGGAGTGATAGATGTGCAGATGAGGATGTGCAAGTAGAAATACCGTTGTGCAAAAGAGCAGAAAAAAAAACTAAAAACAAATATGGGGATGAGGTAGGTAATTGGGTGGATGGGCTATTTACAGATGGGTTGTGTACAGGTGCAGCGATCGGTAAGCTGCTCTGACAGCCGATGCTTGAAGTTAGTGAGGGAGATATGAGTCTCCAACTTCAGTGATTTTTGCAATTCGTTCCAGTCATTGGCAGCAGAGAACTGGAAGGAAAGGCAACCAAAGGAGGTGTTGGCTTTGGGGATGACCAGTGAAATATACCTGCTGGAGCACGTGCTACGGGTGGGTGTTGCTATGGTGACCAGTGAGCTGAGATAAGGAGGAGCTTTATCTAGCAAAGACTTATAGATGACCTGGAGCCAGTGGGATTGGCTATGAATATCTAGCGAGGACCAGGTCGCAATGGTGGATAGTATATGGGGCTTTGGTGACAAAGTGATAACTATGATAGACTGCATCCCATTTGCTGAGTAGTATGTTGGAGGCTATTTTGTAAATGACATCGCCGAAGTCAATGATCGGTAGGAGAGTCAGTTTTACGAGGGTATGTTTGGCAGCATGAGTATAGGAGGCCTTGTTTGTGAAATAGGAAGCCGATTCTAGATTTAATTTGGGATTGGAGATGCTTAATTTGAGTCTAGAAGGAGAGTTTACAGTCTAGCCAGACACCTAGGTATTAGTTGTCCACATATTCTAAGTCAGAACCGTCCAGAGTAGTGATGCTAGTCGGGCAGGCAGGTATGGGCAGCGATCGGTTTAAGAGCATGCATTTAGTTTTACTAGCGTTTAAGAGCAGTTGGAGGCCACGGAAGTATTGTATGGCATTGAAGCTCGTTTGGAGGTTTGTTAACACAGTGTCCAAAGAAGGGCCAGAGGGATACAGAATGGTGCCGTGACTATCCCAGTGCACATAGAAGCTAACGCTTTAATATAGCCTAAATATTAATAATGAAACTTTATTATGTGTCATAAACACAACCAGTCACAATGTTGTAATCTGATTAGGCTACTTCAAGTCTCCTGTAGGCATGCACACATTCATTCAAGATATAATTCCAGTATCCTCAAAATGGCATGACATTAACCAAGTTTCATCCAACCTTTTTATGGGGGTAAAGTATGTTTGACAAAAAATGTCACGACAAGCCTAATGGAAACAGCTAAATTTGTTGGTAAACTTTCCAAATGTCGACAAATCAAAATACGCTGGACAAGGTGGGATCTTTTTGTGTCTAAAAAAATGGTGTGAAAAATGTGGTGGAAATGCTTTTATGCACAAATATTAATATAATAACCATCATATCGAAGTAAACTTGGAGTTATGTGATAATATGTTGTGTGGTCCTCCCACTGCAACTGTTAATTAGGCTACAGATGAAATTAATGACGATGAACTGCATAGGGTGGTAAAAGTGCCAGGAGATGAGTTTGATGCTCCTTTCAATAAGTAAATAGTCTTATTCTGGTGATATGATGATACAGTGCCTTGCGAAAGTATTCGGCCTCCTTGAACTTTGCGACCTTTTGCCACATTTCAGGCTTCAAACATAAAGATATAAAACTGTATTTTTTTATGAAGAATCAACAACAAGTGGGACACAATCATGAAGTGGAACGACATTTATTGGATATTTCAAACTTCTTTAACAAATCAAAAACTGAAAAATTGGGCGTGCAAAATTATTCAGCCCCTTTACTTTCAGTGCAGCAAACTCTCTCCAGAAGTTCAGTGAGGATCTCTGAATGATCCAATGTTGACCTAAATGACTAATGATGATAAATACAATCCACCTGTGTGTAATCAAGTCTCCGTACTTCTACACTGACTCAACTCCAGCCACTTTAATAATGGGAATTGATGGGAAATGATGTCAAATATATCACTAGCCACTTTAAACAATGCTACCTAATATAATGTTTACATACCCTATATCATTCATCTCATATGTATATGTATATACTGTACTCTATATCATCTACTGCATCTTTATGTAATACATGTATCACTAGCCACTTTAACTATGCCACTTTGTTTACATACTCATCTCATATGTATATTCTGTACTCGATACCATCTACTGTATCTTGCCTATGTCGCTCTGTACCATCACTCATTCATATATTTTTATGTACATATTCTTTATCCCCTTACACTTGTGTCTATAAGGTAGTAGTTTTGGTATTGTTAGCTAGATTACTTGTTGGTTATTACTGCATTGTCGGAACTAGAAGCACAAGCATTTCGCTACACTTGCATTAACATCTTCTAACCATGTGTATGTGACAAATAAATTTGATTTGTTCACGGTTATAAATATATATATTTTCTAAAGCCTTTCCAATGCATTGATATACAAATTATTATTACATTCTAAAATGTGAGAATAATGTGGACTTGCCTGACTAAATAAATTGGATGCATGGCGATTTTTCTGTAGTCTATGTGGCCAATGCAGGCACACATAATAAAACCATGAATAGTGGTAGAATTAATCTCACCATTTGATGCCCACCATCGCTGTTATTATCATGAAAAAGCAACCAAAAACATTTCATTTTGTGATGGAAGGATTTGTATGGAAAGCCATGTTGAAGCCAGAATTAGATGATGTTGTCACCCTCATAATTAGCGAACATAGTTTTACCGCAACAGAATAGCACAACACCCTTTAATTGAAGCTGCGGGAAACAAACAAGTGGCCACGTCTCTCACAAAAACTGATTAAAAAATCATCACCGATATTTATTATGGAGCAGGAGAACTTATAAATTGCCTACAATAATTACAAGGACTTTTCAAGCATCAAATTGAGGAAATGTCTAATTTTCAAGGTAGGCCTATTCCAGTACTTTAATTTCTGAGTTCAAGTAGGCTACCTCAAGGCCTTTGTGTTGTTTAAAATTGCAGGTGTAACATGGAAACCCAAATGTATTTGTCGTCATCTCATTAGTAGATCATATGGTGAAGAAGCCCACTAGGAAGTAATTTGTTGTCATTATATCCAGAATAATTAATAGGAATAGCATTGGGTGTTGCATAATAGTCTATCCTACATGATTGCGCACAGTAGACTCTGTGTCCAATCCGAGGCATAAAAACAGGAACTCATTACCTTGACGCTTTCTCAGTTAGACCTAACGAGACTCTGCTGTAAATCAAGCAGACAACAACAGATGATCAACATCAATTCGCTAGGGACATTATAAAAAATGTGGATCCAGGCATAACTCGCTTGCGTAACAACTGAAACACAAACATTATGGACATTCCTCACACACAACTTTTTTCCAACACTTTGGCAGTTGTTGCATCGCATGCGGTCACATGGCTGTCATTCAGAAAAGTCCTTTCTGTATCAGATGATGTGTGAAAATACCATGGCGTAATTAAACAGCTCAACACCAAATGCACATCCAACAAGTATTATACATAATTATTGAAGAACCAAGGTAAGGTGCCTCTCGGTTTCGAAGTATTCGATTTTGCAAGTTAACCACTTGGAACACTAGGGGCAGTATTTCATTTTTGGATGAAAAAAACGTTCCCGTTTTAAACAAGATATTTTGTCACGAAAAGATGCTCGACTATGCATATAATTGACAGCTTTGGAAAGAAAACACTGACATTTCCAAAACTGCAAAGATATTATCTGTGAGTGCCACAGAACTGATGCTACAGGCGAAACCAAGATGAAACTTCAAACAGGAAATGAGCAAAATTTGAGGCGCTGTTTTCCATTGTCTCCTTATATGGCTGTGAATGCGCCCTGAACAAGCCTACACGTTCTGCCATTTCCCCAAGGTGTCTGCAGCATTGTGACGTGTTTGTAGGCATATCATTGGAAGATTGGCCATAAGAGACTACATTTACCAGGTGTCCGCCCGGTGTCCTTTGTCGAAATTGGTGCGCAATCTACAGCTGTAAGCATTCATCCATGTGATTCAGAGGAGAGAGGAGACTTCCACGAACGATATATCATCGAAGAGATATGTGAAAAACACCTTGAGGATTGATTCTAAACAACGTTTACCATGTTTCAGTCGATATTATGGAGTTAATTTGGGAAAAATAATTTGTTTTTTTTTGGTAGCCAAACGTGACGAACAAAATGGAGCGATTTCTCCTACACAAAGAATCTTTCTGGAAAAACTGAACATTTGCTATCTAACTGAGTCTCCTCATTGAAAACATCCGAAGTTCTTCAAAGGTAAATTATTTTAATTGAATGCTTTTCTTGATTTTGTGAAAATGTTGCCCGCTGAATGCTAATGCTAAATGCTACGCTAGCTATCAATACTGTTACACAAATGCTTGTTTTGCTATGGTTGAAAAGCACATTTCGAAATTCTGAGATGACAGTGTTGTTAACAAAAGGCTAAGCTTGAGAGCTAGCATATTTATTTCATTTCATTTGCGATTTTCATGAATAGTTAACGTTGCGTTATGTTAATGAGCTTGAGGCTGTATTAACGATCCCGGATCCGGGATGGCTAGAATCAAGAGGTTTTAAGATGCATTCGATTTTTCAATCACATACATTTTGGGGGATTTGTGTGCGCATGAAAACTGTTTTCACCCCGTAACATAAGGGAGACATGAAATGTTACGTTACACTGCATTTCTGAGATCTTTATACAGAAAACGGTCTGACAGCTAGATCAAGGACTCTTACAGTGTTCAAGTTAAATGTCTAATTTAACTGATTAATGCTTAATATATCATATAAAGAAAACTTACACTGACAGAAATGCAAGGACAGAAAAGTAATATTTTATGTCACACGATTTTGGACAAATCCATCAAGATACCAACCATAAGGGTTTAACCTCTTGCTCCTACCTGGCACGCAGGCGTCCCATCTAGAGCTCTGGAAATGCAAATGCGCTACGCTAAATGCTAATAGTATTAGTTAAAACTCAAACGTTCATTAAAATACACATGCAGGGTATTGAATTAAAGCTACACTCGTTGTGAATCCAGGCAACAAGTCAGATTTTTAAAATGCTTTTCGGCGAAAGCATGAGAAGCTATTATCTGATAGCATGTAACACCCCAAAAGACCCGCAGGGGACGTAAACAAAATAATTAGCATAGTCGGCGCTACACAAACCGCACAAATAAAATATAAAACATTCATTACTGTCAGGACCCGGTTACGAACCCGGGTCTCCGGAGTGAGAAACAGTCACTAAACCAACTGAGCCACGAATAGTCAGCAGAACCCAGAAGATGAGGCAGACACAGCAGTACTTGAGACGGTGTATTTAATGAAGTAAAAAGTGAAGTTCTTTAGGAAAACATGTAACTCCACAACCTCAAAAGGAATTCCACAAGAACAAAGGTAATCCTCCAAGACAAAAAGGTAAATCCACAAGGTGGGAGGTATAGCACAAAAAGCCTCAAAAGATACTCAAAAACAAACAAACAAGAACAAAAAACAGAATTCCACAAGAGTCCACCGGGATCAACAAGAGTTCACAGAGTACTAGGGCTGGGTGCTAACATACAAACACAGAGCAAAGAACTGAGTAAAACAAAGGGTTTAAATACAATCAGGGGAAACGAGGCACAGGTGCAAATAATAATGGGGATCAAGGGAAAACAAAAAGGTCAAAAGGCACAATGGGGGCATCTAGTGACCAAAAACCGGAACAACCCTGGCCAAATCCTGACAATTACCTTTGACCATCTTCTTTGTTGGCACTCCTAGATGTCCCATAATGACTATTGGGTCTTTTTTTCGATTAAATCGGTCCATATATATAGCCTAGATATCGATCTATGAAGACTGTGTGATAAACGGAAAGAAATAGCGTCTTATAACGTAACGTCATTTTTTTAAATTAAAAAAGTCGACGATAAACTTTCACAAAACACTTCGAAATACTTTTGTAATGCAACTTTAGGTATTAGTAAACGTTAATAAGCGATCAAATTAATCACGAGACAAAGTGTTTTCTATAGGGGTCCGTCTGGAAATAATGTCTGTGTATTTCTCAACCAAAATATCCGGTCGGAGACCTGAAGAAAAAGCCTGTCTCTTGTTTGTTTGACCAAGAAACAAAGAATTGGCAAATGACAAGACTGTTGACTTCGTGTGGAAGCTGTAGGTACTGCAACCTCAGCCCTATTTAATGTCGTTCGCCCATAACAATGGGTTGAAGTGGCGGATGGATATATTTTTCCACTTTCAGTGATCAGATTTTCCTGCACTTTTCGATGAAACGCACGTTCTGTTATAGTCACAGCCGTGATTTAACCAGTTTTATAAACGTCTGAGTGTTTTCTATCCACACATACTAATCATATGCATATACTATATTTCTGGCCTGAGTAACAGGGCGCTGAAATGTTGCGTGATTTTTAACAGAATGTTCGAAAAAGTAGGGGGTAGGAGTAACAGGTTAAACATAGATTTAAAATAAATTTGTGAATTTTATTGAATAACTATGTTTCCCCCTGATATCTTAACGTAATTATATATATATTTTAAATGGCAGATTATTATCAACAGCTGTAATAAACTGTCCAGCGTAGGAAATCCTCACTGGTACCCTAGTTTATAGAAAGACCAATATGCATCTTCCTTTCGAACCAAAACCCACCACTGGAGTGCGCAGCAAAAGAGCTCGATTTTCATGTCATTAGACATGATGTTATGGGGCTATTTTGCTTCCACCGGTCCTGGGGCCCTTGTTAAGGTCAACGGCATCATGAATTTTAGCCAGTACCAGGACATTTTAGCCAAAAACCTAGTTTGCCTCTGCCAGGAGGCTGAAACTTGGCAGTAACAAGTTGATCCTCCAGCAAGAAAATAACCCCAAGCACACATCAAAATACACAAAGAAGGTTCACTGACCATAAAATCAACATTTTGCAAGGCCATCTCAGTCTCCGGACTTGAACTCCAATTGAAAACCTGTGGTTTGAATTGATGAGGGCAGTCCATAAGTGCAGACGACGGTTATCAAGTAACTGGAAAAATTCTGTATGGATGAATGGTCTAAGATCCCTTGTTCTCCAATCTCAGAAAACATTTTAGAAAAAGGCTCAGTGCCAATATCCTCGCAAGGCGAGCTATTGAAAGGTGTTGAAAACAGGGATGCCAATCATTTTGACCCCCATCTTTTTGAGAAGAAAATATGACTTGTGCAACAAAATCTATTTATCTGAGCAATTGTATTAATATAAAATAACAATTTCCCCAAAATGTTGGAGCATACAATAGAGATCAAAACAGTGTTGTTACTTTTTGGGGGGGGATGGTATTGAAAATCATAGTGTGGGTATTTCAAAGTACCCCTGTATGCGGTATATACGGTACACCACCCAAGCCTAGAATGTACCATTTGTACCATGGACAAGTTTAGGTTACAACAGATCTCTCTGTGGTGCTTGTGAAACTATAAAATCAGGCAGACATGTACAGACACACACACACACCCTCAGATAGGAATATTATACCAGTGGAGGTCGATGGGGCCATGGGCTCTTGAAGGCTTTTAGAGGCCAGGTCATGAGAGCGACAGACATGAGAATCAATTTGACTGTCTATTCAATTGAACAATTCCACTTGACTCCTCCTGTAGTGCTTTTTATACCCATTTATCATTGAGCCAATCCAAACGGAACAGGCCTGAGGCTACTGTGGCTCGCCAGGTAAAACTCTCTCAAGCATAACAAAATATCTCTGATTGCAACCAGACTGGTGGGCCAGGAACAATCTGGCATGACTTGATCAGAATCTGTAGAGCTGAAAGGAGCACATGTTCCTGTACCCATGTTCCTGTACCATGTTCCTGTACCATGTTCCTGTACCCATGTTCCTGTACCATGTTCCTGTACCATGTTCCTGTACCACGTTCCTGTACCCATGTTCCTGTACACATGTTCCTGTACCCATGTTCCTGTACACATGTTCCTGTACCCATGTTCCTGTACCATGTTCCTGTACACATGTTCCTGTACTTTCCTCTAATTATAGAGTAGAGTACTATAATTGTCAATTGAGGAAAGTGTTCTCAGGTTGGAGCTAATGTGACAAATGAAATGGTCGACAAGCAAATGTGGTGGCCAATTAGGATGTCCATAATGAACCATAACAGCATACCAGTCCAGATGAGAAAACAGAGAAGCTAAGAGGTCAAAGGGAACTGAGGTACTGCTCTCTGCCATCTCATTGATAGAGTACAAATCAAGCACAAAAAACATTGATGGCCCGGTCATATCAATACAACTCAATGAGGTAGTCTATCTGATTCATGACCTCATTCCTCTACATTCAGCATTAATAACTGATCATTAATCCAACGTGACCTGGATCTGACTCTCTAGACATGCTTCATCTGCCAGAGAACCATGGTTCCCATCTTAAACAAATACAAAAACAGCCGTGACATGTTCTGCTTGTCTGTTGTGAAAGGATTAACGTACATGGTGTATGTGTCAGACTGCACTGTGTGTGACCCTTTCCCTCTGCCCTGATTAGCAAAGAGAATAGACAAGTACTGTAAATAAAGCGCATGGAAAAAATGATCGTTATTATTACTTTACCACAGTCTGTCAATGCCACTCTATTCCTTTTCCTTTCTGTAGAGCAATTACCGGCTTACCAGCCAACTCTATCAAACTTTCTATTTTGTCTTCCTATTCCTCCCTCCTTCACCTTGTCCTTCTGAACTTTGAAGAAAAAATACAAATATAATATTGATGGATGTGAACTTGATCGTGATATTTCTTCCATGTAAATGTATTTCCTATATATCATGTCTGTGTTAGTGTTGCTTTCCGTCCCTCTCCTCACCCTAACCTGAGCTTGAACCAGGGACTCTCTGAACACATCGACACCCTCAAAGCATCGTTACGCATCGCTCCACAAAAGCCGCAGCCATTGTAGCGCAAGGGAAACAACTACTTCAAGGTCTTAGAGCAAGTGATATCACCGATTGAAACGCTACTAGCGCACACCGCTAACTAGCTAGCCATTTCACACAGGCTACTTCTTTGACGAACAAGTAGGGCTCATAGGTCTAATGACACCTTCCTAATGCGGAGTAATAGACTGTTTGTGTCTGTGGTCACGTTTAAAGGAGCTGGCCCTCCCTGTAGCAGTCAGAAGGATCCGGTGGGTGTGATGACAGATCGCTAAATCTCTCTCTCTCTCTGATCCTCAAGGTGTGTGTGCGTGAGTGTAGAGGAATGTTGGCAAGGTAAAGCACTTATTTTATTGAACTGCTCGCTGCCTCAGCAACAGGTGCAGTGAGAAGGCCGTGTTAATTTATCGATCTGTGTCGTTTTGTCAGCAGAGGCAGCAGGGCTGACCTTGGTGAACTTTATGACATCGGACTCACCGCTTATAGCTGGTCTAACATTTAAGTGTAATTTCAATAGTTATTCCAATGCATATTTAAATTGCACCAACCCCATATATAATCAAATGAAGAAGACTATGACCCTGATGAACCATGTGTCTTGTAGGGCACGTGCACATGCGTCTGACTTTCTTCTGGTAGACAGTTGATAGATTACATTTGAGGGAAAACAACATTCCTGTTTAAACAACAACCAAAGATAACAGCAGTTTACAATCCTTTAGATGCCCCTGAGGTCATAGGCATCATGTCAGGTAGAATCATCTCTAGCGTTATAGATTGACTAAAAGATGCTGCAAAAGAGTTAATGGGAAAATTGTGCCAGGCCCAGTTCAAAATTGTGATATACATGTGTTGGACAAAGTTTCAAACAGAGTCTGAGTTTACCTATGGCAATGCAGAGTGGAATCTCATTTTGCTCATCTTCCATGTTCTCATAAATATGTGAGTTCCCATAAATACTGTCTTTTAGCACGTCGTCTTGACAGATCACTCCGGTCCGTATTGAACAACCAGTCATTACCAGAGCAAATAAGGTTCTTTTGAGGGCAGATGTGGGGTTGGAGGTAGGGCTGAGTCGGTGACCGTATTACTGCCACACCAGTAGTCATGACCGCAGTTAAATTAAACGTGACTGTTGAGTCACGGTTATCTCCTCTTATGCACTCTGGACATGCGTTGGCAGTATCCAACTCGCTAATGATCATCAGGTTGCTCAAGGCCTGCTACTCAGGGCTCTACTGTCCCTCTAACCACACTGACATCAATGCAAATGCAATCTAAACTCACAACAAACATTTATCATCAAAACAGTCTCAAGACTTTCAATCTCACCTCACTGTAATAGATCAATTGAAGAAGGGCTGAAACTGAGTGGAAAACATGGTCGTTCTGGATGTTGTTTCAAAGCCAAACACAAGCAAATGGACAGTGCTTTGAAGGTGACGATTAATTCAAAACCCTTCACTGTCGGGACACAACTCGCCCAAGGTTCCGTTCACGTGGTCTCCAGCTGCTGACCCGGGACCTCAAACATCGCTTCACCACAGCTCCCATCCTGATTCATCTTGAACCATCTTGTCAGTTCCTGGTGGAGGCCGATGCTTCAGATGTCGGAGTGGGGGCTGTCCTGCCCCAGCGTTCTGCCCTTCACCTCAAGCTAGATCCCTGCGCCTTCTTCTCCCATCGCCTCAATGCCACGGAAAGGAACTACAACGTGGGGGAATCGTGAGATTCTGGCGGTGAAGATGGTGTTGGAGGAATGGATGCCCTGGCTGGAGGGGGCAGAACATCAGTTCATCGTGTGGACTGACCACAAGAACCTGGAGTATCTCCCCACCGCCAAGCGCCTCAACTCCAGGCAAGCCAAATGTGCCCTGCTGTTCAAACGGTTCAACTTCTCCCTCTCATACCAGCCGGGATCTAAGAGTGTCAAGCCGGATGCACTGTCCCGCTGCTATAGCCCCACGATTACTACCCCGGAACCCGAGACCATCCTTCCCACTTCATGCCTGGCGACGGCACTCAGCCGGGGAATCGGGAAGCAAGTCCGTGAGGCGCAGCGTTCCCAGCCGATGCAAGCCGAAGAACACCATCCCAACCGCGAAGCACGGGGGTGGCAGCATCATGCTGTGGGGGTGCTTTGCTGCGGGAGGGGAAATTATGTGGCTTTAGCGAAGCAACATCTCAAGACATCAGTCAGGAAATTAAAACTTGGGTCTTCCAAATTGACTATTTATTTTTAATTTTTTTATTTAACCTTTATTTAACCAGATAAGCTAGTTGAGAACAAGTTCTCATTTGCAACTGCGACCTGGCCAAGATAAAGCATAGCAGTTCGACACATACAACAACACAGAGTTATACATGGAATGAACAAAACATACAGTCAATAATACAGTAGAAAAAAAGTCCATATACAGTTAGTGCAAATTAGGTCAAATAAGGGAGTTAAGGCAATAAATAGGCCCTGGTGGCGAAGTAATTACAATTTGGCAATTAAACACTGGAATGGTAGATGTGCAAAAGATGAATGTGCAAGTAGAGATACTGTGGTGCAAAAGGAGAAAAATAAATAAATTCAGTATGGGGATGAGGTCGATAGATGGGCTGTATACAGATGGGCTATGAACAGGTGCAGTGATCTGTGAGCTGCTCTGACAGCTGGTTCTTAAAGCTAGTGAGGGAGATGGGAATCTCCACCTTCAGTGATTTTTGCAGTTCGTTCCAGTCAGTGGCAGCAGAGAACTGGAAGGAAAGGCGACCAAAGGAGGAATTGGCTTTGGGGGTGACCAGTGAGATATACCTGATGGAGCGCGTGCTACGAGTGGGTGCTGCTATGGTGACCAGCGAGCTGAGATAGGGCGGGGCTTTACTGAGCAGAGACTTGTAGATAACCTGTAGCCAGTGGGTTTGGCGACGGGTATGAAGCGAGGGCCAGCCAACTAGAGCGTATAGGTCGCAGTGGTGAGTAGTGTATGGGGCTTTGGTGGCAAAACGGATGGCACTGTGATAGACTACATCCAGTTTGCTGAGTAGAGTGTTGGAGGCTATTTTATAGATGACATCGCCAAGTCAAGGATCGGTAGAATGGTCAGTTTTACGAGGGTATGTTTTGCAGCATGAGTGAAGGAAGCTTTGTTTGCGAAATAGGAAGCCGATTCTAGATTTAATTTTTGATTGGAGATGCTTAATGTGAGTCTGGAAGGAGAGTTTACAGTCTAACCAGACACCTAGGTATTTGTAGTTATCCACATATTCTAAGTCAGAGTCGTCCAGAGTAGTGATGCTGGATGGGCGGGCAGGGGCGGGCAATGATCGGTTGAATAGCATGCATTTAGTATTATTTGTGTTTAAGAGCAGTTGGAGGCCACGGAAGGAGAGTTGTATGGAATTGAAGCTCGTCTGGAGGTTAGTTAACACAGTGTCCAAAGAAGGGCCAGAAGTATACAGAATGGTGTCGTCTGCGTAGAGGTGAATCAGAGAATCACCAGCAGCAAGAGCGACATCATTGATGTATACAGAGAAGAGAGTCGGCCCGAGAATTTAACAACAGGCCCTCCAATTTGACACACTGAACTCTATCAGTGAAGTAGTTGGTGAACCAGGTGAGGCAATCATTTGAGAAACCAAAGCTGTTGAGTCTGCCAATAAGAATGTGGTGATTGACAGAGTCGAATGCCTTGGCCAGGTCAATGAATACAGCTGCACAGTACTGTCTCTTATCGATGGCGGTTATGATATCGTTAAGGACCTTGAGGGTGGCTGACCATCTCGAAAACCAGATTACATAGCGGAGAAGGTACGATGTGATTCAAAAAGGTCAGTAATCTGTTTAACTTGGCTTTCGAAGACCTTAGAAATGCAGAGTAGGATAGATATAGGTCTGTAGCAGTTTGGGTCTAGAGTGTCTCGCCCTTTGAAGAGGGGGATGACCGCGGCAGCTTTCCAATCTTTGGGAATCTCAGACGATACGAAAGACGTTGAACAGGCTAGTAATAGGGGTTGCAACAATTTTGGCAGATAATTTTAGAAAGAGAAGGTCCAGATTGTCTAGCCCGGCTGATTTGTAGGGGTCCAGATTTTGCAGCTCTTTCAGAACATCAGCTATCTGGATATGGGTGGAGGAGAAATGGTGGGGGCTTGGGTGGGATGCTGTGGAGGGTGCCAGGTAGGGTTGGCTAGGTGGAAAGCATGGCCAGCTGTAGAAAAATGCTTATTGAAATTCTCAATTATAGTGGATTTGTCGGTTGTAACAGTGTTTCCTAGCCTCAGAGCAGTGGGTAGCTGGGAAGAGGTGCTCTTATTCTCCATGGACTTTACAGTGTCCCAGAACTTTTTTGAGTTTGTACTGCAGGATGCACATTTCTGTTTAAAAAAGCTAGCCTTAGCTTTCCTAACTGCCTGTGTATATTTGTTCCTAACTTCCCTGAAAGTTGCATATCACGGGGGCTATTCGATGCTAATGCAGAACGCCACAGGATGTTTTTGTGCTGGTCAAGGGCAGACAGGTCTGGAGTGAACCAAGGGCTATATCTATTCCTGGTTCTACATTTCTTGAACGAGGCATGCCTATTTAAGATGGTGAGGAAGGCACTTTTAAAGAATAACCAGGCATCCTCTACTGTTGGGATGAGGTTAATGTCATTCCAGGATACCCCGGCCAGGTCAATTATAAAGGCCTGCTCGCAGAAGTGTTTTAGGGAGCGTTTGACAGTGGTCGTTTGCTCGCAGACCCATTACGGATGCAGGCAATGAGGCAGTGATCGCTGAGATCTTGGTTGAAAACAGCAGAGGTGTATTTGGAGGGTGAGTTAGTTAGGATGATATCTATGAGGGTGCCCCTGTTTACGGATTTGGGGTTATATCTGGTAGGTTCATTGATAAATTATGTGAGATTGAGGGCATCAAGCTTAGATTGAAGGATGGCCGGGGTGTTAAGCATGTCCCAGTTTAGGTCACCTAGCAGCACGAGCTCAGAAGATAGATGGGGAGCAATCAATTCACATATGGTGTCGAGGGCACAGCTGGGGCAGAGGGTGGTCTATAGCAAGCGGCAACGGTGAGAGACGTTTCTGGAAAGGTTAAGTTTTAGAAGTAGAAGCTCAAATTGTTTGGGTACAGACCTGGATACTAAGACAGAACTCTGCAGGTTATCTTTGCAGTAAATTGCAACACCGCCCCCTTTGGCAGTTCTATCTTGTCTGAAAATGTTATAGTTAGGAATGGAAATTTCAAGGTTTTTGGTGGTCTTCCTAAGCCAGGATTCAGACACGGCTAGGACATCCGGATTGGTGGAGTGTGCTAGGGCAGTGAATAAAACAAACTTAGGGAGGAGGCTTCTAATGTTAACATGCATGAAACCAAGGCTTTTACGGTTGCAGAAGTCAACAAATGAGAGAGCCTGAGGGATGGGAATGGAGGTTGACACTGCAGGACCTGGATTAACCTCTACATCACCAGAGGAACAGAGGAGGAGTAGGATAAGGGTACGGCTAAAGGCTAACAGAACTGGATGCCTGGTACGTTCAGAACAGAGAGTAAAAGGAGCAGATTTCTGGGCACGGTAGAATATATTCAAGGCATAATGTACAGACAAAGGTATAGTAGGATGTGAATACAGTGGAGGTAAACCTGTGCATATAGTGATAATGAAAGAGATATTGTCTCTAGAAATAGCATTTAAACCAGGTGATGTCACTGCGTGTGTGGGAGGTGGAACTAAATTGTTAGCCGAGGCATGTTGAGTGCTAGAGGCTCTACAGTGAAATAAAACAATAGTTACAAACCAGAACAGCAATCGAAACGGCATTGTGATATTAGGGAAAGGCATGCGTAGCCGGGTGATCATACAAGTCCAGTGCGTGGCTTCAGGCAGCTAGCGGCACGGGATTAGCAGGCTAACAGAAAGGCCTTAGAGGCATGACGCGATGGAGGAAAGTCTGTTGTGGCCCCTTCGTGCAGTTATATCAGCGGACGGACCAGCAGGGCTCTGTGTGGTAAACCAGGCCAATTGGCAAAATATGTATAGTGGCCGAAGAAATATGTCCGAAGGGCCTCTTAAGCCAGCAGTCCAATGTTCTTTAGTTAGCTAGCAGGCTGTGCGTTCAGGGGTCGTTAGCTGTTCTAATTCCAGGTGAGTAGAAGAAAACAAAACGGTACAGAGTCAATGTCAATGTGCAGGAGCATCGGTGTCGAGGTAATTGAGGTAATATGTACATGTAGCTGTAAAACATTTTGAGAATCTGAAGACCCATGCCAAATATTTTCAGCCTCCTGAGGGGGAATAGGTTTTGGCGTGCCCTCTTCACGACTGTCTTGGTGTACTTGGACCATGTTAGTGTGTTGGTGATGTGGACGCCAAGGAACTTAAAGCTCTCAACCTGATCCACTGCAGCCCCGTCGATGAGAATGGGGGCGTGCTCGGTCCTCCTTTTCCTGTAGTCCACAATCATCTCCTTTGTCTTGATCATGTTGAGGGAAAGGTTGTTGTCCTGGCACCACACGGCCTGGTCTCTGACCACTTCCCTGTAGGTTGTTCATAGTTGTCAGTGATCAGGCTTACCACTGTTGTGTCATCAGCAAACTTAATGATGGTGTTGGAGTCGTGTCTGGCCGTGCAGTCATGAGTGAACCGGGAGTATAGGAGGGGGCTGAGGACGCACCCCTGAGGGGCCCCCGTGTTGAGGATCAGCGTGGCGGATGTGTTGTTACCTACCCTTACCTCCTGGGGGCGGCCCATCAGGAAGTCCAGGATCCAGTTGCAGAGGGAGGCGTTTAGTCCCAGGGTCCTTAGCTTAGTGATGAGCTTTGAGGGGACTATGGTGTTGAACACTGAGGTGTAGTCAATGAATAGCATTCTCACATAGGTGTTCCTTTTGTCCAGGTGTGAAAGGGCAGTGTGGAGTGCAATAGAGATTCCATCATCTGTGGATCTGTTGGTGCGGTATGTAAATTGGAGTGGGTCAGGGTTTCTGGGATAATGGTGTTGATGTGAGCCATGACCAGCCTTTCAAAGCACTTCATGGCTACAGACGTGAGTGCTACGGGTCGGTAGTCATTTAGGCAGATTACCTTAGTCTTCTTGGGCACATGGACTATGATGGTCTGCTTGAAACATGTTGGTATTACAGACTCGGACTGGGAGAGGTTGAAAATGTCAGTGAAGACACTTGCCAGTAGGTCAGCGCATGCTCGGAGTACACGCCCTGTTAATCCGTCTGGTCCTGCAGCCTTGTGAATGTTGACCTGTTTGAAGGTCTTACTCACATCGGCTGCGGAGAGCGTGATTACACAGTTGTCCGGAACAGCTAATGCTCTCATGCATGTTTCAGTGTTACTTGGCTTGAAGTGAGCATAGAAGTTATTTAGCTTGTCTGGTAGGCTCGTGTCAAAGGGCAGCTCTCGGTTGTGCTTTCCTTTGTAGTCTGTAATAGTTTGCAAGTCCTGCTACATCTGCCGAGCATCGGAGCTGGTGTAGTACGATTCGATCTTAGTCCTGCATTGACGCTTTGCCTGTTTGGTGGTTCGTTGGAGGGCATAGCAGGATTTCTTATAAGCTTCCGGTTTAGAGTCCCGCTCCTTGAAAGTGGCACCTCTACCCTTTTGCTCAGTGTTAATGTTACCTGTAAGCCATGGCTTCTGGTTGGGGTATGTACGTACAATCACTGTGGGGACGACGTCCTCGATGCAGTTATTGATGAAGCCAGTAACTGATGTGGTGTACTTCTCAATTATATTGGAAGAATCCCGGAACATATTCCAGTTTGTGCTAGCAAAGCAGTCCTGTAGTTTAGCATCTGCTTCATCTGACCACTTTTTTATAGAACGAGTCACTGGTGCTTCCTGCTTTAATATTTGCTTGTAAGTAGGAATCAGGAGGATAGAATTATGGTCAGATTTGCCAGGGCGAGGGAGAGGTATGTACACGCCTCTGTGTGTGGAGTAAAGGTGGTATAGAATTGTTTTCTCCTCTGGTGCACATTCAACATGCTGATAGAAATTAGGTAAAAACAATTTAAGTTTCCCTGCATTAAAGTCTCCGGCCACAAGGAGCGCCGCCTCTGGATGAGCGTTTTCGTGTTTCCTTATGGAGGTATACAGCTCACTGAGTGCGGTTTTAGTGCCAGCATCGGTCTATGGTGGTATGTAGACAGCTACGAAAAATACAGATAAAAACTCTCTATGTAGATAGTGTGGTCTACAGCTTATCATGAGATACTCTACCTCAGGTGAGCAAAACCTCAAGACTTCCATAGATATTATGCACCAGCTGTTGTTCACATTTATGCATAGGCCCCCGCCCATTTCTTACCTGAGGCTGCTGTTTTGTTGATGGAGTGTATAACCCGCCAGCTATATGTGGTTAAAGTCGTCATTCAGCCACTACTCGGTGAAACATAAGATATTGCCGTTTTTAATGTTCCGTTGGTAGGATATACGTGCTTTCAGCTCATCCCATTTATTTTCCAGTGATTGAACATTAGCTAGCAGGACAGAAGGCACGGGCAGATTAGCCACTTGTCGCCTGATCCTCACAAGGCACCCTGACATTTTTCAACAAAATCTCAGTTTCCTTCTCCAGTGAATCACGGGGATCTGGGCCTGGTCGGGTGTCTGTAGTAGTGCATCCCTCCAGTCTGACTCATTGAAGAACTCTTCGTTCAGTTTGAGGTGAGCATTCGCAGCTCTGATGTCCAGAAGCTCTTTTCGGACATAAGGGACGGTAGCAGCAACATCAGACGGATGCCCTACCCTCCGGCGCCATCGTAATCCAATTCCTAACTCCAACAGTGCAGTAGTACCTAACAATTCACAGCAACACACACACAAATGTAAAAGTCAAATAATGGAATTATGAACTATGTAAATATTAGGATGAGCAATGTCGGAGTGGCATTGACTCGAATACAGTAGAATGGGGTATATATATACATTTCAAATGAGTAAAACAGTATGTTTTAGACAAAGTGCCAAATGTTGGGCCTAAAGTAATTTATAAGAGATCATGCAAAATATGTTCTCAGGATTCTTTTGTTGAAGATATAAAACATTTATGTTGGTCTGATAATGTATGAGGAAGTGAATCCAGATGCAGCACTTGAAGTATTTGTTAAGAAGTATTTGTTAAGATCTGTTAAGAAACTGTAAGAACTGTTAGAGGCCCCTGGATTGATGATGAATTGTATGGTTCAAAGAAATTATGCAAAAGAGGTGGCAAACAAGACAGGCTGCTCAACTGATTGGTTGACAATGTAAATTGAGAAATGTGACTAAACTTAACAAAAATACTTTGGAGTACCTTAAATGATATCATGGGCAGAAAACACAATTCATCTCCATCGTTCATGGATCATTTATAACAAAACATTTGAATATTGCCAATCTTTTCAATTACTATTTCTGAGAAGTGAAATGATAACATTGAACCATCATATTTTTGTATGAAAGATCTAATAATGAAAGAAGGATTGCTATTTTGAATTTGGTCAAGTTCGTGTGGGAGAGGTGTAAAACCTATTGTTATCCATCAATAATGATAAGCCATCAGGTATAGACAACCTTGATGGGAAACTACTGAGAATGGTAGCAGACTGTATTGCTACCCCTATTTGCTATATCTTTAACCAAAGCCTAAAGGAGGGTGTGTGTCCACAGGTGAGGAAGAAAGGTAAAGTAATTCTACTGCCTAAAAATAGTAAAGCACCCTTTGCTGGCTCTAACATCCGCCCTATCTGTTTACTGCCCTTTCTTAGTAAACTGATGGTTGGATTATGTTTGACTAAATACAATGCTATTTTTCAGAAAACAAGTCAAGTACTGACTTTCAGCATGCATATATAGAGAAGGGCACTCAACTTGTACTGCACTGACTCAGATGACGGATGATTCGTTAAAATAAATGGATAATAAGATGATAGTTGGAGCTGTATTGTTAGATTTCAGTGCAGCCTTCGATGTTATTGATCATAAATGATCACTTGCTATTGCTTTACATAACCTGCTATCACATGGTTGGAGAGTTATTTATCCAATAGAACCCAGAGAGCGTTCTTCAATGGAAGCTTCTCTAACATCAGATATGTACAGTGCGGTGTCCCTCAAAAGAGTTGCCTTGGGCCATTACTTCTCTATTTTTACAAATGATTTGTCACTGGTCATACACAAAGCTAGAATGACTATGTATGCAGATGAGTCCACACTCTACATGTCAGCACCCAAAGCCGGTGAGCTCACTGAAATTCTAAATAAGGAGTTACAGTCAGTATCAGAATGGGTGATGAAAAATCAATACATCTAAAACTAAAAGCCTTGTATTTGGTTCAAAACATTCTCTAAGACCTAAACCTCAACTGGAGTACATCAAGGGTGTGACTATTGAGCAAATTGAGGAAGCTAAACGAGGTATAACATTAGATTTTCATTTATCGTCAGCAAATCATATTGACACAGTTGTTGTGAAGATGGAGGAGTGTCTCTTATAAAAGGATGTTCCTTAAAAAACAATAAAAGAAAAGCGGGGACTGAGGGGACACACGCAAACTCCCACAATTTTTTGGTTGCATTGTTTGTATATCATTCAGTATTTTGTCTTGTGTTTTTTTGTGGACCCCCAGGAAGAGTGGCTGCTGCTTCTGCAAAAGCTAAATGGGGACCCAAATAAATGGTTAATATCAACCTACTGGCTTCAATAGCAGATTTTACTGCTTTTAACTGAATGGCTAATAGAGCTGTAGATACAGTGCCTTGCGAAAGTATTCGGCCCCCTTGAACTTTGCGACCTTTTGCCACATTTCAGGCTTCAAACATAAAGATATAAAACTGTATTTTTTTGTGAAGAATCAACAACAAGTGGGACACAATCATGAAGTGTTTCCCTTTACTTTCAGTGCAGCAAACTCTCTCCAGAAGTTCAGTGAGGATCTCTGAATGATCCAATGTTGACCTAAATGACTAATGATGATAAATACAATCCACCTGTGTGTAATCAAGTCTCTGTATAAATGCACCTGCACTGTGATAGTCTCAGAGGTCCGTTAAAAGCGCAGAGAGCATCATGAAGAACAAGGAACACACCAGGCAGGTCCGAGATACTGTTGTGAAGAAGTTTAAAGCCGGATTTGGATATAAAAAGATTTCCCAAGCTTTAAACATCCCAAGGAGCACTGTGCAAGCGATAATATTGAAATGGAAGGAGTATCAGACCACTGCAAATCTACCAAGACCTGGCCGTCCCTCTAAACTTTCAGCTCTTACAAGGAGAAGACTGATCAGAGATGCAGCCAAGAGGCCCATGATCACTCTGGATGAACTGCAGAGATCTACAGCTGAGGTGGGAGACTCAGTCGTATATTGCACAAATCTGGCCTTTATGGAAGAGTGGCAAGAAGAAAGCCATTTCTTAAAGATATCCATAAAAAGTGTCGTTTAAAGTTTGCCACAAGCCACCTGGGAGACACACCAAACATGTGGAAGAAGGTGCTCTGGTCAGATGAAACCAAAATTGAACTTTTTGGCAACAATGCAAAACGTTATGTTTGGCGTAAAAGCAACACAGCCCATCACCCTGAACACACCATCCCCACTGTCAAACATGGTGGTGGCAGCATCATGGTTTGGGCCTGCTTTTCTTCAGCAGGGACAGGGAAGATGGTTAAAATTGATGGGAAGATGGATGGAGCCAAATACAGGACCATTCTGGAAGAAAACCTGATGGAGTCTGCAAAAGACCTGAGACTGGGACGGAGATTGGTCTTCCAACAAGACAATGATCCAAAACATAAAGCAAAATCTACAATGGAATGGTTCAAAAATAAACATATCCAGGTGTTAGAATGGCCAAGTCAAAGTCCAGACCTGAATCCAATCGAGAATCTGTGGAAAGAACTGAAAACTGCTGTTCACAAATGCTCTCCATCCAACGTCACTGAGCTCGAGCTGTTTTGCAAGGAGGAATGGGAAAAAAATGTCAGTCTCTCGATGTTCAAAACTGATAGAGACATACCCCAAGCGACTTACAGCTGTAATCGCAGCAAAAGGTGGCGCTATAAAGTATTAACTTAAGGGGGCTGAATAATTTTGCACGCCCAATTTTTCCGTTTTTGATTTGTTAAAAAAGTTTGAAATATCCTATAAATGTCGTTCCACTTCATGATTGTGTCCCACTTGTTGTTGATTCTTCACAAAAAAATACAGTTTTATATCTTTATGTTTGAAGCCTGAAATGTGGCAAAAGGTCGCAAAGTTCAAGGGGGCCGAATACTTTCGCAAGGCACTGTATACACAGTATACAAAACATTAAGAATTACTTCCCAGAATAGACTGGTCAGGATAATCCAGATGAAAGCTATGATCCCTTATTGATGTCCCTTGATAAATCCACTTCAATCAGTGTAGATTATGGGGAGGAGAGACAGGTTTAAGAAGGATTTGCAAGCCTTGAGACAATTGAGACATGGATTGTGTGCCATTCAGAGGGTGAATGGGCAAAATAAAATATTTACTTGCCTTTGAACGGGGTATGATAGTAGGTGCAAAGCACACAAGGTTCCTGTCAAGAACTGCAGCGCTGCTGGATTCACACTCAACAGTTTCCCGTGTGTATCAAGAATGGTCCACCACCCAAAAGCCCTCCAGCCAACTTTACACAACTTTGGGAAGCATTGGAGTCAACATGGACCAGCTGTGCAACTCAATATTAAGGAAGTGTTCCTAATGTTTGGTATACTCAGTGTACATGAATATCAAACACTCAAGATCAGGGTTTCCCAAAGTCGGTCTTGGGGGCCCCACCTGGGTGAACGTTTTGGTTATTACCCTAGCACTGCAGGTGATTCAACTCATCAAAACTTGATGAGTTGGTTATTTGAATCAGCTGTGTAGTGCTAGGGCAAAAACCAAAATGTTCACCCTGGGGGGCCCCATTACCAACTTTGGGAAATCCTGCTCTAGATCAGGGTTCCCCAACTGGCATCCGACAGGACAAATTTGGCCCTCAGGTGATTTTATTTGCCCCTGCAATATTTTTATTGTTACACATGAGACTGTAAAACTACCAACAAATCAGCTCCAAGTGATTTTAATTTTGGATATATGCTCCAACGTATTCCCACGCATAAGAGAGACATACACTCAGTGGACAGTTTATTAGGTACAACAATATAGTACCGGGTTGGACCACCTTTTGCCTCCAGAACAACCTGAATTAGTCGGGGCATGGAAAAGTTGCTAAATTGGTATCAAGGGACCTAACGTTTGCCAGGAAAACATTCCCCACACCATTATACCAGCCTGTACCATTGACACCAGGCATGATGGGGCCATGGACTCTGCTGCTTACACTAAATCCTGACTCTGCCATCAGCATGATGCAACAGAAACCAGGATTTGTTTGACCAGGCAATGTTTTTCCAAACCTTAGTTGCTAAATCTTGGTGATTGTGTGCCCACTGGAGCCGATTCTTCTTGCTTTTAGCTGATTGGAGTGAAACCCGGTGTGGTCGTCTGCTGGGAAATCATCCGTGACAAGGGCACCCGATGTCAAAGGAAGGCCATAAAATCATCAAGGACAACAACCACCCGAGCCACTGCCTGTTCATCCAGAAGGCGAGGTTAGTACAGGTGCATCAAAGCTGGGACCGAGAGACTGAAAAACATCTTCTATCTCAAGGCCATCAGACTGTTAAACAGCCACCACTAACATTGAGTGGCTGCTGCCAACACACTGACTCAACTCCAGCCACTTTAATAATGGGAATTGATGGGAAATGATGTAAAATATATCACTAGCCACTTTAAACAATGCTACCTAATATAATGTTTACATACCCTACATTATTCATCTCATATGTATATGTATATACTGTACTCTATATCATCTACTGCATCTTTATGTAATACATGTACCACTAGCCACTTTAACTATGCCACTTTGTTTACATACTCATCTCATATGTATATACTGCACTCAATACCATCTACTGTATCTTGCCTATGCCGCTCTGTACCATCACTCATTCATATATCTTTATGTACATATTCTTTATCCCCTTACACTTGTGTCTATAAGGTAGTAGTTTTGGAATTGTTAGCTAGATTACTTGTTGGTTATTACTGCATTGTCGGAACTAGAAGCACAAGCATTTCGCTACACTTGCATTAACATCTGCTAACCATGTGTATGTGACAAATCAAATTAGATTTGATTTGCGTTCTGAGATGCAGTTCTGCACACCAATGTTGTACTGTGCCGTTAATTGCCTGTTTGTGGCCCGCTTGTTTTTGCCCACAAGACTGCCGCTGACTGGATGTTTTTTGTTTGTCGCACCATTCTCAGTAAACCCTAGACACTGTCATGCGTGAGATACTGGAACCGGCATGCTTGGCACTGACGAGCATACCGAGCTCGAAGTCGCTAAGGTCACTCGTTTAGCCTTTCTAATGTTCAAGCGAACAGTAACTGAATGCCTCGATTGCTGAATGCCTCGATGCCCCGTCTGCCTGTTTTAAATAGCTAACGTGCCTCACTGTCTGTAGACACAAATCATTTTCGTATGTGATCGTATACAAATGTAAGCAGGTTTAAAATTATGTTTCAGTCAAATATATCTTTGGGCTTGTTGCGGTCAATTTGCAGTCTACAAATTATTTGTAATTATGTTCCTGGACCCTGAAGTGTCCAGTCAATAAAAAAAATTGTCCCGCAGCTGTATCGAGTTGATCCCTGCTCTAGATACTATAAGAGCTACTTATCTGCTTGGAAAATACTGACCACAAAAGAGAAGACTAACCAACAAGGGGAACCGCTAACCTTAAAACAGATATGGTAAGCCTCAGCCCAATGGGTATCCTTCCTACACCATGGGCAAGTCAAGGCCGTGTCCACAACCATTTCTAGCAACCATCTAGCCTACCTTTTCTGGATGCCACACAGCGGCAATGTTATGTGGGAGACTGTTTCATCATCTGAGCAAAACATAACCATGCAGTTCTGTGTCGACACCTTCTTCATTCCTTGGGTATGTCACCACCTCTTAATACAATAATTGTTTTAAAACGCTCCAGGCAGGTTTTAGCCCTGACCCCAGTACTATGCTACGCTGGAACCAACACGTACACACACATATACGCAATACATATAACATATAGGCTTGATGCAAAATAGGCATCCATCCAGCCACATACCCACAGGCAAGCACTGCACACACACACACACACACACACACACACACACACACACACACACACACACACACACACACACACACACACACACACACACACACACACACACACACACACACACACACACACACACACACACACACACACACACACCACATATTCCGTATGAGGAGTTCCCACCCTGGCATGAACATGGCTAGAATATTTTCAGAATAATCTAAATCATGTTCTCCACTATATTTCACGAGGTGTGACACATCAGGACATGACTTTACACTTTAAGATCAGATGCCAGAATATATTTTTCCTTTCCTGGCTTTGGATTTAGCCTACCAAAAAAAGTAATTGGGTGCTGTCTCCATATTGTGTAAGTGGTGTGTTTGGGATTGCCATAAAGATCATCAAGGACAACAACCACCCGAGCCACTGCCTGTTCACCCCGCTATCATCCAGAAGGCGAGGTCAGTACAGGTGCATCATAGCTGGGACCGAGAGACTGAAAAACAGCTTCTATCTCAAGGCCATCAGGGTCAATGTGGAGTGGACACAGAGTTTGGACAGCGGTTGGACGGATGGACAGTGGTTTTTGTGTGCTGTGGTGATGCGGTATGGGGGTGTATTTGGGGAAGTGGGTTGTAATTCAAAAGTAAAGGAGGTATGCAGGTTCTCCTTGCCTGCCCCAGGGTCATTCAGCTTCACTCCCTAACCCTGCACTTGTCATGTTTTGTGTTTTTCGTGGACCCCAGGAGGAGTTGCTGCTGCTTCTGCAAAAGCTAATGGGGATCCTAATACACAGTCACTATGAACTTGCTGGCCTCTGTTAATTTAACCTATAAGATAGGTCATTTGACCTATTTTTCCTACAGTGCCTTTAGAAAGTATTCAAACCCCTCGACTTTTTCCACATTTTGTTGTGTTACTGCTGGAATTTAAAATGCATTCCATTTAGATTTTGTCATCACATAACACCTCAATGTCAAAGTGGAGTTGTTTTTCATATTTTGTTGTTGTTCATATTTTGTTATGGCAAGCCTAAAGTTCCAGGATAAAAATGTACTTAACAAGTCACATAATACGTTGCAATGACATGTTTAACATGATTTTTGAATGACGACATCATCTCTGTACCCCAGACATACAGATAATGGTAAGGTTCCTCAGTCGAGCAGTGAATATCAAACACAGATTCAACCACAAAGCCAGGGAGGTTTTCCAATGCCTCGAAAAGAAAGGCACCTATTGGCAGACATTGAATATCCCTTTCAGTATGATGAAGTTATTAATTACACTTTGGATAGTGTATCAATACACTCAGTCACTACAAAGATACAGGCATCCATCCTAACACAGTTGCAGAAGAGGAAGGAAATCGCTCAGGGATATCACCATGAGGCCAATGGTGACTATAAAACAGAGTTTAATGGCTGTGACAAGAGGAAACTGAGGACAGATCAACAACATTGTAGTTACTCCACAATACTAACCTTATTGATGGATTAAAAAGAAGAAAGCCTGTACAGTATACAAATATTCCAAAATATGCATCCTGTTTGCAATAAGACACTCAAGTAATACTGCAAAAAATGTGGATAAACTATTTATCCTGAATACAAAGTGTTGTGTTTGTGGCAAATCCAATAGAACATTGCTTTAAAATATGGAGAGTGGTACTCAGTATAGTGGTGGCAGCATCATATTATGGGTGTGCTTGTAATCGCTAAGGAATGGGGAGTTTTTCCACAATAAAATAATTATTGGAATGGAGCTAACCACAGGCAAAATCCGAGAGGAAAACCTGGTTCAGTCTGTTTTCCAACAGATATTGCGAGATTAATTCACCTTTCAGCAGGACAATAACCTAAAACACAAGACCAAATCTACATTGGAGTTGCTTACCAAGAGGTCAGTGAACGTTCCTGAGTGGCCAAGCTAGTTTTGACTTAAATCAACTTGAAAATCTATGGCAAGACTTGAAAATGGTTGTCTAGCAATGATCAGCAGGGTTGGAAATTAAGAATGTATATTTCTCTAGCCACGTTGGCAGGTGGTCACACAGAGCATTTGGGAACCGTTTAAAAAAAATCCAAAGCCAATATGTAGCGTTTGGTCAAATTGACAAGGCTACTAAAGTTTGACTTTGTCCTCATGTTTCTTGGCAAGTTATATAGTTTTGTTCACGTGCTATGTTGTTTGGCATGTGGACCAAAAAGTTCATTTCCCACTCTGATAGCTCTAAGACTTAAAGGTGCTGCACGGTCAATTCGACGTCTGCATTGGCCGTGCAGCATTTACGGTGAAGTCAGGTCAGTCATTTTATTGCGTTTCCGGGAACAGTGCAGAGTTGTTATGAAGGAAGTTGTCAACCAATCATGCCAATGTGGGGCTATACGGAGCCCTCCGCATTGTTACAAAATTTGGGAGGCTTACGGCAATGCAGTACCGAGCTGAAATTTGGCCTCTGCATGCCTCCGGAGGCTACGCAATTGTGGCACACCCTCCATACGGAGCCTCAGACCACATTTTCGGATCAAGCATAAATGAACACTTAGCCAGAAAGACTCATAGCTGTAAGATGCTTCTACAAAGTATTGACTTAGAAATGAAGTACAGAAATATCTAATTTACATAAATATTCATTCCCCTAATACATTTACAAAAACATCACTTTCTTTACTTTGTCATTATGGGGTATCGTGTGTAGAACTAAAACAGAGATGGTAAGCCTCAGCCCAATGGTTATCCTTCCTACACCATGGGCAAGTCAGGGCTGTGCCCATAATCATGTCTAGCCACCATCTAGCCAACCTTTGCAGGATGCCACACAGCAGCAATGTTATTGTGTGTTGTGGGAGACGGTTTCATCAAAACATAACCATGCAGTTCTGTCAAAACATAGCCATGCAGTTCTGTCAAAACATAACCATGCAGTTCTGTCAAAACATAACCATGCAGTTCTGTCAAAACATAGCCATGCAGTTCTGTCAAAACATAGCCATGCAGTTCTGTCAAAACATAACCATGCAGTTCTGTCAAAACATAACCATGCAGTTCTGTCAAAACATAACCATGCAGTTCTGTCAAAACATAACCATGCAGTTCTGTCAAAAAAACATAGCCATGCAGTTCTGTCAAAACATAGCCATGCAGTTCTGTCAAAACATAGCCATGCAGTTCTGTCAAAACATAACCATGCAGTTCTGTCAAAACATAGCCATGCAGTTCTGTCAAAACATAACCATGCAGTTCTGTCAAAACACAACCATGCAGTTTTGTGCAACACCTTCATTCAAAACATAACCTTGGGTATGTCACCACCTCTTAATACAATAATTGTTTTAAAAAGCTCTAGGCAGGTTTTAGTCCTAATGCCAGGACTATGCTACGCTGGAACCAACACGTACACACACATACACAATACACATAGGCTTGATGCACAATAGTCATTCATCCAGCCACAGATCCACATTCACACAGGCAAGCAATGCAGACAGACACACAGACTTTCCACATATCCCGCATGAGGAGTTCCCACCCTGGCATAAATATGGCTAGAATATTTTCAGAATAATCTAATCATGTTCTCCACTATATTTCACGAGGTGTGACACATCAGGACACGACATCCTGCTTTAAGATCAGATGCCAGAATCTATTTTTCCTTTCCTGGCTTTGGATTTCGACTACCAAAAAAAGTAATTGGCTGCTGTCTCCACATTTGGGAAGTGTGTGAGTGGTGTGTTTGGGATTGCCACTTGCCAGGGTCAATGTGGAGTGGACACAGGGTTTCGGACAGCAGTTGAATGAACAGACAGTGGTTTTTGGCTGTTTTTTAAATGTATTTATATATATTTGTTACCTTTATTTAACTAGGCAAGTCAGTTAAGAACAAATTATTATTTCCAATTACGGCCTAGTGGGTTAACTGCCTGTTCAGGGGCAGAACGACAGATTCCGGTTACTAGTCCAACGCTCTAACCACTAGGCTACCCTGTTGCGGTATGGGGTTGTAATTAAAAAGTGAAGGAGGTATGCAGGTTTACCTTGCCTGCCCCAGGGCCATTCAGCTGCACTCCCTAACCCTGCACAACTCTTCTACCCCCCCATGCTAACGCAGGTATGGTGTTTCTCCCCACTGAGTCAGACACCAGCCCAACAGCCTGCCTCATGACGGATACAGCCAGACAGACAACCCTCCCATCATAAATCTACATCAGAACGACAGAAAGAGAGACAGGATGAGAGACCAAGACAGGAAAAAGAGAGCAGGACAGAGGGAGAGACAGACAGTCAGACAGGGAGATGGACACAGTGGGAGATCAAACAGACAGAAAAGGGAAAGACACACGGCTGCTGAGAGAGGTAGCCTAACAATTGGTGTGTCTGAGTGAGACATGTGAAATTACCCCAAGCAAAGTCAATATCCTGCCCCCATGGCATCCTTTCCTTCTTATACCAACAGCATCCAACCACAATTGATATTCACGCCATTAATCATTGGCGCTTTTACAGTATTTATTATACAGTCATGCATCTACTTACTTCATTCATACCCTCCTATGCACTCAAGTACTGTACAGAGGCTGGCTACATTCTCCAACTGATACAGGAGTGTCTGTCCTTACTATGTGACTCCTGCCATGTCTGTCTCATAGTCTACATTTCCTGCCCCATTTATTTTACCATCATTCTCACTCAGTGAGTGAATCACTCAGTGTGAATCATAGCAATAAAAACAACAGCAAATCCCTATTGTTTGTCAAAAGTTAATCTTCAGATCTTTAGTCTATTAATATCTTGTGTAGAGCGAGAGCAGCTTTTCTCGCCCTGCGTTGTACCAACACACTGAATCTGCAGGGAATGGCCAATTGGCCCCCCTGTACTTACTGTACTGTATCCTTGCATGCCCTGCTCTATTGGCCACTACACCACTGCACTTCTTTAAGTGTGTCTGTGCATTTCAACACCCATCTAAAGACACACAAACAGAGCTGGGCACCACCTGTCCTACAATGGGTCTCAGATGTACTGTTCCAGGAAAAAAGGTCCGACACAGCAGGAAAAGAGTAAGGGAGCGAGACTGAACGAGAGAGAGAAAAGGCTAGGGAAAGCTAATATGAAGAAACCAACCAACTGAAATACGGCAAAAAAATCAAATCAAATTTATTGGTCACATACACATGGTTAGCAGATGTTACTGCGAGTGTAACGGAATGCTTGTGCTTCTAGTTCTGACAGTGCAAAAATATCAAACAATTCAACAACAAATACCTAATACACACAAATCTAAGTAAATTAATGGAATAAAAATATTTAAATATATGGATGAGCAATGTCAGAACGCATAGGGTAAGATGCAATAGACAGTATAGAATACAGTATATACATATGACATGAGTAATGCAAGATATGTAAACATTATTAAAGTGACTAGTGTTCCATTTATACGTTTCACCAAATTAGAGTGGGTTACCTTAAACAAGTGATTTTCTTAACCACATTCTTTTAAATGACTTGTTTTACATACTTATTTTGGTCACTGAGCTTAATGTTAATTTTCAGACATTTTCAAATATTAAAATGTGGAGTCCACGCTGATTTTGTAGTGACCTATCACTTTACATGAGCTAAGGGAAAATACCTACGGGCAGGCACTCTGCTTTTTCTCAAAAAGAAAAGTAACCATCCCAAAAGAATCATCCCAATGATATGACAAAGTTCTAATGAGGAAATGCTGTGGTTTTACACTGCTTAAAAAAAACTTAAATCTCTAACTGTCAACCTAACCAAATATGGTTTCGTATGACGATACACTACATGCTCGTTGAACATCTCATTCCAAAATCCCGTTCTGTGAGCTTGTGTGGCCTACCACTTCGCGTCTGAGCTGTTGTTGCTCCTAGTTGTTTCCACTTCACAATAACAGCACTTACAGTTGACCGGGGCAGCTCTACCATGGCAGAAATATGACAAACTGACTTGTTGGACGGTGCCACGTTGAAAGTCACTGAGCTCTTCAGTACGGGCCATTCTACTGACAATGTTTGTCTATGGAGATTGCATGGCTGTGTGCTCGATTTTATACCAGTCAGCAACGGGGGTGGCTGAAATAGCCTAATTCACAAATTTAAAGGGATGTCCACATAGTGTATGTAGTAATTGCTCCAATAGAAATCCCCGATCACACTTGTAGGCGATGTAATGGTGACGTTGGCAAGCTAAGCTCATGCACAGAAACGCGTCACCGAGTCTAACGGTCGTCTCGCGCCGAACTGGGCATGTGCAGGTAGTCAAATCAAAGGCGCTCCTTCGATATAACGTTGTTTTTGATGAAAATGGAAACGCGTCAGTTTGTCACGATCAAGATGTTGGCGTAATAACATGTACAGCTACTTAAGACATTGGGGCGAATCTAGGTTGTGGCTTTAGATGTAGAATATTTATTTTACAAATAAACCCCAAATCCCGGGCTGGTCTGCCGAATCTGCATCGCAAGCATTCCAGGAAGTCTCGCGATGTTGGGCCACTGGGTTTAGAAACCTAACTGCAAAACGTCTAGCCCTGCTGTTGCCAGGCAACCAACATGAAAGGTTTATTTATTTATATTGTTTTATTTAAGCTATATTTAACTAGGGAAGTCAGTTAAGAACAAATTCTTATTTACAATGACGGCCTAGGAACAGTGGATTAACTGCCTTGTTCAGGGGCAGAACGACAGATTTTTACCTTGTCAGCTCGGGGATTCAATCTAACAACCTTCAGTTACTGGCCCAACACTCTAACCACTAGGCTACCTGCCTTCACAGGTTAATAAAACTAAACACCATGAATCACTGATTAGTGATATCAATAAGAAAACTATTATGAAACAATGTGAATGATTAGGTCACACCTTGACAACCCATGACATTTGTCTTGGATCTGAAGGACATGGTAGGGGGTTGAGTCAACAAAGGAAGACTCCATGCTCTCATATCAAAATTCCTTCTGAAGCAGCAAGCATTCCAGGCCTCCCCCTCAGTTTTCCATCTTAAACAGACTTTGGTAATCTATAGGTGTGTAGAGATAATCCCAGGTGTAGCTAAAGTATGAAGGCTGTTTTCACAGAGCAAGAGTAACTGCTGCCTTCAGCAAGCATGCCATTGCCAAACACCACCAGGCAGGTATCCACTCAGCAGTTACCAACAGACACCAACATTCAAACACACAGACAGAAACACAGATACAAACATATAAGGACTATTTCCGATATCCACACTGGCATACTACTTGAATGAAGCAATATATTGGGCATGCATTCTAAGTGGTATGCTAGTATGGACATTGGAACTTAACCATACCCTCTCTCTTCATACAAAGGATGTTATTCATATTCATATTCTTCACTAGAAGAAGACTATGTGAATAACATTAATTATGTATGAAGTAGCCTAGAAGACAACAGGCAAAGCAAGGACCTTACTGAGCCGGTGAATCTGACGTCATGGAGACGCCCCCACTCGTCCTCGTGGCTGTCCACTATCATCAGTCCGTCTTCCTTCTCCATCCGCCACTCCACTTGCAGGTCCAGCTGCACCTCCTCCCCCAGGGAGTGCATCCCCACGGCCGGGTAGAGCGCCTCTGGAGACGCTGGGACCACCACCGTGCCCACCTAAACGCAAAAACAATGTTACTAATATGTCATATGGGTGACAGAGATAGAGTCTGGACCAGTCCAGGACCATTGACTAAGACTAGACCCTTGACCCTGACTACATGTACAGTATGTGGTCTCGAGAGTAAGACTACAAAATTGAGACTCCATCTCTGATATGTGGCGCAATCTGCATTCATTGTTACATATCAGAGATGGAGTCTCAATTTTGTAGTCTTACTCTCGAGACCACATACTGTACATGTAGTCAGGGTCAAGGGTCTGGTCTTAGTCTGGGTCTAGTACTCAATGGTCCTGGACTGGTCCAGACTCAATCTCTGTCACCCATATGACATATTAGTATACAACTATGCAGTTCTGTCAAAACATAACCATGCAGTTCTGTCAAAACATAGCCATGCAGTTCTGTCAAAACATAACCATGCAGTTCTGTCAAAACATAACCATGCCGTTCTGTCAAAACATAACCATGCCGTTCTGTCAAAACATAACCATGCCGTTCTGTCAAAACATAACCATGCAGTTCTGTCAAAACATAACCATGCAGTTCTGTCAAAACATAACCATGCCGTTCTGTCAAAACATAACCATGCCGTTCTGTCAAAACATAACCATGCCGTTCTGTCAAAACATAACCATGCCGTTCTGTCAAAACATAGCCATGCCGTTCTGTCAAAACATAACCATGCAGTTTTGTCAAAACATAACCATGCAGTTCTGTCAAAACATAGCCATGCAGTTCTGTCAAAACATAGCCATGCAGTTCTGTCAAAACATAGCCATGCAGTTGTCAAAACATAGCCATGCAGTTGTCAAAACATAACCATGCAGTTCTGTCAAAACATAACCATGCATATCCATTCATATCGTAGAACATATGAATACCAGAGGGAGGTGTATGTAGTAGGCATACGTGTGTGAAAGAGACTAAAATCTTAGATTACTTCTTTTCCATTTTTGGTGAAGAAGACCGTCGTTTGTCCATCCTCGAATGCCTCTAGGTAGATCCCACAGCCAATACGATCGCCACAATTACACTTGGGACCAAACTGCTGTCCAATAGTGTTCCCATTGTACAGCCTGTGGATTGCCAGAGGTGAGAAGTGAGGGTGCTGGCTGAGCCACAGCTCGGGCAGCTATATACAGTCAGGTCCATAATTATTGGCACACTTTATACAAAATGAGCAAAACAGACTGTCTGAAATAAATAATACAAATACTGAGCTATGTTGCATGCGCCAAAAATATTGAAAATTATATTATTTTATACTAACACAATTGCTCAGAGAGAGATTTTATTTAACAAGTAATAAAGAATTATTGGAAACCCTCTTTTCAGTACTCCAGCACCGTACACTTTGTATTTATTAAGGATCCCCATTAGTTGCTGCTTTGGCAGTAGCTACTCTTCCTGCCGTCCAGCAACATTAAGAAAGATATATACAGTTTAAAATATTACGACATTACATTTCATAACACTTTACCCAATACATTTAGTGTGTTCCCTTAGGCCACTACTCTACTATCACATATTTACAATACAACATCCATCTGTACGTGTTTGTAGAGTACGTTCTTATCATGTGTATGTGCGTCTCTTCACAGTCCCCGGTGTTCCATAAGGTGTATTTTTATATCAGTTACCTGATGGCTCTATGTAGTACTGTGCACCTAAATATAATATAAATAATAATAATATATGCCATTTAGCAGACGCTTTTATCCAAAGTGACTTACAGTCATGTGTGCATACATTCTACGTATGGGTGGTCCCGGGAATCGAACCCACTACCCTGGCGTTACAAGCGCCATGCTCTACCAACTGAGCTAGAGTCTTATGTTGAGTCTCCTAGTCTTATGTTGACTTGGGGATTCTGAAGAGCCCTTTGGTGGCATGTCTTGTGGGGTATGCATAGGTGTCCACGCTGTATTCAAGTAGTTTAAACAGACATTTCGGTGCATTCAGCATGTCAACACTTCTTACAAAAACAAGTAATGATGAAGTCAATCTCCTCCACTTTGAGCCATGAGACTTACGTGCATATTATTAATGTTAGCTCCCCATTTACATTTAAGGGCCAGTTGTGCTGCTTTGTTCTGAGACAATTGTAATTTTCAGTGGTCCCTCTTTGTGGCACCTGACCACACAACTGGACAGTAGTCAAAAGTGGTTTGTCCTTTAAAATTTGCAGCGTACTGCAGCACGGGTTGCATGGTGCAACAAAATTCTATGGCACGTTATCCTCTGACACCGCCTGGTATAGAGGTCCTGGATGGAAGGAACTAGGCCACAGTGATGTACTGGGCCGATTGCACTACCCTCTGTAGTGCCTGGAAGTCGGAGGCTGAGCAGTTGCCATACCAGGCAGTGATGCAACCAGTGGTGCAGCTGTAAAACATTTTGAGGATCTGAGGACCCATGCCAAATCTTTTCAGTCTCCTGAGGGGGAATAGGTTTTGTCGTGTCCTCTTCATGACTGTCTTGGTGTGCTTGGACCATGTTAGTTTGTTGGTGATGTGGACAGCAAGGAACTTGAAGCTCTCAACCTGCTCACTGCAGCCCCGTTGATGAGAATGGGGGCGTGCTCGGTCCTCTTTTTCCCTGTAGTCCACAATCATCTTCTTTGTCTTCATCACATTGAGGGAGAGTTTGTTGTCCTGGCACCACATGGCCTGGTCTCTGACCTCCTCCCTATAGGCTGTCTCGTCTTTTCCGGTGATCAGGCTCACTGTTGTGCCATCGGCAAACTTAATGATGGTGTTGGCGTCGTGCCTGGCCGTGCAGTCATGAGTGAACTGAGCACACACCCATAAGGGGCTCCTGTGTTGAGGATCAGCGAGGCGGATGTGCTGTTACCTACCCTTACCACCTGGGGGTAGCCCGTCAGGAAGTCCAGGATCCAGTTGCAGAGGGAGGTGTTTAGTCCCAGGTTCTAGGTTTTCTGGAATAGGTGTTGATGTGAGCCATGACCAGCCTTTCAAAGTACTTCATGGCTACAGACATAAGTGCTACGGGTTGATAGTCATTTAGGCAGGTTACCTTAGTGTTCTTGGGCACAGGCACTATGGTGGTCTGCTTAAAACATGTTGGTATTACAGACTCGGACAGGGAGAGGTTGAAAATGTCAGTGAAGACACTTGCGTGAAGGCACTTAGTCCCAGTGATGTACTGGGCAGTACTCACAACCCTCTGTAGCACCTTACGGTCAGATGCCAAGCAGTTGCCAAACCAGGCGGTGATGCAACCGGCCAGGATGCTCTCGATTGTGCAGCTGTAGAATTTTGAGGATCTGGGGACCCATGGGTCTAGGATTTCTGTTTTTTTCCTCTGGTTTCACATGTGACATGCTGGTAGAAATTAGGTACAACGGATTTAAGTTTGCCTGCATTGAAGTCCCCGGCCACTAGGAGCGCAGCTTCTGGATAAGCATTTTCTTGTTTGCTTGTAAAGCTTGTTGAGTGTGGTCTTAGTGCCAGAATTGGTAGTAAATAAACAGCTACGAATAATATAGATGAGAACTCTCTTGGTAGATAGCAGAGTTGGTTAGGTGCACGTAAAACGGCAGCCATCCCCTCCGGCGCCATTATAGTGGACGTGTATAGTATTGAGTCATCCTCATACATAGCCACACTGGCTTTACTCAAGGCCAGTGACATGTCATTGGTAAAGATTACTTTTTTCAAAGGGCAGAGACAGCTGCCCTGGGGAATTCCTGATTCTACCTGGATTATGTTGGAGAGGCTTCCATTAAATAACACCCTCTGTGTTTTGTTAGACTGTTAACTCCTTATCTACAATATAGCAGAGGGTGTAAAGCCAGAACACATACGTTTTTCCCATCAGCAGACTGTCAAAAGCTGCACTGAAGTCTTTTTATTATCAATTTCTCTATGCCTATCATCAGTCATTTTTTAACCTTTATTTAACGAGGCAAGTCAGTTAAGAACAAATTCTTATTTTCAATGACGGCCTAGGAACAGTGGGTTAACTAGCTGTTCAGGGGCAGAACGACAGATTTGTACCTTGTCAGCTCAGGGATTTGAACTTACAACCTTCCGGTTACTAGTCCAACGCTCTAACCACTAGGCTACACTGCCGCCCCAAGTGCTGTGCTTGTTGAATGTCCTTCCCTATAAGCGTGCTGAAAGTCTGTTGTCAATTTGTTTATTGTAAAATAACATTGTATCTGGTCAAATAAAAATACTATTTTTTCCAAAAGGGTTGGTAACAGGTCACAACACTCAACAATTGGTTGGCTATTTGACCTTCCTTCCAGGCCTGAGGACACACACTTCCTAGCAGGCTTAAATTGAAGAGATGGCACATAGGAGTGGCAATATTGTCCGCTATTATCCTCAGTCATTTTCCATCAAAGTTGTCAGACACCGGTGGCTTGTCATTGTTGATAGACAAAAAAAGTAACTTCTTCCACACTCTCTTTAAGGAATTAAAAATTACAATTCTTGTCGTTCATAATTTGATCAGTTATACTTGGATGTGTAGTGTCAGCATTTGTTGCTGGCATGTCATGCCTAAGATTGCTAATCTTGCAAATGAAAAAAATCATTAAAGTAATTGGCAACATCAGTGGGTTTTGTGATGAACGAGTCATCTGATTCAATGAATGATGGAGCGGAGTTTGCCCTTTTGCCCAAAATCTCATTTAAGGTGCTCCAAAGCTTTTTACTACCAGTCTTTGTGCCATTTACCTTTGTTTCATTGTGTAGTTTCTTCTTATTTTTATTCAGTTTAGTCAATTTGCAGTACGTTTGCTAATCGTTTATGTAGCCAGACTTATTTACCATTCCTTTTGCTTCATCCCTCTCAACAATACAATGTTTAATGACACTGAGCCTTTTTCTAAAAAGTTTTATGGAGATTGGAGAACACATTGGGAGGGATCTTAGATTCTGTATGAAGGAATGGTCTTTCTAGATCCTTGATATGCTTCGTCTGCGCTTATGGATTGCCCTTTTCAATTTAAACCACAGGTTTTCAATGGGGTTCAAGTCCGGAGACAGATGGCCATTGCAAAATGTTGATTTTGTGGTCAATTAACCATTTCTTTGTGGATTTTCATGTGTGCTTGGTGTTATTGCCTTGTGGGAAGATCCACGGCATTGGCACTTGGATTGGAACCGGTGCTATGGTCAGATGACATGAAAATAGAGCTTTTTGGCCAGACACACCAGTAGTGGGTTTGGTGTTGAAAACAGAAGCATATGGAGAAAAGTACCTCATACCAACAGTAGAGTGGCGCCAGTGGAAAATGGCGCCGGTGGAGATGGTTGCCTTGTTTCGAGTCCTTAGGAAACTATGCAGTATTTAGTTTTTTTAATGTATTATTTCTTACATTGTTACCCCAGGAAATCTTAAGTCTTATTACATACAGCCGGGAAGAACCATTGGATATAAGAGCGACGTCAATTTACCAACATTACGACCAGGAATACAACTTTCCCGAAGCGGGTCCTCTGTTTGGCCCACCACCCAGGACAATGGATCTAATCCAAAAAGCTGACCCAAAACAACGACGCAGCAGGAGGGGCAGACGGTGCGGCCTCCTGGTCAGGCTGCGTAGATGTGCACATCGCCCACTGCTCCCGAGTATACTACGCGCCACTGTCCAGTCTCTTGACAACAAGGTAGATGAAATTCGAGCAAGGGTTGCCTTCCAGAGAGACATCAGAGATTGTAACATTCTCTGTTTCATAGAAACATGTCTCTCTTGCGGGCTATGTTGTTGGAATCCGTTCAGCCACCAGGCTTCTCCATAAACACCTCTGGGAAGAAGAAGGACGGGGGTGTATGCTTCATGATTAACGACTCATGGTGTAATCATAACAACATACAGGAACTCAAATCCTTCTGCTCACCCGTCCTAGAATTCCTTACAATCAAATTCCGGTCATAAGACAATTCTCGTCAGTTATTGTCACAGCCGTGCACATTCCCACTCAAGCAGACACCATTACGGCCCTCAAGGGATTTCACTGGACTATATGCAAACTGGAAATCATACATCCGGAGGCTGCATTTATTGGAGCTGGGGATTTTAACAAAGCAAATTTAAGAACAAGGCTACCTAAAATCTATCAGCATATTGATTTCAGTACTCGCGGGGGTAATACGCTCAATCACTGCTACTCTAACTTTCGTGATGCATACAAAGCCCTCCCCCGCACTCCCTTCGGCAAATCCCACCACAACGCCATCTTGCTCCTACCGTCTTATTAGGCAGAAACTCAAACAGGATGTACCAGTGACTAGAACCATTCAACGCTGGTGTGGCCAATCGGAATCCAAGCTTCAGAATTGTTTTGATCACGCGCACTGGGATATGTTCCGGTCAGCCTCAGAGAACAACAACGATCTATACGCTGACTCGAGAGTGAGTTTATAAGGAAGTGCATTGGAGATGTTATTAGCTAAAAATGCCAACATCACCAATGGCCCAACGTCTAGTTTAACGCAAATGTGCAAAACCGATGTCAAACCTGACGTGCATACCTATATGACGTGCATACTAACATGACGTAATGATGCCACGTAAAATGTAGCGCTACACATGCAACACAGTATTCCTAACCTAGCCCACAATGTCTGCTGCTTGGATCGAGCAGTCATTTGAAATAATGTTTCAGCGAGACAACTCAAAAAGGTGAAATCCAATAATGCCAAGATAATTGAATTCATTGCCCCTTCTCTGTCATGTGTGATGCTGGCTTTCAATGAATGGTCGAGCACCAGTACACACTAAGTTACGAAGTGCGCTATTTTTCAGATGTTTCCCTACCGGAGTTACACAGTAGGGCATCACTGCTATTAGCTTCACGACTGACATCTGGACCAGCGATATCAGCCCCATGAGCATGCTGAGTCTGACAGCACAGTGGGTCGTCGAGGATACTGTCCTGAGGGAAGTCGTATTTCATGGTTGTCATACCGCTGCTGCCATTTCAATGGCATTTGAGAATATGTTCAAAACATAAAACACACTAGCTAGCTCCATTCAAACATATAATAAGCTCAACAATGGCGCCTGCAGCAGACGTGATACCCTATGTTATGACATTGAAACGCTTGCTCAACAAAACTGGCGACATAGGCTGTGAACAAGCAATTCGGTGGAATTCTCTCTTTACTGTGTCAACACCATGCTCGATGCTACAGTTGAAGTCGGAAGTTTACATACAACTTAGCCAAATATATTTCAACTCAGTTTTTCACAATTCCTGACATTTAATCCAAGTAACAATTCCCTGTCTTAGGTCAGTTAGGATCACCACTTTATTTAAAAAATGTGAAATGTCAGAATAATAGTAGAGAGAATGATTTATTTCAGCTTGTATTTCTTTCATCACATTCCCAGTGGGTCAGAAGTTTACATACACTCAATTAGTCTTTGGTAGCAATGCCTTTAAATTGTTTAAATTGGGTCAAACGTTTTGGGTAGCCTTCCATAAGCTTCCCAGAATAAGTTGGGTGAAGTTTGGCCCATTCCTCCTGACAGAGACTGTGTAACCGAGTCAGGTTTGTAGGCCTCCTTACTCACACATGCTTTTTTAGTTCTGCCCACAAATCTTCTATAGGATTGAGGTCAGGAGTTTGTGATGGCCACTCCAATACCTTGACTTTGTTGTCCTTAAGCCATTTTGCCACAACTTTGGAAGTATGCTTGGGGTCAATGTCCATTCGGAAGACCCATTTGCGACCAAGCTTGAACTTCCTGACTGATGTCTTGAGATGTTGCTTCAATATAGCTGCATCATTTTCCTTCCTCATAATGCCCTCTATTTTGTGAAGTGCACCAGTCCCTCCTGCAGCAAAGCACCCCCACAACATGATGCTGCCACCCTCGTGCTTCACGGTTGGGATGCTGTTCTTCGGGCCTGCAAGCTCCCCCCTTTGTCCTCCAAACATAACAATGGTCATTATGGCCAAACAGTTATATTTTTGTTTCATCAGACCAGAGGACATTTCTCAAAACAGTATGATCTTTGTCCCCATGTGCAGTTGCAAACTGTAGTCTGGCTTTTTTATGGCGGTTTTGGAGCAGTGGCTTCTTCCTTGCTGAGAGGCCTTTCAGGTTATGTCGATGTCGGACTCGTTTTACTGTGGATATAGATACTTTTGTATCTGCTGAGGAAGAGGCCATGGACAGATAGAGGAGAAACTTCACTGCATGACATGTATGATGATATCCTGGTAGAGAATGAAACGACTGAACAAATTAACAAAGAAACAGCAAGTAAGTGAATGAAATAGGTTTTGATTATGTTTTACTAGTAATGGAGTTAACGTAAATGGCAACAAAATAACTTTTTGGTGAGTGTGGTGTGGTTTTTGTGTGTGTAACCTTAATTTAACTAGGAAAGTCAGTTAAGAACCAATTCTTATTTACAATGACTATACACTCTAAACACTAGGCTACCAGAGTGGTTGGGTTCAATGCGGAAGACACATTTCAGTTGAAGGCATTCAGTTGTACAACTGACTATGTATCCCCCTTTCCCCATATGGAAAAATTATTTTAAACATGTAGACCAAGCGATTGGTCGAAAGAACAAAACAACGCTAAGTCGACCAAGATTTTTTTTAGTCAGGGACAGCCATAAAAGCAACATTTTGTAATGGCCATCTTGGTCTCCAAACCCCACTGAAAACCTGTGGATTGATAAGGGCAGTCAATAAGAGCAGACGAATGATATCAAGGATCTGAAAAGATCATAAAACATTTTGGAAAAAGGCTCAGTGTCGTTATCCTTGCAAGGGGAGGGTGCTTGAGTATTGAAACCAGGTGTGCTCATAATTTGGACCCCTATCATTAAAAAGAAAAAAATAAGAAAAAAATAATTGTATTTCTTGTTAAACAAAAGCTCTTTCTTTGAGCAATTGTATTATAAAATAATTGACCCATAATTTGGGAGCATACAATATAGCGCTGTATTTGCATTATTTATTTTATATTTTATTCAGTATCTCAAGGGTAACAATAATTATAGACCTGATTGTTAAGTCTTGCATGCTTCACAACACAAGGCCAAGTAGTGATCTCCACTTTGGTCAAATGTTCATAAAGTGGTGATGTGGAACGTTCAAAATACATCTCTTATTCTTTAATGTTGAGGAACATTGGGCCTATTTCTATATTCCCTTTTAGACGATGTCATTGAAATTATCCCAAACTGATGCTGGAATGTTGAGGTATATTCAAAACTTTGTTTGAAAGAGGAGATTTTAGAGTGTGGAGAAACATATTTGTAAGCTAAGAAGGGGCGCGACACTTACTTGCCATCATCAGCGTGGTAGGCCACTGAGTGCGGGAGCCAGCCAGGATGATGGTCCAGCTTGTAGTACTGAGGCACCAGGCCAACAGCAATCATCCCCCTCACCCCTGTGTCAATAATGGTCACCTGGAGGAGTATATGGAGAAGAATCCAGATGCAGCAGAGTATTTGTAAAATTCTTCTTCTCAATTGTTGACAAACATGCACCTGTTAATAAACTTACCGTGAGCACCCTGGATCAACGATTATATATACAATTATATTACTAAAACAAGATCATTGACAAACTATGGTAAAATACTTGAGCATCTTAAATGACTTCATTGGCAGAAAACCCAATTCATCTTCATCATACATTGAAGTTGATGGGTCATTTATAACAAAACCTTTTGACATAGCCAAATCATTTAAAATACTATTTCAGCTTTAAAGTGAACAAACTGAGAAAATTGAACAGTGAACCATCATATTTGTGTTTTGAAGATCTAATAAGGAAAGAGAAGTATTGCCGTTTTGAATTTTGTCAAGTTTTTGTGGAAGAGTTGGAAAAACAGTTGTTATCCATCAATAATGATAAGCCTCCAGGTATTTAAAACCTATATCGGGAACTATTGAGAATGGAAGCAGACTGTATTGCCACACCTATTTGCCATGTCTGTTACGTGTGCTCATTCTCCGGCTTCTAGGTCACCAGGCTGCTCGTTATGGCGCACACCTGTCACCATCCTTAAGTGCACCTGCGTGTCAGACTCAGACTCACCATTTGGTTCCTTCCCCTGGCGTCATTGTTTCTGTGTCATGTCTGTGCGTTGTTTGTGTTTCTTGTTTTGTTCATTTGTTTAATAAATTATGTACTCCCTGAACTTGCTTCCCGGCCCCCAGCGCACACATTACAATGTCTTTAACCAAAGCCTAAAGGAGTTTGTGTTTCCACAGGCATGGAAGGAAGCTAAAGTAGTTCCACTACCTAAAAATAGTAAATAACTATTTACTAGCTCTTACAGCCAGCCAATCAGTTTGCATTGTTTTGTAAACTGATGGGGAGAATTGCGATTGAACAAATTATGGTTGACCCAATTTAGTCGAATGGTCGATTGTTTGGCCGATAGGCTGTTGGTCGACCAAGATCTCTTTAGTCGAGCATTAGTAAAAACATATATACAGTTGAAGTCGGAAGTTTACTTACACCATAGCCAAATACATTTAAACTCAGTTTTTCACAGCAAAGCACCCCTACAATATGATGCTACCACCCCCATGCTTCACAGTTGGGATGGTGTTCTTCGGCTTGCAAGCATCCCCCTTTTTCCTCCAGATTTTGAAATTATGCTTTACAGCGAAAGCGTTTGTGTGAGTTTATCGATCGCATGACAAAACATTAAGTACACTTAGCATCAGGTAGCTTGGTCACAAAAATCAGAAAAGCAATCAAATGAATCGTTTACCTTTGATGATCTTCGGATGTTTTCACTCACGAGACTCCCAGTTACACAACAAATGTTCCTTTTGTTACATAAAGATTATTTTTATATCCAAAATGCCTCCATTTGTTTGGCGCATTATGTTCAGAAATCCACAGGAAAGAGCGGTCACGACAACACAGACAAATTCCAAATAATATCCGTAATGTCCACAGAAACATGTCAAACGTTTTTATAATCAATCCTCAGATGGTTTTTAAAATATATAATCGATAATATCAACCGCAAAGGTCTTTCACAGTAGGAGAAGGAAAAGCAAAACCTATCCAAACTCTGTTGCGTGAGCAAAACTCATGTGATCCCTTGACGTGATGTTATCGTTCTGGGTCATTTCTCAAAATAAAAGCCTGAAAATATGTCTGAAGACTGTAGACACCTCGAGGAAGTGATAGGAAAAGGAATCTGGTTGATATATCTTTAAATGGAGCAATGGGAGGCTATGGAACATGGAGTTCAAAATAGATGCCACTTCCTGGTTTGATTTGTCTCAGGATTTCGCCTGCAATATCAGTTCTGTTATACTCACAGACAATATTTGTTTTCTATCCTAATATGTCAATTATATGCATATTCTAACATCTGGTCCTGAGAAATATGCCGTTTACTTTGGGAACGTTGTTTTTCCAAACATAAAAATAGTGCCCCCTAGCTTCAAGAGGTTAAAACATGTTTGTATTACAGACTTGGACAGGGAGAGGTTGAAAATGTCAGTGAAGACACTTGCTAGTTGGTCAGCGCTTGCTCGCAGTACACGTCCTGGTAATCCATCTGGCCCTGCGGCCTTGTGAATGTTGACCTGTCTAAAGGTCTTACTCACATCAGCTGTAGAGAGCGTGATCACACAGTCTTCTAGAACAGCTGGTGCTCTCATCCATGTTACAGTGTTATTTGCCTCGAAGCGAGCATAGAAGTTTAGGTCGTCCGGAAGGCTCGTGTCACTGGGCAGCTCTCGGCTGTGCTTCCCTTTGTAGTCTGTAATGGTTTGCAGGCCCTGCCACATCCGATGAGCGTCAATCTTAGTCCTGTATTGACACTTTGCCTGTATGATGGTATGTTGGAGGGTATAGCGGCATTTCTTATAAGCTTCTGGGTTAGAATCCCGCTCCTTGAAAGCAGCAGCTCTAGCCTTTAGCTCAGTGTGGATGCTGCCTGTAAATCCATGGCTTCTGGTTGGGGTATATACGTATGGTCACTGTGGGGACGACGTCGTCGATGCACTTATTGATGAAGCCAATGACAGATGTGGTGTACTCCTTAATGCCATCGAGGAATCCCGGAACATATTCCAGTCTGTGCTAGCAAAACAGTCCTGTATTTTATTTATTTAACCTTTATTTATCTAGGCAAGTCAATTAATAACAAATTCTTATTTACAATGACGGCCTACCAAAAGCTAAAAGGCCTCCTGCAGGGACGGGGGCCTGTAGCATAGCATCTGCTTCATCTGACCACTTTTTTATTGATCTAGGGCACTGGTGCTTCCTGCATGAATTTTTGCTTCGAAACATGAATCAGGAGGATGGAATTATAGTCAGATTTGCCAAATGGAGGGCGAGGGAGAGCTTTGTATGCATCTCTGTGTGTGGAGTATAGGTGTTCCAGAGTTTTTCCCCCTCTGGTTGCACATTTAACATGCTGATAGAAATTTGGTAAAACCGATTTAAGTTTCCCTGCATTTAAGTCCCTGGCTACTAGGAGCACCGCCTCTGGGTGAGCGTTTTCTTGTTTGCTTATGACGGAATACAGCTCATTCAATGCTATCTTAGTGCCAGCCTCTGACTGTGGTGGTATATAAACAACTACAAAGAATATAGATGAAAACACAAAGAATATAGATGAAAACTCTCTAGGTAGATAGTGTGGTCTACAGCTTATCTACCTCAGGCGAGCAATAAACCCCGAGACTTCCTTAGATATCGTGCACCAGCTGATATTGACAAAAATACATAGGCCACCCCCCCTTGTCTTACCAGACGCTGCTGTTCTATCCTGCCGGTACGTCATATAAACAGCCAGCTGTATGTTGATATTGTCGTCGTTCAGCCACGACTCCGTGAAGCATAAGATGTTATAGTTTTTAATGTCCTGTTGGTAGTTTAATCTTCCCAGTTTTATTGTTCAAAGATTGCATGTTTGCTAGCAGAATTGAGGAGAGTGGGGGTTTATTCGATCGCCTCCAACTTCTCAAAAAGGCCTCCATACTCTCTTTCTCCATCTCCTCTTCACGCAGATCACTGGGGTCGGGGCCTGTTCCCGAGGGAGCCGTATATCCTTAGGCTCGTCAGAGTCATGAAAGAAGAAAAAGGATTCTGCTAGTCCGTAGTGAGTAATCGCAGTCTTGATGTCTAGAAGTTATTTTCGGTCATAAGACACGGTAGAGGCAACATTATGTACAAAAAGAGTTTAAAAAGTAAGTTACGAACATCACAGAAACAAACAAAAATTCGCTATTCAAAATAGTTCTCAGAGTTGTCGAATAAAGGAACCCCCAATCCTATCAATGGTAGGGATTGTATTAACAAAATATATAGGAAAACAATAAAATACAACAATTGATAAAGAAATAAACTACAACTACACTATACCATTCAAGACAGGGAATGTTGTAAAATAATTATATTTATAGTACTTTACTAATAGATAAGACCGCAGTAGAAGAAATGTAATTAGTGAAATAATACATCTTAAAATATAAGGACACCGAACACAAAAGTACTCCGATTGAACATGGTAGGGGTAAAAACACAGCAAACAGAGGACATAGAAGGCACAGTATGTGGGTATGTGTGGGTGTATCGACAATGTAAATAACAGTACCAAACTTTTGACTGGTACTGTATATTATCTAGTATATGTAAATACAAGATTAAATCAAGAATAGTCTGATATTAGCCTATCACTTGTGAATTATAGATTATCACTTGTGAATGATGTCCAGCATAAGAAACAACGCCTTTTTTTGCGACTTTTTCTAATCATGGTCGCACACCTCATTTAGCCTAGTCCATGGGCCTAGATGTTTTAATTTGTATCACAACTAAAGTAGCCAAATAACTTCTTAAAACGAAGCAAATTAATCTGCTTTACAATGGGTGAAGAGCCTAACTGGCATACATACATAAACAGCACGTGAGTTTCAAGTTTGGGGAAGATCATTTTCACCATAAACATGCACCTTTAGGATAAAAGCATTACATGCAAAATTGCATTTGCAGTCACTTTTGATAATGGTGTTTTCCGCTAATGGAACATTCAAGCCAATCTGTAAATAGCACACCCAACTACCTCATCCCCATATTGTTATTTATCTTCTTGCTCTTTTGCACCCCAGTATCTCTACTTGCACATCATCATCTGCACATATTTCACTCCAGTGTTAATGCTAAATTGTAATTATTTCACCTCTATGGCCTATTTATTGCCTTACCTCCCGACTCGTCTACATGTGGAGACACTGTATATAGATTTTTTTCTATTGTGTTATTGTTTGTGTGTAACTCTGTATTGTTGTTTTTGTCACACTGCTTCGCTTTATCTTGGCCAGGTCGCAGTTGTAAATGAGAACTTCTCAACTGGCATACCTGGTTAAACAAAAGGTTAAATAAAAATAAAAGTCTACTACGATGCGAGCATTGCTGCACTTATAATGTGAAGAAATAGCCTAATAGTTTATGAACATTTTAAGCTAAACGTTCTGATCTGTTGCATTAGCCACATTGCAAAAATATGTTTTTATGCTAGTGGTTGTGTTAATTGGGATCTATCACATCCCACAAATGTCCTAAACTACGTTTGGAATATTTATTTCTTGCACAGAATAGGTCTACTTTTATACTACGGGGGATAGTAGATTGACATAGACTAGTGCTTTTGCTGTTCATTATGCCTACTCATCTTGTTGGCTGACGAAAAGTAAATGCGGACATTACTTCCAATATCTTCAATATGCACCTTGGAATTGGATAAGGACACACGCAGTTGCATCCCCGATGTATCGGTCTTCACTTGTAGCCTGTGAGTAAGACCCGATTACATGATGGAGCACGTAGAACTCCAGGAGAAGGGCACAGGCCACTGGCCGCAAAAGGCATGAATTATTTTAGGGTACATTACGGCCACACACATCATGCAGCCTTACAATGTATAAAAAATTCAAACAGCGCAACATTTGTAGAACAACTATAGTTACATTAATAACTCTAAATTAAGCATATAGGAAGACCTGTTTTTGTTAACCGCTCAACACAGAATAGCCGCATGTGTGCACTCCCTCAAATCGTTTGGAGAATATATCCTTTCCATTTTATTCAGCTTTGTTCAATTGTACTCTTCATATTATAAAATAATGCCACGGAATTCTAAGCAAATATTGTCTGCTAAATCAACTAGTGTAGCCCACAGCCATTTGGCATATCCAGATCAGGGCCTAACATAAGGACAACTCGGAGTATGCTATTCTGTTCTTCAGAAATAGTCTCATTTTCTTCAAATCATGCTTCTTTAGACGTGTCTAAAATAAAATGATGGGTTTATTGTGAATGTGTTCAGCTATATTACATGGATTTATTAGACTTTCTAAAATGTAAATGTTCCAAAGGTCAGCATCAGTGGTTTGTAGACTATGTGTGGAAGCCAGGAGATGCTAAATGTGCTTATGTTAATTAACAGTCAAATACCGTGAGCCTGACAGTTATTTACTTGACAATCACCGGCTGACAAAATGTTGTGACTGCCACAGCCCTAGACGTGATGCTTGGCATTCAGGCCAAAGAGTTCAATCTTGGTTTCATCAGACCAGATAATCTTTTTTCGCCTCAAGCACTGAGATGCAGCGCCTTAGACCGCTGCGCCACTCTGGAGTGTATTTATGTTTTTTATTTTTAATACATTTGCAAACATTTCTAAAAACCTGTTATTGCTTTGTCATTGTTTGTTTTTTCCATTTTAGAATAAGGCTATAACATAACCTGAAACTAAACCTGAAAACATCAGACCACTTCAACCATAACATGACCATAAAGGCATTAGCAAGTCGTCCTAACATGCTAACGGGGAAAAAAGTCCTCATTCACGATTCCCTGTGGGGGTGTCAGTCAGACAGATGCTCACGAGCACCTGCGACTACACACTTTCCTACCGAGGGCGATGAATTATGACATCATCCCTGCGGGTGGGGGGGGGGGGCAGCTCTTAGCGTGGATGGAGTGCAATCAGAGCACTGGCGGTTCCAGAGCGCTGAAAAGGGGAAACCATCAAGTCCTTCCCCATGACCTCACTAGCACAGTCCCCAGAGTGTGAGAGAAAATATGCAGCAGTCTGTCTCAATGTTGTGTCATTGTATCATGTTCTGAATCCCATTTGGAGCTCCCTAAATCCTCAGTTAGACTAATGTGGGATGTGTCCCAAATGGCACCGTGGTCAAAAGTAGTGCCCCTTTAAAGGGAATAGGGTGCCATTTGGGACGTAAAAGACACTTCAAATGAGATGTACAAAGGTGAGCTGGAGATGGGTGCTTTCCAACAGCCCACTGCTAAATGGTCTTAACCTCAAAAACCAAAAGTTTTGATACAAAATACAAGAACCACGAATTAAGTTAAACTTGCAGTTACATGATTTATTAATAAAATCAGTGGTTTGGCAATGATCGTCTTGAAAACATGGGAATATTTCAGTGGATGTGTAAAAAATATATATATATTACATGGCTTCAGTCCTCTGTTCCATACACAAGGCTGTGTTTTATTCACTTTTAAAAGGATAGGAAGCAATTTTTTACTCAAAGTAACACAGTGTGGTCAAAGACTTAGTTGTAGTCACGATGTGGTTAACTATAACTACAAACATAGTTATGTTTTAGAGTTTTTATATATTTATTAACTTATTTCCAGATATCTTCAGAACTACCCACAATGCACTATTTCTCAACATCATAGTGCTACCTAGCTAGTTCCAGCTTGCTAACATTAGCTACTAGCCATGCTAGCATGTAATTACATTCCAAACCAAGTGTTGGCGCTTGTGAGCTACTATGTACATCCACAAAGAAGAAACCATATTAATACATGCAGAAAATTGCATCTCCTCTTCTCCTGTGTGTTTCATAGTGGTAGTCTGCCGGACAAAACAGAGATGCTTGTTCTAGGTCCCAAGAATGACAATTAATCTTAATGGTTGTACAGTCGTCTCAAATAAAACTGTGAAGAACCTCGGCGTTACTCTGGACCCTGATCTCTCTTTTGACGAACATATTAAGACTGTTTCAAGGACAGCTTTTTTCCATCTACGTAACATTGCAAAAATAAGAAACGTTTTGTCCAAAAATGATGCAGAAAAATTCATCCATGCTTTTGTTACTTCTAGGTTAGACTACTGCAATGCTCTACTTTCCGGCTTCCCGGATAAAGCACTACATAAACTTCAGTTAGTGCTAAATACGGCTGCTAGAATCCTGACTAGAGCTGATTTCAAGGTTTTACTGCTAACCTACAAAGCATGACACGGGATTGCTCCTACCTATCTCTCTGATTTGGTCCTGCCGTACATACCTACACGTACGCTACGGTCACAAGACGCAGGCCTCCTAATTGTCCCTAGAATTTCTAAGCAAACAGCTGGAGGCAGGGCTTTCTCCTATAGAGCTCCATTTTTATGGAATGGTCTGCCTACCCATGTGAGAGACGTAAACTTGGTCTCAACCATTAAGTCTTTACTAAAGACTCATCTCTTCAGTGGGTCATATGATTGAGTGTAGTCTGGCCCAGGAGTGTGAAGGTGAATGGAAAGGCTCTGGAGCAACGAACCGCCCTTGCTGTCTCTGCCTGGCCGGTTCCCCTCTCTCCACTGGGACTCTGCCTCTAACCCTATTACAGGGGCTGAGTCACTGGCTTACTGGTGCTCTTTCATGCCGTCCCTAGGAGGGGTGCATCACTTCAGTGGGTTGAGTCACTGATGTGATCTTCCTGTCTGGGTTGGCGCCCCCCCCTTGGGTTGTGCCGTGGCGGAGAGATCTTTGTGGGCTATACTCGGCCTTTCCTCAGGATGGTAAGTTGTTGGTTGAAGATATCCCTCTAGTGATGTGGGGGCTGTACTTTGGCAAAGTGGGTGGGGTTATATCCTTCCTGTTTGGCCCTGTCCGGGGGTATCATCGGATGGGGCCAGTGTCTCCTGACCTTTCCTGTCTCAGCCTCCAGTATTTATGTTGCAGTAGTTTATGTGTCAGGGGGCTAGGGTCAGTTTGTTATATCTGGAGTACTTCTCCTGTCTTATTCGGTGTCCTGTGTGAATTTAATTCTCTAATTCTCTCTTTCTCCCTTTCTTTCTCTCTCTCGGAGGACCATGCCCCAGGACTACCTGGCATGATGACTCCTTGCTGTCCCCCGTCCACCTGGCCGTGCTGCTGCTCCAGTTTCAACTGTTCTGCCTGCGGCTATGGAATCCTGACCTGTTCACCAGACCTGCTGTTTTCAACTCTCTAGAGACAGCAGGAGTGGTAGAGATACTCTTAATGATAGGCTATGAAAAGCCAACTGACATTTACTCCTGAGGTGCTGACTTGCTGCACCCTCGACAACTACTGTGATTATTATTATTTGACCATGCTGGTCATTTATGAACATTTGAACATCTTGGCCATGTTCTGTTATAATCTCCACCCGGCACAGCCAGAAGAGGACTGGCCACCCCTCATAGCCTGGTTCCTCTCTAGGTTTCTTCCTAGGTTTTGGCCTTTCTAGTGAGTTGTCGTAGCCACCGTGCTTCTACACCTGCATTGCTTGCTGTTTGAGGTTTTAGGCTGGGTTTCTGTACAGCACTTTGAGATATCAGCTGATGTACGAAGGGCTATATAAATAAATTTGATTTGTCGACTGAGCGTTGTAGTAGTTTTCCGTCGTTCATAGCTAGTACAGTAATACCCACAATGACAGGGTTACGACTCATTTGTGGCCCAAAAACGAGACTCTAGCTTCAAAGTGGGACCGGTTTGTCCGATTGAAAATAATGGATTGAAGTATGGGAACCGTGCGCACATCTACTGTATGGAAGGCAGGATTCGTAATGAGATTATGACTGAAACCAGGTGCAGTGTCAAGCATTAATGTGAAACCTACAACTGATATTTCCTACTGGCCTACCGGTACATCACAGGTGTCGGCAGTGGAGATAATTTGGGTAAATTCAAATGTGGATTTACCTCATTATATCGCCATTGGATTAGCTGACTCTCCTTCGGCCAGTGAAATGGCCTATCACTCTGAAGGCCTCTCCTTCGCACTTCGGTATCTAACTCAGCCGTCAATCGGAATGTCTCCGCTCTCTCTACTTTATATCTGCTGGCTTTTTTGTTGTGTTCTGTCATATTACGTCACACCCCATAAATGTTTTTTCCAGCATGACTTCAGCATTCTGATCAATTTGATGTAATAACAAAAAAACAAAAAAAGTGAGGTGTAACTTTGCTTTGGGACTTTTTTAAATGCATATTCTAATGCAATGCAAAAAATAATATATATAATATATATATATTATATATATAAAAAATAATATATATATATAATATATATATTATATATATATATATATATATATATATATATATATATATATATATATATATATATATATATATATATATATATATATATATATATATATATATATATATATATATATATATATTACATGTGGTTATGTTTATGCTACCTACCCTTTAAGGTCTTCATTCCTGAAAGGAGGGAAATGTTTTCCTTCCATGAAAGTTAAAGCAGGCGGGTGCATTCAGTCAGACACTCATTATGTCCTCCAATGTCATACTGTACATCCTATAGAGTCCTATAGGCCCTGGTCAAAAGTAGTACACTTTAAAGGGAATAGGGACGGGTGCCATTTTGGACCAACAGACGCAAGCAGCACTCCCTCACAAATCACTCTACCTCCATAACCACTCACTGCCCTGGCATAGCATACAGTAGGAAGCCAACACTACATACCAGAACCAGACCTTTCCCTATCCCAAAATGTACAGCCAAGTCCTCCTTTCCTGAGCTTTCCCAAAACCCAGGATGATTTTTAACGAGCCTGCTGCCTTCATGATTTAGCCTGGAGGGACTCATATTTAAAAAAAAGGTACTGGTGAATAACTGGGGAGTTATGTTACACTGAATTATTTTACACTGGAAAAACTACCATGTTTGATCCATTTGTCAGATCATTTGTTCAAAAGGAAAGGATCCAAAAATAACACGCTTTGGATTGGTCTTCAAACTATTTTTAATCAAATGTGTCAGCTAAATTTAGCAACTGTGCAGTTCTCTGAGCATAGACAGCAATTAATCTACAGGGTGTGACTGGCGATGGGCTCAGACTTACAATGCTCGACTTGAACTGTCAAAACACTAGCCTATACAACAGTAGGGAACAGTTTGAGAACAGGGTAAAACCGTGTGGGAACACAAGAGAGGCACATTTTGGACTTGAGTGACATGACTTGAAACTCAATTTAATAGAAAATGAAATAACTTGAGACTTGACTTGGAGCCTCAAGACTCGACTTTGAATTGAGACTGATGACTTGAAATGGTATGGCCATGTTTTATAACGTAATGTCACAGAGTCTGGGGATTACTCTCCACGCAGCTAGAGACAGTAGCCGCAACATCGGTCCTTGTAAAAGAAATATGCTAGTGAAAACGCACTCTGCTGTCTGGTTGAATCAGCAAACTGTCAATCAACACAGGTCGGGTGAGCTAGCGTACATCTATAGAAGAATCGGGTGCAGTGCAAAGTTTAAATTGTAGGGAGAGAGGATTGCAATAAATAAATATGCAGCTCCAAAAATGGTTTGGTAATCAAAAATATTAACTGTTTGCAAGCTTACCAGCAATTGAGCGTCAAGCAACTGTTACTAGCATATGCCTTCTGGTCTTTTGGTAAAAATCCACCTTTCCAGAAACAAGTCTCTCACCGTTGCCGCTTGCTATAGACCACCCTCTGCACCCAGCTGTGCCCTGGACACAATATGTGAATTGATTTCCCCCCATCTATCTTCAGAGCTCGTGCTGCAAGGTGACCTAAACTGGGACATGCTTAACACCCCGGCCATCCTACAATCTAAGCTTGATGCCCTCAATTTCACACAAATTACCAATGAACCCACCAGGTACAACCCCAAATCTGAAACCCAGGCACCCTCATAGATATCATCCTAAACAACTTGCCCTCCAAATACTCATCTGCTGTTTTCAACCAAGATCTCAGCGATCACTGCCTCATTGCCTGCATCCGTAATGGGTCTGCAGTCAAACGACCACCCCTCATCACTGTCAAACGCTCCCTAAAACACTTCAGCAAGCATGCCTTTCTAATCAACCTGGCTCGGGTATCCTGGAAGGATATTGACCTCATCCCGTCAGTAGAAGATGCCTGGTTATTCTTTAAAAGTGCCTTCCTCACCATCGTAAATAAGCATGCCCCATTTAACAAAAAATTGAACCAGGAACAGATATAGCCCTTGGTTCTCTCCAGACCTGACTGCCCTTGACCAGCACAAAAACATCCTGTGGCGTTCTGCATTAGCATCGAATAGCCCCCGTGATATGTAACTTTCAGGGAAGTTGAACAAATATACACAGGCAGTTAGGAAAGCTAAGGCTAGCTTTTTTAAACAGAAATCTGCATCTTGTAGCACAAACTCAACAAAACAACTCTGGGACACTATAAAGTCCATGGAGAATAAGAGCACCTCCTCCCAGCTGCCCACAGCACTGAGACTAGGAAACACTGTCACCAATGATAAATCCACTATAATTGAGAATTTCGATAAGCATTTCTCTACGGCTAGCCATGCTTTCCACCTGGCTACCCCTACCCCGATCAACAGCCCCCACCTTCCACAGCAATTCGCCCAAGCCTCCTCATTTCTCCTTCAACCAAATCCAGATAGCTGATGTTCAGAAAGAGCTGCAAAATCTGGACCCCTACAAATCAGCCGGGCTAGACAATCTGGACCCTCTCTTTCTAAAAAATGATCTGCCGAAATTGTTGCAACTAGCCTGTTCAACCTCTCTTTCGTATCGTCTGAGATTCCCATAGATTGGAAAGCTGCCGCGGTCATCCCCCTCTTCAAAGGGGGAGACACTCTAGACCCAAACTGCTACAGACCTATATCTATCCTACCCTGCCTTCCTAAGGTCTTAGAAAGCCAAGTTAACAAACAGATTACTGACCATTTCGAATCCCACCATACCTTCTCCACTATGCAATCTGGTTTCAGAGCTGGTCATGGGTGCACCTCAGCCACGCTCAAGGTCCTAAACGATATCATAACCGCCATCGATAAGAGACATTACTGTGCTGCCGTATTCATCGACCACGCTAAGGCTTTCGACTCTGTCAATCACAACATTCTTATTGGCAGACTCAACAGCCTTGGTTTCTCAAATGATTGCCTCACCTGGTTCACCAACTACTTCTCAGACAGAGTTCAGTGTGTCAAATCGGAGGGCCTGTTGTCCAGACCTCTGGCAGTCCATATGGGGGTGCCACAGGGTTCAATTCTCTGGCCGACTCTCTTCTCTGTATACATCAATGATGTCTGCGTAGAGGTGGATCAAAGAATCACCAGCAGCAAGAGCGGCGACACCATTCTGTATACTTCTGACGAGCTTCAATGCCATACAACTCACATTCCGTTTCCTCCAACTGCTCTTAAATGCAAGTAAAACTAAATGCATGCTCTTCAACCGATTGCTGCCCACACCCGCCTGCCCGTCCAGCATCACTGCTATGGACGGTTCTGACTTAGAATATGTGGACAACTACAAATACCTAGGTGTCTGGCTAGACTGTAAACTCTCCTTCCAGACTCATATTAAACATCTCCAATCCAAAATTCAATCTAGAATCGGCTTGCTATTTCGCAACAAAGCATCCTTCACTCATTATGCCAAACATACCCTCGTAAAACTGACCATCCTACCGATCCTCGACGATGTCATTTACAAAATAGCCTCCAACACTCTACTCAACAAATTGGATGCAGTCTATCACAGTGCTATCCGTTTTGTCACCAAAGCCCCATATACTACCCACCACTGCGACCTGTACGTTCTCGTACAGGAGAGGGGTTTGGCCCTCGCTTCATACTCGTCGCTTCAAACCCACTGGCTCCAGGTCATCTACAAGTCTCTGCTAGGTAAAGCCCCACCTTATCTCAGCTCACTGGTCACCATAGCAGCACCCACCCATAGCACGCGCTCCAGCAGGTATATCTCACTAGTCACCCCCAAAGCTAATTCTTCCTTTGTCCGCCTCTCCTTCCAGTTCTCTGCTGCCAATGACTGGAACGAACAGCAAAAATCACTGGAGCTGGAGACATCTCCCTCACTAGCTTCAAGCACCAGCTGTCAGAGCAGCTCACAGATCACTGCACCTGTACATAGCCCATCTGCAAATAGCCCATCCAACTACCTCATCCCCATACTGTATTTATTTATTTATCTTGCTCCTTTGCACCGTAGTATCTCTACTTGCACATCCTCTTCACATTCTACCATTCCAGTGTTTAATTGCTATATTGTAATTACTTCGCCACCATGACCTATTTATTTCCTTACCTCCCTCATTTGCACATGCTGTATATAGACTTTTTCTACTGTATTATTGTTTGTATGTTGTTTATTCCATGTGTAACTCTGTTGTTGTATGTGCCGAACTGCTTTGCTTTATCTTGGCCAGTTCGCAGTTGCAAATGAGAACTTGTTCTCAACTAGCCTACCTGGTTAAATAAAAGGTGAAAAAAATATATAATCTCAAAATTGCTTGAAATTAATAATTAAATTATGAAGTCTTAACCAAGTCAGTGGCCAAGCCCACGTGAGCACAGACATGACACCGGCATTATGGAACGCCACCTTTTCCCAGAAGTGTAGAAAACCTACTTCCGTCAAAATGTACATTAGTCCAACGAGACAAGCAGCGTGAGCTGAGAGGTACATAATGGCTAGAAACTCTGAAAGTTTCAACAGAGAAGGAGAAAATCTCTGCAAGTCAAGAAAACGCAGGGACTGGAGTCCCCACATTGAAATGGCTACTACGCTATAGACTAGAAAGCATGCGGACGGTGTTGAAATGGACGTCACAAATGGTTAAGAAATCTACAAAACTACACAGGAACATCCCGTCTGCAGTTATTTAAGTACTTTAGTCTGGTGAACGAGGACCACCGGGTGGTACTCTGAAAGATCTACTCCGGAGAACATTTCCCTGTCAAACGAGCATTGGTATGTCTGACCTATCCATTATAACAGACACTTACAGAACAAAGGGAACAAGCTACAACTACAAAATACTTTGATCTCTGGTGGACAAACCAGAGACTTTCTGTCGACTGACTCTCCAGCAGATGGACCGGCGATTTCAGAGAGACAAAGGCATACACTCGTAAATATGTACATTGCAATTCCTTTCGAATGAGTGGCTGTTCATGTGCCAAGTATTAGCATTTCCATGAGCCTAGTTATCACCTGTATGCACGATAGTGGAGTCCTTTGTCTTTTCTCCCGCTCTTTCTTACCTGCCTCTCCCTTTTCATTTGGTGTAACAAGCCGTCATATCGGTTGAGTCCACTAGGGACTTTTCATTGTATCATGTTAGTAACCAATGTATAACCTGTGTGTGTTTGTGTACTTCTGTGTGATTATTTAGTTAGTTAGTAAATAAATAGTTAAGCCAATTGGTATATTGCTGATTCATCATTTATACTAGGGTTCGTGCAGATATCCAAGAGTTTGCGACATTCAGAATGAGACTGATAGAAGGTAAACAATTAATTAATGACTGAAATGTAAGAGATATTTATATCTTTAAGAGTTAATTCGGAAAACAGTAACTTGTTAAATAAACTTTTTCCATGGTGCCCCAAGATTGCAAATTAGTTCATTGTTACGGGATTAATTTAATCATCGTAATAATTAAACATAGTTAATCAATTTGATAAAACAATCGTCATCACATTAATGATAATCAAGACACAACAGCTGCTACTCGCTTCATCTATACATAGTCACTTCTCCCCTACAAACATGTAGAAATTACCTTAACTAACCTGTACCCTCGCACACTAACTTGGTACCAGTACCCCCTATAAATAGCCTCATTATTGTTATTTTATTGTGTTACTTTTAAAATAATTGTTTAACTTTTTGTTATTTTATTGTGTTACTTTTTAAAATAATTGTTTAACTTTAGTTTATTTGTATCTTTGTAGTGACTGGGTTTATTGACACACCATCCAAGGTGTAATTAATAACATCACCATGATCAGAGGGATATTCAATGTCTGCTTTTCTTTAAAGCATTGGAACACCTCCCTGGTCTTTGTGGTTGAATCTGTGTTTGAAATTCACTGCTCAACTGAGGGACCTTACAGAGAATTGTATGTGTGGGGGGGTACTGAGATTAGGTAGTCATTCAAAAATCATGTTAAACACTATTATTGGACAGTCCATGCAACTTACTGTGTCTTGCCATAACAAAGGGGTCGAATACTTATTGACCAGACATTTTAGCTTTTCATTTTTTATTAATTTGTAAAAATGTCAAAAAACATAATTCCACTTTGACATTATGGGGTATTATGCTAGTGATACATTTTAAATTCAGGCAGAAACACAACAAAATGTGGAAAAAGTCAAGGACTATGAATACTTCCTGAAGGCACTGTAACTAACTCTGTATTGAATCCTATCTCAAAGTAGCAGTTTCCTTTGGATAACGGCCTTGGAGCCACGTAGCAGCCAACTTCATCAGAGTTCCCTTGGTAACTGTAACAGAATTTCAGAAATGTGTTTACATTAATCGTATCGCATTTGCAGATGTACTCAACAAACATACAAGCATATGCTACGCAACATACAGTTGTTATTTAATTTGTTGATGGTACAGGCCAGCCAAGTCAGTGAGAGGAGGACAGTGTGAAAGAAAGTATGAGTCTAAAGCAGGGGTCTTCAACCTTTTCTAGCATGAGAAGAGATACTTTTTTTTAAAGAAATATGTTGCGAGCTACTCATTTCTTTTTATAGATTTCAAATTAGGCATACTTCTCTGCTCCTCTACCCTGCAACTCTTCACCCGGAACAAGAGACATGTTTTCTGTCAATATACCTGGTAAAATAATGGTTATAGGGGCTAAAACATAAAATTGTTTTTGGTATTTTCCTGAATTCTGTCTGTTCTCTGTTTTATTTTTCCTGGTTTGGGATTGTTTTGGTTTTTATTCTTAATATTACAATTATTCATAGTGAATGTTCTGAGTCCATGACAATGATTAAATCAAATCAGAAGACCATTGTTGATTTTAGTGTAATTCCTCTTTAATTGCACATCTAGCAAGAGAGTAATGTGTCGGTCTAGAGAGGTTTCTGCTGTTAGGCCTGCTACTGCAACATGTCATGGCACAGTTTGCAAAACAATGGCCACCCAATTGATACAAATAATCATGATATAGTTATGTCAGTTACGCCTACTTGGCAGTTAACATTTAACTTAGAAGGTTTTTGGGGAAAGTCTTTCTGTATACCCACAAGACGGTTATAATTAGTATCGCTAACTGGCTACATACATAGTGAAAGACAAACGTGCGCACAGACAGACGGACAATTGCTGGAAATGAGTTGGCAGATGTGTTACATTTGGCTTTTAAAGCCAATAGTGGCTAACCAAGAGAGGGATAATCCTGGTCCCAGTACAAACTAATCTCGCTCACCAGCCGGCTTTCTTTCTTTAGAGATATCTGGTTTCCGAGCTCCTCAGGACGAGACTTTTTTTTTGAAGGGGGTGGATCAGCTTTAATATTGCAGATAGATTGTTGCTTTCATCAATGTAATTGTCTGCATCTGGACTTGACTTGAAGTCTATGATTTAAATTGGCTAATCTCTCAGTCCATCACCATCTAGCCCAACCCTTAGAACCTCCCCTCTGAATTGTGGATTTCAAAGCACGAGCAGTGCAAGTAGGTGATTCGTTTTGCAAGGCCCGGTGCCCCAGGTGGCGTGGTTTGCTCATTATCAACCATTCCATTGGTCCTAAGGAGAAATCTCCACCCAGCCAGGGAACCGTGCCATGCAAGGCTCCCGAGTGGCACAGAGGTCTTAGGCACTGCATCTGAGTGCAAGAGGCGTCACTATAGTCCCTGGTTCGATTCCAGGCTGTATCACATTTGGCTGTGATTGGGAGTCCCATAGGGCAGAGCACAATTGGCCCAGCGTCGTCCAGGTTTGGCCGGGGTAGGCCGTCATTGTAAATAAGAATTTGTTCTTAACGGACTTGCCTAGTTAAACAAAGGTGAAATAAAAATGTAAAACCATTTTTAAAAACTCACCAAGGGCTTAAATAAATTGTGTTACTACTCAGCTGTTCCACATGACTGCAAAAATCACCATGTGTAATAACTAATTATTATTATTTGTAGATCAGTCAGTCAGTCACAATTTACCCAGAATGCATCAAATATTTGACGTTCTTGACCCGTTGGGTCCCCAGAACCAGGAATTTGAGTAAATTGTCCATTTGGGTAAATTGTAACTACCCAGAACCAGGGTTGAGGAACACTGGGCTGGCTAGAGTGTCATTATCTCTCATGCCTCATACTACACTTCACCAAGCAGCATTCCGGGTATGTGTAAATGTACTTGGCGAACAAAAGTAATTCTGACAGTTTGCATACCCACCTGAGCACTTCTCCATCCCTCATCATCCTCTTGAACCGCTCGCGGTACCGCACGGCCCGCACCTCCCGTATCCTCCGCCTCCAGTTCATAAAGCGGTAATGGGGGTTGATTTCGTCCATCGTTTACCTGAGGACAGAGACATGAACCACGAGGTGTTTATCCCTTACGCTCATATCATATAATTTACAGAGACCGCTTCATATGAATAGCAAGCTCCACGCACGGAATATGGACTCGGAGGTGTGTTGCGCCGGCATTGTTCGGGTCAGTTGGATGAAAATCAAACTGAAAATTAAATGCCCGGCAAAAGTAACAAGCTTGGGTAAGGGTGTCTAATAATAACATATTTAATGTACGGTTTAATACCTACTTAATACACTAGCTAGCTATATACCTACCAATGCATGACACATAGCTAAATTAACGAGCTACAGTTGCCAACTGGTCGGTGTTTTAACAGCAGGGCTGTATTCATTCCGCCCATACTGTTGCAAAACGTTTCTTAAACGGAACGCAACCGGGAGGTACTTAACGAAACGTTTTGCAACTGTTTGGACTAATAATAACGCCACTGGGAAATAGCTAGCTGGCTGGCTATGATGCTAGCTATCCACATCAAGCACTTAGCGACTTCACACACAGGAAGAACATAGTTCCGTACGTAAGCATATCGTCTCACACAAAAGTTGCCCACCTTGCCGTTAGACTACTATCTTTCAAGTGGCCGCATTCGTTTTTGTTTACACATTTCCAGTACGTCGAGCTCCATCAAAACAAATTCCGCAGAGTTCAAATGGCGCCTTCTAATGACATCATTTACTTTCTAGAAAACGTACGGTTCCGGGTAAACTTCGAGCTCTTGCATCAGCAATCTAAATAAACTACTCTTTATTGTAGCTGTTTGATTCATATTATGGGTAGACTATATGACAGGGGAAAGAATATTTCCATGGTATTAAGTTCTGATAACATGTAGTGGGCATGTTGGTAGTTTCCTTTCAAAGAGCATGATCATCAAAATTGACTAGGCTCTTGACCATGAACATTTGTATTAGCCTATACTGTGTGTGGTATGGAGGATGAGTGAGAGAGAGAATTTGAGGTGACAGTAAATTAATAAATGACTAATTATGGGACAGAGGCATGTTTAAGGAGAAATTCTGAGTTCTGTGGGGGGTACTTCTAGTTAGGTGTGGAAAGGGAGGGTTTCCATAGGTAAAATCATCCATAGATTCTGGCACATTGCTTGGAACATTTTCGATTGTGAGATGTGTGAACCAAATAGAGTTCATTTGGTGAACTGCCAGAAAATTGTTCTTGTCTTTACATATTTGTTGCCAGATTGGCTTTAGCATCAAACAGCATTCTTTTAAAAAACTGTTATTTTTTTTTAAATAAGTCATTTTTTTAGAGGTGGTCTTCCCACTCAAAGTCATTCACTAGTCCATTATCATGACACACACACAGAGGAATGTGTTTCCTGTGATGGAAGAAATAATCATGTGGGCGACTCCATGCCAGCGTAGGCTTTCTAGTACCTTGAAGGATATCACCAATTTTATACCCCAAAATTGACATTATAGGTCATTAACTAATCACAGACCTCCATTAGGATTGCACATTCAGCAAATCACCAGCAGAAGGAGTTCCTTTTGAATCAATTTCCATTCACTGTTGGTGGTGCTCATAAAATTGATCATACTTTTAGAATTAGCAGAGAACACACTCTGGAAGTTTAATGTACTTGTAGAGTATATTGTTCTAACAATATGTCATAAAATCGAACAAAATCTAAATCCTTAACATGATTACTGTTGGAAAATGTCCAGATTAATTAGCAGGCTTCTTCATCCTACAATAGCCATCAAAGCACAGAATACAAGGGTTATTCTCAGTTTCTATAGGCCTACAAAGAAGGTGACACTCAATCCCACATATGTTTTCTATAAAGTAATATTCTCTTGTCATTTGAATAAATGGGTCAGTAATCCTTACTCGTAAAACACATACATCAAATGTATTACTGGTGGGAAAACAATCGTGCTGAATATGAAACAGGAAAAGTAGAACATTTATGATGGGGTTAGGTAGGGCTAACCCTATTTCGCCAGCTGGCCCTGGTAAAGGAGAGGCGTGTCAGAGACAAGGGGAAGTGGGGGTGTGCTCAGCAATTTGAAAATGAGAGGGGAGACTAATATTTCTCTCTCCCGCTTTCCTTCCCCCACCCTCTCTCTCTACCTTTTGGCTCTTTAAAAGCTGCTGTCTCTGGTGTCTGTCTGCTTCATTATCACTCTGTCATAGCTGGAGGGGATTCCTATCCACTCTGCCTTGCATCTCCCAACCCATAACTGGAACTGAGCTGAATAAGAACAAACCTCAGACAACAGCCTACCTGGCATTGAAACAAATAGGAACCTCCTGGACTATTACTTACTCGTTGTTGTTTGACAACGTGTATCTTGCGGGAAACATGCTTCTGTACCCTGACCTTATGGCCCTACTGTTCCTCCAGCTAGCGCTCTCCAGCCCATGGACACTAGCCTCCCGGCTGCCTCCTCTCAGTGGAGGGAATCCCTTCAGTAAGGGCTCCCAGGTGGCCAGGGCCCCCAAACAGACACAGCAGTCTGGAGAGCTCAGCACCACTGTCCTGGCCCTGGGGGAGCCCTGTGGGGTCTACACTCTGAGCTGTGCCCGTGGACTCCGCTGCACCCCACCACTGGGGAACCCCAGCCCCCTCCAGGCCCTGCTGCAGGGCAGGGGAGTCTGCAGCAATGCCAGTGGGCCCAGCCCTTCTGAGAGGCTCCAGCCCACAGGTAAGCACCTACAACAGTAGAGAGGGAGACACCACTTAGTTACATGTATCTGATGGGGTGGAGGAGGGGTTATGTAAAAGCAATGGTAAATTTAGCCTCTGCAGACAGTTCACACGACCTAGTTATAGCCTGTAATACTACAGCCCAGTTTTTCCTGCTCAGGACATGGACATGACACATCACTGTATATTTTAGACAAATAAAGATGTAGATGTTGTGCTGATGACTTCGTTGTGACAAGACAGGTCCCGATTGTGAGATTGTATTGGACTGTGGAAGTAGAACATTAGTGAATCAGAAGTAAGCTTCAGAGAAGTACAGCTAGGATGTAATGGAGTTCACAATTGACAGTAGTTTACATTGTGGAGGCAGGACCAAGTCTTAGTATGACGACTCCAAACTCAGCCATAAGACTTCAAATGTATTTAAAATAGATCTGTTCAGACTCCACAAGAAATTCATTTGTTTTGGGTATGGAAATTATCTTCACTTAAATAATAAAAAATGATGTGATGTTAACCTCAAATCAGCAGTAGCTAGTACTTTAACTCTACAACAGGGCTCTCCAACCCTGTTCCTGGAAAGCTACTCTCCTGTACGTTTTCAATCCAACCTCAGTTGTAACTTCGCTAATTCAGGATGGTAGCTCTCCAAGAACAGGGTTGGAGAGCCCTGCTCTACAACCTGTTGTGACAATCTGTGAACATGATGTGCAACTCTAGCTATTGGTTTGTCTCTGTCACTACATTCATCTCAGTAATCAATCAGCTACTGTGGTAATGTAATCCATCACTATGCTAAAGCTGCTGTCATGTATTTTCCCAGCCACACACCCAACACCCAGTGAAGACCTGGAGAAGGTAAAATCCCTTGCATTTACTTACAGATGGATGTTAGGAGGATTGTGTTGAGCAATATAATTGAACAACAATAGAACAAGCAATGTGGTAGTGTTTAAAAATAATAATAATAATGAAACTCTTTCTCTCTTCTCTCTAGGCTCCATGCCGTAGGCTGCTTAACACTGTACTTAAAGGTCTGCAGCCCCTGGTCTTCCAGTCGGACTGTGCTGATATATATATGCCCAACTGTGACAAGCATGGTTTCTTCAGAAAGAAGCAGGTAGGTTTATAAGCAAACGGTATTTGTAGCAGAGGTGGTTCACCGAATCATGCTTGCTTGCATGATGAGTATAATATTGCCTAAACAGGTTCTCAGTGGGCTAACTCAATCTTGAGTTGTAAGCTGGGCTCGATAGACTATGACTTTGCCTGGTCAGTAACGTGTGTGTGTGTGTGTGTGTGTGTGTGTGTGTGTGTGTGTGTGTGTGTGTGTGTGTGTGTGTGTGTGTGTGTGTGTGTGTGTGTGTGTGTGTGTGTGTGTGTGTGTGTGTGTGTGTGTGTGTGTGTGTGTGTGTGTGTGTGTGTGTGTGTGTGTGTGTGTGTGTGTGTGTGTGTGTGTAGTTGTGTCCTATACAACAATTCACATCTCAAATATGCTTTATCACTGTGTGTGCCCTCTGGCAGTGTCGGTCGTCTCGGGGCATGCATCGCGGCCACTGCTGGTGTGTGGACAAGAGTGGCATACCAACCCCATCACACACAAGCTCAGAGGGCACCCTGATCTGTGACAACGCATGAAAGGGCACTGTCCAGCCCACCCTATCCTGCAGTCTGGAATATGGGCCATAGGGTGAGGATCGAGAAGAAGAAAAGTAGAGCAAGATGAGAATAAAAGAGAGGGATAGAAAAGGAGGAAAAGCGAGGGATGGAGGAGGAAGCACTTCCCAAAGTGCTTTACACTAAATAGCTGATACAAGCCAAAGTTTGCGTACCACATGGCACCCTATTCCCTAAGTAGTGCACTATGTAGGGAATAAGGTACCATTTGGGACACATACAAATTCACCACCAACACTACTACCTACTAGGGTTGGGCTAAATTTGAATTGAAGGCAGTCAATTCAGGAAATGATTTAATTTAAAATCCATACATTTACATATTTTTTTACATAAATAACTTCTACTTTTCAGTTTGAGAAGTCATTGAAAATAAATGCACTTTTTGTTTTTTGATTATTCAATTGTAATTTTAGTTTACTTCCTGGATTGACTGCCTTAAATTCTAATTGAGCCCAACCATGCTACCTTCAAGCACAATCCTTCCAATTCCATTTCTCATGGTCATTCACTTTATCCATCCTATTAGTTTGGTCTCACAGCACCCTCTAGTGATGAGTTATGATGCAATACAGATAAGAAACGTGATTTACCAAATACATTTGTGAGTGTGGACTAGATGGGTATGGAATTGCTATGCACTTTGTTATCATTTCAAAATCTGTTCTATGACGCAGAGTTGTGAGTTAATTTTAGAATCTAACTCAAAGTTGGTAGGCCTGTAGTAAACTACATACCCAATTCCATTTACCCGCTTTTTTCCTGGCCTAGTGATGAGGCTTGTCTCTGATGATGTATCCACTGTCTCTCTTATAACTCTGAAACTATGCTCTTAAATCTGACATTATTCTGATGTTTAAAATCCAGGGTCAAGCACTACTAGAGCACCTCCAACCTTTTTACTGACATTGCAGCAGACACATTTTAATACTATAAGATAGTCTTTTGTAAACATACAGTACCAGTCAAATGTTTGGACACACCTACTCATTCCAGGGTTTTTCTTTATTTTTACTATTTTCTACATTGTAGAATAATAGTGAAGACATGAAGACAACACGATGAAATAACACATCATGTAGTAAACAAAAAAGTGTTAAACAAATCAAAATATATTTTATATTTGAGATTCTTGGTGACAGCTTTGCACACTCTTGGCATTATCTCAACCAGCTTCATGAAGTAGTTACCTGGAATGCATTCCAATTAACAGGTGTGCCTTTTTAAAAGTTAAAAAGTGGAATTTCTTTCCTTCTTAATGCGTTTGTGCCAATCCGTTGTGTTGTGACAAGGTAGGGGTGGTATACAGAAGATAGCCCTATTTGGTAAAAGACTGAGTCCATATTATGGCAAGAACAGCTCAAATAAGCAAAGAGAAACGACAGTCCATTATTACTTTAAGACATGAAAGTGAGTTAATCTGGAAAATGTCAAGAACTTTGAAAGCTTCTTCAAGTGCAGTCGCAAAAACCATCAAGCGCTATGATGAAATTGGTTCCCTCAAGATAAATTCATTAGAGTTAACTGCACCTCAGATTGCAGCCAAAATAAATGCTTCACAAGAATTCAAGTAACAGACACATCCCAACATGAACTGTTCAGTGGAGACTGCACGAACTAGGACTTCATGGTCGAATTGCTGCAAAGAAACCACTATTAAAGGACACCAATAAGTTAAAAAAGACTTGCTTGGGCCAAGAAACACGAGCAGTGGACATTAGACAGGTGAAGATCTGTCCTTTGGTCTGATGAGTCCAAATGTTTTGATTGTTGGTTCCAACCGCCATGTCTTTGTGAGAGTAAGTGAACGGATGATCTCTGCATGTGTGCTTCTCACCGTGAAGCATGGAGGAAGAGGTGTGATGGTGTGGGGGTGCTTTGCTGGTGACACTGTCTGTGATTTAGAATTCATGGCACACTTAACCAGCATGCCTACCAGCATTCTGCAGCAATACGCCATCCCATCTGGTTTACGCTTAGTGGGTCTACACATAGTGGGTCTATCATGACCCAATACACCCCAGGCTGTGTAAGGGCTATTTGACCAAGAAGGAGAGTGATGTAGTGCTGCATCAGATGACCTGGCCTCCACCTCAACCCAATTGAGATCGTTTGGGATGAGTTGGACCGCAGAGTGAAGGAAAAAGCAGCCAACAAGTGCTCAGCATATATGGGAACTCCTTCAAGGCTGTTGGGAAAGCATTCCAGGTGAAGCTGGTTGAGAGAATGCTAAGAGTGTGCAAAGCTGTCATCAAGGCAAAGGGTGGCTACTTTGAAGAATTTAAAATATTTTTTGATTGGTTTAACACTTTTCTGGTTACTACATGATTCCATATGTGTTATTTCATAGTTTTGATGTCTTCAATATTATTATTTAGAAAATAGTAAAAATAAAGAAAAACCCTTGAATGAGTAGGTGTGTCCAAACTTTTGACTGGTACTGTATATACATTAAAAGCTGATGTATTATTTAATTCACAGTATGTATTTTTTAAATAATAATTTTACATTTTATTTAAGGTTTTTGTTTTTGTATTGGGCATGACAAAACATTTTATTTTGTACTGTACCCACTGAACATGATATTTTATTGTATGTAATTATTTATGTTGACCATTTTTAATACATAAGTAAATGTGATATTTTATCATTGAAAGTCTCTGAGTGGAAGCACACTAAAAGCAAGCTGATGTTGATGGGTAAATATGCAAGTCTCAGATGTCTGCTGAAGATGACCTGCTTTATAATATAAGTTTGAGAGGTTCCATGTGAGCCTCATAACTGCAGTTCAACAAAAACCTGTCTGTGACTGAAAATAACCTTGCTATGGTTGTAGTGGCTGGGCTGTGTGCCCTTAATCCAGAAATATTTCTCATATGACCAGACTCTCAGAGTTGGTTCTCAGAGTTGGTATGCTCTTCAAAGTTTTTTTTTAAAAGGGAAAAAAATGTACCATCCAAAAATACAATCTGGGACTTATAATAAAGACACAGAATACACAGGTTCTCCAAACAACATACAGGAATAATAAATCAATTAGTTGGCATGTACAACTTTATATACAGATGGACACAGTTATACACATACACACAAACAAAGACTGTTTTGTTCCATTTCCACAAATTGAATTAGGAAGGATGACCTGAACTCATTTACAGTGCATTCAGAAAGTATTCAGACCCTTTGACTTTTTTCACATTTTGTTTGGTTACAGCCTTATTCTAAAATTGATTAAGTCACTTTTCCCCTCATCACTCTACACACAATTACCCATAATGACAAAGCAAAAACATGTTTGTAGAAATTTTTGCAAAACAGGATGCACCTGAGCTCAATTTTGAGTCTCATAGCAAAGGGTCTGAATACTTATGTACATGTGATATTTAAGTTTATTTGATACATTTGCAAAAAATAATCAAAAAACCTGTTTTCGCTTTGACATTATGGGGTATTGTGTGTAGATTGAGGAAAAAATGATTTAATACATTTTAGAATAAGGCTGTAACGTAACAAAATGTGTGTGTGTGTGTGTGTGTGTGTGTGTGTGTGTGTGTGTGTGTGTGTGTGTGTGTGTGTGTGTGTGTGTGTGTGTGTGTGTGTGTGTGTGTGTGTGTGTGTGTGTGTGTGTGTGTGTGTGTGTGTGTGTGTGTGTGTGTTCTAACAGTGTCCACTGTCTGCAGATTAATGACCTGGTCCAGGTGCCTGTCCATGTCATGCTTCTTCCTGATGACTTCAAAGCCAATATCAAAGTCAACAACCATCTCTTCAACAAGTACTGTAGCCTACTCACTGCATTCAATGTTTGTCAAAGAGTAACTCTTAAGTGGAGAGTAAATGAATCATCATGTAATCTGATTATAAATTCCCTTCTTGACTCGTTCTGTTTTATTCAAACCTGTTGTATCTCCCCACAAACCAATTTGCTACTAATTGAATATTAAAGGATAGATAAACCTATGTACAGTTGAAGTCGTAAGTTTACATATACCTTAGCCAAATACATTTAAACTCAGTTTTTCACAATTCCTGACATTTAATCCTAGTAGCAATTCCCTGTTTTAGGTCATTTAGGATTATCACTTAATTTTAAGAATGTGAAATGTCAGAATAATAGTAGAGAGAATGATTTATTTCAGCTTGTATTTCTTTCATCACATTCCCAGTGGGTCAGAAGTTTACATACTCAATTAGTATTTGGTAGCATTGCCTTTAAAATGTTTAACTTGGGTCAAACGTCTCGGGTAACCTTCCACAAGCTTCCCACAACAAGTTGGGTGAATTTTGGCCCACTCCTCCTGACAGAACTGGTGTAACTGAGTCAGGTTTGTAGGCCTCCTTGCTCGCACACGCTTTTTCAGTTCTACCCACAAATGTTCTATAGGCTTGAGGTCAGGGCTTTGTGATGGCCACTCCAATACCTTGACTTTGTTGTCCTTAAGCCATTTTGCCACAACTATGGATGTATGCTTGGCGTCATTGTCCATTTGGAAGACCCATTTGCCACAAAGCTTTAACTTCCTGACTGAGGTCTTGAGATGTTGCTTCAATATATCCACATAATTTTGCTTTCCTCATGATGCTATCTATTTTGTGAAGTGCACTAGTCCCTCCTGCAGCAAAGCACCCCCACAGCATGATGCTGCCACCCCTGTGCTTCACGGTTGTGATGGTGTTCTTCTGTTTGCAAGTCTCCCCCTTTTTCCTCCAAACATAATGATGGTCATTGTGGCCAAACAGTTCTATTTTTGTTTCATCAGACCAGAGGACATTTCTCCAAAACGTACGATCTTTGTCCCCATGTGCAGTTGCAAACCGTAGTCTGGCTTTTTTATGGTGGTTTTGGAGCAGTGGCTTCTTCCTTGCTGAGCGGCATTTCAGGTTATATCGGTATAGGACTCGTTTTAATGTTGATATAGATACTTTTGTACCGGTTTCCTCCAGAATCTTCACAAGGTCCTTTGCTGTGTTTCTGGGATTGATTTGCACTTTTCACACCACAGTATGTTCATCTCTAGGAGACAGAATGCTTCTCTTTCCTGAGCGGTATGACGGCTGTGTGGTCCCATGGTGTTTATACTTGTGTTCTATTGTTTGTACAGATGAACGTAGTACCTTCAGGCGTTTGTAAATTGCTCCCAAGGATGAACCAGACTTGTGGAGGTCAACAGGTCTTGGCTGATTTCTTTTGATTTTCCCATAATATCAAGCAAAGAGGCACTGAGTTTGAAAGTAGGTCTTGAAATACATCCACAGGTACACCTTCAATTGACTCAAAGTATGTCAATTAGCCTGTCAGAAGCTTCTAAAGCCATGACATCATTTTCTGGAATATTCCAAGCTGTAGAAAGGCACAGTCAACTTAGTGTATGTAAACTTCTGACCCACTGGAATTGTGATACAGTGAATTATAAGTGAAATAATCTGTCTGTAAACAATTGTTGGAAAAATGAGTTGTGTCATGTACAAAGTAGATGTCCTAACCGAGTTGCCAAAACTATAGGTTGTTAACAAGAAATTTGTGGAGTGGTTGAAAAACGAGTTTTAATGACTCCAACCTAAGTGTATGTAAACTTCCGACTTCAACTGTATACATGGGACGGGACAAGACAAACAGACGTCCGACTGCTACACCATCTTGTAAATCAAGATGCTGTTATTGCACAAGATGAATATCACCAGGTCTGAATATCACCAGGTAACAACACTGAGTCTGCTTCTCATCTGGCATCCTTTTCCCTTTATTGCTGTGCCACCGTGAGATTGCATAGCTGGTTCTGGAGACTAGAGAGCTGCAGGATGTTTAAGCTTTTGTTTGAACTAAGCATTAATACAGCGCCCGCTGCCTCAGTTCCTGGACATGTACCGGGTGACTGTGGAGAGTGTCCTATACACACGCTCTGACCAATCATGTTTAGGTTGTTTTGAGTGCAACCACATTTGTTTGTTTTTTTCAACTCTAACTTAACGTTTTCTAGGATGTTTAAAGCTGTGGATATGAGGTCTGATAGTGGTTTGGACTCAGGATAAAGTTTGTCTACTTAAGATAATGTGGTTATATTGTGATTATGCTCTCACACAGACGGACCACTAGAGAGAACTCTAGTGTCCTTACCCATTCTGTCCACAGTTGTTTTGCTCAGTTCCACCATAGATGGAATTACTGGCAGGTTTGTTGAAAATAGTCAGAGTGTTTGAAGTCGTTTTGAGCCGTTGCTAACAGAATCGGTTCTTTTGTCAGGGGTCCCTGGTGTCCCGTGAAGCGAGTTTCAAAGAGAAGGTAAGATCAGAGAAAAATCTCAAAATTATTTATTTATTTTCAAGAGTTAGTGAGATTTTTCACTTTTAGTACATCAACTTACATTTCAGACAACTTGCCATCCTGCCTGTTACTTGAGCTTGAATGTCTATAGTCTTTGATACAATGAGATAATAAAAAGCTGGCACCATGCACAGTGCCTTCAGAAAGTATTCACACCCCTTGACTTTTCCACATTTTGTTCTGTTACAGCCGGAATTTAAAATGGATTAATTTTAGATTTTGTGTCATTAACCTACACACAATACCACATAATGTCAGTGGATTTATGTTTAGACATTTTTACACATTCATTAAAAATGAAAAGCTGAAATGTCTTGAGTCAATAAGTATTCAACCCCTATGTTATGACAATCCTAAATAAGTTGAGGAGTAAAAATGTGCTTAACAAGTCACATAATAAGTTGCATGGTCTGTGTGAAATAATAGTGTTTAAAATCATTTTTTAGTGACTACTCCCCTCCAAAAAATGTTATCACTGATGTATCTTCATATTTTTTTTCGCAAATGTATTCAATGTTTGTTAAATCTATGTTTTAGTTGATATCTATTAAATTGTCTGTGTAACATTTTCAGAAGTTGTGGCTCTATCCCATAAATTCAGATTTCCTTGTAGGCCTACAGTAAAAGTTACAGTATTCCCAAAGTTCTCTAGAGGGAAATAGGTGTCCTGACCATCTCTAAGGGATGTCATGAACATGTTAATGCCTTCCAGCAAACCACCAAATCCCACACAGCAGGCAGTCACAGTGCAATCTGATTAACTGAAAATAGAACGTTCTGAGAACCATGTGTTTCTTAGAGCTTGGTGAGAGCGTGGTTGACTTCTGATTATTTTATTCTGGGAATGGTGCAATATACCCAGCTAGCAAAAAACATTAAGAACCATGTGTCTCTTAGGTGGGAATTTCGGTACTTAAACATAATGTTTCCTACAGGTTTCCTCATGGTTCTATTTAAAGTTAATGTTTTCAAATTGTTCAGAGAACGTTAAGAAACAACATTCTTCTGTGGGAATTTCAGTACTTCAGCATAATGTTTTCTACAGGTTTCCTCATGGTTCTATTTGTTTGTCCCCAATGTTTGTACCCTGTTTTGTGCTGCTACCATGTTGTGCTGCTGCCATGTTGTGTTGCTACCATATTGTTATCATGTTGTCACTGCACTAGGGCTCTCACCTACTCCCTGTAGGCTGTCTCATCGTTGTTGGTAATCAGGCTTACCACTGTTGGGTCGTCAGCAAACTTGCAGTCATGGGTGAGCACGGAGTATAGGAGGGGACTGAGCAAGTACCCCCGTGGGGCCCCTGTGTTGAGGATCAGATTTGCGGAGGTGCTGTTACCTACCTTCACCACCTGGGGTTGGCCTGTCAGGAAGTCCAGGACTCAGTTGCACAGGGTGGAGTTCACACTCAGGGCTTAGTGATGAACAAAAGATGAACAAAATAAGTAGGTATGGGGAACAATGGCAATTGCTGAGTGGACACAGAGAGGTACACAGTTGTTGTAAAAGGCACTATTTTCTAAGAAATAGCCTGAAACAAATCCAAGACAGATATGATCTAGGTCTGTGTGACCTGAGAGAGATATGGTCCGGCGTAAAGAGGAGACCAAGGCGCAGGGTGATATGAATACATGTTATATATTTTAATAAAGACGGACACTAAACAAACTACAAAAACAACAAAACGAACGTGAAGCTATACTATGAATGTGCAGACACAGGCAACTAGACATAGACAATAACCCACAAAATACCCAAAGAGGTTGGCTGCCTAAATATGGTTCCCAATCAGAGACAACGATAAACACCTGCCTCTAATTGAGAAGCAATCTAGGCAACCATAGACATATATAAACACCTAGATGATAAACAACCCCATAATCCTACAAAACCCCTAGACAGTGCCAAAACGCATACATCACCCATGTCACACCCTGACCTAACCAAAACAATAAAGAAAACAAAGAATACTCTGGTGTCTATCATTGTGCAAGTTTTACTGTAACTTTAATGCATTCTGTAAAATTGTGACACAATTTAGTGGATATCAATGTTTAGGTGGCAACAATATTTCAGGGGTTATAGAAGACAACAATAGAAGACAGTAGTTTGTGGGTATGGCAAAGTAGCCTAACATGTTAGTGCTTTCAGAAAGTATTCATACCCCTCGACTTTGTTTTGTTACAGCCTGAATTCAAAATATATATCACCTATCTACACACAACACCCCATAAAGAAATGCTTGCTAATTTATTGAAAATTAAATACAGAAATATCTCATTTACATAAGTATTCACACACCTGAATCAATACATGTTAGAACCACCTTTGGCAGCCATGACAGCTGTGAGTCTTTCTGGGTCTTGAAGAGCTTTAATAATAACTTAATTTTAGCCCCTTTAGTTACATCATAATAATGAACTCAGGGAGGCTCATGAAATTCTTGTCTTTTTTCTTTTTGGAGGCTTCTGTCTTGTGTATATCTCCCCTCTATGTTGGTCTCCTGTCCTCTCCTCTCTTGTCTTCTCCTCTCATGCTCCAGCGTGGATACAGTATCTTGTCCTCTTATCTAACTGGTGGGTTGGGGGAGTGGGCGTGGAGTGTACTTTAACTGTGAGACTTGTGCTGCTCAAGATGTGGAGTCTTCTCTTCCCTTCATCAAATTGTAATTATTTCGCCTCTATGGCCTATTTATTCCTTTTACCTCCCTAATCTTCTACATTTGCACACACTGTACATAGATTTTTATTTTGTGTTACTGACTGTACATTTACATTTACATTTAAGTCATTTAGCAGACGCTCTTATCCAGAGCGACTTACAAATTGGTGCATTCACCTTATGACATCCAGTGGAACAGCCACTTTACAATAGTGCATCTAAATCTTTTAAGGGGGGTGAGAAGGATTACTTTATCCTATCCTAGGTATTCCTTAAAGAGGTGGGGTTTCAGGTGTCTCCGGAAGGTGGTGATTGACTGCATGAGTTAACAGTCAGAAAAGGACTGCAAAAACTTGGCCTATATGGGAGGTCAGGAAGGAAGAAGCCTTTGCTCTCAAAAAGTAATTTCAAGACACAACTGACGTTATAAATTCACACTCAGTATTGGCCCAATAAAGAGATCCCAGCAAAGAGAGCTGTGGTGGTAACATGACAAACTAATAAAGATACTGTATATAGACACACAATGCAAATACATTATGATGTCATTACCTGCTGGATAACGCCCATGTGACACTGCTGGAGTGGGACAAGCTGGGCTGCTACATCAATCAGCACAACTTTGTGGACTGGTATGCTGCCCACACCTTCCTCTATCTGATCTTCCAGTTCCTGGGCCCGGCGGCCATCATCATGACCTTTAACATGCAAACTCTGCAGGCGGTGTGGACCAGCCCTGAGGGGCTGATTCAAGGGAAGGAGCAGGGGGAGCTGTGGCTGGTTCATCTGTACTCCCTATTGTTTGTGCTGTGCTGGCTGCCCTTCCACATTGTCTTGCCGCTGCTGCTGGTGAACTAGCTGAACCCGAGGGTGCTGAGCTACCAGACGGTGGTCCAGGCCCTGTCACTGTTCCACTGCCTGGCCAACCCCATCCTCTACAACTTCCTCAGCAGGAGTTTCTATGGCAACCTCATCACCAACTTGGCTCGCCACCTGCCAGGGGAAGAGACGTGAATTACGTCAAAGCAGGGGTAATGGGAGGACAGTGGCCAATGAGAAGACAAAGGAGTTGAGTGACGCCTGCACCAGCCAATCAGATGTGTAGTCTTAACCCATTGTTGCACCGTAACAAAACTAATGTGGTGGAATTTCCCTTTGCCATGCTTAATGTCTCCCTCAATAAAGTGCATGATGGAATAAGCTAGCGGTTACTTTCTTTTCCTCTGTCACGCACTTCCTGTTTCTCATTGCTGTAATGAAGGGTCCCCCAGTGGCATAACATTTCCAGGAAGGGAATATCGTCCATGTCCTGTGTCCATAAACACTGATGTCGAGGAATGCAGAGACTGGCTTAAGCACAGATCAAGTGAGTGGTGACTAATTCTACATTTTGTGAAGTTTGATTTGATTGTTGTAAGAATTACCTGTAAATTAATATTATAATAAGCTAATTAGTCTTTTATACAGAATGCTTTTTTTATACCACAGTTTTTTCTCACGATGTTTCATTGTAAAATCTTAAAACCTACTGCTATAATCTCTTCAATAACACTATATTAACAAGCTACTAAACATTAGCAATAAACCAGATTCAGGATATGGATATATCAAATATCCAATTACTGTTCTCCTTACTCTGAAATGTTTGGTTGGTTATGGATCACAACTTTCATGTCTTCTTCATATATGAACAAACAAGTTACTAACCTCAAAATGAATGTCATGCTGCCTGTATATTCTTGTCACATTCACAAGAAAAAAAAGATGACAACTTAACTGTCAATAGTTTTGGTACAGGCCAGGTTGTCACTACCTGGCTATGCTGACATCTTGCTGCTCTGAGGAATCAGGGGTATGTCCCCTAGTAGTAGTGCACTACATTGGAAATAGGGTGCTATTTGAGATGCAACCAGGATTCATTAGCAGGTTTCTGTGGCTTGGCCTGAGCTGACACTACAGAATTCTTGAATGATATCGTCTGCCTTCTCATATCGTCTGCCTCGTCTCCTCACAATCTATAGTACATGCTGCCTCCCCATGGCCGACACTGGAAATGAGTGTTTCAGGTTCATTTACCACACACACACACACACACACGCACACGCACACGCACACACACACACACACACACACACACACACACACACACACACACACACACACACACACACACACACACACATACAACCTTGCATAGCAAAACACTTTACATGTAGAGACAGATCCATGCCTGAGTTTTGTTTAACCCTCCGAGTCAATTCATTCTAATGACAAAATACCCAGAAACATATTATGAACATTTTATTCTGTTGCTTTGTTGTATAGTGTTGTTTTCTATTTCCTTCTTTTTTAAGCAGATAAAAGTTTCACATTAAAATATGAAATACCCCCAAATCTATAAATAAAACACCACAGGTTGGACAGTAATTGTATTGACAGCTAACTTGAATGAGCCATGAATCATGTACATGAGTAGAAAAACACTGCAAATAAAAAAGAGAAGCTTACACTATTTACAGACACAGAGTCATTGGAGGTGTTCATTTTCAGTTCAAAAACGACTAGCGGTATGATCACACTACAGTAGATTTGTAAGTCCCAATATTCAAGCAACATGGTCCTTGTGGTGTTATTATAATAGTCTCTAATGTGGCCACTAGCAAAACATTCTCAGCACAAGGCCAATGATTTATCTTACTAATGATCATTTTGTACAGTTGCGATGATAATCGAGAATGACGTCTGCGACTTTTGGCTTTGAAACCCTTTTTCTTTTGGAGGTGTGGCAGTTCACCAAAACATTACCAATAATTGCAATACATTCAATCAAACTGAAGGCATTTAATTTGTTTCACACTAAAACGGCGTCTGGCAGTAACACTGTTCAGCTAAAATAGGACATAGAGCAACTGCACCAGTCGGTCTCTCTCTCTCTCTCTATTCTTCGATATGACTACACAGTAAATCCATTTTTCTCATTTCTGAAACACACATTATGCACACACATTACAAGTCTCCATCTTGGAACTCAAAGTGATGTCATGGAAATACAGTCATGTGAAAAAGTAAGTACACTCCCTGGAAAGTGGTCTTTTGTTGTACATATTTGGACAGATGGATGTGTAATCTTCACTTCACCACAATTGACAGATAAAGGAAACCTAATTTAACAAATGACACTGAAAGATCATACTTTGTAATAATTTATTCATCAAAAAATGTACAGAAATGCAACTCCATAGTGCAGAAAAAAACAAGTACACCCCTAGCTTCAATTGCTGGTGTTGCCCCCTTTAGATGAAATAACTTCATGTAGCCGTTTCTTGTAACTGTCTATCAGTCTCTTACATCGACAGGGAGGAATTTCTGCCCACTCTTCTTTACAGTACTACTTCAACTGTCATGTTCGAGGGCTTTCTTGCAAGCACGGCCAGCTTCAAGTTCCCCCACAGCATTTCGACAGGATGCTGTGGGGAATTCCATAACCCTTAATTTCTTATTTTTGAGCCATTCTGTTATAGCTTTGCTTGTGTGTTTTGGATCATTGTCCTGTTGCAAGATGCATGTTCGGTTCAGCTTCAGCTTTTTGGCATTTGGCCTCACATTCTCCTCAAGAATCATCTGGTACAATATGGAATTCGTGGTTGAATGATGGCAAGTTGGCCAGGCCCTGAGGCAGCAAAGCATCCCAAACTGTCATGCAGGTGAAAGAGGACCCAAAAGCGACTTGGCGAAAACAGAGTCTTTAATCCAGTAAAGTGAATACAAACAAAAAAACACAACTTTCACTCGAAATGACGAGGACAAACTGGAGACTCGATCTTGAACAGCAGGTGAACAGCAGGTTGCCTCGGGAAGGCACTCGAACCAGACAGACTCAGACACCTGCTCACCACGCAGCATCTGAGGAAAACACGACACGACAGGGCGATACACAATCACAGCACGGTGAATTCTAAACAAGGAACCGACAGGACAGGAACGGAACACAAAGGAAGAAATAGGGACTCTAATCAGGGGAAAGGATCGGGAACAGGTGTGGGAAGACTAAATGATTGATTAGGGGAATAGGAACAGCTGGGAGCAGGAACGGAACGATAGAGAGAAGAGAGAGCGAGAGAGTGAGAGAGGGAGGGGAGAGAGAGGGATAGAAAGAGGAAAAGAACCTAATAAGACCAGCAGAGGGAAACGAATAGAATGGGGAGCACAGGGACAAGACATGATAATAAATGACAAACATGACAGTACCCCCACTCACCGAGCGCCTCCTGGCGCACTCGAGGAGGAATCCTGGCGGCAACGGAGGAAATCATCAATGAGTGAACGGTCCAGCACGTCCCGAGACGGAACCCAACTCCTCTCCTCAGGACCGTAACCCTCCCAATCCACTAAGTATTGGTGACCCCGTCCCCGAGAACGCATGTCCATGATCTTATGTACCTTGTAAATAGGTGCGCTCTCGACAAGGACGGGAGGGGGGAGGGAAGACGAACGGGGGTGCGAAGAAAGGGCTTAACACAGGAGACATGGAAGACAGGATGGACGCGACGAAGATGTCGCGGAAGAAGCAGTCGCACAGCGACAGGATTGACGACCTGGGAAACACGGAACGGACCAATGAACCGCGGAGTCAACTTACGAGAAGCTGTCGTAAGAGGAAGGTTGCGAGTGGAAAGCCACACTCTCTGGCCGCAACAATACCTTGGACTCTTAATCCTGCGTTTATTGGCGGCTCTCACAGTCTGTGCCCTGTAACGGCAAAGTGCAGACCTCACCCTCCTCCAGGTGCGCTCACAACGTTGGACAAACGCTTGAGCGGAGGGAACGCTGGACTCGGCAAGCTGGGATGAGAACAGAGGAGGCTGGTAACCCAGACTACTCTGAAACGGAGATAACCCGGTAGCAGACGAAGGAAGCGAATTGTGAGCGTATTCTGCCCAGGGGAGCTGTTCTGCCCAAGACGCAGGGTTTCTGAAAGAAAGGCTGCGTAGTATGCGACCAATCGTCTGATTGGCCCTCTCTGCTTGACCGTTAGACTGGGGATGAAACCCGGAAGAGAGACTGACGGACGCACCAATCAAACGACAGAACTCCCTCCAAAACTGTGACGTGAATTGCGGGCCTCTGTCTGAAACGGCGTCTAACGGGAGGCCATGAATTCTGAATACATTCTCGATAATGATTTGTGCCGTCTCCTTAGCGGAAGGAAGTTTAGCGAGGGGAATGAAATGTGCCGCCTTAGAGAACCTATCGACAACCGTAAGAATCACAGTCTTCCCCGCAGACAAAGGCAGACCGGTAATGAAGTCTAGGGCGATGTGAGACCATGGTCGAGAAGGAATGGGGAGCGGTCTGAGACGACCGGCAGGAGGAGAGTTACCCGACTTAGTCTGCGCGCAGTCCGAACAAGCAGCCACGAAACGGCGCGTGTCACGCTCCTGAGTCGGCCACCAAAAGCGCTGGCGAATAGACGCAAGAGTGCCTCGAACACCGGGATGACCAGCTAACTTGGCAGAGTGAGCCCACTGAAGAACAGCCAGACGAGTGGAAACAGGAACGAAAAGGAGGTTACTAGGACAAGCGCGCGGCGACGCAGTGTGCGTGAGTGCTTGCTTAACCTGTCTCTCAATTCCCCAGACAGTTAACCCGACAACACGCCCATAAGGAAGAATCCCCTCGGGATCAGTAGAAGCCACAGAAGAACTAAACAGACGGGATAAGGCATCAGGCTTGGTGTTCTTGCTACCCGGACGGTAAGAAATCACAAACTCGAAACGAGCGAAAAACAACGCCCAACGAGCTTGACGGGCATTAAGTCGTTTGGCAGAACGGATGTACTCAAGGTTCTTATGGTCTGTCCAAACGACAAAAGGAACGGTCGCCCCCTCCAACCACTGTCGCCATTCGCCTAGGGCTAAGCGGATGGCGAGCAGTTCACGGTTACCCACATCATAGTTGCGCTCAGATGGCGACAGGCGATGAGAAAAATAAGCGCAAGGATGAACCTTATCGTCAGACTGGAAGCGCTGGGATAGAATGGCTCCCACGCCTACCTCTGAAGCGTCAACCTCGACAATGAATTGTCTAGTGACGTCAGGAGTAACGAGGATAGGAGCGGACGTAAAACGTTCTTTTAGAAGATCAAAAGCTCCCTGGGCGGAACCGGACCACTTAAAACACGTCTTGACAGAAGTAAGAGCTGTGAGAGGGGCAGCAACTTGACCGAAATTACGAATGAAACGCCGATAGAAATTAGCGAAACCTAAAAAGCGCTGCAACTCGACACGTGACCTTGGAACGGGCCAATCACTGACAGCTTGGACCTTAGCGGAATCCATCTGAATGCCTTCAGCGGAAATAACGGAACCGAGAAAAGTAACGGAGGAGACATGAAAAGAGCACTTCTCAGCCTTTACGTAGAGACAATTCTCTAAAAGGCGCTGTAGAACACGTCGAACGTGCTGAACATGAATCTCGAGTGACGGAGAAAAAATCAGGATATCGTCAAGATAGACAAAAACAAAGATGTTCAGCATGTCTCTCAGAACATCATTAACTAATGCCTGAAAAACAGCTGGCGCATTGGCGAGACCGAACGGCAGAACCCGGTACTCAAAATGCCCTAACGGAGTGTTAAACGCCGTTTTCCACTCGTCCCCCTCTCTGATGCGCACGAGATGGTAAGCGTTACGAAGGTCCAACTTAGTAAAGCACCTGGCTCCCTGCAGAATCTCGAAGGCTGATGACATAAGGGGAAGCGGATAACGATTCTTAACCGTTATGTCATTCAGCCCTCGATAATCCACGCAGGGGCGCAGAGTACCGTCCTTCTTCTTAACAAAAAGAACCCCGCCCCGGCCGGAGAGGAAGAAGGCACTATGGTACCGGCGTCAAGAGACACAGACAAATAATCCTCGAGAGCCTTACGTTCGGGAGCCGACAGAGAGTATAGTCTACCCCGAGGAGGAGTGGTCCCCGGAAGGAGATCAATACTACAATCATACGACCGGTGAGGAGGAAGGGAGTTGGCTCGGGACCGACTGAAAACCGTGCGCAGATCATGATATTCCTCCGGCACTCCTGTCAAATCGCCAGGTTCCTCCTGAGAAGTAGGGACAGAAGAAACGGGAGGGATGGCAGACATTAAACACTTCACATGACAAGAAACGTTCCAGGATAGGATAGAATTACTAGACCAATTAATAGAAGGATTATGACATACTAGCCAGGGATGACCCAAAACAACAGGTGTAAACGGTGAACGGAAAATCAAAAAAGAAATAGTCTCACTGTGGTTACCAGATACTGTGAGGGTTAAAGGTAGTGTCTCAAATCTGATACTGGGAAGATGACTACCATCTAAGGCGAACATGGGCGTAGGCTTCTCTAACTCTCTGAAAGGAATGTCATGTTTCCGAACCCATGCTTCGTCCATGAAACAACCCTCAGCCCCAGAGTCTATCAAGGCACTACATGTAGCACCCGAACCGGTCCAGCGTAGATGGACCGACAAAGTAGTACAGGATCTTGATGGAGAGACTTGAGTAGTTGCGCTCACCTGTAGCCCTCCGCTTACAGATGAGCTCTGGCTTTACTGGACATGAATTAACAAAATGTCCAGCAACTCCGCAATAGAGGCACAGGCGGTTGGTGATCCTCCGTTCCCTCTCCTTAGTCGAGATGCGAATCCCTCCCAGCTGCATGGGCTCAGTCTCTGAGCCAGAGGAGGGAGATGGTTGCGATGCGGAGCAGGGAAACACCGTTGATGCGAGCTCTCTTCCACGAGCCCGGTGACGAAGATCTACCCGTCGTTCTATGCGGATGGCGAGAGCAATCAAAGAGTCCACATCTGAAGGAACCTCCCGGGAGAGAATCTCATCCTTAACCACTGCGTGGAGTCCCTCCAGAAAACGAGCGAGCAGCGCCGGCTCGTTCCACTCACTAGAGGCAGCAAGAGTGCGAAACTCAATAGAATAATCCGTTATGGACCGTTCACCTTGGCATAAGGAAGCCAGGGCCCTAGAAGCCTCCCTACCAAAAACTGAACGGTCAAAAACCCGAATCATCTCCTCTTTAAAGTTCTGGAACTTGTTAGAGCAATCAGCCCTTGCCTCCCAGATAGCTGTGCCCCATTCTCGAGCCCGGCCAGTAAGGAGTGAAATGACGTAAGCAACCCGAGCTCTCTCTCTAGAGTATGTGTTGGGTTGGAGAGAGAACACAATCTCACACTGCGTGAGAAAGGAGCGGCACTCAGTGGGCTGCCCGGAGTAGCAAGGTGGGTTATTAACCCTAGGTTCTGGAGGCTCGGCAGGCCAGGAAGTAACAGGTGGCACGAGACGTAGACTCTGGAACTGTCCAGAGAGGTCGGAAACCTGAGCGGCCAGGTTCTCCACGGCATGGCGAGCAGCAGACAATTCCTGCTCGTGTCTGCCGAGCATGGCTCCTTGGATCTCGACGGCAGTGTAACGAGCGTCTGAAGTCGCTGGGTCCATTCCTTGGTCGGTTCCTTCTGTCATGCAGGTGAAAGAGGACCCAAAAGCGACTTGGCGAAAACAGAGTCTTTAATCCAGTAAAGTAAATACAATCAAAAAACACAACTTTCACTCGAAATGACGAGGACAAACTGGAGACTCGATCTTGAACAGCAGGTGAACAGCAGGTTGCCTCGGGAAGGCACTTGAACCAAACAGACTCAGACACCTGCTCACCACGCAGCATCTGAGGACAGCACGACACGACAGGGCGATACACAAACACAGCACGGTGAATTCTAGACAAGGAACCGACAGGACAGGAACGGAACACAAAGGAAGAAATAGGGACTCTAATCAGGGAAAAGGATCGGGAACAGGTGTGGGAAGACTAAATGATTGATTAGGGGAATAGGAACAGCTGGGAGCAGGAACGGAACGATAGAGAGAAGAGAGAGCGAGAGAGTGAGAGAGGGAGGGGGAGAGAGAGGGATAGAAAGAGGAAAAGAACCTAATAAGACCAGCAGAGGGAAACGAATAGAATGGGGAGCACAGGGACAAGACATGATAATAAATGACAAACATGACACAAACCATAATGCCACCGCCTCCATGCTTTACAGTTGGTATGAGGTTCTTCTGTTCAAAGGCAGTGTTCCGTTTTCCGTAAACATGGCGCCTGACATTGCGGCCAAACAACTCCACCTTTGACTCATCTGTCCAGAGTACATTGTTCCAGTAGTTTTGGTCTTCACCCAGATGTTGTCTGGCAAACGTCAGTTGTGTCTTGAAATTACTTTTTGAGAGCAAAGGCTTCTTCCTTCCTGACCTCCCATATAGGCCAAGTTTGTGCAGTCTCTTTCTGACTGTTAACTCATGCAGTTATACATTGATTGTGGCAAAAGAGGTTTGTAGATGCCTTGATGTTACCCCGGGGTTCTTAGGGACTTCTATGAGCATCTTTCGGTCAGCTCTTGGGCTAATTCTGGTGGGACGATCTGTCCTAGGTAGATTGCCAATGGTCATTTGTAGATGAGCTGTTGGACAGTGGAATGATGTACTTCAAATAGCTTGGAAATGGATTTGTAACCCCTCCCAGACTTTTACCAAACACCCATACGGTTAAGACCAAACCAGTTTCTAATATTTATGGAAAGCTGGACCCTCCCAATTTACTCTCAAATTATTTTCACCTATGTTGGTGCACTTGGATCTAATTTTAGCCATTTGATGTGATGGTAAAGGTAGGGGTGTACTAACTTTTTCTGCTTAAAAAAAATTCATTTTTGTTTATTTTAATTGCATAACTTTTTCAAAGTAACATTTTTTTGTGTGATTTGTTAAATTGGATCACCTTTATCAATGAATGTGGTTGGAATTTAGCTCAGATATCCATGTGTCCAAATATGTCAAATTTAAAAAAAGACCACTTTCAAGGGAGCGTACTTACTTTTTCACATGACTGTAGATAGCGGACTGCCAAATAAAATGAATCACCAAATCTGTCACAGTTTTGAATCTCTCAACAGCTAAGAGTAACCCATGTGTATTACAAACAAGAACCTACCATACAAACTTCAGAACATACAATAACATTCTGGAACATGAAGTACTTCTCAATATTGATAACTATGACAAGTAAAGTAATAATATCAATTTCATATATGTCTTTCTATACAATTATTATTTTTACCTAAATTCTTAAAATACAAATCCTTTATCTGTCGGACAGTATTTCTTTTGAATTTGACCTCAGCTGAGCATTGTTCAGTAACTGACCGTTTTGTTTAACTGTGGTACAGTGATGAGGTTTAACAGTGGTTATGTTCGTTCCAGCACTGGCAGTTGTTGTTGGTCTTGGCTCCACTGTTTCGTTTCTGCGTGAGTAAGTACAATGCCGTTCAGAGGATTCAATGAGCCCCCTCATACTCATGTTATCATAATGTAGCATCTTCATTGATTTAGCTGCATTTTTGAGTTAACCTACTCCACCTAACCATCGAAGCACAGGAGAAATGTTCATATTGAATTTGAAATGTACATTTTCTGCCGTCGATAACGGAAAGCATCTTCCCGTTTTCATATTGTAGTCTGTTATCATGGGATTCCAAGCACCTAGAGGTACAGTAGGGTGAGAAAAAGCTACAAATCCACTGTCTCACACTGGTAATTCAATTATTGCAGTTCTGTACCTCTGGTTCATTTTCCTCTCCCAGCCCTGTGGTTTGAGAGATGTGATTGGGCATGAACCCAAGTCAGCATACAGGATGGGCCACCATTTCGGCCCCAGCGCTTGTCATTACATTATCCCTTTGTCTTTCTGTCTGTGTGTTACTAAGATGCAGGGAACGGGTGGTGGTGTAGCAGTAACACACAGGTCAAAGTTCCCACAGAGCGGTGGTGAGGTTAGCCTGGAAGAGTGGATCATCAGCGCCATAGTGGGGACAAGGTAGCCACTGAGTGGAGCAGTCTCTCACTCACACACACACACACACACACACACACACACACACACACACACACACACACACACACACACACACACACACACACACACACACACACACACACACACACACACACACACACACACACACACACACACACACACAGAGCCAGGTAAGAGTGAGCTCTGCCTTCTGGCTTTACGGTGGTGACAGTATTAGCTGCTTGTCCATTCAGTCCTTTTGGTCTGTGACTACATCCTGGTGTGACTTCATGGGTTCCTTTTTAGAGGACACTGAGGACACAGCCTCCCGCTTCAACTAGAGCCACCCTGGCATACATATGGTTACAAACACACATGCACCACCCACACAACCTCTCACATGCACACGGGCATTCTAACACACACTGACACATCCACCTACACACATATCCCCCCTCTCTCTTACACACACACACACACACACACACACACACACACACACACACACACACACACACACACACACACACACACACACACACACACACACACACACACACACACACACACACACACACACACACACACACACACACGTTTTCTACCCCCCTCACATTAAGACACTGCTCTTCTGGAGCTGCTGCGGCTGAGGCTGCCTGCGCTGCTCTTGCGGGAAAGGCTGGGTGTCGTGGCGACCGAGAGGCTTGGTGTTGTGGCAACCGAAGGGGCGGGCTCGTTGGGGCAGCCATACTGCAGGAGGATGTCGGCACACTCCTGACTGCCAGCATAACGTGCCAATGTGACGGCCGTCTGCCCCTGGGCGTCCCGACACCTCACATCACTGCCATACTGCGACCAGGTAGAGAGAGAGAGAGGAAGGAGGATTAGGGAGAATGAGGGGGCAATAAGATTCAGTTGAAATTCGTAGTGAATAAAAAAACACATGTATAGCTGTTTATGTTCAAGTGTCACTTCTGTGTGATATCCACTGCACAGTTGAAGTGGCTCTTACATTTAAACTCAGTTTTCCTGACATTTAATCCTAGTAAACATTTGGTCAGTTAGGATCACCACTTTATTTTAAGAATGTGAAATGTCAGAATAATAGTAGAGAGATTGAATTATTTGAGTTTTTATTTCTTTCATCATATTCCCAGTGGATCAGAAGTTTACATAAACTCAATTGGTATTTGGTACCATTGCATTTAAATTGTTTAACTTGGGTCAAACGTTTTGGGTAGACTTCCACAAACTTCCCACAATTAAGTTGGGTGAACTTTGGTCCATTCCTCCTGACAGAGCTGGTGTAACAGAGTCAGGTTTGTAGGCCTCCTTGCTCGCACATGCTTTTTCAGTTCTGCCCACAAATGTTCTATAGGATTGAGGTCAGGGCTTTGTGATGGCCACTCCAATACCTTGACTTTGTTGTCTTTCAGCCATTTTGCCAAAACTTTGGAAGTATGCTTGGGGTCATTGTCCATTTGCGATCAAGCTTTAACTTCCTGACTGATGTCTTGAGATGTTGCTTCAATATATCCACTAGTTTTGCTTTCATCATGATGCCATCTGTTTTGGGAAGTGCACCAGTCCCTCCCGCAGCAAAGCACCCCCACAACATGATGCTGCCACCCTTGTGCTTCACGGTTGGGATGGTGTTCTTCAGCTTGCAAGCCTCCCCCTTTTTACTCCAAACATAATGATGGTCATTATGGCCAAACAGTTCTATTTTAGTTTCATCAGGCCAGAGGACATTGCTCCAAAAAGTACGATCTTTGTCCACATGTGCAGCTGCAAACCGTAGTCTGGCTTTTTTTATAGGACTCGTTTTACTGTTGATATAGATACTTTTGTACCTGTTTTCTCCAGCATCTTCACAAAGTCCTCTGCTGTTGTTCTGGGATTGATTTGCACTTTTCGCACCGAACTACGTTCATCTCTAGGAGACAGAATGCATCTCCTTCCTGAGCGGTATAACGGCTGTGTGGTCCAATGGTGTTTATACTTGCATACTATTGTTTGTACAGATAAACGTGGTACTTTCAGGTGTTTGGAAATTGCTCCCAAGGATGAACCAGACTTGTGGAGGTCAACAATTTTTTTTCTGAGGTCTTGGCTAATTTCTTTAGATTTTCCCATGATGTCAAGCAAAGAGGCACTGAGTTTGAAGGTAGGCCTTGAAACACATCCACAGGTACACCTCCAATTGACTCAAATGATGTAAATTATCAGAAGCTTCTAAAGTCATGACATCATTTTCTGGAATTTTCCAAGCTGTTTAAAGGCACAGTCAACTTAGTGTCTGTAAACCTCTGACCCACTGGAATTGTGATACAGTGAATTATAAGTGAAATAATCTGTCTGTAAACAATTGTTGGAAACATGTATTGTGTCATGCACAAAGTAGATGTCCTCACCAACTTGCCAAAACTATAGTTTGTTAACAAGAAATTTGTGGAGTGGTTGAAAAACAAGTTTCAATGACTCCAACCTAAATGTATGTAAACTTCCGACTTTAACTGTAAGTTATTTCTGCCATTCTTTGACTGTAGTGGCATGATGTCATGATGCCTCAAACCGAGAATGGATGAAAGACAAAAAAATGGAAAAGCAAGATGAAGAGATTATAGGAGGGACGCTCTCTCACCCAGACCAGCAGCTGGGTCATGACCACGTCGGCGAGCTGGCAGGCGGCGTGCAGCGCAGAGCAAGGCGGCCGGAGGGAGCCCTCCAGGGAAGGGCTGGGGGAGGCAGCAGGGGGGGGTGGAGAGAGGTGACTCCCTGGGGGAAGGGGGGCATTGATGTCATCCTTGGTGCTATGGGCCAGGAGAAGGAGCAGGCGGGGGAGGTCCCTCTCCATCACGGCCGCCAGCAGACTGGCTGACAGCGTGTTGACCTCTAACCCCTGACTGGAGGAGGGCAGGGCCAGCGGAGCCACAAACAACCTCTGCTCGTACTTGGCTCGGATCCATGACTCCCGCTCCTCTCTGGAACCAGAAACAGACACACATGGTGACAGAGACACAAGGACAGTTACAGAGACACGGTTACAAAGGGAACGAAGTGTGTGAATACAGGCAGGTGTATGTAGTCAGACACCTTCACATCTCCTATTTCTACTACTAGCTCTAGCACTTCTATCAACGCAACTGCCTCCTCTTCTACAACAACATCAACAACTACAACTAATACTGCAACTGCAGTCCAGCATGCTTGCCACTTATTTACACATTAAGTGTCCTATACTCTGTCCCCCAGTGTCTCTCTCCCCTGTCCCCCAGTCTTCACCGTGTGGCGTCGGGCGTGGGTTTTCTGCGGCCCAGCGTACGTCCCTCCCAGATGCTGTTGGCCAGGTGGTTGCCGATGGCACCCAACACCAGGGTGAGTTCTCTGGGCAGGTCGTCCAGGTCCAGAGAGCGGACACGGGACAGGTGGGTGCCCAGGTTCCTGTGGATTCCTGAACACTCAATGCAGATCAGAGCCCCCAGGTTCAGACTGGCCCATGTTGGGTCTGAGAGAGAAGACACAGTTAGGTCTGGGATCAGTCTATATAATAGACGAAAACGTGTACAGCTTTTAGTCCGGGTTGAAACTTCATGCATCGGATTAACAGAGAGCAAACAGAGATGGGATTAGAGTACCGGTCTTACAGTACAGTTTTATTCTGGGTTGAAACTGCATGAGTAGGATGTCTATGGGAGAAAGAGTGGAAGGATATGGAGAACGGAGGGGGTTCCACCCACACTGAAAACCAAGCTCAGTGACATCTGGAAGACGGATGAGGGACCAAGAAAGGAGAAAAAGCAGTAGAGCACGAAAGGAAAGAGAATAGAGAGATATTAAGAGCAGCACAGAGAGATACAACCATCCCTAATAAATGACTTACTAGGTGCTTCACAGTCCACACAGAGACTGTTGCCCTTGGCGTTACGGATAGCCTGCAGTGCCACAGCTTCACTCTGGCTGTTCTTACGAGCCTGGGGAACACACACACAATTAGTCTCTTCTCAGTGACAGCTGGTTTCCAACACAAACACTGTGCCAGACACAGATATTTTCTTGTAGTGTGTGTCTGTGTGTGTGTGTGTGTGTGCGTGCGTGCATTCATGCGTGTGTGTGTGCATGTGTGCGTATGTGTGTGTTCGTCTGCATCCTTGCCTTGTTCTTGCTGCTCTCACACAGCTGCAGGCTGGCCAGGATCTGGCTCTCGATGGCCGTCACCCAGGAGTCCCTCTCCTCCACACTCTGGGCCTCGAAGTGCCACGTCTGGCCCGTGCTCGACACGATCAGAAAGTCAAAGTTATCCTCGTCTGATGACAGAACACATACAGTACACAGACTTGTATTAGAGACAGTCAAATCATGACGTTTTCCCTGACCATGTGACCTGACCAGGAATACAACATTGGTTCCAATCAGGTCACACGGTCAGGATGAACTCATAACAAAGTACCACACTGTGGGTTCAGAGGGTTACGTCCTCCATCACAATGATGATTGATGGTGGATCTCCAAACAGAACGTACCTGCTAAGTAGACATCGGCATGCATTATTGCATTGCTGTCATGGTGGACAAATGCAGAAGTATGGAGTATACGGAGAGAAGTCTTTTACCGAATGGAGATACAGTGTGCTTTGTCTTAGAGACAGACTCAAGAGGCTGCTCAATAAAAGCAGACACTGACAGACAAGTTGACAAACTAAAAAGCAGAGAGTCAGACAGGATGAAAAGCATGGCTGACAGGCAGACAGAAACAGACAGACAAACAGGGCTGACAGACAGACAAGAGTTCCTCATTACCTGTCTTGTTTATGTTTCTTAAGCTACCAAAGCTTTTTAGTTTCCACATTTTGCGCTTTGCTACAGGGTAAGAGATTAGCAGATCAGACATCCCAGGGAAGCAGGGAGAGAGAGAGAGAATAAAGGAACACAGGAGGAAATGAGAGGAAGACAAAATAGATCAAAGTGATAAAGGCAGATATTTTGGAGAGAATAAGTAGAAATTCCAGCAGAAGGGCATAGACTGAGTTGAGACTAAGCTTTTTCTTTATACATCTGTTCAGTATTGACCCCTTTCTGATTCACTCCCAAAGTCTATATGGTGGCAGAATTCAATGTGCAATGCTCAGAGAGAAATGTAATGTGCAGAAAATATATGATTATCTGTTATGAGTAGGGAATCATCTGATCTCACATAAATTTATATCTGCAATGTTCTGAATGTTTCACCTCACTAAACCATGAATACACTGTGTTGGAAGCTTACCATCTGCTTGGCCAATGGCTACGTCTCCTTTCTGGTTCATGCTCTTCTTCCTGCGATGCTTCTTCCTGTCAACCATTGGGGAGGCTGGGCTTGTATCTTTATAGGAGGAGGGTCTGGACACCCCCTCGATGGCAGAGTCTGCCACAGTCACACAAGCACAGGAAATAAGTTTGTGCCATATGGTATAAAAGTTTTTAAAAACCGAATATCTACAATGACTCAAATAAGATTACACTAGTAAGTAAATTCAAAAGTGACAAAATAATTCACAGAGGACCAGGGTGGCGTACGTACCCATGCTTTGGGGCTTGTTAGAGAGAGTAGAGGGGCAGCGCTGCACCCCTCTGTTCCCCCCAGGAGACAACCCTCCTCCCGCCCCCTCATCTACGGGCAGGAGGTTACTACCACTACCAGGGACTATGGGGGAGAGAGCATCATAATTCAAAGAGATATTACATAAAGACACTCATGACAATTCAGTGATCAAACCAAATAATGTATAGATATTGTAATGTAGATCACACACAAAAAATGTAAAGTGCTTATTTCTGTTCTATGACATAAGTGAGAGAGATGGATGAAAGAAAGGTGTGAAGAAGAGCAAGTTACAGGGAGAATGAAAAACAGTGAGACACCAAGACGGCTAGAGCGAGGAGGCTCTAGATTAGGTTCAGAGATTATTGGCTGTCCTTTTGGAGCCTAGGGTGTGCCGAGTAGTCAGACAAAAACAAGTATGGACAATTTTCTGCATACGATTATGATCGTATGATTATGAGTATTTTTTGTAATTATCGGTGATTGGAAGAAAAAAAACATTTGAGTGCCAGCACACATCTTTCTCATGCTAGTCAGTCATGTGCAAGGTTCTACATGGTCTGAATAACTCAACTGGCTGGTTGTAAAGAGAAGGGTGGGTTGTACGTTGATCCTGCTGTATTTCTCCGTCCACTCCCTTCATAATTTCACCTAATCAGATTTCCTTCGGGCTGATCATTTACAGTGCATTCGGTAAGTATTCAGACGCCTTGACTTTTTCCACATTTTGTTACGTTACAATCTTATTCTAACATTAATTAAATATATGTTTTTTTCTCATCAATCTACACACTATACTCCATAATGACAAATTGAAAACAGATTTGTAGAAATGTTTGAACATTTATATAAAAAATAAAATACTTTTTCTTACCACTGAATGTGAATAAGGTATGTGAACCCTTCGGAATTACCTGGATTTCTGCATAAATTGGTCATCAAATGTTATCTGATCTTCATCTAAGTCACAACAATAGACAAACATAGTGTGCTTAAACTAATAACACAAATTATTGTATTTTTCTTGTCTATATTGAAATCATCATTTAAACATTCACAGTGTAGGTTGGGAAAAGTATGTGAACCCCTAGGCTAATGACTTCTCCAAAAGCTAATTGGAGTCAGGAGGCAGCTAACCTGGAGTCCAATCAATGAGACGAGATTGGAGATGTTGGTTAGAGCTGCCTTGCCCTATAAAAAAAACTATTCACAAGAAGCATTGCCTGATGTGAACCATGCCCCGAACAAAAGAGATCTCAGAAGACCTAAGATTAAGAATGTGTTGACTTGCATAACGCTGGTAAGAGTTATAAAAGTATCTCTAAAAGCCTTGATGTTCATCAGTCCACGGTAAGACAAACTGTCTATAAATGGAGAATGTTCAGCACTGTTGCTACTCTCCCTAGGAGTGGCTGTCCTGCAAAGATGACTGCAAGAGCACAGCGCAGATCTCAATGAGGTTAAGAAGAATCCTAGAGTGTCAGCTAAAGACTTACAGACATCTCTGGAGCATGCTAACATCTCTGTTGACGAGTCTACAATATGTAAAACACTAAACAAGAATGGTGTTCATGGGAGGACACCACGGAAGAAGCCACTGCTGTCTAAAAACAAACATTTCTGCACGTCGAAGGTTTGCAAAAGTGCACCTGGATGTTCCACAGCGTTACTGGCTAAATATTCAGTGGACAGATGAAAGTAAAGTTGAGTTTTTGGGAAGGAACACAACACTACGTTTGGAGAAAAAAAGGCACAGCACACCAACATCAAAACCTCATCCCAACTGTAAAGTATGGTGGAGGGAGCATCATGGTTTGGGGCTGCTTTTGCTGCCTCAGGGCCTGGACAGTTTGCAATCGTCGACGGGAAAATGAATTCCCAAGTTTATCAAGACATTTTGCAGGAGAATGTAAGGCTATCTGTCCGCCAATTGAAGCTCAACAGATGTTGGGTGATGCAACAGGACAACGACCCAAAACACAAAAGTAAATCAACAACAGAATGGGTCAAACAGAAGAAAATAGTCCTTCTGGAGTGTCCCAGTCAGAGTCCTAAACTTAACCAGATTGAGATGCTGTGGAGAGCAGTTCACACCAGACATCCCAAGAATATTGCTGAACTGAAACAGTTTTGTAAAGAGGAATGGTCTAATATTCCTCCTAACCGCTGTGCAGGTCTGATCCGCAACTACAGAACACTTTTGGTTGAGGTTATTGCTGCCAAACCAGTATTTAATCAAGGGTTCACATACTTTTCCCACCCTGCACTGTGAATGTTTACACGGTGTGTTCAATAAAGACAAATGTATAATTGTTTGTGTGTCATTAGTTTAAGCAGACTGTTTGTCTAATTGTTTTGAACTGGATGAAGATCAGATAACATTTTATTACCAATTTATGCAGAAATCCAGGTATTTTCAAAGGGTCGGCATACTTTTTCTTGCCACTGTAAGTATTCTGATCCTTTGTTATGAGAATCAAAATTGAGCTCAGGTGCATCCTGTTTCCATTGATCATGACTCCAATCAAGTTTCTACAACTTGATTGGAGTCCACCTGTGGTAAATTCAATTGATTGGACATGATTTGGAAAGGCACACACCTGTCTATATAAGGTCCTACAGTTGACAGTGCATGTCAGAGCAAATACCAAGCCATGAGGTCGACGGAATTGTCCGTAGAGCTCCTAGACAGGATTGTGTCGAGGCACAGATCTGGGGAAGGGTACCAAATAATTTCTACAGCATGAAGGTTCCCAAGAATACAGTGGCCTCCATCATTCTTAAATAGGAAAAGTTTGGAATCACCAAGATCACCTAGAGCTGGCCACCCAGCCGAATTGAGCAATCGGGGGGGAAAGGACCTAATGGTCACTCTGACAGGGCTCCAGAGTTCCTCTGTGGAGATGGAAGAACCTTCCAGAAGGGCAACCATCTCTGCAGCACTCCACCAATCAGGCCTTTATGGTAGTGTGGCCAGACTGAAGCCACACCTCAGTAAAAGGCACATGACAGCCCACTTGGAGTTTGCCACAAAGGGACCTAAAGACTCAGATCATGAGAAACAAGATTCTCTGGTCTGATGAAACCAGGATTGAACACTTTTGCCTGAATGCCTAGCCTGAATGCCTGAAACCTGGTAACATCCCTACGGTGAAGCATGGTGGTGGTAGCATCATGCTGTGGGAATGTTTTTCAGGGATCGGAAAGATGAACAGAGCAAAGTACAGAGAGATCCAAAACCTGCTTTTGGGCGCTCAGGACCTCAGACTGGGGCAAAGGTTCACCTTCCAACAGGACAATGGCTCTAAGCACACAGCCAAGACAACGCAGGAGTGGCTTCGGGACAAGTCTCTGAATGTCCTTGTGTGGATGAGTCAAAGCCCGGACTTGAACCAAATCTAACATCTCTGGAGACCTAAAAATAGCTGTGCAGCGACGCTCCCCATCCGACCTGACAGAGCTTGAGAGGATCTGCAGAAAAGAATGGGAGAAACTTCCCAAATACAAGTGTGTCAAGCTTGTAGCATCATCTCCAAGAACACTCAAGGCTGTAATCACTGCCAAAGGTGCTTCAACAAAGTACTGAGTAAAGGGTCTGAATACTTATGTATTTGTAATAGTTCAGTTTTTTATTTGTAATAAATTTGCAAACATTTCTAAAAACCTGTTTTGTCTTTGTCATTATGGGTAATGTGTGTAGATTGATGAGAAAAAAAAAACAATTTAATCAATTTTAGAATAAGGCTGTAAATTAACAATGTGGGAAAGGTCAAAGGGTCTGAATACTTTCTGAATGCACTGTAGATTGCTGTTGCATCCTACTAGAATAAATCACATGGCCAGGACGTTTACTATCAAGATATTAACATGCATAATATCAAACAAATGGGGCAAGGGTAGCGAAAAAGATGCCGATGCTCATTCTGACTGAGTGACAGCAAACTTGGCAGCCCACTGCAAGTTGAACACACACACACACACACACACACACACACACACACACACACACACACACACACACACACACACACACACACACACACACACACACACACACACACACACACACACACACACACACACACACACACACACACACCCCTACCGCGCGCTGCTTCTAATCTGCAGCGCTTTTGCAGTGAGTATTTTGCCAACATCTACTTAAAGCCTATTAAAACATGTTCTTTCCGATCGCGATTATCATCCAAATAGATCCGACTATCAACTGTCAATTTATGGATACGATTACAAATCCGAGTATGGCCATGTCGGCACACCCCTATTGGAGCTCCTCTCACCCGTGCTGGCCCCCTCAGGCCCCTGGACGTCTTTGACCAGGCCGTTGAGGCCGGGCGGAGGACGACAGGAAGGGACGGCACCAGCACGGGGCGGGCGTTTCCCTGGCACCTTCACAGTCACCCTCAGCAGGTCCATCTCTTTCCCATGGACATTCTGCATGTAGTCCTGTCAGGTCAGGGGGAAAGGCCAACCATTACAGCAGATATTTCAAACATATATAATGTTACTGTAGCATGGTCCAACCCATTCTGAGATTCAAAATAGTGTTCAGCAGGTTATACAAACTATAACAATGTAGCCAACTCAGGGATTCAATGAGATTCAATATCCAACCATATTCCAAAGTTTTTGTAATAGATCCAGAGGATTTTCCTGACTGGTCATGTGGAAGCTCTATCATAAATGTATGTCCCTGGTCAGCTCTTTATGTGTGTCAATACAAACAGCTGGAATATAGTGTAGCACTTAGTGTCAGTGCATTGACTCACGTTAACGCTGGAGTGATAAGAGAGCATGCCGTTGTTGGACAACGTGACGTATTTCTTCTTCCATTCCTTGTTGAGAGAGTTCCCACTGCGCTTCAGCAGGATGCTCTGGTGGAGGGAGACAGGGATGACGGACATAGGAGAGGAGACAAGGATAAGACACACATTCACACAAAATTCTCAAAGGTAAGTCAAATCCCTCTCCTAGCTCCATGATGTTAGTTCATTGTCTGTGATGAGCTCCTATAGACTCCTGTCAGTTCCTCTCTCTACAGAAGGGAGCATACAGCTCCTACAGGAATACTGTCTGTCTGTCACCTACCTGTTTGATGGGGATGGAGCGTCCACTACCCAGGTCTCCTATCTTACCGTCTGTACTCCTCCTCTCCGAGTCACTGCCCCTACGGCCCTGCAGACATGGCATAAGACAAACAACAAGAATAAGCAGGTAAAGAGAAAACAGAGAGAGAGGGAGAGAGAATGCTGTTCATCGACAACAGCTCAGCATTTAACTCTATAATACCCTCCAAACACGTCATTAAGCTCGAGATCCTGTGTTTCGACCCCGCCCTGTGCAACTGGGTCCTGGACTTGCTGACGAGTCGCCCCCAGGTGGTGAAGGTAGGAAACAACATCTCCAGCCGCTGATCCTCAACACTGGGGCCCCACAATGGTGCATTCTCAGTTCTCTCCTGTACTCCCTGTTCACCCATGACTGCATGGCCATGCACGCCTCCAACTCAATCATCAAGTTTGCAGACGACACTCCAGTGGTAGGCTTGATTTCCAACAATGACGAGACTGCCTACAGGGAGGAGGTGAGGGCCCTCAGAGTGTGGTGTCAGGAAAATAACCTCCCACTCAATGTCAACAAAACAAAGGAGATGATCGTGGACTTTAGGAAACAGCAGAGGGGGTATCCCCCTATCCACATCGACGGGACAGTAGTGGAGAGGGTAGTAAGTTTTAAGTTCCTCGGCGTACACATCACAGACAAACTGAATTGGTCCACCCACACAGACAGCATCGTGAAGAAGGCGCAGCAGCGCCTCTTCAACCTCAGGAGGCTGAAGAAACTTGGCTTGTCACCAAAAGCACTCACAAACTTCTACAGATGCACAATCGAGAGCATCCTGGCGGGCTGTATCACCGCCTGATACGGCAACTGCTCCGCCCACAACCGTAAGGCTCTCCAGAGGGTAGTGAGGTCTGCACAACGCATCACCGGGGGCAAACTACCTGCCCTCCAGGACACCTACACCACCCGATGTCACAGGAAGGTCATAAAGATCATCAAGGACAACAACCACCCGAGCCACTGCCTGTTCACCCCGCTATCATCCAGAAGGCGAGGTCAGTACAGGTGCATCAAAGCGGGGACCGAGAGACTGAAAAACAGCTTCTATCTCAAGGCCATCAGACTGTTAAACAGCCATCACTAACATTGAGTGGCTTCTGCCAACATACTGACTCATCTCTAGCCACTTTAATAATTAAGAATTCGATTAAATAAATGTATCACTTGCTACTTTAAACAATGACACTTTATATAATGTTTACATACCCTACATTACTCATATGTACAGTATATCACAAAAGTGAGTACATCCCTCACATTTTTGTAAATATTTGAGTATATCTTCTTATGTGACAACACTGAAGAAATGACCCTTTGCTACAATGTAAAGTAGTGAGTGCACAGCTTGTATAACAGTGTAAATTTGCTGTCCCCTCAAAATAACTCAACACACAGCCATTAATGTCTAAACCACTGGCAACAAAAGTGAGTACACCCCGAAGTGAAAATTGGGCCCAAAGTGTCAATATTTTGTGTGGCCACCATCATTTTCCAGCACTGCCTTAACCCTCTTGGGCATGGAGTTCACCAGAGCCTCACAGGTTGCCACTGGAGTCCTCTTCCACTCCTCCATGACGACATCACGGAGCTGGTGGATGTTAGAGACCTTGCACTCCTCCACCTTCCGTTTGAGGATGCCCCACAGATGCTCAATAGGGTTTAGGTCTGGAGACATGCTTGGCCAGTCCATCACCTTTACCCTCAGCTTCTTTAGCAAGGACATGGTTCCAGTAATCCATGTCCTTAGTCTGCTTGTCTTCAGCAAACTGTTTGCGGGCTTTCTTGTGCATCATCTTTAGAAGAGGCTTCCTTCTGGGACGGCAGCCATGCAGACCAATTTGATGCAGTGTACGGCGTATGGTCTGAGCACTGACAGGTTGACCCCCCCACCCCTTCAACCTCTGCAGCAATGCTAGCAGCACTCATATGTCTATTTCCCAAAGACAACCTCTGGATATGACGCTGAGCACGTGCACTCAACTTCTTTGGCCGACCATGGCGAGGCCTGTTCTGAGTGGAACCTGTCCAGTTAAACCGCTGTATGGTCTTGGCCACCGTGCTGCAGCTTAGTTTCAGGGTCTTGGCAATCTTCTTATAGCCCAGACCATCTTTATGTAGAGCAACAATTCTTTTTTTCAGATCCTCAGAGAGTTCTTTGCATTGAGGTGCCATGTTGAACTTCCAGTGACCAGTCAGTATGAGGGAGTGTGAGAGTGATGACACCAAATTTAACACACCTGCTTCCCAATCACACCTGAGACCTTGAAACACTAATGAGTCACATGACACCGGGGAGGGAAAATGGCTAATGGACATTTTCACTTAGGGGTGTACTTACTTTTGTTGCCAGCAGTTTAGACATTAATGGCTGTGTGTTGAGTTATTTTGAGGGGACAGAAAATCTACACTGTTATACAAGCTACATGCACTGCGCGCGGCCCGCCACAGGAGTCACTAGTGTGCGATGAGACAAGGATATCCCTGCCTGCCAAACCCTCCCTAACCCCGGACAACGCTGGGCCAATTGTGCTTCGCCCCATGAGCCTCCTGGTCGCGGCCAGCTGCGGCAGAGCCTGGGCTCGAACCCAGAATCTCTGGTGGCACATCTAGCACTGCGATGCAGTGCCTTGACCACTGCGCCCTCCGGAAGGTCCTCATCCATACATTTCTATGTATATATTCTTATTCATTCCTTTATACTTATGTGTATAAGGTAGTTGTTGTGAAATTGTTAGATTACTTGTTAGATATTACTGTATGGTTGGGAACTAGAAGCACAAGCATTTCGCTACACTCAAATTAACATCTGCTAACCATGTGTATGTGACAAATCAAATTTGATTTGATTTGGGGGAAAGAAAGAAAGAAAGAAAGAAAGAAAGAAAGAGAGATAACTATTATACAGACAGAGAGTGAAGGAAAAAGCACAAAATAGGGACTATAATCCATGAAGAGAGCTAAAATTGGGACTATAATCGACGAAGAGAGCTAAAATTGGGACTATAATCCATGAAGAGAGCTAAAATTGGGACTATAATCCACGAAGAGAGCTAAAATTGGGACTATAATCCATGAAGAGAGCTAAAATTGGGACTATAATCCATGAAGAGAGCTAACATTGGGACTATAATCCATGAAGAGAGCTAAAATTGGGACTATAATCCATGAAGAGAGCTAACATTGGGACTATAATCCATGAAGAGAGCTAAAATTGGGACTATAATCCATGAAGAGAGCTAACATTGGGACTATAATCCATGAAGAGTGCTAACATTGGGACTATAATCCATGAAGAGCTAACATTGGGACTATAAGCTAAATAAAATTGGGACTATAATCCATGAAGAGAGCTAAAATTGGGACTATAATCCATGAAGAGAGCTAACATTGGGACTATAATCCATGAAGAGAGCTAAAATTGGGACTATAATCCATGAAGAGAGCTAAAATTGGGACTATAATCCATGAAGAGAGCTAAAATAGGGACTATAATCCATGAAGAGAGCTAAATTGGGACTATAATCCATGAAGAGAGCTAAAATTGGGACTATAATCCATGAAGAGAGCTAAAATAGGGACTATAATCCATGAAGAGAGCTAAAATTGGGACTATAATCCATGAAGAGAGATTGGGACTATAATCCATGAAGAGAGCTAAAATAGGGACTATAATCCATGAAGAGAGCTAAAATAGGGACTATAATCCATGAAGAGAGCTAACATTGGGACTATAATCCATGAAGAGAGCTAACATTGGGACTATAATCCATGAAGAGAGCTAAATTTGGGACTATAATCCATGAAGAGAGCTAAATTTGGGACTATAATCCATGAAGAGAGCTAAAATAGGGACTATAATCCATGAAGAGAGCTAAATTTGGGACTATAATCCATGAAGAGAGCTAAAATGGGACTATAATCCATGAAGAGAGTTAAATTTGGGACTATAATCCATGAAGAGAGCTAAATTTGGGACTATAATCCATGAAGAGAGCTGAAAAGATTACATTTCAAAGAAAGCCCAGGGGACCTGAGAGAGGGTTATGGATGGGTGAATGAGGAATCTAAAACAGTAAAAGTGTGTGTTTGTGGTTGGTTGGTATGTTACCGTGAAGCGGGAGCCAGTGCGTCGCCGTGGTGCACTGCGGACAGATCCTGGGGTGGCGCTGCCCAGCCTCTCCCCCCCTGCTGCCCCACCGATTCTCCTTATGACTGATCACTGGGGTGGCGCTGCCCAGCCTCTCCCCCCCTGCTGCCCCACCGATCTCCTTATGACTGATCACTGGGGTGGAGGGCAGAGAGGACGAGTAGTCACTGCTCTGACCACCATTACTGGCCTGAGAGAGAGAAACAAAAACAAAGAAACAGAAAGAGTGACAGACAACAAAAAGGACAAAAGAGAGAGAGATTACAGAGGGCAAAGACAGCTGAATATGTGGAAAAATCTGGAAACAAAATCTATAAATCTAAATTAACACTGATCTGTACACTCCTGTCCAACATTACCATCCTATTGATTTGGACCAGTGTCTTATCTCCAATATGAAGGACTGGATGCCAGAGCTGCTGCTGTACCTGACCAGGGAAGACTCCTGACAATGGGGTAGAGCCTCCAGAGTGACTGGGGGAGTTGGGCAGGGATTTACAGGAGGCCAGTAGAGCTGCCTGCTTCTTCACTGCCATGATCTTCTGGGCAGCTGTGGTAAGTAGAGGGAGGACAAAAACAAACATTACCCTTCTTAGACAGTCATCTTTCTAATCTAGATTTCAAGACTAGTCATTCAACTGAGACTGCTCTTCTCTGTATCACGGAGGCGCTCCGCACTGCTAAAGCTAACTCTCTCTCCTCTGCTCTCATCCTTCTAGACCTATCGGCTGCCTTCGATACTGTGAACCATCAGATCCTCCTCTCCACCCTCTCCGAGTTGGGCATCTCCGGCGCGGCCCACGCTTGGATTGCGTCCTACCTGACAGGTCGCTCCTACCAGGTGGCGTGGCGAGAATCTGTCTCCTCACCACGCGCTCTCACCACTGGTGTCCCCCAGGGCTCTGTTCTAGGCCCTCTCCTATTCTCGCTATACACCAAGTCACTTGGCTCTGTCATAACCTCACATGGTCTCTCCTATCATTGCTATGCAGACGACACACAATTAATCTTCTCCTTTCCCCCTTCTGATGACCAGGTGGCGAATCGCATCTCTGCATGTCTGGCAGACATATCAGTGTGGATGACGGATCACCACCTCAAGCTGAACCTCGGCAAGACGGAGCTGCTCTTCCTCCCGGGGAAGGACTGCCCGTTCCATGATCTCGCCATCACGGTTGACAACTCCATTGTGTCCTCCTCCCAGAGCGCTAAGAACCTTGGCGTGATCCTGGACAACACCCTGTCGTTCTCAACTAACATCAAGGCGGAGGCCCGTTCCTGTAGGTTCATGCTCTACAACATCCGTAGAGTACGACCCTGCCTCACACAGGAAGCGGCGCAGGTCCTAATCCAGGCACTTGTCATCTCCCGTCTGGATTACTGCAACTCGCTGTTGGCTGGGCTCCCTGCCTGTGCCATTAAACCCCTACAACTCATCCAGAACGCCGCAGCCCATCTGGTGTTCAACCTTCCCAAGTTCTCTCACGTCACCCCGCTCCTCCGCTCTCTCCACTGGCTTCCAGTTGAAGCTCGCATCCGCTACAAGACCATGGTGCTTGCCTACGGAGCTGTGAGGGGAACGGCACCTCAGGACCTCCAGCCTCTGATCAGGCCCTACACCCAAACAAGGGCACTGCGTTCATCCACCTCTGGCCTGCTCGCCTCCCTACCACTGAGGAAGTACAGTTCCCGCTCAGCCCAGTCACAACTGTTCGCTGCTCTGGCCCCCCAATGGTGGAACAAACTCCCTCACGACGCCAGGACAGCGGAGTCAATCACCACCTTCCGGAGACACCTGAAACCCCAACCCTTTAAGGAATACCTAGGATAGGATAAGTAATCCTTCTCACCCCCCCCTTTAAGATTTAGATGCACTATTGTAAAGTGACTGTTCCACTGGATGTCATAAGGTGAATGCACCAATTTGTAAGTCGCTCTGGATAAGAGCGTCTGCTAAATGACTTAAATGTAATGTAAATGTAGATGCTGATATAATAATAATGAATGTGAAATTAATTCAAATTGGTTTATTGATTCAAATTCCAGCTACATTGTACTGAAACAACAGAAAAAAAGGAGCAGTGTGTGTGTGTGTGTGTGTGTGTGTGTGTGTGTGTGTGTGTGTGTGTGTGTGTGTGTGTGTGTGTGTGTGTGTGTGTGTGTGTGTGTGTGTGTGTGTGTGTGTGTGTGTGTGTGTCCTCACCCTCGGTGAAGACGCGGTTGACGTTGAGGCCATAGGTAGCGCAGGTCTCGTAGTAGGTACAGCGCCTGACGTCTGAACACAGCTGTCTAGCCCTGGCGTCCTCTATCACCCGAGGGTTGGTGCTGGTGATTTTATCTGGAGGAAGGAGGAACTACATCAACTACATCCTATTAGAAACCTTAATAAACATTTAGAAACCCATACAGATGTTATATTTAGTATAATATAGAGCAGGGTTTCTCAAACTATGGGTCGGGACCCAAAGTGGGCCCTGGACATGTTAGAGGTGGGCATCAAGTTATGAGAATGCATCTTTAGGATGATTTGGGTCACGGGAGGACAGTCAATTCCTCATTTGGGTCTCGAGCTGAAAATGTTTGCTCACCCCTGTCATAGAGAGTTTGTATGGGTGGAGTCTTACCCTGGGTTCCTACCACTATGAAGGGGATCTCAGCGATGTTGCGGTGGATGCCAAGCTCGCTGTAGTTCCTGTACACTTCCTGGAAACTGGCCTCATTCTCCAGACTGAAGACCAGGATGACCCCGTCCACCCAGCTAGCCATCTGGAGATGAGGGGAGAGGGGAGCGTAAAGGAGGTAATAGGGAACAAATGGGGAGAGAACAAGTGAAAGAGAGAGTTGTCAGAGGAGAACATAAAAATAACAGGTGAGAAGAGTTAAACAGTCCAACGTGTCAGAGTGAACTCCTGTCAACTCTACTCATCAGTCTGCAGTCAGTAAAGCCTTCACCTACCTGTGCATCCGGGGGTCCTGTCTCCTCCCTGATCAGCAAAATGTGACTGTTGCCATCAACAAGTACCTCCTTCTTATACCTTCCCCCTGATAGAGAAAGAAAGAATGAAATTAAGAAAGAGAGAGAGAGAAGCCCTATGTGATACAGTCGTATTTTCTTTACAGGAATGCTTTAAGGCTTAAGTACAAGGTATGATGTCAAACCAGTGTTAATTTCGTCAACAAAAATAATGACGTAAATATTAGTCAAACACCTATTTTTCAGTGGCAGTTGACGAGACTATAACTGACTAAATAGACTCAGAAATATATAAAATATGAATAAATATGAATAATAAAACGAGACAAAAATATCTCTGTGACAAAAATCTGACTAGTAAATGGACTGGACAAGAGTTTTTGGAGAGATTGAGAGCTTTCAGTGTTATTTGTAGGGTCCAATGAAAAGCATACATACATGACATAATTGTAAGGCTTTTCCATTGTAAAGTTGCAATGCTTTTATTGGAGGAAAGTAAATACCATGTCCAGGTCATTCACAAGTCACCTCTCTGCCCAGCAACCGTTTTCCAATCTGGCGGCAACAAATCATTGATGCAAATAAGGCACACGCCTTGGCATCTCTCCCGGTGGTACATGCTCCCGGTAGAAGAAGGGGCAATGTTTGGAGCCACTTTACTTATCGTGTTAATTCAAACAAGACCGAATGCAACGTCTTAATTTACCTTTTAGTAATTTAGCAGATGCTCTTATCCAGAGCGACTTACAGTAAGTGCATTCACCTTAAGATAGCTAGGTGGAAGACAGAGTTTGCACCCTCAAGCTAATGCGGAAAAATACTACCAACCTCAAGAGACATCTGAAAGTGCATCATCTCAATATATATGCTCAGGTAATGACATATTAATAATGCTAGCTAGTTAGTTTGCAGCAACCTATCACACCTGTACTTATGACAGAACTTTGATTACATTATAGCTACAGTATGTCAAGGGGTGTTTGCCAATTTGCCTGTTGGGAAGATAATTTCGGGATAGGATGTTATGCAGAACAATATGTTGGTAGGACAAGGCTAAGTATGTTTGTGCACATGGAAGTCAGTGATTTATGTTTACTAGGTTAATGAGGCAATGGAAATGTGATGTGACTAAAATAAATGGCATTTATACTTGACTAAAATGGCCCACTGTTTTTAGCATTTTGACAATAACCAGACTAAATCATTATTCAAATGACCAAAATTTGACTAAGACTTCATTATATTTTAGTCAAAATTATTAAGACAAGGCTAAATCTAAAAAAAAGAGTGCCAAAATGAAAACTGTCAAACTCACCTTCTGGGTTCTCCAGGGGCTGGTAGCTGCCGCTCATGTGTCTGTGGACCAGGGCTGACTTCCCACTGCGGAGACCTCCCAACACCCCCTGGACACATAGTCAGAAGGATATATCACCCCACTCTTTCTAATAGTGACATGTTTATCATAATCTACAACAACTACTTCTATTTACTACAATTATCATCAAGTATTCCATTATTAGACACTGTCACTGTCGTTGTCTCTGTTGAAGCAGAAACAAGACTACACCTATTTCCTATTCCAGCGGTATGACAACAGCAATCACTCTCACCAGACGGAGCTCTTGGACGGTTCGACTGAAGGTCCATTCTTGACTGTTACCGCAAGCCGCTGTGAACACACAGAGAGAGGGAAAGAGAGAGAGAGAGAGAGAGACTGATTAAAACATAAGGTCAATGTTGTGATCACGTGTTCCCTCTCCCTTTCTGCCTCCTGTCTACGGCCGGCTTAGAACAGGGGAAACTTTCACAGTCACCGGCCGTCTCGCTCTACAGCACTCTGAAGCTGTGAGGAATGCCGTGCCGTGCCGTCCTTAGTGTGTGTGGCCCCATACGTGCCCTGTCGCAGGTCCAGATGGCATAGACTACAGAGTTAGGTGAGGGGGGAGACGGAGAAAAGGAGCGAGGGAATGAGGTAGAGCCGCAAAGGACGAGTGCAAATTAATTGCACAGGCTCAGTAGTGAGGCTCAAGTTCATTAGCAGCTCTGTGGACGCAGCCTGAGTGAGAGTGCAAGTGTGTGTGTGTGTGTGTGTGTGTGTGTGTGTGTGTGTGTGTGTGTGTGTGTGTGTGTGTGTGTGTGTGTGTGTGTGTGTGTGTGTGTGTGTGTGTGTGTGTGTGTGTGTGTGTGTGTGTGTGTGTGTGTGTGTGTGTGTGTTTGTTTGTGTACATGTGTGTGTGTACGTATGTGTGCCTGAGCGTGTATGTGAAATGATTACCAAACAATCTCTATGTGTTTTATTCATCCAAAATTCCAATACAAGCCTCAGTAGATTTCACCATCATTTAGATGCTGCGCAGCAAGCTGAAAATGGGATGTAGAGAGAGAGAGAGAGAGAGAGAGAGAGAGAGAGAGAGAGAGAGAGAGAGAGAGAGAGAGAGAGAGAGAGAGAGAGAGAGAGAGAGAGAGAGAGAGAGAGAGAGAGAGAGAGAGAGAGAGAACATTTCTGTGTCTACAGTGGAATGAGAATTTGGATATCCTCCAAGCATCATAATTACTGGGTACCTGTTATTTCACTGCATCGCCCAGAGGTGTTCAATAATATCTGAAAAGCACAGACAGGGGTCCTCACGACAGGTGACTGCCAATGAGTTGAGACTTTTATTGAAGTCACCAAATTTTCTATCTATATACTACTGCAATAGCCATCACACAGAAAAGAGTGAGGTGGAGAACACCCTATGCTCACATGGGGGCCAACAGGATTAAGTCAAGTCACACTACTGCATAGCAGAGTGGAAGAGGACTAGTAGGTACTGTAATATCCTGGAAGTGGCTGCCAGTACCATTCCCCATTGTGACAGAGTCCATCAATAACAGTTGCATTTTAGTCATTTAGCAAGACAGTCTTATCCAGAGAGTCTTACAGTAGTGAGTGCATACATTTTCAGATATTTTTGTACTGGTCCCCCTGTGGGAATCTAACCCACAACCCTGGCATTGCAAGCACCATGCTCTACCAACAGCCACACAGGACCTAAGAGTGCATTTGTTCAGATGTTGACCTGAAGACTAATGGACATAATGTACAGTAGAGCACGCATGTAGAATGAATGTGAAATTCCTTTACAAGGTTTGTGCATCTCAAATGGCACCCTATTCCCTATATAATGCACTATACAGGGAATGGGGTGCAATTTGGCACTCAGAACCACATGTAATCGATGTGAATAACCAGTGTGAAATGGCTAGCTAGTTAGCGGGGTGCGCGCTAATAGTGTTTCAATCGGTGACGTCACTCGCTCTGAGACCTTGAAGTAGATATTTTCCGTGCTCTGCAAGGGCCGTGTCTTTTGTGGAGTGATAGGTAATGATGCTTCGGGGGTGTCAGTTGTTGATGTGTGAAGAGGGTCCCTGGTTCGAGCCCAGGTAGGGGCGAGGAGAGGGATGTTAGGAAAACTGTTACATTGATGCTGTAGACCCGGATCGCAGGTTGCTGCGGAAAAGGAAGAGGTCAGGGGGAGGTCAGGGGAGTGAGTGTAACCGGTGTGAAATGGCTCGATAGTTAGCGGGGTGTGCAATAATAGTGTTTCAATCGGTGACGTCACACGCTCTAAGACCTTGAAGTAGTTGTTTCCTTTGCTCTGCTGTGGAGCAATAGGTAACGATGCTTCGAGGGTGTCAGTTGTTGATGTGTGCAGAGGGTCCCTTGTTCAAGCCCAGGTAGGGGCGAGGAGAGGGGTGGAAAGAAAACTGTTACAAACACAACACAGGGTTAGACTGCATGGGGGAAGAAGGAAAACTCCACACCTAACTATACTTAACAAAAATCTTACAGCAACATGTAAAGTGTTGGTCACATGTTTCATGGGCTGAAATAAAAGATCCCAGAAATGTTCCATACGCACAAAAAACTTATTTCTGTCAAATTGTGTGCACAAATGTATTTACATCCCTGGTTAGTGAGCATTATTTCTTTGCCAATATAATCCATCCACCTGACAGGTGTGGCATATCAAGAAGCTGATTAAACAGCATGATCATTACAGAGGTGCACCTTGTGCTGGGAACAATTAAAGGCCACTAACATGTGCAGTTTGGTCACACAACACAATGCCACAGATGTCTCAAGTTTTGAGGAAACGTGCAAATGGCATGCTGACTACAGGAATGTCCACCAGAGCTGTTGCCAGAGAATTTAATGTTTATTTCTCTACCATAAGCCGCCTCCAACGTTGTTTTAGAGAATTTGGTAGTACGTCCAACCGGCCTCACAACCGCAGACCACTTTTAACCACGCCAGCCCAGGACCTCCACATCTGGCTTCTTCACCAGCGGGATGGTCTGAGACGAGCCACCCGGACAGCTGATTGAACTGTGGGTTTGCACAACCAAAAAATTTCTGCACAAACTGTCAGAAAGCGTCTCAGGGAAGCTCATCTGCGTGCTCGTCGTCCTCACCAGGGTCTTGACCTGACTGAGGTTCGGCGTTGTAACCAAATTCAGTTACCAAATGCTCACCTTCGATGGCCACTGGCACGCTGGAGAAGTGTGCTCTTCACGGATGAATCCCGGTTTCAACTGTACCAGGCAGATGGCAGAAAGCTTGTATGGCATCATGTGGGCGAGCAGTTTGCTGATGTCAAGGTTCTGAATAGAGTTCCTCGCGGTGGGGTTATGGTATGTGCAGTCATAAGCTATGAACAACGAACACAATTCAGTGTAGTTTCAATGTATGGAATCACTTGGGAAATGTTGGATTTTAGGTCAACTTCCCCTTTAAATAAGACTGAAATTATGGATGGAAAATAAAAGCTTCAAAAGATTAACAAGCTGATTCATTCTGCAGGGCTGAAGATACACACACATATGCTTGTACATGGACACACACACATATGCTTGTACATGGACACACACACACACACACAACGTATATAAGTCTCCAATTGCGGACAAATTCTTGATTTGGGCAACAGGCAGCATCTTTTACACACACACACACACGCACACACGCACACACACAGCCATATAAATGATGACACTGCCTCATTCAAAAGGGCCTTTGGAGGTCTGAGTAAAGCAGTGTTGAAGTCAACTCCAGTCAGACAGTATGATCCTTTCAGACACTGAATCCTCTCTGTGGGGACACACCAGAAGTGAGGGAGTCTCCACAGACACATTATATACTGCCTGTGCTTTGCTGTGTGCACCGGCCACACCTCAGTGACAATACGGTAACACAGCCACCACTTCATTCCACTCTTGCTCTCAGGGGAGATTACATTTAAACAAAACCCTGGTACCCTTCCCAACCCCCGCCGGACAATTTCTGTCTGTCTGTATGTCTATTGGTCTCTCCCGCTCTCCACCCCCCACTCTTTAACCCCCCCCCAGCGTCATATCGCCGACCAAATAGCATCTCTTGCCGCTTGTTGTTGCCATGGCAACCCTTCTTCCAGAAACTGCCTGGCTCTCAGCACAATAAATTCTCTCATACATACAGCGGTGTGTGTGTTTGAGCACATTTACACAATTGTAAATCACACATACTATATTTATTAATATTGATGATATGGATATAAAACAGACATGATATTTACTGAGTTAACAAAATACAATTAAAACACTGAAAATCTCCCCAAATGTTTATTTTCATTAGTTATTACTTTACCCCAACTCTGATTGATATTTTGCAATCAAATATTTTGCAATCAAACTGAAATGCCCCCCAAAATGTCAATGGCTATTGATCTCTTGTTCACCCAATCCCAATGTGGAGTCATTGAGTTAATCGGTTTCATTTGGATGTTGATTAACTCTGCAAGCAGAGCAGGAAGGATCCCCTTCCGTCCTCCCTTCCTCCCTCACCCCCTGCCCCCTCACTCCTTCCCTCAGAAGAACACAGCTCTGTGTACTCCCACCCTTAATTATTCATGTCCCACTTACTCCTGACAAATTATTCAGCACTTACACCAATTCTACATACTCCTTCATCACACACGTCTACAACAGCATATTCGCAAATATAGTGAAATCTGAATATTTGATTACCATGGGTTATCTCATGTTATCTTGTGACTGCTTCTAGTTGGAGAGAAATTTAGGCCAAGTAGGTTTTCATTGGCGGAAGCATTACTCTTGGGAGCAGGTGAAGCATATGCAGGTTGTCCTCTCTCGTTATTCAACCTTTTTCATGCCTAACACCCAACAGGACCTATGAGTGGATGTGCTCATTTTACTGTATCACATGAATGCATCATCATTTAAGTGATATCTTCTACATTATATCCAGTATGTGACTGTGTGAACTGATTATAATGTATCATGCAATTTCCCCATTGGAATTCCAATTCTCTCTGAGGGTCCATCGAGGCATAGTGGCCATCCAATAAGATATTTTATGACCAAGATGCATCACATGGCACCCTATTCCCTATGTAGTGTATTACTTTTGACCAGGCCCCATAGAGCTCTGGTCAAAGGTAGTGCACTATAAAGGGAATAGGGTGGGTGCCATATTGGACACAGCCCAAGGCTTGCCCTCTCACTTCAAGGTCTTCAACCTCCTTTTCTTCACCACATCCTTGCACAGTGCATCCTGACCTACAGTGTGTGGTTTTCCGGCCATACGGACTGATGATGGACAACCATCTAGAATGAGACCACAGTGCACGAGCACCTGCTCACTGCACTAGCATTATGTAAACCATTAGAGTAAAATGGTATGGCAAAATAATAATCCAGCCTCCAGTTGTGAAAAGTCTGAAATGGAATGGGAAGGGCAGCTAGCCCTAGTGGGGGGGAATGTGTTTAGGTGGGTAAGGGTATCTTACCTTCCTCCTCACTAGAACCCCTCTGAATGGGCGTGTAGATAGGGGGCGCTGTGTTGGAGCAGGGAGGCGCAGGCGTACTTTTTGTGAAGATGCCGCTGATGAACTTGAGCATCTTGCGGTCACGGGCGGGGGGACGCTGGGTGGTACCCCCCTGGCTCTGGCTGTCCTTCCCCTTCTTCAGGTCCTCAGAGAGGGAATGCAGGTCACTATTGTCCAGAGTGCGGCTCTTGCCCTTCCTCGGTGGCTTGGATATCTGAGGGGTGGGTTGGGCTGGCAGGGAGGTTGAGCCTGTCTTCATCCTGTCCCCTCTGGGGCTTTCCCTGGTCACCATGTCCGTAAACCCCCCCCCTACGGGGGCTCCCTGGCGAAGGAGGGTGGACCTGCCATCACTGTCCGCCCAGGACGCCCGGTATGGTCCTAGAGAGGCCACAGCAGCTGTCATGGGAGACCGGTCCCCTATGCGGTTGTCTTTGCGGTCCAGACTCTTGGCGGATGGAGGCATACTCTGATTGGCTTCCCTCAATTCCCGCCGGCTTACAGCCCCGCCCCCGGCATGTGACCTCATGAGGACCTCGGGTCTCTGGGTGAACCTGGGCGGTACGGTGATGGGCATGCTGCCCCGAGAGAGGGTGTTGCTTGCGTCGCCCATCCCTTCCTCGCACCTTGGGAACAGCATGGGTGGCTCCCTATAGAGCTCTGTTTTAGGGCGGGTTCCCTCTCTCCTCAGCCCTCCCACTGAGGGGACATCTGACACACCTGCAAGTCCTTTCACTTTGTCTTTCACATTCTTCGGTAAGAGGGGAGACTCCTTGCTCTTAGTCTCCAACGTGACATCTTTTGAGGAGCCTGGACCACGACTCTCTCGCTCCTTTATCTCAGGCTTCTCCCGCTCCTGTACAGGTCCCCCAAAGCTAACGTACTCCTGCTCCTCTTCCTCCATCTCTGTGTTCCCCTCTCCCTTCACCTCGACACATGCATGTCCTCCCTCATCCTGAGTGGTCCTGCTCAGCTCCTCATCCTCTGGGCCCTCCACTCCTGCTCTCCCCAGAGCAAGGGTCCGTTGTGGCTGGGGCCCGATTGAAACTCCATCACCCCCCACGGCCTCGACCTTGACCAGGGTAAGGGAGATAAGGTAGGTGGTGCGTCTCTGTAGGGTGCCCGCGTGGCTCATGGGGGCGGCAGGCTGGAAGACAGGCAGACCAACCTCAGCGGAGTGGCAGCACCCTCGCTGTGACCCAGACAGACCCACAGGAAACCGGCATAGCAACCCACAGCCGGAGGCTTCACCACGGAGACAATAGCCAGGCCAGACACCAGTCAGATGGTACTGCCAAACTGCCTGGCGTATGGATACATCTGATGTGGGTGAATGGTAACTTTGTCAAGAGGTGGTTGGAGTCTTCCTAGATTGCTTCTTCAGGCTTCTGAACCCATGACGTGAAAACTCAAGAGTCAGCACAAGCGAGACAGAGAATCACATCTAAGGTATCTTGAATTAGTGGAGCATACTTTTAACAAGGCTAAGTTACTGAATTAAGTCTAGACTAGTTTTTATTTGAATCTTTCCTGTAATCCTCTCTTCACCTCCTCTTTGCTGATCTGTAAAGACTGCTGCCACTGGACTGCTCCATGGGTTCATTCACAATCCTCCCTTTCTCGTTCCCTCCCTCTCTCCATACGCAAGATTCATCTACAGCCCAAAGCCAGGGATCTGAGATTGCTTTCCACGATCTTGATGTTTGAGACTGGGTATTCTGGAATTATGATAGAGCCAACAAATGAGCTTGGTCCATTTTCCCACCAAGACTGTACTACGTAGCTCCCCACTCCACAAAAGCACACAAGATGAACTGCCTCAAGCCAGTCTTCAGTCTGTAAGCTTCTCAGATAATTTCTTCATTTCCATTGAAGAATATCCATTGTAAGCTTCAGAATCTTCATATTTTCTTATTCCCATTACATTTGATTGGTTAACAAATATTTGTTTCTATTTTTAATTTGCACCGTCACAGACACCAAAGGGTATGTACCGTGGTAAAGCCAAACCAGACATAGCAGGCAACACAGCAAACAACCGCTTTAGCTGACCCAGCAGAGGAAAAACAGTTACGGTAAATACAAGAAAAAACATAAATATGGAAATCATTCACGTGTCACAAAAGCGTGGTGGGTGGGTAGTCTCCTTCCGACTGCATACGAGGCAAAGACACACTAATGTCATGCATGAATCACGTATGCACGTATCGTGGATCAATGAAAGGCAGGCTGCAAACATCTGTTTTAGTTCCCCCAGCAAAGAGAAGCAGAGATGGTGGCCAGATAGGCAGAACACAGTCACTGTTTCTCTGTTCCTCTGCCTGTAATACTCTTATGTACAGTAGGTTCCTTCCCTCCCTTCCCTCACTGCATCCTCTCCTCCGAGTGTCTCAGGCAATTAGCAAGTCAATAAAACGTGTCTGTGAGGCAGAGAGCGAGCCCACTGGCTCAGCTCAGCCCCTCCTCCTTTCCTCCTCCAGCTCTCCTCAGGGCCACTAGCCTCTCCGTTAGCCAACAACTAGTCCAGCTCCAGCCTCAGCTCCAGGCAGGCAGACAGACAGAGGGGAAGGCTGAGGGTGAAGCGTCATGGGAGAGATGCCTTTCCTTGGTCAAGCCCACACGTTCTGTGGCTCGTGTCGGATCAGACAAAACAAAGAGGAGAAAAACCTCTGCCTCCTCCTACCCATCACTCGCTCTCTCTCTCCTGCTCTCTTTTTCAGGCAATCTCCGGGCAGTTCCCACTCTCTCTCTCTCCTTCTGTCCCCTCCCATCCTGCCTCTCAGGAAAGAGGGAGAGGGCGATGATGAACTGGATGCATCAGACGTCACAGGGATGAATGAAAGGAGAGAGCGAGGGAGGAAAGAGAAAAAGAGTAGGAGTAGGAATAGGAGAAAAATGAACAGGAGAGTATGTGTGGGGAAGGATATAACCGACAAATAAATAAGGTGGTTTGAAAACAAACTGAATGGGTCATAAATCTTGGGGCACAGAAAAGGGAGGGGATGCGTAGAGAGGAGAGAGAGGAACAGACAGGAGGGTAGCTAGAGGTGGATGAGAGAATAAGAATGCAGGAGATAGAGGAAGGAAAAAGGAGAGATGGAAAACGTGGAAGAGACAGGAGAGGGGAGAAGGCTCTTTCTATCCTCTCCCTCTTCTCTGACTTTTGCAGTCACACTATCTCCTTCCAGAAAAGTTCTCCTCAACCCCCTCTTAAGCAGTAAGTGGGTAGCAACAGTCTATTCCCCACCATCTCTTTCACCTCTCATGATGGGCTCGCCTGTGACCAAGGTATTTGGAGCTCCAGGACATTACGGTAGTGAGTCCCATGTGCACCACCCTGGCTGTCTCCTTCATCCAAGCTCTCTCTAAACCAGAGATATTGAAACTGGAGTATGCGGAGGTACTGCTGGGGGTCAATGAAAAGGCTTTCAGAGATTTAAAATATATACATTAAGGACGTAGTCACACCCCTTGACTTTTTCCACATTTTGTTATGTTACAGCCTTATTCTAAAGTGGATTAAATAGTTATTTTCCCCCTCATCAATCTACACACAATACCCCATAATGTCAAAGCAAAAACAGGTTTTTATAAATGTTTGCAAATCTATTATTAAATATCTAAAACTGAAACTCAGTTTCAGACCCTTTACTAAGTACTTTGTTGAAGCACCTTTGTCAGCGATTACAGCCTCGAGTCTTCTTGGGTACGATGCTACAAGCTTTGCACACCTTTATTTGGGAATTTTCCCCATTCTTCTCTGCATATCCTCTCAATATCTGTCAGATTGAATGGGGAGCGTCGCTGCAGAGCTATTTTCAGGTCTCTCCTGAGATATTCAATTGGGTTTAAGTCCAGGCTCTGGCTGGGCCACTCAAGGACATTCAGAGACTTGTCCCGAAGCCACTCCTGCGTTGTCTTGGCTGTGTGCTTAGGGTCGTTGTCCTGTTGGAAGGTGAACCTTTGCCCCAATCTGAGGTCCTGCGCGCTCTGGAGCAGGTTTTCATCTCATCAAGGATCTCTCTGTAATTTGCGCCGTTCATCTTTCCCTCGATCCTGACTAGTCTCCCAGGGGCTTCAGTGTGTGTGTGTGTGTGTGTGGGGCTGTGTGTTACCCACCTGTGGGGCTGTGTGTTACCCACCTGTGTCACTTCTTTAATTGGATGGAATCTGTCAAGGACACCCACAGAGCGTGGGGATGAATCATGTCCCCTCTCCCCTTCTGTGTAAGTGTCACTCACTGTGACACTTACACAGAATATTGAATATAGACTCTCAGAGAGAACACACACACGCACGCACGCACGCACGCACACACGCACACACACACACACACACACACACACACACACACACACACACACACACACACACACACACACACACACACACACACACACACACACACACACACACACACACACACACACACACACACACAGGTGAGGTACTTGAATTGTAAAGCATGTAAAAACATATTATGAACTAATTAGATAAAATATCCATTGAACACAACAAGTGCAAACTGCACACCAAAGTTCAAAGATCACACACGAGATAAACATTCCAGTGAGGGGTGGCGAAGCCATAGCATTGAACGTGGTGTCATGTTTGTATGTCATTGTTGTCATTGTTCTTTTAGCTGCTGTGACATTTATCAAGGCCACCACCACCTTACTGTGTAAAGAAAGATTGTGTTCCCTTTCCTCGGGGGACCACAGCCCTATGCGTTCCAACACACCATCTGCATAACTAAAACACTGCTCTGGAGAGCCACACCACCTCTGTCCTTATGCTAATCTGACAGTTGACACGCGCTCTGTTCTGCTTTCTGGTGTAATTGCCGGCATCAGAGTACTAACATGTCCTCCTGAGGTGTGACCTCTTTCTTAAAGGGACACATCGTAATGACAATTAATATCCTCCTTTAAGGGTGCAGGCAGAGTGTGTGTGTGTGTGTGTGTGTGTGTGTGTGTGTGTGTGTGTGTGTGTGTGTGTGTGTGTGTGTGTGTGTGTGTGTGTGTGTGTGTGTGTGTGTGTGTGTGTGTGTGTGTGTGTGTGTGTGTGTGTGTGTGTGTGCGTGTGGGGGGTGTAGCGGGGGACTTAGGGGACCACCTACGCAGGCAGTTGGGGACACACACACAGAGCTCCGGGGGGTTACGAATCGGCCTAATTGCCACATAACTGCAAAATATGAGATCTGCAATAACACAAAGAGAGCAACTGGACAAGTCTGACAAGTCTGTATCTGAGTGATAAGGACTGGAGATTAGGATATCAGAAACAGAATCGTCTAAACAGAATCGTCTAACTGCCACACCAGTGGAGAGATGCCAGAGGGTGTGTTGTAGTGAGCTGTGGTCTCTCCTGTCTCTGTGTCTCTCATAGAGATGGTGGTCAAGGTGAATAGTGTCCGTGACATTTGGACAGATCCCATAACAAGGAGTGTAACCTGCTGTGAAGAAAGGCTAAATGACAACACAAGGACGGAGGGACAGAAGAGAGAGGATATGAGGTAAGACGGGGGCGGTGTGTGATGTGTGTGATGAAAGAAACAGTATAGGGAAGGTAAGGAGCATTTTTTAAATTTGTTAATTAGGGTGCAGGAGAGGGAGGAAGCTGTACCAAAACATGGTCTGCCTGTCTCCTTGAGGCAGGAAGTGGCTCTGCAGACAGACAGAGGAAATAGGGCCAACCATAGAAATAGAATCAAAGCAAACACGTGACTAGTAACACAGAGAGAAAGTAGCTTGACGTGCAATGCTGTAAGGATGAAAGGCTACAATTTTTAAAGGTGCAATATGTAGAAATCGCTCCGTCATTTCCTCGTTGCTAAAATTCGAATAGTTAGCCTAATTTCAGTTTATGTGACAAAAGAAGAAAAACAAGTGCAGAGAATCATTATAACATCTAAACCACTGTGAAATGTCTTTTCCATAACCACTTTTTGTTTTCAGCTATTTGAAGCTGGTGTGCAAAACTGAAACTTAACAGGAAGCATAGAAATAGAGCATAGAACAGATCTTGAAAAATAATAATAATAAATGACGCCGGAGAAGTCTTACGTTTTACCTGTCCCCAACTGATTATGTTTTTTTGTTTGTTGATTTGCGTTGTTTGTAACTTATTTTGAAACTTATTTTTATTTATTTTACACCCTATTTCGTGGTATCTAATTGTTAGTAATTACTATCTTGTCTCTTCGCTACAACTCCCGTACGGGCTCGGGACAGACGAAGGTCGAAAGCCAACCGTCCTCTGAAACACAACCCAACCAAGCCGGACTGCATCTTAACACAGCGCGCATCCAACACCGAAGCCAGCCGCACCAATGTGTCGGAGGAAACACTGTGCACCTGGCGACCTTGGTTAGCGTGCACTGCGCCCGGCCCGCCACAGGAGTCGCTGGTGCGCGATGAGACAAGGATATCCCTCCCTAACCCGGACGACGCTCGGCCAATTGTGCGTCGCCTCACGGACCTCCCGGTTGCGGCCAGCTGCGACAGAGCCTGGGCGCAAACCCAGAGTCTCTGGTGGCACAGCTAGCACTGCGATGCAGTGCCCTAGACCACTGCGCCACCCGGGAGGCCCTTGTGACTTATTTTGTACATAATGTTGCCGCTACCATCTCTTATGACCGAAAATAACTCATGGACATCAGGACTGCGATTACTCATCACGGACTGGCAGAATCCTTTTTTTCCTTTAATGAGTCTGACGAGCCTGATGTGAATGATATACTGCTTTTTCTGGAACAAGCCCAGATCCCCATGATTTGCGTGAAGAGGAGGTGGAGAAAAACGGACCAGAGAGCGTGCTGCCTTCTGAGAATTCATAGGCGATCGGGAAAAAAACTCCACTTCCTTCCGTTCTGCTAACAAACGTGCAATCTTTGGAGAATAAAATCGATGACCTACGTGGAAGATTAAACTACCAACGGGACATTCAAATCTGTAATATTTTATGCTTCAAGTCGTGGCTGAATGAAAACACTATCGACATACAGCTGGCTGGTTACATGCTGTACCGGCAGGATAGAACAGCAGCGTCTGGTAAGACAAGGGGCGGCAGACTATGTATTTTTCTGCTGCTGGTGGTGCAGGATATCTAAGGAAGTCTAGAGCTATTGCTCGCCTGAGGTAGAGTATCTCATGATAAGCTGTAGACCACGCTATCTACCTAGAGAGTTTTCATCTGTTTTCATCTGTATTTATCATAGTCAGAGGCTGGCACTAAGACAGCATGGAATGAGCTGTATTGTGAGAGCAAGAAAATGCTCACCCAGTGACGGTGCTCCTAGTAGCCGGGGACTTCAATGCAGGGAAACTTAAATCAATTTTTACCAAATTTCTATCAGCATGTTAAATGTGCAAACAGAGGGGGAAAAAACCCTGGACCACCTTTACTCCACACACAGAGACGCATACAAAGCTCTCCCCCGCCCTCCATTTGGCAAATCTGACCATAATTCTATACTCCTGATTTCCGCTTACAAGTAAAAATTAAAGCAGGAAGCACCAATGACTAGATCAATAAAAAAGTGGTCAGATGAAGCAGATGCTAAACTACAGGACTCTTTTGCTAGCAGACTGGAATATGTTCCGGGATTCCTCCGATGGCATTGAGGAGTACACCACATGAATCGTTGGCTTCATTAATAAGTGCATCGATAACGTCATCCCCACAGTGACCATACGTACATCCCCTCTGTTTGCACATTTGATTTGATCTACCACTTCTTAGACTTGTTATAGACAAATCTATAACTCACATTTCTATGTGAAATTGGTCGGGTCGCCCAAAAAGTTACATATTGTAGCTTTAGCCAAAACAGCAGCAAAAATATCAGGCTGTATGGACAGCAATAGATGTAACAACGACATTCTGTAAAGGAAGAGAGATATAAGGTGTTGTCTGCATTACTTGAAGGAACATGAATTTCTGTCAACACAGCATGTTCACACTGAAACATCAGTGTCCCTCTATACCTACTGTCTGTTAGCAGTCCTGTCTCAGTTTCTACTGTAGCTGTCGTGTAGTGGGCTGACTGAGACGGGGCGTGACCAATGTTATTATAGTTTTGTGGTTTTATATTCATTTTTATTTCTGTTAGTTTTTCGATTTTTATTTCAAATTCAGTTTAGTCTCAATTAGTTTTCATACATGATTTACTAGTTTTTCTTTAGTTTGAGTTCTATAAAAATGTATATATTTAGTTTCTATATTATTTTGTTTCAGCTTTAGTGTTAGGGACACAAAGTAGTGGATGTCTTCCCTGTTAGCTGGTGATAACTAGTGATTGTGATACACAAGCTAGGCCTTTTTGAAACATCGACATCTCCGGTCAGAATTTACCTGGCAGATTCAGAAGCTTGAAAACCCCATTTGATTTTTGCCCAAAGTTTAGAAGAAAAAAAAGAAAAAACATAATTCATGATGGTTTTTATTTTACTTTTGTTCTTTTTGGAGTCAAATATAATAGTTTCAAACGGGTCTGTTAATTATTTTATTTCAGTTTACATTTTTTTTTCATCTTTAGTTCAGTTTTAGTTTACTATAATAACCTTGGACCTGACACACACCTGGTTAGAAACTGAATCTGCATCCTATAGGCACTCTATTTTTTACATAGTGCACTACTTTGGACCTAGACCCTGGTCAAAAGTGGTGCACTATAAAGGGAATAGGGTGCCATTTGGGACATGGGCCTACAAAAATACTAAAATGTGGGCTTTGGGGTGAATACTGTGGGTTCATTGATCACTCGACCACTGCAATTAGCATTCCATCTCTAACTCTCAATCCGTTTGGTCTCAAGTTGAACACACATCATACAGATACTTTATTCAAGTCAGATAAAAGGTGAGTATGTATTTCTCTATGGATACTGGGTGTGAACAGGAGCTGAGGCAGTTACAAAACCATTTTGGGTGGAGGTCAGCTAAGTAGAGTGAGCTCTAATATAGGACTTCCACTTTCTCAGCTGAAGTGAGGAGACAATGGGATAAAAAGAGAATCAGAGTGTTCAGACAAGCCTTGGGTCGTTCGGTCTCAGAGTCAAAATAGAATCTCAGTGATGAAGTATAAATAGACTCTGAAGCTGCACTTCGGTGAAAACAGTCTAGACATCACTTCAATTTCAACAGATATTGATCAAGTATAACACAACAACAAATCATTTCCCAGTGCCTCATATTTATAATATACATTATGTGCATCCATATAAGGGTATGAATACTGGATGTGCATTTTCACATATGCGCACACACACACACACACATTTTCTCATGTCATAGAAGCTATTAAAAATGAAAATGCTATTACCAGTAAAAAGTGAGTACAGTGGCCTATTTTAAAGAGGTTGTACAGGGTAACTTCCTTCCCTTTCTGTAATTTAGGCTCAGGCCTACATATTATGGGAAGAGTGATGCTGCAACCTCTCTCTGCCATTTGTAAATAGGTTCTCAAACACTTACTTCATGCTCAGTTATCATAAGTTCTCTGAAATTACATCACTTTCAATAGAAACTATGGAGGTTGTCAGTCATGTAAGGGACATGGGACATGACAACCCTAGCTTTCGAGAACCCATGGGGCCTGTCATGCTAAATAGTGTCCCCTCTACGTCACATTGGTATTCGATAAAGTATTAGTGTCCGGTGACAACCTAATGATTTGAATTTTGGAGATCATTACAAACTAAATGACGTTCTTTTCATCATCGCTATGCAAACAAGGCTGATTTCAGAGACAATTTCGCTGTTTAAACAAGTTTATTTAGCTAATAAAATGGAAACATTAATTTGAACTACTTGTGGGCACCTTGTTATCATTACAACATGAAATCCCTGTCTTAAAACGTTGCTACGTTGCAGAAATGGCAAAGAAAACATAATCTGCTTGACACATTAAAGTTACATACATTACAGATCATGAAGTCAGCTAATTTCCACTCTATTCATATGCAAATCCCTTTGATTCATACACTGGCTTGTCTGGCTGTCATGTTTTTATCTTAAACTGCACTGAAATAATATAATTTCAGTAGTCCTCTATTTTTTCTATTATTAGTAGGTTCTAGGATACAACAATGAATAATGTGGAACAAATAAATACCATCAAAAGATACCTTACAACTTACAATAATGATGAAACTTTGATAGTTTTTGGTAGTTATGTCATTAATTTATTTTCACATATTTTTTGTATACTCACATGGCATTCATAGACTAAAATACTGAATTCTGGTGTGTAGAATTCTGCCTGTCACTTGTTCTCAACAGGCAGCCAGTCTCAGAAGGGGGCCTTGAAGAGAGAGACCTCAAAGTCCAGGCACTGCTGCTCTCTTTGTTCTGAGTGTTTGCAATGCTAGTGTTTTTAGTTCATCTGTGGATCTCACATATTATGTGCCCAGAATGATAAGAGCAAGAAAACTCTTAACAGACAACATGACAACAACAGTAGCTGTAGATGATGTAATGAAAAGTTGGAGGGTGGTTGGTAATGGAGGACATAAGGTGGATCCACGTCTGGGTGTTGGGCAGAACCCTAGGGACTCGAGAACAGGAGCAGAGTTAAAATGAAAAAGGTAGGAGACAGAAAAGTAAACAAGCAAACACACAGGTTACACTTTACTGTGAGAAAATTTGATGGATTTTACTGCAGCGTTACAACATAAATTAACAGCGGGCAATAATTTTTCCTGGTCAAAAACCTCCACACCTGTCACGAATCCCGCCGAAGATGGTGCCTCTTCCTGTTCCGGCGGTGCTTGGCGGTTGTCGTCGCCAGGCCTACTAGCTGCCAACGATCCCCTTTTCTGTTTCATTTAGTTGTGTCTGATTAGTTGCACCTGTTTTGGGTTTAGGTTGTGATTGTGGGCCATTTAAACCCAGTAAGCCTGCTGGCTTTTGTGCGGGCTTGTTTCTCTGTTCGTTTTGTGGATGTGATATTTTCTGTATTTCTCCGGACTGTTTGTGTCCTGGTCATTGTATGCGCCTGGTGTTTTGGAGTGGCCTACTTTTCTCCGGAATAAATACAGTTGTCCTTTACCCTCTGCGCCTGACTCCGCACCCACTGCTCCTAGAAGTCGTAACAATATCCTTCTCAGTCTGTGCCTGAAAGTGGTACTCGAAGGCGTTCTAATCTGGATCGACAACTTCCACCACATCAGGTGGGGTTTCAGAGATCTGAAAGTAAGTTATACAAAAATAGCAATAGACAAACAATACTAAAAGTCACTCACAAATTTGTAAGACTACAGTATATGCAATAATTCTATATACAATTGCATTGTTTACCTTAGACAACAGCTGCGGCTCCCATCCATACTTGGCCTGGATGCTGTTGTGTGCAAAGAGAATTACCTTCAGGTTGTTCTCCCAGCCTTCCTGGTATCAAGGGACTTGATGGTCTGGTTTGTCCATCCACCAAACCTGGTGGAGGGGGTAGAAAAGCGATATCTATTGACAATGTAAGATATTAAAATATGTCTGATTATGTACCATGGAATAACAAATTGTAAAAAACAAATAAAACAAACCATTGTTGACAGAATATAACATATTACATCCGTACCTTACATTTACATTTAAGTCATTTAGCAGACGCTCTTATCCAGAGCGACTTAAACCTTGTTCCAGCGTTCATGACCTCGGTCACTCAAGATGACCTCAGGAGAACCGTGGGTGCTGAAGATAGTCCACTATCGCCTTGGAGGTGGCCTCGCTAGTCTCGTCCTTGATGGGTATCATACAAAACAAAAATCTATTTTTGGTTCCAAGCACCCTTTTTAATGGGTTACATTAGGGAATTTAGAGTTAAGCACATACTCTTCCTTTACTGACCTTAATGGGCATTGCCTCCACCCACTTGGAAAGTGACCGGTCGCTGGAAGACACCAGCTGTTTCCATTCCTGGATTTCGTGAAGCGTCCAATGAGTTCCACCCCAAACATTTAAAAAGTGTTAGAGAGAAGATGACTTTATTCTTACCTGTATCTGTCATACAGTCTGCAGATTTTTGTATTTGTAAGGATACTGACACACACACTATAATATTGAACCATGCTGTGGTCAAAAAAAAGAAACCATTCCAAAACAACTTACCAGGGCAAAATTTGAATTGGGAGACTTACCGATCATGTGCCACGGTGAACCGATCATGTGCCATGGTGAAACAACTTTGATGGGCTTTATCTCCAGTGCCACAGTCTTCACCCTCTAAAACTTCTAGCAGGCTAGACAGGGTACTGACCTTTAAGCAAAAGTGACAAATGTAAACATTGTGTGCTCTCTGATATGACATTAATTGAAATCATAATCATTTCAGATATAATAGAATGTGATTGATAAACAAAAGGTTATTTTACTGGCCCAGCTATCCACATCCTTGACAATGTCACGTCAGAAGAAGAGTAGGTTGTTTGGTACCATTCCATTTACTCCATTCCAGACATTATTATGAGCCATCCTTCCCTCAGCAGCCTCCGCTGAACTATATGTATAGCTAACAACTACTATAGAAAATAGTTGTTGAAAAATGGTTATACATAGCTAAATATGTCCAGTTATCTAATTGAAGTTAACTGCTTAACGTTACCCTGAATTTCTCTGAATGTTGCGCCTCTTGTCGACATCAGTGGTGTCTTCATAGTACTTCCTCAGGTTGGAAAGATAAAAGAAAATCTCCTCGAGGGATGCCATTGAAGTGCAAGCTACATACAAACAGAAAGCTGCAATAACAGTTATAGTAGCTTGCTTGCTATCTAGCTAGCTAACGTTAGCTTAGCTAAATAAAACTGTCTGTCTAGGCATGCTGAGATATAGAAGTACAGTAGCTAGCAACGTCGATCTATAAAAACAACAAATTATGTATTCCTATTTGACAATATGTACAAATACATGGTAAAAAAAGTGTTCTCTTTCCAGTCCTCTGAGGCAGCAGGTAGTCACCGTCAAATACACCATCCTTGGAGAGCAATTTTGAGGTAATACTTTTGCGCGGACTAAGCGAGCGTTTAAACGGTGAAATATAACTCGAACTGCCCGCATCCCCTACGAGGTCAAATAGAGCCAAGCACCAGCATAGCAACCAGCATAGCAACGGACGCTATGGTTCATTACGTATTCCGGTCAGAATTTTGCAAGTTCAAGCAACAGCCCTAGTAACAGAAGCTAGAATGTATCGAATCCTATTGTGACGTAAAGGGGGACGCTATTTGGCATGACAGGCTCCTCTTTTGGGTTCTCAGCTGAAAGTATGGACCACAGATGGTTCCAGGTGGATTACAATCCCAAGACTCTATTTGGAACTTAACTTTCATACCAGCGAGAACGAATATTTGAAATACAAACGATACACTTACTATATGCAGTTGAGCAAAGTTGCATCTGGCTATAACAGTCTCCTGCCGAGATATGAGTGTGTTCTCACCTTGTGCTGGCATTTCCATTGGACCATTCCATATTTCTGGTTGCAAACACGTGTTACTCAAAACACAGCCAGGTGCAACTTTGATAAACTGTTTACAGTAAGTGTATCTTCTGTATTTATAATTCATATGAAAGTCAAGTTCCAAATGTTTCCAAAACTGTATCGCAAGGCATATTTTAGTTTAGATCTATCATTTTGGCAGCGTCGGGCATTTCCCTCACAAGGCTAAAGGGGACGTCCAATGACCCAATGAAATGCAACGGAATTGGAGTCATGATATGAGCTAGCTAGACACCACCCTGCACACAGACTAAAAAAGGCTGACAACCAATTATTGTGTAACTGAATCATTTGAGCAAGGCTAAAGGAACAGATGCAATGCCATATCAAGCTGCCAGCACTTTTAAATTAAATTTTAAATGGGTTAATTTTCGTTAAAGGTAGGCTATAATTTAATGTCAATGTAAATGCACCCACGATTTTTGCGTGATAAAGTAGGTTGATTGGAGCCAATAGCATGCCCTGGGGCTAGGCCTATTGCATTGCTTACCTTGGATGCTGTGAAGGTAAACTTTTAAACCAGAGCGAAGCTGTTGGTCGTCGACCCTCTCCAACTGATTGAAAACTTTGGAAAAGTTGTTCTGTACAGTTTCATGCCGCCGTACCTCGGCCCGAATAATATTGCAAAGCGATAACTTGTTACTGCTGTTCATCTTGACACCTGTTTCCGGAGATTACAGGCGCGAGATTGTCATTCGTTATCCAATTGAGCGCGCTTCTCCAAACACTTCAAGCAAGGCTAATCGAACCTTTTGCATTTAGCTTCAGAACGTCTGTCTGTAGCCTACATCATTAATAAAAAAAAATACGTTATTAATTTCAGCAAATTTCCTGTTGCATGTTGAAATATCTCCGTTTGTGCCTTACAATGTCTACTTCCTTGTTTTAAAGAACCGCATTAATGGTGATGAGTTTTGTTTTGTCCTCGGAAAATATATGACACCATATGAAGAGATTGTGTGTGGCTTTGTTACTATACATCTGAAGTATATGGCATATCATATATGTTTCAAGTTTTAATGTCACGTGCACAAGTACAATGAAATGCCTTTCTTGCAAGCTCTAATAGTAAAAATAACATAACGTTGAACAAAAACACACGATAAATAAGATAAGAAGAAGACGAGAAAGTAAGTAAGCATACTATATCCATGGTCAGTCAGTTCCAGTACCATATTTATAATGTCCAAATCAAAGAAAATTGTCACATGCTCCGAATATAACAGGTGTAGTAGACCTTACGTGAAATGCTTACTTACAAGCCCTTTAACCAACAATGCAATTAAAAAAATTGAGTTAGGAAAATATTTACAAAATAAGATGAAGTAAAAAATCTCATTAAAAGTAACCCCACTCACCACCTCGCTCAATTCTCGTTGCTGCGACATGCTTGCTAGTTGAGATTTCACTAGTAATGTCAAGTCGGTTTGGCTATTTGTTTCAAGTGTATAGGTCTATAAATAAATCATTTTGCCAAAATTCGTCATCCCTACCATGTCCTATTCGACTGTAGATGTTCTGAAATGTTACTCTCTCCTCTATGTTTAATATAACACACATGCATTAATTATTAATTTAGGTTGTCTATAGAATGTATTTGACTCTGATATGTGCCACAGAAAGTATTTGACTCTAGTTACAAAATTAAGGAAATTAGAAGGACGGGTGTTCGGCAACGCCATTGCGGACCCAAGCCAAATATTTTCAGACTCCTGAGGGGGAAAAGGTGTTGTCGTGCCCTCTTCACGACTGTCTTGGTGTGTTTGGACCATGATAGTTTGTTGGTGATGTGGACACCAAGGAACTTGAAACTCTCGACCCGCTCCACTACAGCCCTGTCGTTGTTTAATGGGGGCCTGTTCAGCACTCTTTTTTTCTATAGTTCACGAGCTACTCTTGTCTTACCCACATTGAGGGAGAGGTTGTTGTCCTGGCACCACACTGCCAGGTCTCTGACCTCGTCTCTATAGACTGTCTCATCATTGTCGGTGATCAGGCTTACAGCAAACTTAATGAGGGTGTTCGATTCGTGCTTGGTCACCCAGGCGTGGGTGAACAGGGAGTACAGGAGGGAACCAAGCACGCACCCCTGATGTGTTGTTGCATACCCTTACCACCTGGTGTGCCCCGTCATGAATTCCATGATCCAGTTGCAGAGGGAGGTGTTTAGTCCCAGGGTCCTTAGCTTATTAATCAGCTTGTGGGCACTATGTTGTTGAACGCTGAGCTGTAGTCAATGAACAACATTCTCACATAGGTGTTTTTTTTGTCCAGGTGGGAAAGGGCAGTGTGGAATGCGATTAAGATTGCGTCATCTGTGGATCTGTTGGGGCAGTATGCGAATTGGAGTGGGTCTAGGGTTTCCAGCATGATGGTGTTGATGTGAGCCATGACCAGCCTTTCAAAGCACTTCATGGCTACCGACGTGAGTGCTACGGGGCGGTAATGATTTAGGAAGGTTACCTTTGCTTTCTTGGGCATGGGGACTATGTTTGAAACATGCAGGTATTACAGACTCGATCAGGGAGAGGTTGAAAACCAGTTGGTCCGTGCATGCTTTGAGCACACGTCCTGGTAATCCAAATAGCCCCGCGGCTTTAACCTATTTAAAGGTCTTGCTCACATCAGCTACGGAGAGCGTGATCACACAGTCGTCCAGGAACAGCTGGTGCTCTCGTGCATGCTTCACTGTTGCTTGCCTCGAAGCGAGCATAAAATGCTTGTCTGGTAGGCTCTCGTCACTGGGCAGTTCACGGATGGGTTTCCCATTGTAGTCCATAATAGTTTGCAAGCCCTGCCACATCCGACGAGCGTCAGAGCCGGTGTAATAGGATTCAATCTTAGTCCTGTTTGCCTGTTTGGTGGTTCGTCTGAGGGCAATGTGCAGGGATACTGGAGTCAGTTATCGCATGGTTGACCTGTGTAAATCGACTCGAGCTTCGCAACAATATTAGCTGTCATAAGTGTACAGCCGGATAATAATTTACAATAATTCCAAATATGGTTAGGAAAAAAAGACGTTGTGCAGTGGTCTACGGTAGCTGTAGCTGTGTTCGAGTCCAGACTCTGTCGCAGCCGGCCGCGACCGGAAAACACATGGGGCGGCGCACAATTGGCCCAGCTAATCCGGGTTAGGGGAGGGTTTGGCCAGCAGGGATGTCCCTGTCCTATTGCGCACTAGCGACACCTGTGGCGGGCCGGGTGCAGTGCACGCTGACATGGTTGCCAGGTGCACAGTGTTTCCTCCGACACATTGGTGCGACTGGCTTCCGGGTTAAGTGGGCATCGTGTCAAGAAGCAGTGCGGCTTGGTTGGGTTGTGTTTCGGAGGACGCATGGCTCTCGACATTCGCCTTTCCCGAGTCCGTACAGGAGTTGCAGCAATGAGACAAGACTGTAACTACCAATTGGATACCACAAGAAAACGGGTAAAAGTAAAAACGGGTAAAAGTAAAAAGAAATGTAAAATACAAAAAATTATAAATCCCAAAGCATATGTGTTGACATATGTATGGGTATATTTGCAATATTTGATCATTTATTTGTAGTAGATGGTCTCGACCATGACGATTGGTTGAAATATATAATCTTTGAAATATCTAAACCAATGACAGACAAGTGAGAGCATCTCTCACCACGCCCACTGATATTGACAGAGACAGGATAGAGGGTTGTACTGTTGAAAGAGTGAGCGGTGCTTCGGTTTCGTGAAAGTAGACAAAATAGTGGGAAATATTCCTTGTAGTTGGCAAAGTTAGATATAATATCTTCAAGATGGTTTGTGGGGGATTTACGTGTTCTAAAAATGCTCTTTGTTCTCTCAACGTGGTGTACATGGTAAGTGTCGCTAAATGGCTGTTGCTAATGTTTCCAGCTAACGTTAGCAGAAGAATGATGATGTTAACAGTGGTAGCAGCAGTACTAGCACAGAGCTAACTAGGATCAAGGTCCACTATTGTTTCACTTAGATTTAGCTAGAAGCAAACAATGGACTCCAATTTACTGTCATCTGCAAATGGTGTCACTATCAACAAGTTAGCTACTAACATGTATCTATGATTTCTGATGGAGTAACGTTAACCAGCTAACGCTAGCTAGCTAACATTTGATTTCACAAGATATTGAAAATGATTACACAAGGATGTGTGGCGCTTACAACAGGCAGTAACGTGACAAATCGTTTCGGACGATTGACTTGATTACCCGTTAGATGTTGAATTGTATGTCTGTCGGGTATAAACATGATGGAAGGGTAGCTAGCTACTGTACGCTAATTAACATTTGATTGTATTTGTACCCATTCAGAGGGCATCAGATATGCTCTAGCTAACTCTATACTTTACCTTTGTCAGATGACGTAGCTGATTCTGTTGACAAGTGACGGGTAGCTAGCTATGTCACAGATCTCGTGATAGTACACATAGACAACAGCATTATCTCTGTAATGTCAACCACAGCCATAACTAGAAATTATCTGTATGTACGAGTCATTTGAGGGTTGAAACTCCAGTCATCATACATAGCTAACTGTTATTGTGCCCTTTTAATGACCATAACCATAATAATAAGTGTCATTGCATTGCTACTACACAGGGAACAGATTGATATAAGATTAATTATATTGTTGCACATATTGACAAGTGTTCAATCAGATATCCTGTGTTGGAAAATCTAAATGGTTTACATACTCAATTTACACATAGCACTGACACACTTACCGTACCTCACCAGACATGCCACCAGGGATATTTTCAAAGGCCACAGGTCCAGAACAAATTCAAATAAACATACAATATTATACAGAGCCAAGATTGCATGGAACTTCCTTCCATCTCATATGAACATCTCAAGTGAACAGCAAACCTGGTTTCAAAAACCAAATAAAGCAACACCTCACAATGCTTCTTCTCCATGTGACATACCTTTTGTGTGTTTGTACTGACATGTATGTGTAACTGATAGATGCACATGGAAACTATGTTAATGTTTTTAAATGTATGTAAATTGTAAAGTATTTGGTCTGTAATGTCTTTTTCATCATGTGTCAATCCCTAGTAAGGCTAGCTTTCGCCATTGGTATCAGCTAATTGGGATCCTAATAACATTAACAACAAAATCTCATGTATCAAATCTGTTGCATACGACTTGACACAATTAGATCATAGACATGTGAAGGTCTTGTGGAAAAAATAAATGTTAGCCAAGCACACATTCACAATAAGGTCTTGTCTCGTACCTAGAAGGTATATACCCCCTGACTGTTTTGGGGACAACCATTTTAAAATAGCAACCAATAGTCTCTGTGTTCAAGGTACATAATTAGATTAGCTAGGCCAATTTTCTTTTTTTTCTGGTATAACCTGGTTGTCACTAATAAAGGTTTACTTGTAGTTCATAGACACCAAGATGGACAAAAGTGTGCGTGCGTAAAGGGCAATAGTCAGTGTCTATTTCTTTGCCCATGTCTGTGTGTATTAGGGATTCATATTTTCCCAAAAATCAACCAAATTACAATACTGGGAATAATTCATATTTATCCTATGGGTCCTGGGAAATACTGAAAATATTATAAGTGCCCATTTTAAAGCGTTTAAAAGCAAGATATGGTCACTATGCCAGGGTTCTCCTCAAATAACGGGTGCTGCACTGCCTTGTCGGCTTGGCTGCACCACTATGTAAAGTTTGTATGTGTTCCCGGGACAGTCCCGGGATCCCGGTTACTCATGTTATCCTCTAGTGTGTAATGTGTCAGTGTTTGTCTCATTCTCCCCTCACTTAGTTTCTCTCTCTTTAACCCCAGTTGGTTGGTCTGTTGCTGATTGGCGTTGCAGCGTGGGGGAAAGGCTTCGGCATCGTGTCCAGCATCCACATCATCGGCGGGGTCATCGCTGTGGGCGTCTTCCTACTGCTTATCTCCATCGTGGGTCTCATTGGAGCCCTCAACCACCACCAAGTCATGCTCTTCTTTGTATCCTTTATATAAAGGGCGTTTACAATCGCAACACACTTTACAATAAAACAATACAATTAAGGAGATCTTCACTGTCGGCCCTATTCATACCAGTATGGGCAGGTAGAGTTGGTCTATAGTGTTCCAACAGTCTTTGGTATGGGTCACTGTGCGAGTTTCGTTTTACTTGACTGAATATGGGTCAGTAGTAAAAATGTATTCTCTCAGTCTGTGTGTGCAGCCTTTGAATGTTGGTCTGGTTCCTTGACTGCTCCTCTCTCAGTACATGGTCATTCTGTTCCTGGTGTTTCTTTTCCAGTTTGGTGTGTCCTGCTCCTGCCTGGCTATTAACAAGGGACAGCAGGTAGGTGTGTGTGCGTGCGTGCGCAATCTCGTTTGACCGCTTCCAGCTCCTGTTTTCTATCCTATGTCCCATCGCTCTCTGTCTTTCTTATTGCACACTGCTCTCTATATATGGACGTGTGGTTGTCCCTTGCCTACTTCCGGCGCGTTCCTAGGAAACTATGTAGTTTTTTAAAAATGTGTTATTTCTTACATTTGTTACCCCAGGTAATCTTAGGTTTTATTACATACAGTCGGGTGGAACAATTGGATATACGTCAACTCACCAACATTACGACCAGTAATACGACTTTCCCGAAGCGGATCCTCTGTTTGGCCTACCACCCAGGACAATGGATCGGATCCCAGCCGGCGACCCAAGACAACGGCGCCGTAGAAGGGGCAGACGGAGCGGTCTTCTGGTCAGGCTCCGTATACGGGCACATCACGCACCGCTCCCGAGCATACTACTCGCCAATGTCCAGTCTCTTGACAACAAGGTAGACGAAATCCGAGCCAAGGTAGCATTCCAGAGAGACATCCGAGACTGTAACATTCTTTGTTTCACGGAAACATGGCTCACTTGAGACACTCTGAGTCGGTACAGCCATCTGGTTTCTTCACACATCGCGTATCTCTCTGGTAAGAAGAAGGGAGGGGGTGTATGCCTAATGATTAACGAGACATGGTGTGATCATAACAACATACAGGAACTCAAGTCCTTTTGTTCACCTGACTTAGAATTCCTCACAATCAGGGCTGGAAAAACGCTAGACCACAGTTATTCTAACTTCCGTGACGCATATAAGGCCCTCCCCCGCCCTCCCGTTGGAAAAGCTGACCACGACTCCATTTTGTTGCTCCCAGCCTATAGACAGAAACTAAAACAGGAAGCACCCGCGCTCAGGTCTGTTCAACGCTGGTCCGACCAATCGGATTCCATGCTTCAAGGTTGCTTCGATCACGTGGACTGGGATATGTTCCGCATTGCAGCGAACAACAACATTGACGAATACGCTGATTCGGGGTGCGAGTTTATTAACAAGTGCATCAGTGATGTTGTACCCACAGTGTCTATTAAAACATTCCCAAACTAGAAACCGTGGATTGAACTGAACGCGCGAACCACTGCTTTTAATCGAGGAAAGGTGACCGGAATCATGACCGAATACAAACAGTGTAGCTATTCCCTCCGCAAGGCAATCAAACAAGCTAAGCGTCAGTACAGAGACAAAGTGGAGTCGCAATTCAACAGCTCAGACACGAGAGGTATGTCGAGGATCACGATGCCTTGCTCCCAGACAGACTAAACAACCTTTTTTCTCGCTTTGAGGACAACACAGTGCCCCTGACACGGCCCGCTACCAAAACCTGCGGGCTCTCCTTCACTGTAGCCAACGTGAGTAAAACATTTAAACGTGTTGACCCTCGCAAGGCTGCAGGCCTAGACGGCATCCCCGGCCGCGTCCTCAGAACATGCGCAGAACAGATGGCTGGTGTGTTTACAGACATATTCAATCAATCCTTATCCCAGTCTGCTGTCCCCACATGCTTCAAGAGGGCCACCATTGTTCCTGTTCCCAAGAAAGCTAAGGTAACTGAGCTAAATGACTACCGTCCTGTAGCACTCACTTCCGTCATCATGAAGTGCTTTGAGAGACTAGTCAAGGACCATATCACCCCCACCCTACCTGACATCCTAGACCCACTCCAATTTGCTTATCGCTCCAATAGGTCCACAGATGACGCAATCGCCATCACACTGCACAATGCACTAACCCATCTGGACAAGAGGAATACCTATGTAAGAATGCTGTTCATCGATTACAGCTCAGCATTTAACACCATAGTACCCTCCAAAGTCGTCATTTAGCTTGAGACCCTGGATCTCGACCCCGCCCTGTGCAACTGGGTCCTGGACTTCCTGACGGGCCGCCCCCAGATGGTAAGGATAGGTAACATCTCCACCCCGCTGATCCTCAACACTGGGTCCCCACAAGGGTGCGTTCTCGGCCCTCTCCTGTACTCCCTGTTTACCCACGACTGCGTGGCCATGCACGCCTCCAACTCAATCGTCAAAGTTGCAGATGACACTACAGTGGTATGCTTGATTACCAACAACGACGAGATGGCCTACAGGGAGGAAGTGAGGGCCCTCGGAGTGTGGTGTCAGGAAAATAACCTCTCACTCAATGTCAACAAAACAAAGGAGATGATCATGGACTTCAGGAAACAGCAGAGGGAGCAGCCCCCTATCTACATTGATGGGACAGTAGTGGAGAGGCTGGAGAGTTTTAAGTTCCTCGGCGTATACATTACGGACAAACTGAAATGGTCCACCCACACAGACAGCGTGGTGAAGAAGGCGCAGCAGCGCCTCTTCAACCTCAGGAGGCTGAAGAAATTTGGCTTGTCACTAAAAACACTCACAAACTTTTACAGATGCACAATCGAGAGCATCCTGTCGGGCAATGGTACGGCAGCTGCTCCACCCACAACCGTAAGGCTCTCCAGAGGGTAGTGAGGTCTGCACAATGCATCACCGGGAGCAAACTACCTGCCCTCCAGGACACCTACACCACCCGTTGTTACAGGAAGGCCATAAAGATCATTAAGGACAACAACCACCCGAGCCACTGCCTGTTTACCCTGCTATCATCCAGAATGCGAGGTCTGTACAGGTGCATCAAAGCGGGGACCGAGAGACTGAAAAACGGCTTCTATCTCAAGGCCAACAGACTGTTAAACAGCCATCACTAACATTGAGTGGCTTCTGCCAACATACTGACTCAACTCCAGCCACTTTAATAATGGAAAAATGTATGTAATCAATTTATCACTAGCCACTTTATATTATGTTTACATACCCCACATTACTCATCTCATGTGTATATACTGTACTCTATACCATCTACTAATAATAATAATAATAATAATATATGCCATTTAGCAGACGCTTTTATCCAAAGCGACTTACAGTCATGTGTGCATATATTCTACGTATGGGTGGTCCCGGGGATCGAACCCACTACCCTGGCGTTACAAGCGCCATGCTCTACCAACTGAGCTACAGAAGGACCACCATCCCTGACCCTAATGGCCGGCTATCTAGGGAGTGCACGGGGAAAGCAGAATCTATCGGCACCAGCGGAACCCCTAACTTAAGGGCGAGTCCGCGATCCATAAAGTTCCCAGCTGCGCCTGAATCGACTAGCGCCCAATGCTGGGAAGAGGGAAAAAAGTTAAGGAAAAAAGTTAAGACAAACATGTGGCCAACAATACTACATCTTGCCTATGCCGTTCGGCCATCACTCATTTATATATGTTTATGTACATATTCGTATTCATTCCTTTACACTTGTGTGTGTATAAGGTAGTTGTTGTGAAATTGTTAAGTTATATTACTTGTTAGATATTACTGCATGGTCGGAACTAGAAGCACAAGCGTTTCATTAACATCTGCTAACCATGTGTATGTGACAAATAAATTTGATTTGCCTTGTGTGTTGCAGTCATTGCCATTCTGCAGCACTCCTGTCACTGTCCTCACCTGTGTGTGTTTGGTCTCCAACCCAGGTGAAGCTGTTGAGTGCTACCTGGGCATTGATGAGCAACGACACACGGCTGGGCGTGGAGAACAAGTTGAACTGCTGTGGGCTGCTGAACAACCAGAGCAAAGAGCAGTTCAACGAGGACGTGACACTCTGCAATGCGGTGAGGGAGACACACCAGTTTGCTCTCTGTGCTCAGCCTTTAAGGCCTTTCTCTCTGGATGTGGTTCTCTGCATGTGGTTTAAGCCACTCTGGTTACTCTCTGCCCTCAATAGCTTTCCCAACCTGTCTTAACCATTACAGATCAAAAACAAAACCAGCACTGTACTTCCTATTATAGGTAGAAAGAAAGAAAAAAACCAGGATCGCAGTAGACCGTAATCTTATGGTCGGCCTTTTACTCTTTATGCAGATGCAGTCGTATGTTTGGACTTCCTCTCTTTATGTGATTGTTGTCTCGTTGAAGACTTTCTCGCTCCCTCTCTGTGTAGCCCTGTAAACATGACGGGATCTGTTTCACCTGTGGGGACTTGATGCTGCAGCACGCTGCAGAGGCTCTGAAAATCCTGGGTGCAGTAGGACTCTTCTTCAGCTTCACAGAGGTCAGGAAACTGCTCCTGACTATACATATAAGAGCTAAAATACACGCATCACAACACTCACACTCATCCCTAAATGCACAAAGGGGGAATTCTGACCTGAGTTAAGCACGTAAATGGTTTGTAATTCTCTTTTTTATGCACTTTTTTCTCCATGCGTATTCTGACCTTGAACTTAAGCACGAGAATAGCATACTATTCACCGGCTATTCGTTTGGGTGGAGATTTAAGAAATGACTTGATGTCACACCGAATTCTGACCTTGACTTAATTCCCCTCATAATTCCACCACCTTTACACGTGATTAATAAGGTTGAGCAACAACATCTTTATTTTTTTCCCGGAAGAACTAACACCATTCTCCATGCACTGTAATTTACAAATTGACAAGAGATTGATAAAAGCTAGGCAAATGACTAAGCCATTTGGATAAGGGGATTGTAAATATAAATTACAATTGTTTGAGATCTATTTTACCTTATGATAACTGGAGACAAATGTGAAACCAGATATATGGCAGCAAACTGAATCATATCAACATATTACCTTTTCCACAGTGAAGTTATGAAATGTTGGTTTTATACAGTAACTTGGGATGACATTTGGAGGTTCAAGCAAAAGGCTTCTGCCATGCGCAAATGACAGTATAGTGCCAAACCTATAGAGTTGATTTATGATTTCTACAATGTTTTAATTATAAGGCCAGACTTTTCAGAATGATTTTTTTATGTTATTATTATTATAATATATCTTTTTTTGTATCGTGTTAGCCACTTTCAGTAGTCACCATCAGTTATACCCACATTTTATAATTGTCACTGACTTTAGTGTTGGATTCCTTTTCATAATTCCATTACATTGTTAGTTTGTTCATGAGGATCACTAGCATTAGTGGATCATATTAGGCTACTGTATTACAAGTTGTGCAATAATTTGGGACATGTAGTCTATTTGAGTCATTATGGAACTCAGACCACACGTAGCAGGTTAAACCTGGAGCCCTGTTCACAATGACTGGATTTTGTCACCACAGTTGCATGATTATTAGGGTAGATTTATAGGACTACTGTTCAACCCCTATTGTACACTTTACTCACCTTCCAATATTTCATGGATCGAACATGTCAACTTTCAGGATGAATCAAACCACTATATTTACATTTACATTTAAGTCATTTAGCAGATTTATTTGATTCACAAATGTATTTTGTGTGTAAAGGCTCTCTAAACCAGCTTTTTATTATTCATAAATACTAACGCTAAATTGTATAGATCAGAGCTTTTTTTTAACCAATTGGTGCTGAAAAGGAGACGCGTGTATATTTACATGGCTTTTTTTCATTGAGCCCTAATATTCTGAATTGTTCTCTCCATTTATTTTAGTGAATCTGTCAAATTCTAATTAAAGGTAATCCATATTTAAAGGGATGCCTTTAAATAAATGTACTGCAAACTCCATGGGAAATCTTTTGGCCAGCAAGTGGGAGGGTTTTCAGCGGTTTAATTAAATATATTCAGCAGGCGCAAGGGCCCACGCCTGTAGAGCCCATTACACAGCTGCATAAGGTAAATCTGAATACAAACTACGGAGAAGTGTGTAAGAAAGACGTACATTTCCTTGGTCTGAATCGGGGCCCATACAGTATAGGTGAACACTATCACCATATACAGACACACACACACACACTTCTCATGAATGTTGTTCTGTTTCAGATCTTGGGTGTGTGGCTGGCTGCACGTTACAGGAACCAGAAGGATCCAAGAGCCAACCCCAGTGCATTCCTATAAGAGCAGAGCGTGAAGAGGTCCACAAGTTACGCACCATGATATAGATATACACCAGGGTATCAAACATACACACACACACACACACACACACACACACACACACACACACATTGGAGATACACAGATGTGCCAATATGAAAAGAACAACACACACTTGCAGCCTGATGCCAATTGACAACCCACTAAGTACCTTCTGGTTCTCACATGTGCATACACACACACTGGGGAAGAAAAGGCCATGTTGGTCTGTACAGTTTCTTCTCATGTATGATAGGATTGTTCAACAGCTTTTTTTTGTATAACTTGTGTATGTCAGTGTTTCTCAACCTCTGGTCTGTGGACCTCTTTGGGATAATGGGGACCACTCCCTCAGATGCTAATACTTATTTACTTGGTTCTTAATTAGAAGTTTTAAACAACACAGTTCTCCAGAGGAATATCTGGTTCATTAGGCACCAAACAGAAGAACATGTAGAGAAACAAGGAGGGACCTGCACTTTTCCAATAAGAAAGTTATCTTCCTTTCTACGTTTTTCTACGGTGTGCTCTAATGAATGAGCCTGTGCTCACTAGTCCCTGGGACCAAACCCATTCAGAGACCCCTCTCCCTGTCTGTCCATGATGTGGTTAGACTACACAGATGCAGCACCCTGTGCACCAACTACCAGCATAGCACTGTGTATGATGGCATACACAGAATTGATCTTATTTTAACCAAGAAAAATCATTTATAATTTAAGGGTTTTGTCTATGACACAAAATGTTGTAATTGTGACAATTTTACATAGTAGGCTTCTGTTCATTTTTAACAAGATGTCATTGTGTGCGGTGTTGCCATCAATATGTCTTGACAAAGAAAGTGGTGCCATATAGATCATGTCATGTTAGTGCCTCGGGTGGGAATTAGATTTTGTGCCAAACTATTGATTAAGAGGGGATACTGAATTGGATAGTCTATAGTGACATTTCTCTTCCTTTGGAGCTAAAACATAACACTTTAATGGAGTTAAGAATGATGAGACAGTTCAGACATATTTTGGTGTAATTCAGTTAACCCCCCCCCATCCATTCACAATCACGGCCTGGGAACCCACTGTTCCCAGGCCGTCATTGAAAATAAGAATGTGTTAACTGACTTGCCTGGTTAAATAAAGGTACAAAAATAGCACTTTATTCAACACATGCATTTGCTCCTGTATAATATTACATTTGTTTTGTTTGTGGTACTTTTGACACTGAGTAAAAGTTGTCATTAAACAATTCATCTGGACCACCAGAGAGTTAACTGTGTAGATGCTATGGGAAATGCAACATATTTTTCTCACATCTCTCCTTGGCCTGTCCTGATATGCACCACCATCACCTCAATTGTCTCTAGACAGAGCTAGGACATTTTAACATATTTAATGAACAAAACATGTTTGCCACTGTTGATAGTTGTCACACAATCCTTCGTAAAATAAGTGCAGCCCGTTTCAAAAGTTGAGAAACTGTAGTCTGGGGAATGTAACACTTTGATTAGGAATATACAATGAAGGGAAAATGTAGAACTACAGCACAAAGCAATGGGCAGCACAGTTTTTGGATGACCTAGCTTAAGTGGTGGTCCACTACCTGTCTTCATATATTGACACTGAACCATTTCAACCATCTGATCCTTTTCTGTGCATATTTGTTTCCACTTGATCTATTTTGTAATTAACCTGAAAGTGTTTTCCTAGTGGCACTTTGCCTGATTTTATTTATTTGCCTGTCGTTGGAGGAAATCATTTTCTATGGCCTAATTGTTGAGATCTTTGAGGAAGTTTAAAACTAGGGATGTGCCTGTAGCTTTTAACCACCTGCCTAAATACTTAGCATACCAGTGACTCTTCACAACAATTGTCAATTTGCAGCGTCTTAAAACTGAGGAATGAGTTTTATTAAGTATTGCCCTTAATGGTAACCCTGCTAAAAGCCTTTGGTTGCACAGTGCCTCTGCACAGCAATGGGTTGTCAGAGTTCGTATGTTAGTCCCCTGTCACTTATATTAGTGATGTGGCACTTCCAAAGGCTGTGAGACTGCCACTATACGTCCTGACTCAAGGCTTTGAACCACCTAAAGTTTGTTCATGATTGACAGAATGACTCATGCTCACCCTCAGTGTTGACTTCCTGTTCTAGATTATGACAATGACTCAGCTTCCTGTTGCTTTTCACCCAAATGGCACCCTATTCCCTATATAGTGGACTGCTTTCGCGTAGTGCACTATATACGGAACAGGATGCCATTTGGGACTCAAACGTTCCTACTGTGGACTTGATTGCCTGCTTAACCTTAAGGTTTCTTTTTTGTGCAACACGTTTTTCCTATTAAATGTCATGATTCAGGAGCCTGGCTTGTTCAGTCATTTCATTCACTTCTGAATTTGTGAATCTGAAGTCATTTCAGATTAAAGAAGCAAACAAGACATGAATTAACCTAGAAATTGAAAAGGGATATAAAATGTACAGTTAAATGCCTGTTAGTAGATTGGAGCAGCTTTATTAGTCTTTGCAACACTGATACATTGGGAGGGATGCTTGGTACAGAAAAATACATTTGGCCTGTAAACCTGTTCAACAAATGCCACTTAGCTACTGTGTTCATGTGTGAATTTACAAAAATACATTAAGCTATAATATTAATGACTCAGGACAGTTATTCCGTGTTGTATGTATGGGTGCACATTTCACTTGGGGAATGAACGAGTCAATCCCTCTTCAGGTTCATATCCATACGGTCCTAAAACCCCACTTCTCGCCTTACATTCTCCAGGTGGTCCACTGGGTGTGACTAGCTTGTGTAGTAAGATTTTTTTTTTTTTTTAAGGACCCACAACAGGAACCTGGCCTGAAATGCACTGAATGTCAATTACACAAATGGAGTCAGGGTTACCATTCCTCATGGTACCGTCCTTCCATGTCATTAACTGCATTTCAACCATTTGTCACTTCTTCCTCATTCTCCTGGAAGTAAGGATGTTCTAGAGCATTCAGGGCAGAGATTCTTCTTAGAGGGTCAAAAGTTAGCATTTTCTGTGGGAAAAACAGAACACTTGAGTTTACAAATGTGAATCAGGACAAACCCTACTTGTAATTGTCTTATCTTCTATACCACCATAACTTTATTTCGTTAATCATAGCTTTTACAAGCATTGGTCTGGATAATAAAATAATACACTTTTAGCCAGGATTCACACTAACCCAAGTGGATCCTGGACTGGTTTATACAATTCTACCATTTTGCATTTCAACGCTACCAAAAAGTTTATTTTCAAACTGAATACCCTCCACAGCTGGTTAGAAAACCAAGAAGTCTCACCAGCAGCAACTCTGTCCCCTGTTTATTGATCTCTGGAGCGTAGTCGGTGATTGGGCGGGGGCTGATAGGACTGAAGTTGTGTCGTGAGAGGGTGACATCAGCAGGCCACTCCTCCTCAGGTGGCAGGCCAATCACACTGTGGAATGGCAGACAGGAAGGTTCAAGCCAGCCAGTCAGACAAGCGTTTCAGAAATAATTGACAGAAGATTGATCCAAAGTGACAAGACGGTTACTTCCCAAATGGCACTTGTCAAAAGAAGTGCACTATATAGGGTGCCATTTGGGATACAAACAAAGAGATTCCAGCCCATACTCACTTGAATATCTTTCCCAGTTGGTCCACTTCAGAGTCTCCACAGAACAATGGTCTACGTGAGAGAGTTTGGATTTGGGTTAAAGTGCTGTTGGCCAATTTCCCCAGCTGTGAAACAAGCAGTACCGTCTGTCTATATGCCCCCAAATGTCCCCATTTTATTGTACTGACCTATGGCCATGTCTGTGGGAGATTACAGGGGCCTGGCTGACCATTCTGTGTAGACTGGTGTGGCCTGGTCGTTAGTGTGGGACCATAATGATAAGAGAAGAATCCCTGAGTGCCACAGCAGTAGTCTGCTATACTGCCATTTGACTACATGGTGGCAGCATAATCACAGAAATGAGTGCTCGGTCACACTACACTGTAGTGACTACAGCCAGAAACAAATTGGGGTTGTCTTGCTCCATATGTGACTCGTTTCAGGAAACTAGGCATATGTCGCGGGTCACTACTTCACAGGAGCGCCATTTGATCAAAAATGTATTTTTTAAAATCAAAATGTGTTTTTTTTTGCAGAAATGCCTTCTGGAACATGTGAACTTTCATGTGCCTTAATAACAAATGTGTATGCCATCTGTAAATATGAATACAATTGTTAAATTACGAGACTATTTGGTTAAGCCACAAAAAAGGCGAACAACCTTCTCACTAACCATGATTGGCTGGGATAATGAGTGGGCTGGACATGCCGAGAGGAGTTCAGATTGGTCTGCCATACAGAAGGCTTCTGTCTAATTGAGCTGGTAAGTCTGTTGGTAATCCTGTCGTTACAGTTTTTTTTTCTATCACGTAGTGGAGCTGCATAAGTGTTGATCTTCACTTTCTGGTGGATAGTTTTGAAATCAGTGGAATTAGAGTATGATAGCTAAAGAGATGGAGAAAACCCCTGTTTCTGGATTACATCTTCAAACTAAGGGCAACCATGGCATAGCATCCAGGGCCCCCGACCTCCAGCGGGCCCCCAGATAGCATATGATAGCAAAAATGTGTACAATTTGTCCAATTTCCTGCAATTCTACACATTTCTGCTATCATGTGCTATCAGGGGGCCCCGGGGCATGTGCCCTGGGTGCCCGTTCGGTCATCTGGCCATAAGTGTCTACTTTGCCGTGTGGAATATTATCGATAAATCCAATGGGAATCATGTTAGAATGTCAGATTAAGGGCCTCCCGAGTGGCGAGTCAAAGGCACTGCATCGCAGCGCTAGACCACCTTTATTCCACACACAGAGACGTGTACAAAGTTCTCCCTCCATTTGGCAAATCTGACCATAATTCTATCCTCCTGATTTCTGCTGTCAAGCAAAAACTAAAGCAGGAAGCACCAGTGACTTGGTCAATAAGAAAGTGGTCAGATGAAGCAGATTCTAAACTACAGGACTGTTTTGCTAGCACAGACTGGAATATGTTCCGGAATTCTTCCGATGGCATTGAGGAGTACACCACAACAGTCACTGGCTTCATCAATAAGTGCATCTGATGTAGTCCTCACAGTGACCCTAAATTCATACCCCAACCAGAAGCCATGGATTACAGGCAACATCCGCACTGAGCTAAAGGCTAGAGCTGCCGCTTTTAGTGAGCGGGACTAACCCGGAATCCTATAAGAAATCCCGCTATGACCGCCAACGAACAACAAAAAACAGGCAAAGCGCCAATACAGGACTAAGATCGAATCGTACTACACCGGCTCTAGTTCTCGTGCCCAAGAAATCGAAGGTAACCTGCCCAAATGACTACAGACCCGTAGCACTCACGTCTGTAGCCATGAAGTGCTTTGAAAGACTGGTCATGCTCACATCAACACCATTATCCCAGAAACTCTAGACCCACTCCAATTTGTATACCGCCCCAACGGATCCACAGATGATGTAATCCCTATTGAACTCAAAACTGCCCTTTCCCATCTGGACAAAAGGGCGGCAGGTAGGGGGTGGTGGGTACCCTAGTGGTTAGAGCGTTGGGCCAGTAACAGTACATTGACTCTGTATCGGTACCCTCTTTATATAGCCTCGCTTGTTATTTTACTGCTGCTGTTTAATTATGTTACTTGTATTTTCTATTTTTTACTTAACCAAGCATTGTTGGACATCTAGCCAATTTTATATAATTGGGACACATTGGAGTCAACATGGGCCAGCATCCCTGTGGAACGCTTTCGATACGCTCCATGCTCTGACCAATTGAGTCTGTTCTGAGGTCAGGGGGGTGGTGGTGCAACTCAATATTAGGAAGGTGTTCTTAATGTTTTGAACACTCATTGTACATTACGAGTCTCAAAAGATAAATACAGGTATTTCCCAGTACATCAAATAAGCCTTCACAAGCCCTGACCACTCACTTGCGTCGGAACATCTCAGCAAAGATGCAGCCCGTGCTCCAGATGTCCACAGGCGTGGCGTAGGTGGACTGGAGCAGGACCTCAGGAGGCCTGTACCACAGAGTCACCACCTGAGAGTCGTGGAGGCGAGAGTTGGTAGTATTATGAATGCATATTCATTTTAATGCATGAAACTGAAATCTGCCATACCGAATTTATACCAGCATGTCACATGTGCAATCAGACGCAAAACAAAACACTCTAGATCACCTTTACTCCACACAGAGACACATACAAAGCCCTCCCACACCATCCATTTGGCAAATCTGACCAGAAGTCTATCCTCCTGATTCCTGCTTAAAAGCAAAAACTCAAACAGGAAGTACCTTTGACGAGCTCAATACGGAAGTGGTGCGATGAAACGGATGCTAAGCTACAGGACTGTTTCTCTAGCAAAGACTGGAATTTTTTCAGGGATTCATCCTGTTTGTCTATCCTGATTGCCTAGTCACTTTTACCCCTACCTACATGTACAGATTACCACAACTTCCTCCCCTGCACATTGAATCAGTACTTATACTCTTTGTATATAGCCTCGTTGTTTTTTTGTGCTACTATATCCTTTCATTTTTTGCACACACAAAAATACTGTCTAACTCTGCATTGTTGGGAAAGGGCTCATAAGTAAGCATTTCACCATAAAGTCTACCCTGTTGTATTTGGCACATGACAAATACATTTTTTTAATTGAATATTTAAAACACACAATATACTTGCAGTGAAGCCGCTCAACAACTACATCACATTAGTGATGCAACCAGGGTCAACGTCCTGCTCAAGTGCACGTCAACAGATCTCCCACAAGGTCAAAAACGAGGACCCGAACCAGCGATCCCTCAACCCAAGCTCCCAAACGCCAGCCCTCCAAGACCCCCCCCCCTCCCCAGTTCCCCAAGAGTTGCCACAAGAATAAAAAATGCATTTGATTTGATATGAGTAGGATGAGAGAGAAGTATGAATGCATATGAGTATTTATGCCAAGTGTAAAACATTACATTTAAGTCATTTAGCAGACGCTCTTATCCATAAGTAAGCATTATGGTGAATGCACAGAGACTCCTTCAATGCTCAACCATAGTGTGTGTCTTCCTACCACAGGAGTGAGGGCCATGTGGTAGCTGTAGATCCTTGCCAGTCCAAAGTCGGCCAGCTTCACCTGACCACGGCTGGTGACCAGGATGTTCTCTGGCTTCAGGTCCCGGTGCACCACGCGGTTCGAGTGGAGGAATGCCAGGCCACACAGCAACTGACGCATCAGGTCCTAACACACACAGGGGGACACATTTAACCTGCGTACCTTGCTCGACCCACTGAACAGTCTTCCATCACAACCAGCCAGGTAGAATGAGAGGGAAACCTATACTGACTGTACAGCTGGTCCTGTGTGCAAACAGGCCTGGATAGGGCTGTGGCGGTCATGAAATTCTGTCAGACGGTGATTGTCAACTGCCGGTCTCACGGTAACTGACAGTTAAATAACAAACACACTTAGCAACTCCTAGCTTCCACGCATAGTGTACCAGCCATTGATGCAGACCTTTGGAACATCTACATTTTAAAAAGTCTAATAAATCCATGTAATATAACCTACACTATCACAATAAATCCATTACATATTTTAGATGGGTCTAAAGAAACATGATATGAAGAACATGTAATCTACTTCAGAAGAACAGAATAGCATACTCTGAGTTGTCCTTATGTTAGGCCCTGATCTGGCTATCATTTTTATTTATTTAACTAGGCAAGTCAGTTAAGAACAAACTCATATTTACAATGACGTCCTAAACCGGCCACACCCAGAAGACGCTGGGCCAATTGTGCGCCACCATATACTCCCAATCATGGCCGGTTGTGATGCAGCCTGGGTTTGAACCGGGGTGTCTATAGAGATGCCTCTAGCACTGAGATGCAGTGCCTTAGACGTCAGCCCTATGGCTGTGGGCTACACTAGTTCATTTAGCAGACAAGATTTGATTAGAATTTCGTGGCATTATTTTATAGTATGAATAATACATTTGAATATTGCTGAATAAGATAGAAATTATGTTTTCTCCAAAAGATTTCTGAGGGAGTGCCACATGAAGCTATTCTGTGTTGAGCAGTTAAGAAACAGGTCCCCCTATATGCTTAATTTCAGAGTTATTTATGCAACTTTTGTTGGCTGCATGATGCGACTCATGATGATTTGAAAAAAGTTTCATGAAAGGCATGAGCTCTGCTTTGTTTCCTGCACAGGCTGTGCACACTTCATCCGTCTCTCATTCACAATTTGAAAAGCACTTGACAATGCCTCGAATTTCCTGGCGGCATCCCCCTAGTGTGGCCGTAATGACCCCTAAAGAAATCCATGCTTTTTGTGACTAGTGGCTGTTGTGCCCTTGGGCTGAATATAATAATTTTTATTCCCTTCTCCCGGCTGAGTGTTCCGAAGCACCTCACACTCATGGCTCTCTCAGATATCGCAATTCGCAATTCTAATTAGCCAATACCCGTCACATGATCGATCGGGTTCTTCTCACAGGCATCTATCTCAGCTCCGAAGTAGGCAAGTGAAGACATACATCAGGGATGGAAGTGCACGCTTCCTTCTTATCAAATTCTGAGATGTTAGAACTGTCCACATTTCCCTTTCGTCAGCCAACAAGATGAGTCGGCCTAACGAACAACAAAACCACTAGCCTATGTCAATCTACTAACCCCCATAGTACAAAAGTTGACCTTATCTATTCATCAGTGGATTAATGTGCTTAATTTTAAGTAGTTATCTGGCCACTTTAGTTGTCAAATCAAAATCAAATCTAATTGTGATACAGTTGTGATACAAACCTTATCAAAACATACAGGCCGATGGGCTAGGCTATATGAGTTGTGATACAAACCTTATTAAAACATACAGGCCGATGGGCTAGGCTGTATGAGTTGTGATACAAACCTTATTAAAACATACAGGCAGATGGGCTAGGCTATATGAAGTGTGGGACTATGATTTGAAAAAGTCGCAAAAGAAGGCATGCCCCATTTTCTGCCTTACTGCACACAAGCTGGGCATCATTCACAAGTGATAGGCTAATATTGTCACTCAACAGACCATTGTTGATTAAATATTGTCTTTACAAATACTAAATAATATGTGTGAAATTGGTTTTGATTTAGAATGGACCATTATCATGCACCCGTCTCGGAACAGGGACAACAAATAAATAACATGTCATCTATACACTTAAATAGTGAATGGAGGACGCTTTTCCTGTGGTTCATTTTCATGCCAGCCAGGTAGGCTATACTCCTGTTGTAAAGCAAAGCAATGTGCTTAATATTAGGAAAGTTGAGAAATAAATATAGTAGGGCGAGCCTATAGAGACCTGATGGGATCCTCCTAATTTTAATTAAGGCCATCAAAACTCGTTTTGCACGCATTTCCATAGCCTATAGAAACGTTGCTCAATATGAGCTCATGGGCTCTCAAAGTGTTTGATTCGATTTTTGATTTCATTGATGTCAGAGTGATTAGAGGGACAATAGAGTGCTGAGTACCAGGCAGTTAGCAAGTTTGCTAGACTACTAATGACAACAGCAGCATTAGAGCTTGGAGAAGCCTAGTTAACGTGACTAAACGGTCACGTGGAATTTGACTGCGGTCATGCCTCGTGACTGTCGGTAAAATGGTCACTAACAGCCCTAGGCCTGGTTCCATTTCAGTCCCTGGCCCCTATACCTTACCGCTTCGTTAGCAATGTGGCAGAAGTTCTACTTCAACTATTGGAGGTCTAGTACTACTATCCAAACGCTTCTGATTACCAAACACTGCAGGTGTGTGGAGGCAAAGAGCAGGGACAGTCTTGGTCAACTGACAACAGCCAAAGTAGGTGGAAGATCATGCAAGTGTATAGTGTTGGGTGGACTACCTCTAACATGGTTTACATGCAGACGACACCATTCTGTATACTACTGGCCCGTCCTTGGACACTGTGCTATCTAACCTCCAAACAAGCTTCAATGCCATACAACACTCCTTCTGTGGCCTCCAACTGCTCTTAAACGATAGTAAAACCAAATGCATGCTTTTCAACCGTTCACTGCCTGCACCCGCATGCCCGACTAGCATCACCACCCTGGATGGTTCCAACCTACAATATGTGGATATTTATAAGTACCTAGGTGTCTGGCTAGACTGCAAACTCTCCTTCCAGACTCATATCAAACATCTCCAATCTAAAATCAAATCTAGAGTCGGCTTTCTATTCCGCAACAAAGCCTCCTTCACTCACGCCGCCAAACTTACCCTAGTGAAACTGACTATCCTACCGATCCTAGACTTCGGCAATGTCATCTACAAAATAGCTTCCAATACTCTACTCCGCAAACTGGATGCAGTTTATCACAGTGCCATCCGTTTTGTTACTAAAGCACCTTATACCACCCACCACTGCGACCTGTATGCTCTAGTCGGCTGGTCCTCGCTACATATTCGTCGCCAGACCCACTGGCTCCAGGTCATCTACAAGTCCATGCTAGGTAAAGTCCCACCTTATCTCAGTACACTGGTCACGATTGCAACACCCACTTGTAGCACGCGCTCCAGCAGGTGTATCTCACTGATCATCCCTAAAGCCAACACCTCATTTGGCCGCCTTTCCTTCCAGTTCTCTGCTGCCTGTGACTGGAACGAATTGCAAAAATCGCTGAAGTTGGAGACTTTTATCTCCCTCACCAACTTTAAACATCTGCTATCTGAGCAGCTAACCAATCGCTGCAGCTGTACATAGTCCATCGGTAAATAGCCCACCCAATTTACCTACCTCATCCCCATACTGTTTTTATTGATTTACTTTTCTGCTCTTTTGCACACCAATATCTCTACCTGTACATGACCATTTGATCTTTTATCACGCCAGTGTTAATCTGCTAAATTGTAATTATTCGCCTACCTCCTCATGCCTTTTGCACACAATGTATAAAGACTATTTTTTGCTACTGTGTTATTGACTTGTTTATTGTTTACTCCATGTGTAACTCTGTTGTCAGTTCACACTGCTATGCTTTATCTTGGCCAGGTCGCAGTTGTAAATGAGAACTTGTTCTCAACTTTCCTACCTGGTTAAATAAAGGTGAAATAAAAAATAAAAATAAAAACATGACCTAATATGTTAAACACTATATATACAAAAGTATGTGGACACCCCTTCAAAATAGTGGATTCCACTATTTCATGCAATCTCCATATACAAACATTGGCAGTACAATGGCCTTACTGAAAAGCTCAGTAACTTTCAACTTGGCATTATCTTAGAATGCCACCTTTCCAACAAGTCAGTTCGTCAAATTTCTGCCCAGGTCAACTGTAAGTGCTGTTATTGTAAAGTGGAAACGTTTAGGAGCAACAACGGCTCAGCCGCAAAGTGGAAGGCCACACAAGCTCACCGAATGGGACCGGTGAGTGATTAAGTGCGTAGCACGTAAAAAAAAAAACATATCCTTGTTTGTAACACTTCCTACCGAGTTCCAATCCAAACTGCCTCTGGATGCAACGTCAGTACAATAAATGTTCGTCTAGAGCTGCATGAAATGGGTTTCCATGGCCAAGCAGCCGCACACAAGTCTAAGATCACCATGCGCAATGCCAAGCGTTGGCTGGACTGGTGTAAAGCTCGCCGCCATTGGACTCTGGAGCAGTTGAAACACGTTCTCTGGAGTGATGAATCACGCTTCACCATCTTGCAGTCCGACGGACGAATATGGGTTTGGCGAATGCCAGGAGAACGCTACCTGCCCGAATGCATAGTGCCAAATGTAAAGTTTGTTGGAGGAGGAATAATGGTCTGGGGCTGTTTTTCATGGGTCGGCCCCTTAGTTCCAGTAAAGGTCAATCTTAACGCTACAGCATACAATGACATTCTAGACGATTATGTGCTTCCAACTTTCTAGTTTGGGGAAGGCCCTTTCCTTTTGGTCATGTAGTGTATTTAACATGGTTTTACGGGGACCTAATAGGTTATATTTAACATGGTTTACGGAGACCTAATAGGTTATATTTAACATGGTTTTACGGGGACCTAATAGGTTATATTTAACATGGTTTACGGAGACCTAATAGGTTATATTTAACATGGTTTACGGGGACCTAATAGGTTATATTTAACATGGTTTATGGAGACCTAATAGGTTATATTTAACATGGTTTTACGGAGACCTAATAGGTTATATTTAACATGGTTTTACGGGGACCTAATAGGTTATATTTAACATGGTTTACGGAGACCTAATAGGTTATATTTAACATGGTTTTACGGGGACCTAATAGGTTATATTTAACATGGTTTACGGAGACCTAATAGGTTATATTTAACATGGTTTTACGGGGACCTAATAGGTTATATTTAACATGGTTTACGGAGACCTAATAGGTTATATTTAACATGGTTTACGGAGACCTAATAGGTTATATTTAACATGGTTTTACGGGGACCTAATAGGTTATATTTAACATGGTTTTACGGAGACCTAATAGGTTATATTTAACATGGTTTTACGGGGACCTAATAGGTTATATTTAACATGGTTTTACGGGGACCTAATAGGTTATATTTCACATGGTTTACGGAGACCTAATAGGTTATATTTTACATGGCTAACGGGGAACTGAGGGGGATTCTTACTTGGATGCGGCTGGGGGGCAGTCCTGGGGCAGGGGCCTTCTCTAGGTAGGTCTTAAGGTCCTGGTCCACGTGCTCAAACACCAGGGTGACTTTAGTCTCCTGATCCGTCCTCAGGGTGGCACACACGTCCATGAGCCTGACGGACACACAAACACAGAACACACACGTCCATGAGCCTGACGTACACACAAACACAGAACACACACGCCCATGAGCCTGACGTACACACAAACACAGAACACACACGCCCATGAGCCTGACATACACACAAACACAGAACACACACGCCCATGAGCCTGACGTACACACAAACACAGACCACACACGCCCATGAGCCTGAAGTACACACAAACACAGAACACACACGCCCATGAGCCTGATGTACACACAAACACAGAACACATACGCCCATGGGCCTGACGTACACACAAACACAGAACACACACGCCCATGAGCCTGAAGTACACACAAACACAGAACACACACGCCCATGAGCCTGATGTACACACAAACACAGAACACATACGCCCATGAGCCTGATGTACACACAAACACAGAACACACACGCCCATGGGCCTGACGTACACACAAACACGTCCATGAGCCTGACGTACACACAAACACAGAACACACACGCCCATGAGCCTGATGTACTGATGTGTGATATGCACACATCCCTAACTTTCACACTAGTGCTGGGCCTGCCACAACACTAGATAGAGAGCAAGCCCATTGTGTGTGCTGCTCTCAAGGGATTTAATTTAACCTGCACTACAGTTCAGGTAACATTTCAGCTGCCATGCCTTCTCAGAGATTAGTCATTATTGTGGTGCAGGTTAAAATCCAAGCACCTGACAGCAGCACACATACCATGTGTGGGATCGCTCTTAATACACAGTCAAACAGACAAGTTTATGGTCATTCATCATAATCTGAATGAGAGGCATGCCATGGTGAGTCCGTCGCTAGCTAATAACCTTTATAGAACCTACTTATCAAAACATACCAGTCAGTCCTTAAGCATTACCCAGTTCTGTGGCTATGTGGGCGGAGGGTTGTAGGATACAGGTGATCAGGTCAAAACAACTGAAGTCTCAGGCTACAAGTCACAACAAAACCAACACCGACTGTGTGATTGAGAGCGTTTGTGACTGTGTTAATGTGTTTGTGCATGTTTATGCAGTTCAAAGGCGCTATTGGTGGAGAGGAACAATTTACATGTATGGGTGTGTTGATTACTTTATGGGATTCATTCCCTTTTTAAAGTACTTTTTTTTCTTTCCCTTTTTCATGATATCCAATTAGTAGTTACAGTATTGTCCCATGGCTGCAACTCCCGTACAGACTCTGGAGAGGCAAAGGTTGAGAGCCATGCGTCCTCCGGAAAATGACCCTGCTAAGCAACACTGCTTCTTGACAAACTGCTCGCTTAACCCAGAAGCCAGCTGTACCAATGTGTCGGAGGAAACACCGTAACGCTTGCAACTGTGTCAGCGTGCATGCGCCCGGCCCCCCACGAGTCGCTGGAGCGTGATGGGACAAGGACATCCCGGCCGGTCATACAAGCAAACCACACAGTCCAAATGTGCACTTCACATTTCCATATCTGAAAACTCATGTAATTTACAGCATCAACGTTTACAAGAATGACTTGTCATACCCTGGGTCATCCTGACATGAATTAAGCTGTTTGTCGTATTGTGAAGAAAATTTGCCTCGGGAACCCACACTTGAATGCACTCATGACTCCATTCCATACGCACCAAAATTACAATTTGTTTGTCTGAAGTACCTTGTGAAACACTATGGTCGTATTTTGTTACTTAGCTAGTCATTTTGGCAAGAAGTTTTCAAATGATGCCCAGCTGACCCAGATTGAAAATTATAATAAAACGATTTTGGATTGCGTAAACAGTAATTGTGTGATGGTGGAGACGCAGGACTGTGTTCCCAAACAAAAATTGTGCTTGCCTCAGTTCCTTCATGGCAGAGCTAGGAGAGCTAAAAAAAAACACCTTATAGTTAAAGGCTCTTTCCTTGAGTAATAAAAGTGCATTGAAATGACTTAGGAACTGTGCACAGTTTGGAGAGGTGTGGCCACTTGGAGACACCAGTTAGACCTTTTTCCCCTCAAACACTTGAATTGTTCTTTCTTATGTTGCACCTACCCCAAAATGTACATGAATCTACTGACATTTGAAAGCAAGAGTATGTAACCAGTATGTGTGTTTATCGGTCGTCAAAGGCCTATTAGTGTGTAGGTGTGTTGGTTTTCAGACCTCGAAAGAAGTCTCTTTACATTCCAAATGGGGTTGAGGCTTATACCTAGATCTACACAAAAGTTGCATGGAACGTGAACTCATCTGAAAACTAGACCTCTTTCCTGGCCTGAAAACATTTGACAATCTTTGATTTTGGTGTGAACTATCACTTTAAATAAAGGTTAAATGAATGAATGTGTTCTAACTTGACCACGTTGGGATGGTCAAACTGCTCCAGTCTCTTCAGCAGGGCCACCTCTCTGACTGTGGAGATAGGGAGGCCATCTTGGTCCGTCTGGACGCGAACGCTCTTCAGAGCTACAAACTGGCCGCTCTCCAGGTCCCGAGCTTTGTACACCGTCCCGTATGCACCGCCTCCGATCTCTGCCACCGGCTCGTACTGGACCTCACTGCCCTGGGCCATGGCCTGGCTGGCAGACAGAAAGAGAACAATAGGTACGGTATGACTACAATGTCCTTCTACTACAGGAAGACACTTTCCCCTCCCTGCCACGTGCTTTCCAAAATAGAGGTCCAGCTGTCTTAGGTCCAGCTCATTACCCCTCCAACAACCATTCACCTTCTAGAGCACTAGACCTCATTAGCTGGGGTAACCTCTGCATTCCAGAGTGGAAGAGGCTGTAGGAAAGATTGTGTGTGTGTTAGTGATGCGCGAGTTGACTCATAACTCGTGGACGGGTTTAGGGTCACTACTGTGTGGCTGAAGGGCGGGTGGGTGGTGAGTTGTATGAAGAGAAACAATACCTTAAACCCACAAATGTATAATTATTGTGCAGTTCATATAGGCTAAATGTAGGTTTTTCTGTCATTATTTTTAGGCTATCTGGTATTAGTGCATAAGCCTAAACGTTATGGCTTAATTGTAAACACACCAAATTGCCTACACCAAATAATGATTTTGGGAAAGGGCAGAAAAAGTTAATATAATTCCACAGAGGCAAAAAGGTAATTTTCGAAGTTTAACTCAATGAGACAAAAGCTGCAAAATGAGAGTTGAAATAAAGAAAAGGGAGTGCCAGAAAAGTAATGTTTAGAAAATATTTGGTTAAGTTTTAAAAGAGGATGATAGCAGTGCTGGCTGGCTATGTTATGTTTGATGATTGTGAGGCGCTATACAAATTCGACAGTCACAAGACGGGACTTGAAATAGGCCTATGGCATGTCAAAGGAACTGTAGCCTACTGTTTAGATGGGTTAAATGGAAACTGAAATCTAAAACACTATTTCAATAGAGATTCACCATATATAATGTCTAGGTTTAATCTGGGTCTGGGAAACCAGTCCTTAATGTTTTTACCAAGTTGCCATCCTTAGCTACTCCTAGAGCCAGCAAGTATACAATGGGTAGTCTCCTGGTTGACAACCAGGCCAGGAAGGGACATATAACAAATTGGTATTTTTTCTATATTTAAAATGGTCCAAACAATGGTACATCAAATACATCTGAAATATTTCCTAATGTGGCTCTATATTCTACCCAAGAAAACAAAAGGTTGGACAACTTTCATTGTTAATTTACCTATGTCCATATACAATGGTAATAACCATCATGTAATATGTAATTGTCCTTGTATTTTATCACCAGAATAAACTTCTAAGCAAGCAAAAGTAGGTAACGCTAGCAAAATATTGGACAGAACTTGTGGCATAAGGCAAAAAACTTAAGCCCCCCCCGGGACGTGTGATTCCTCCATAACTGATTTTGTTAATTAAATCAGTAAACACATCATCGATATGCCACAATAACTCTTAAACGCAGTTTAAGACGTGCCAAAAAATATTTAATGTTAAATCATGGTTCCACACTTATCTTTGGCATGGCAAACATTTGTAGAGGCTATAGGAAATCCATGCACCAAGTTGTGCAGAACTTGTGTGGTCAGGGCCTATGATCTGACACTAGTGCAACTAGCGACATCAGGTTTTTAAACATATTTACAAGATGAAGTGAACAGTGTTTTAACTAAATTGGATCCAATAAGCTACTTACCACGTTTCTTGACGTTTTCGTTATCGTTAACTGGCTATACTGCTACATTTAGTGCATGAACGAAAACATGTTTTTCACTTGGTTCTTTAGTATCAAACCACATTCGAGGTAGGTCGCACATAGATTTCACACTAAACTTGCGGATGTCTTCGATCAAATCCTTCGATTTAACTTCGGCCTTTCTTCACTTTTCTTAAAACAGGCAAATCACTTGGTAGTGGAGGCGCTTCCTGTCGTCTTACAAGGCGGAGCCAAACATCTATTTACCCCCCAAAAATAATCATGACAGCTTTGCAACATATAACTTAGCCACCCACTAAGTAGTTCTGTTGTATGATACATCTGCCAATTAGCCTACATGTTCAAATGTTTATAAACGTTATGAGTGAGTGAATCTTTAATAAATAATTAATTCTATGACATGCTAATTATTGACCTTTTTTTCTCATGTAAAACATTACCTGGTTTATTTCCTTCATAGACAATTTACACTAGAAACATTGAAGAAGAGTTTGTGACTCAGGTCTGCCCCGGCGCGCGCAGAGCTCCATGAGTGAATGAGGACCGCGCACCAAACCCCTCCCAGCTCTTCATCGCGCTGCTATTGGCGGATAACTGCTGTTGCTAGGCTCATCTACTACTCTGGTTTGCTGTGAGAGACCAAACCCCCATGCATTCCAAAGGAAGTATTCAGAATGAGTTATTCAACTGAAATTATTCTGTATATTCATTTGGTTAGTGCTCTCCGTGATATTGGGATGTCCATACCCTAACCCTATGTGTTTATTTTATTTTATTTGGATAACCATTAGCTTTTGCAGAAGCATCAGCTACTCTTCCTAGGGTCCACAAAAAAAAACACAAAACATGACAAGTAACAGAACACGGATAGACAAGGACAGTCATTTAAATGTAAAATACGATATACACACAATACAGCAACACAAAATACAAACAATACAACAACAACAAAAAATACAAACAATACAACAACAACGATGATATGTGTGTGTGTGTGTGTGTGTGTGTGTGTGTGTGTGTGTGTGTGTGTGTGTGTGTGTGTGTGTGTGTGTGTGTGTGTGTGTGTGTGTGTGTGTGTGTGTGTGTGTGTGTGTGTGTGTGTGTGTGTGTTAGAGTGTGTGTGTGTGTTAGAGTGTGTGTGCCTGTGTTTGTGTGTGTGTGTGTGTGTGTGTGTGTGTGTGTGTGTGTGTGTGTGTGTGTGTGTGTGTGTGTGTGTGTGTGTGTGTGTGTGTGTGTGTGTGTGTGTGTGTGTGTGTGTGTGTGTGTGTGTGTGTGTGTGTGTGTGTTAGAGTGTGTGTGCCTGTGTTTGTGTATCCTGCCATTCCATGAGGTGTTATTTAATCCGTTTTTAAAGGTAATTTTGCTGTTTGCTTGAGTAATTGGAGATGGAAGGGAGTTCCATGCAATTATGGCTCTGTATAATACTGTGCGTTGCCGTGAATTTGTTTGGACTTGGGGACTGTGAAGAGAGACCCCTGGTGGCATGTCTTGTGGGGTATGTATGGGTGTCTGAGTTGAATGTTATTTGATTATGCAGACAATCTGGAATTGTCATCACAATAATATTTCTCATAAAAACTAGAAGAGAACAGTTAATCTCTCGTTGACCTGACTGGTATGCATGTTGTTGATTTCAGTTCTGTATGTGCAGTTAAGGGCAAGGCATGCTGCTCTGTTTTCAGCCAGCTGCAGCTTTGCTAGGTCTTTCTTTGCTGCACTTGACCATATTACAGGGCAGTAATCAAGATGGGAGAAGACCAGAGCCGGAACCACAAGTACAGGTGATTTCTGTCGAAATCACAGAACATATTTTTATAACAGACATACCCCTCTCCATCTTCACAACAACTGTGTCAATATAACTTGCCCATGATAATTGATCATCCAATGTTATACCTAGGAGTTTATCTTCCTCAACATGCTCAATGGTCACACACTTTATACACAACTCCAGTTGAGGTTTAGGTCTTAGAGAATGTTTTGAACCAAATACAATGCTTTTAGTTTTAGATCTGTACATAAGACCAGTTTATTACCATTCTGATACTGATTGTAACTAGTGGTGGGAAAAGTACTCAATTTAAAAAAATACTTTTGATACCTATGTACATTTTAGCAACTATACCTAGACAAGATCCCACAAAGCACAAAGGGGAAATGGCTGCCTAAATATGATCCCCAATCAGAGACAACGATAAACAGCTGCCTCTGATTGGGAACCATACCAGGCCAACATAGAAATATAATCACCTAGATGACCCACCCTAATCACACCCCGACCTAACCAACATAGAGAATAAAAAACTCTCTATGGTCAGGGCATGACATTCCAACTGGTTTGAAATTGGGAATGTCCTCAAATTGTTCAGAGAACATTAAGAAACAATGTTCTTCTTTGAGAATTTCAGTACTTCAGCATAACGTTTCCTTATGGTTCTATTTAAAGTCATGTTTAAAGTCTTATGGTTCTATTTAAAGTCACATTAAGAAAATATCCCATAAAAACCACAAGAAAACTTTAGTAACGGTCAGAAAACTTTCAGAAAGTATTCATACCCCTTGATTTATTTCAGATTTGTTTTATTACAGCCTGAATTAAAAATGGATTAAATATACTGAACAAAAGTACATGCACTACATGTAAAGTGTTCAGTCATATGTTTCATGAGCTGAAATAAAAGATCACAGAAATGTTCCATACACACCAAAAGCTAATTTCTCTCTAATTTTGTACACAAATTTGTTTACATCCCTGTTACTGAGCATTTCTCCTTTGCCATGATAATCCCTCTATCTGACAGGTGTGGCATATCAAGAAGCTGATTAAACAGCATGATCATTACAGAGGTGCACCTTGTGCTGGGGACAATAAAATGCCACTCTAAAATTTGCAGTTCTGTCACACAACACAATGCCACAGATGTCTCAAGTTTTGAGGGAGTGTACGATTGGCATGCTGATTGCAGGAATGTCCACCAGACATGTTGCGAGATAATGCAATGTTAATTTCTCTACCAACGTCGTTTTAGAGAATTTGGCAGTACGTCCAACCAGCCTCACAACCGCAGATCATGTGTAACCACGCCAGCCCAGAACCGCCAGTCTAGTATGGCATCGTGTGGGCGAGCGGTTTGCTGTTGTCAATGTTGTGAACAGAGTGCAGTGGCGGTGGGGTTATGGTATGACCAGACATAAGCTACGGACAATGAACACAATTGCATTTTATCGATGGCAATTTGAATGCACAGAGATACCGTGACGAGATCCTGAGGCCCATTGTCGTGCCATTCATCCACCGCCATCACCTCATGTTTCAGTATGGTAATGCACGGTCCCATGTCGCAAGGATCAGTACACAATTCCTGAAAGCAGAACATGTCCCAGTTCTTCCATGGCCTGCATACTCACCAGACATGTCACCCATTGAGCATGTTTGGGATGTTCTGAATCGACAGCGTGTTTCAGTTCTCACCAATATCCAGCAACTTCGCACAGACATTGAAGAGGAGTGGGACAACATTCCAAAGGCCAGAAACAACAGCCTGATCAACTCTATGCGAAGGAAATGTGTCGCACTGCATGAGGCAAATGGTGGTCACACCAGATACTGACTGACTGATTGTCTGATCCAGACGCCCCTAATTTTTTAAAAGGTTTCTGTGACCAACAGATGCCTATCTGTAATATATTTCAATTCACTGATTTCCTTATATGAACTAGAACTCAGTAAAATCTTTGAAATTGTTGCACATTGCGTTTTATATTTTTGTTCACTGTATATTTTTTCTCTCACCCATCTACACACAATACCCCATAATGACAAAGTGAAAACATGCTTTTAGAAATTGTCGCAAATATATTGAAAATAAAATAAAGAAATATGTAATTAACATCCGGATCCACACCCTTGAGCCAATACATGTTAGAATCACCTTTGGCACCGATTACAGCTGGAAGTATATCTAGGTGAGTCTCGAAGAGCTTTGCACACCTGGATTATACAATATTTTAACATTATTATTTTTTTAATTCTTCAAGCTCTGTCAAGTTGGCTGTTGATCATAGCTAGACAGCCATTTTCAAGTCTTGACATAGATTTTCAAGACGATTTAAGTCAAAACTGTAACTAGGCCACTCAGGAACATTCACTGTCATATTGGTAAACAACTCCAGTGTATATTTGGCCTTGTGTTTTAGGTTATTGTCCTGCTGAAAGGTGAATTTGTCTCAGAGTGTAACGGTTTTCGTCTGGTGAAGGAGAAGAGGACCAAGGTGGTAAGTGTTCATTTTAATAAACAAAATAAACTAAACACTGAAATGAAAAAAATAATAAAGAGTGAGAATGAAAACGAAACAGTTCTGTAAGGAATAATCACAAAACAGAAAACAATCACCCACAACCAAAATGGGGAAAACAGGCTACCTAAGTATGATTCTCAGAGAGACGGAGAGACAGCCTGGTGCGTGACAGGACCGTGGAGGTGCACTGGAGGTCTCGAGCACCGAGTCTGCACAACCTGTCCTGGCTGGATACTCCCCGTAGCCCGGTAAGTGCGGCAGGGTGGAACAGACCGCACTGGGCTGTGCTGGCGAACCGGGGACACCGTGCGTAGGGCTGGTGCCATATACCCCGGGCCGAGGAGACGCACTGGAGACTAGATGCGCTGAGCCGGCCTCATTTCTCCTGGCTCGATGCCCACTCTAGCCCGGCCGATACGAGGCGCTGCGATGTAGCGCACCGGGCTATGCCTGTGCACTGGGGACACCGTGTGCCTTACGGCATAACACGGTGCCTGCCCGGTCCACCTCTCTCCACGGTTAGCACGGGGAGTTGGCTCAGGTCTCCTGCCTGACTTAGCCACACTCCCCATGTGACCCCCCCAGCTAGCTGCCATGCTAGCTCCTCATAATGCCGCCGCTCGGCTTTGGCTGCCTCCAGCTCTTCCTGGTGGCAGCAATATTTCCCAGCCTGTGCCCAGGGTTCCCTACCGTCCAAAATCTCCTCCCATGTCCAGGAGTCCAGAACCCTCTGCTCCTGGTTACCATGCTGCTTGGTCTGGTTGTGGTAGATGATTCTGTAACGGTTTTCGTCTGGTGAAGGAGAAGAGGACCAAGGTGCAGCGTGGTAAGTGTTCATTTTAATAAACAAAATAAACTGAACACTGAAATGACAAAAATAACAAAGAGCAAGAATGAAAACGAAACAGTTCTGTAAGGAATACTCACAAAACAGAAAGCAATGACTGACAACCAAAATGGGGAAAACAGGCTACCTAAGTATGATTCTCAATCAGGGACAACGATCGACAGCTGCCTCTGATTCAGAACCATACCAGGCCAAACACAGAAATGGAAAACATAGAAAAACAACATAGAATGCCCACCCCAACTCACGCCCTGACCAAACTAAAACAGAGACATAAAAAAGGAACTAAGGTTAGGACGTGACACAGAGTGTCTGTTCAAAAGCAGACTGAACCAGGTTTTCCTCTAGGATTTGACCTGTGCTTAGCTCTATTCTATTTATTTTTATCCTCAAAAACTCCCTAGTCCTTGACGATGACAAGCATACCAATAACATGATGCAGCCACCACCATACTTGAAAATATTAAGAGTGGTACTCAGTGATGTGTTGTGTTGGATTTGCCCCAAACATAACACTTTGTAGTCAGGACAGTTCATTTCTTAGCCACATTTTTTGCAGTTCTACTTTAGTGCCTTATTGCAAACATGATGCATGTTTTGTAATGTTTTATTCTGTACAGTCTTTCTTTTTTCACTATGTAATTTAGATTAGTATTGTGGAGTAACTACAATGTTGTTGATCCATCCTCAAAGTTCTCCTATCCAGTCATTATAGTCTGTAACTGTTTTAAAGTCACCATTTGCCTCATGGTGAAATCCCTGAGCGGTTTCCTTCCTCTTCAGCAACTGAGTTAGGAAGGACTCATCTGTCTTTGTAGTGACTGGGTGTATTGATACACCATACAAATTGTAATTAATAACTTCACCATGCTCAAGGGGATACTCTATGTCTGTTTGTTTGTTTGTTTTTGCCTGTCTACCAATAGGTGCCCTTCTTTGCGAGGCATTGGAAAACATCCCTAATCTTTGTGGTTGAATCTGTGTTGAAATGACCTTACAAGTAATTGTATGTGTGGGGTATAGAGATGAGGAAGTCATTCAAAAATAATGTTAAACACCTAATATTGCACACGAAGTGAGTCAATGCAACTTATTATGTGACTTGTTAAGCAAATGTATACTTTGAATTTATTTAGACTGCTATTACAAAGGGGTTGAATACTTCTTAACTCAAGACATTTCAGCTTTTCATTTTTTATTCATTTGTAAAAATGTCCAAAACCATAATTCAACTTTCACATTATGTGGTATTGTGTGTAGGCCAGTGACACAAAATCTCAATTTAATCAATTTTAAATTCAGCCTGTAACACAACAACATTTGGAAAAAGTCAAGAGGTGTGATTCACCGTGTGAATACTTTGTGAAGACACTGTACGTTCCGTTCTCTGCATCAACAAAACTCTCTCTATCCTCTATCTTGTTAAGAGAGTGTTCAGGTGTGTTGGCCAAGGCCACTAATTAACTACACCTGATCTTAATGAGTGCTCGTTTCCTTTTAAATGGGGTATGTTTGAGTAGACTGAAATGAACAGCTTTTTTGAGTTTAAAAAAACATGGCATTCTAGATCCTTCCTGGTGGCTCAGTGGACTAATTCCATGGATTGAGAACAGAAGATCATAGGTTTACCTCTCACTGATGCCGTGCCACAATAAAAAATAAATGTGTTTGCATGATTAATGCTTAGGGAAATAAATGTGTTTCTGTGCTTGGAGTTGAAAACAGTTAAACCAGCAGTGTTGTTAAAAGTCTTATTGAAACATGTTCTCAGAACGTTATTTAATTATCTTCAAATGAACTAGAATTTCCACTCTCAAAACATTATTAAAACCCCAGGAAAACTTTCAGGGAACCATAGTAAAACATTCTGAGAACCTCATAGCAACTTAAAAATGTATGTTCCCAGAACAGACAAAATATTAACTTCCATTCTCAGAACGTTTAAAAAACGTTCAGTTTTAATGTTTAGGAAACATATGGCTTTGTTCCCAGAACCAATGGGAAACCAAAAGCCTACGTTCCCACAACTCCCAAGGAACTAAATGTGCTAGCTTGGCACAAAAACATTTCTCTAATACCTTCAATGCTGTTCTATTTGTACTTAAGTTAACCTGGCTTCTTAATGATCCTATTATAGATTTCATCATGACCCAGTTGGGTCTGAACACCTATAACGATAAAATTCTGAAGGAGGGAAGCTTTTGTCTTAGTAAGTTGCCAACACCATGGTGAAGTTGGATGCTCTCAGGCAAACGAGCACAGGGCCCTATCCTGTCTGCTGGGCCTCCAGTGGGCCCTCTGCCAGGACCCTCCCCGCCATGCTGGCCCATATGCCAGGGTATATTTCACTCAGAGTGGCTGGCTGCAATAACGGTTGCGGTAGCACCACTGAGTTGGGATGACCATCTGTCCACCAGAGAGCTAACAGGGCCTGGGCAGCCTGCAGCCTGTCAACTACTAGACCAGAGAGTAGAACGATCTCCAGTCAGTTTGTTTGAGGGACCAAGATTATCCAATAATGCCTACATTTAAGTACTCTTATAAGTCATTCTGTATCCTATTTTGTATCATTTTCACTTTTAGAGTTTATTATTCCACTCTATTTGTTTGTTTCCGATGGTAATATATCAAAACTGCAGCAAATGACAAAGAGTAGTCAGGCTGATCATTGATTTGTAAGGACCCACAATAATGGGAAGAGGATAATTGGGTGAGAAGTTCAGGGCCAGGGATGATAAGTCTTGGTGAATGTAGTATTTCTGGTAAACAAGCTAGACAGCTGAACTGAGAGAGTTTTCTTTGTACTTTGAACACGCTGCCTTGCCAGTACAATCTGTGTGCATTTTGTGTGGGTGACGTGGCTGAGTGTAGACAGACTGTACTCAGCCAGGGCAGTGTGTGTGTGTGTGTGTGTGTGTGTGTGTGTGTGTGTGTGTGTGTGTGTGTGTGTGTGTGTGTGTGTGTGTGTGTGTGTGTGTGTGTGTGTGTGTGTGTGTGTGTGTGTGTGTGTGTGTGTGTGTGTGTGTGTGTGTGTGTGTGTGTGTGTGTGTGTGTGTGTGTGTGTGTGTGTGTGTGTGTGTGTGTGTGTGTGTGTGTGTGTGTGTGTGTGTGTGTTGGTTTGAGTGCCTAAGTGTCTGTTTTGTGTACCTGTGTCTGTATCTTGTCAGTGTTTTTTTGTGAGTGTCTGTAGTCTTCTAGTGTGCTGGTGTGTGTTATTCAGACTGATGGTCACAAAGCTGCTCAGCCCTTGCAGATAACCTATGAGACATAATGGTGTTGCTTTGTTCTTGACCAATAGCCAATATTACTAATGTCTCTATGACATAACCACCACCCTCTTTCACCCTCTCTCTTTGTCCATCTGTTCCTTTCAATTTTACACTATCTTTGTTAATCTCTTCCTTTGAATTTTACACTATCATCTTTCTTCCTTTTGTTGTTTCTGCTTTCTCCCACGGTAGTTATCTCCCAATTACTTAGCTAACATTGTGTGCTGTAGTGGTGTCTCTCCCACTGACAGAATCTCAGAGTGAGCCTGCCTGGACAATCCACTGGCCTTTTCAAAGGACATTACATTTGACATTTATATTTAGCAGACGCTCTTATCCAGAGTCAGTGCATATATGTTGTCATCAACAGTTAACCTGTTGATGTCAACTGACTGAGCTTATTTAAACTTCATGTTCTTAAATAGATAGTATGAAATGTGATGTGATGTGGGCCTACCTACCGGTTGTTGATTTTTTAACACTCATACAGACAGTGGTTGTCAATTTTCCATTGTAGACTCTAAACCTAAATCTATTTTTCTCTCTACTTCTGGGTCTCCCTGTCCTCTCTTGGCTCTTGTCCTCCACACAAATGATCTAATTTCAGCACTAATATGTCAGCATATAATGAATTGTACTGGTTACAATTATATTTAACACTCTTGTTTCATCTGTTTAATTGATTAATACATTTAGTGGATGGGAGAGTGTGAAAATACTTGAAGTCACTGAAAAGTTTGTGTTATATTGTAACGCTGAGTATACAGCTGAGTTATTGAAGTTTAAAAAGTGATCATGACACACAATGTTTTGAAGCTGGGTGCATCCACATACTGAAGAGATCCATTTTAATGTTGGCCTCCACAAAGTTTGCCCTTTATCATGAGTTTGATTAAGAACCCATTCTGTTTTACAACAATGACGACCTGTCGACTGTTGCAGTGGGAAGATGAGGATTCAAAATGACGTAGTTTAAAACTGCAAGCAGGTTGATTTGATAGCAATCCAAACCAGTATCAGAGGCCAGGTAAGACATTGGGTCAGGACACAGGGGTAGCCTACTCCTCTATCCAATTGGTTTAGTATTACATGTTTTGTTTATTTTGGTTGCGTTTTCCTATTGGTAAAGGGGAATGTTTTTCATACAGTTTTGTCAACTTTGGTCCCTCAGGCCCTTGCTACCGAATGTAGCATGTTAGAATTTAATGGTCTTCATTTCAGAACCAAGGACAGCGTCCGTTAACCGGATGCCCCCAGGTGGACTAGGTGCTTCTAAAAGCACTGGGTGAATAAATGGAAGAGGAAATATACAAAATGGACTAACAAAAATCTCTGATGGATAATTGTTTGATTTCCTAAACATATCTTTTGCTAAGCAAAATTGTTTTTCTTGTCACATGACCATGGAAATGCTTGCATATTTTCTATGAATTACTATTTTAATTTTCTTAAAATAAAATAATGTGCTTAAATACTTGTTTTGTTTTTTTCCTGTTTCCGTAGGCGAGTTTGGTAGTTTTGTGCCTTACAGAGGAATCACTAAATTGCTTTATTTTTCCGATAATTTATTATTGAGTTTAAATCTGTGTACACGTGGGTTCGGCTCCATATAGGCTGCTGCATGTGGAGCCGACAGAGAGCATCCGCCCCCTTGAGAGTTCGATCCCGGGATGCCTCTCGGCGTGGGTCCGGCCCCGACAGACAGCGCTCACAATACACAGAGGCTTTACCCTCCTCACATCCTTGCTTTCATATCTCTGTGACTGATGTTTTCATATGGCCGTGATTCAACTCTAATCTAGTTATGGCATGGTTAATCTATTCAGTCGTTGGATGCTGCTTGGCCAAGTTCTTTGAAATTCGTTCATCATTTTCTTTGTGACATTAAATAACACATGGCTGAACTTCATGAAAGAATACAACAGTGGTTGGGTAGCCAGTGAAGCAATGTGTATTATTACAACATTCATGTAAGCCAAGAGCCTAGTATCTATTTAGATGATAGGCCTAGACTTGTTTGAGAGAACGTTGAATAAACTATGCATAGGCATATGTAACAAGGGAGAGACATTTGAGAGAAGGTTCACCTCATGGAAGTGGCAGACTACTAATATCAGTCCCTGTGCATTGACATTACATACACCGTTTAGATTTCCCGGGATACACTGACTAGCACGTGGCCGCAACGTCACATGAAAATCAGAACCTCGGATAGCGGCTTCTGCCAATGCGCAGTCACACGGCAGATATGTTTTTCCTTCGCGGATAGACTGAGGAAGGAATAATCATAGGAAAACGAGGTGACAACAACGATACAAAAACACATATGTGTTTCAATTAGGCTAGCATGCATTTTTATGGCAAGATCCTCTGTTTGTCCGTCCACCAAATCCATTTCGATGGAGTCACTGCTGACAGAAGCAAGTATTTATACAATGCCACGTCAAATAGGGTTTTATTGTTGTTGAATGGACGTAATTAGTTATTGGTAGTAAACGAACCCGTTATTTGGTGGCAAAGTTGACCTGGCATGGCGATGTAATCGGTTTGCTTCGTTCCCATACTCTGGGGGGTTATTCCCTGGCATCTCTGTTCTCCTGGTGTGTGTTCTGCAGGAGTCGCTGCAGGAAGAACAAAAAACAGCATGGAATTTCAATGGCAAAAGGATGTGTGTTCTTCTACAGGTTTTTGGTGTCTCGTCCTGTCCTGTTTAAAATGCGAACACGTTGGATAGTGAAGTGGCTCTCGGACTTATGTGGAGAGGGAACCGTGTGGGACATATTCTCTATCTATCAGCGAGAAAAAAACAGCGAGGAAACAGGGGAAGAGAAGAATACGGTGTTCTGAAGTCTAGCATGCCATTGAGGGACAAACAAAAGAGATGGTTGTCAACTGGCCTTTTTTGTACGGACTAAACAGACGAAAGCAACACCCAAAAATGACTCGGTGGAATTACTGATGACATAGCGACATCTGTTTTTTTTAACAACATTGTATATTATCCCTGAGCCTTCAACGCTACCCGCTCCACTCTATATTGCTCCCTCTCAGCTTGCGATAGAATTTTCTTTCAGAACCTTGGACAGCTCCCGTTAAACGCAAGCTTTGCCATTGTGCCATAAGTGACTGGATCGAAAATGTACATGAGGGGATTCAGTTTGATCCTATCGCTGTTTGGTTATGCTCATCGCTCACACTGAAAGCTATCGGGAATTGTTGTATCGGCATCCGTTGAATCCCAAAAGAAACTGCCCATCCATGAAAAACTTCCGCATTGTCTATCGGCTACACATGGTAACAGAGAAAATGTATCAAGGAGTGATACAATCTATTTACATTGTAATATTTTGATTTCCGTTGACAAATCTTTTTTGGTCGGCAGTCATGCTTTTTATAGAAACCTCTGATATTTTTGTTTTGATAGTAGTATAGCCCATAGCTAGAGAAGGCGATTTGAACCAAATAAGTTTGCACTTTGTAATAATAATAGGCTACTTACAAAGCCCATTTTGGCTCTCAAATCGTGCATAAGAAATGCTTGATTTATACAACTCAATGAATTGATACCTTCTATTTCACCCTACAGCCGCGTTTTGCCTATGTGGGCTAGTTCATGATGTTAAAGTACCGGATCCGTATGTTTTTCAATGAACTGAAAGTGCTGGTTTTGATGCGGTCTGGCTTAAGACGGGGGACCGATTCTGACACAAACCCAGACAGACGAACAAGCAGCATGCGAGGGCTCGGGGTAGGAGGCTGCGGGTGGCCACCTTTCGACTGCTCTACCCGGGACGACGAGGAAGAGTACTATGGCACCAATCCCCGGCCGCGGAGCCTGGCATTCGAGGAGAAGAATGCGAAGCTCCAAGCGAGCCTGGACACTGTATCGCTCACAAGCAGCTTGGACAGTGGCATGCGCTCGCCGCAGTGCCGAATCTGCTTCCAGGGCCCCGAACAGGTAGGCTTTCCTGTCCTTCACCTATCTATCCACGTCTAGGCTACAGTTCCCTAGGCCCCTGTTGGTTACCTATCGTCTCCCCATTGTTTCCAGGGCTATGCCTGTAAGTCCCTTCAAGGCTTCAAAGTTGGTTCTTCACATGTATTTCAGGTCTATACATAAGCCCATACTGCAGGGAAGCTCAGGCATCACCGTATGGCTAAGGAAAACAAGCATGTCTTTGATCAGGGCAAATACCAAACTTTTCTACAATAGATAAAGTCAACCTTTGTCTCCAAAGACCCCATAAGAGATACATTGGCTCCATGCAGACTGTTACGTTCTCCTGGAATCCAGAATAACTAATGCTGATACAAAGCTTTTTACTAAAACTTTGTTGACATGTTTCTTCATCCTCATGTTCCCGCTGCAGCTCAAACAGACAGTGATACAGCTTCCTCCCATTGAGGAGCATAAGCAGTGTTTTCCTTCAGTGACTAACAGCTCCAGTTAAATGTAAGCTCTGCAATTGTGACCACATTAGGGTGCCACAAGTTTGGTTTCATGAAGCAACTCATGAAATATCAAATCTGGAAATGTCTCCAATGGGTCAAACTTTCACAAAGTGTTATAGATAATTTACATCATGGATGCCTATCAGTGCTGTGCCAATATTAAACAGTATTGTATTGTTATCCTGTTTGAGGGACAGTTTTCCAATAGACAGCACATTTCTTTTCAATATAGTTGTTCATATTTGGTTCCATACATTGTTCCATACACATATTGTTCCATACATACAGTACATGAAATACCTGTCAAAAGTTTGTACACACCTACTCTTTCCAGGGTTTTTATTTATCTTTATTATTTTCTACATTGTAGAATAATATTGAAGACATCAAAACTATGAAATAACACATATAAAATCATGTAGTAACCAAAAAAGTGTTAAACAAATCTAAATCTAAATATATTTTATTTTTTCAATTCTTCAAAGTAGCCACCCTTTGCCTTGATGGCAGCTTTGCACATTCTTGGCATTCTCTCAACTAGCTTAATGAGGTAGTCACCTGGAATGCATTTAAATGAACAGCTGTGCCTTGTTAAAAGGTCATTTGTGGAATTTATTTGCTTCTTAATACATTTCAGACAATAATTTGTGTTGTGACAAGGTAAGGGTGGTATACAGAATATAGCCCTATTTGGTAAACCACAAAGTCCATATTATGGCAAGAGCAGATCAAATAAGCAAAGAGAAATGACGGTCCATCATTACCTTAAGATTTGAAGCTCACTCAAACTGGAAAATGTCAAGACCTTTGAAAGTTTTTTCAAGTGCAGTCTCAAAAACCATCAAGTTCTATGATGAAACTGTCTCTCATGAGGACTGCCACAGGAAAGGAAGACCCAGAGTTTCCTCTGTTGCAGAGGATAAATTCATCAGAGTTACCAGCCTCAGAAATCGCAGCCCAAATAAATGCTTCACAGTGTTCAACTAACAGACACATCTCAACATCAACTGTTCAGAGGAGACCGCGTGAATCAGGCCTTCATGGTCTAAATGCTGCAAAGAAACCACTACTAAAGGACACCAATACGAAGAAAATACTTGCTTGGGCCAAGAAACATGAGAAATGGACATTAGATTAGTGGGAATCTGTCCTTTGGTCTAATGAGTCCAAATTTGAGGTTTTTGGTTCCAACCGTTGTGTCTTTGTGAGACGCAGAGTAAGTGAACGGATGATCTTCGCATGTGTGATTCCCACCGTGAAACATGGAGGAGGAGGTGTGATGGTGTGGGGGTGCTTTGCTGGTGACAGTCAGTGATTTATTTACAATTCAAGGCCCACTTTACCAGCATGGCTACCACAGCATTCTGCAACGATATACCACCCCATCTGGTTTGGGCTTAGTGGGACTATCATTTGTTTTTGACCCAACATGACCCAACACACCTCCAGGCTGTGTAAGGGCTATTTAACCAAGAAAGAGAGTGATGGAGTGCTGCATCAGATAACCTGGCCTCCACAATCACCTGACCTCAACCCAATTGAGATGGTTTGGGATGAGTTGAAACGCATGAAGTGAAGGAAAATCAGCCACCAAGTGCAGCCACCAAGACTGTTGGGAAAGCATTCCAGCTGAAGCTTGTTGAAAGAATACCAAGGGTGTGCAAAGCTGTCATCAAGCCAAAGAGTGGCTACTTTGAAGATTCTCAAAAATAAAATATATTTGATTTGTTTAACACTTTTTTGATTAGTACATGATTCCATGTGTTATTTCATAACGTTGATGTCTTCACTATTATTCTACAATTTAGAAAATGGTAAAAATAAAATAAAAATAACCCTTGAATGAGTCCAAACTTTTGACTGGTACTGTAAATACATACATACTGAACATAAATACATACATGTTGTTTCATATATTGTGCCAATGCAGATCTTTTCAGGTTAAAACAGGCAGTGGTTCCACCACCAAGAAGCAGATAAAGATTAATACTGTAGCTATATAACAAGTAGTGTAAGACACTATGAAGAAAACAATTGCTTTAATATTTATTGCTCAGAATTTTAAACAAGGAACAATAACCTGTAGGCCTAAGTGTACAAACATATATATTTTTTTACATAGTTTGCATATATAGCACAGGAGGTTGTTGGCACCTTAATTGGTGAGGACGGGCTCGTTGTAATGGCTGGAGCCAAACTAGTGGAATGGTATCAAATACATCAAACACATGGTCCTCCTCTCAGCAGCCTCCACTGATAAATAGAGATGGATAATGCTAGCTAACTCCTGTGCATACCTTCTGTGCATACCTCCTGTGCATACCCGGATATCTCAGAGGCCTTTTCGTGTGTCATGTTGCAGATAACATGGGTAGAGCAGAAATGCTTTCAATAATAATCTGATTGTTATGATTTGATTCACTGTCAGTCTGAACCTGACACTACTGTGTGTCAGCTAACCCACTGGGCACAGACATCATTTCATTGTCTAGTTTTGTGTTACATTTGGTTTAGTTATCAACGAACATGAATTTACATGAAATCAACAACAAATGTCACCATGTCATTGGATTTAGGTTAAAAGTTATTTGATAAAAAATGTCATTCTCTTACCCAGTGGGAAGGTCCTGTGACTTCATCACAGGCAGAAAGGAAAACACAAATAACGTCAAAAGAAGTGTAACAACATGTGAGGGACCAACAATGACAATAGGACATCCATCAGATTGAATACAGTAGGACATCCATCAGATTGAATTCAGTAGGACATCCATCAGATTGAATACAGTAGGACATCCATCAGATTGAATACAGTAGGACATCCATCAGATTGAATACAGTAGGACATACAGTAGATACATTGAAATACAGTAGTCAAGTGCATCATGGGGTAATGCATTTAATGACATTTGCCCATTTATCATGACATCGAATCACAACTAATCAACAAAGATTCTTGTCTGTGCAAAATATTTGAAACATTGACAAGAAATACATACAAAATCAACCCTTAAAAGTCTATTAGTGATTGTAGAAAATGTATTTTTCTTTACCAAATACTTTTCCTGTATACTTGAGTGAAGTAAATTAAAATATGTTTTGTTAGAATTATTTGACTATTTGTTTGTTTAAAAGCAACAAAAAAAAGGCCTGAGCTAAGTCTCCCTGTAAGCGAGCCTTGGGCTGTAATATTATAGATAGAAACAGTCTCTGTTGCAGCACCATGTCCCATGATATAAGCATCCACTGAGGGAATCAAATGAGACAGAACCCCTTAATACTTTTAATTAGCCTTGGTGGTGTCCTTTGAAAGGAGGCACGTGGATCCATTGATAGAACGGAAATGACAACATTGTGTGGAGTTGATTTATAGGAGTGTCGTGATGGGGACTTACTGTGCAGGAGAATAAGAGAGATGAAGAGAGGACTGTGGAGTCTGCAGAAACCCTGTAGCTAGGGGTATAGTGCCCTAACCTTATCACAAATCTACATACAGTGTATTATTCCACCGGGGAACGATAATCCTTTCAAACCTCTAACTGTACATGTATATTAAATGGGTAAAATGTTCTCATTAGTTGAAAGACTGCAGATAAAGAATAGCTTAGGAAAGGGGTTTCAAATGGGAGGTCGGGGAGTCTCTTATCCTAGATGAGAACATGTTTTGAAAGTGTAGCAAGTATAGTTCTAAGAACATCCTTGAAACAGCTGGCTATAGCTCTGTGTTATTTGCAGTGAAGTGGTGGTGATGGTGCACGTGTACCAGGCTCTGCTGGTTGGAAAGGGCTGATGTGTAAGGCATTTGACTGCAGGCAGAGTCTGACATTCATCCAACATCAACGGAGAGACATGCTCATGGAACCTATAGTGCCCACAGTGGATTGTCAAGATGGACAACTGTCCCACATGCAATCCCATGGTTTTAGCTGAAACTCATACCATGAAGATTGTACTCACTCCACCCTTTGTCTCCCTACACATTCTTCTATATACCTGTGTATTAGTTCTCTAAATAGAAACGATACAGAAAGTGGTCATTACCATTTGGGTGGAAGAATCTGATCACCTTGTGCATGAATAAATATATGCAGTTTTTTTCACACTGGTCTACTCAGAGAGGAATGTTGTAAATCATGTCCCCGTCCGGTGTTTCTGGAGCAGTAGTAACTCTGGAATTCTGCACATGTCAAAATATGTGTGTGTGTGTGTGTGTACGTGTGTGTTTGTGTGCGAGTGTGTGCCAGTGTGTGAATGCATGCGTGAGAGTGTGTGTGTGCGTCTCATTTATATGGTACATCACAAATTATATGGACCAGGGCGAGAGCAAGATCATAAAGTAGAGATGATAAGAGATGGAGAAAGAGAATGGGGGAGGGGAAATATACAAAAGAGAGAGAGGGCTTCAGAGAAAAGGGGGGAGAGAGATGGACAGTAAGGTAGAATAGTACAGTGGGGAAAGAACAATAGAATGGGGAAAAAGGTGATGAAAATAAAATGAATATTTTAGGCATTCTCTTATCTCTTTAAACCACATGGTTAATTGAGAACCTACATTTTTTACTTTTGCCTTTGCAGCTTTTGTCATGATGATTCTGTGTAAGCTATTCACAAAGACTACTCTTCGGCTTTGATATTGTTATAGTATGACATTTCCATGCATCAGCCCATTCTATAGCTAGGTTATATTCAACTTGATAAACACTTGAATGCCAGTTATTTTTTTCAATTCAGGAAGTAAACTAGAATTCCAATTCCATTTCCAAATGTTTCTCATTGAAAAACAAGGGAACAAGCAGAGTATTGAGGGAACAAGCAGAGTATTTGGAAGCGCACAACATTAATCACATACAATACCACTACAACAACTATATCATTCTCTAGTACAGTCCCAGAAAAAAAGAGTGATATGTAGCACCATTTGTCCCTGCAGGAGAACCCTGTGAAAATAGGCTCCACATAGAACCCTTTTCAGGTCAGATAGAAGCCTTTTGAGTTCCAAATTGAACCTGGGTTCCAAATAGGATCTTATTTTGAGGCAGTTTGCCACAGCAGGAAAATAACCCTGCAGCAACAGGAAATTTGAATAGTATGTGGATTATAATTAATGGGCATTTTTGTAGGGTTTGATTAAAAAAACTGTTAGGGCAAATCAAGTCTGACATTTCAAAAGTGTAAATTGCAAACTTTAGAAGCCTAAACCAAAAGTTTGCATTTCTCAGCAACACAAGAGTGACATCTGTAGAACCTGTTAAAGGGTGCTATTTAGAACCAGAAAGAGTTCTATCTGATCTTAAATTATTCTGTAGGGGAATCTTTTTGTAAAGGGTTCCTCTATAGCAGCCCCAGTCCTCGAGGGCCTGATTGATGTCACACTTTTTCTCCATCCCTAGCAAACACAGCTGATTAATCAAATTACATTCTGAACTGAAGATCATGATTAGGTGATTATTGGAGTCAGGTGTGTTAGCTGGGGCAAAACTGTGACACCAATCAGGCCCTCAAGGATATAGAACTATTTTTTTCTGAGAATGTAGTCTATTCTCTCCTCTGTCTCCTCATCGATTTCTCAGGTTAAGTGTCTCAACAGATGATGGCCCAGCCTCCCTGGCGTTTGCCATTTACCTTCGACAAACACAACTAGCCACCTCATCAGGTGATATCAAATATTCATGCTCATTAGCAGGCCACCCTCCAGTGATGGGGGTGACTCCCTGTTGACACTGTCAACCTGAGACGGAGAGATGGACATGCTGTGTCACTGTGCATCAACCAGGCCTGGGCCTGTATTCACAAAGTGTCTCAAAGTAGGAGTGCTGATCTAGGATCAGGTCTACCCTGTCCACATAATCTTATTCATTATGATCATAAAGGAAAACTCCCTCCTGCTCTGAAACTCTTTCTGAATACAGGCCCTGATGTGTGTCATGTCATGTAAACTGTCTGTCTCAGCCTCTCACATTCTGTACCTTTATTGCTTTCTATGTGTATTGTTTTTCTTGTATCTGTTGTTTCTATCTTTCCCCATAGTTCTACAATTGTTGCTTCTGTTCTTCCATATTCCATACTCCAAGCTTCCAAGGCTGTTGTGTGCTATTATACCTGGCCTATAAGTACATTTCCTTGGTTACTAAAAATATGTTGTTGGCATGAAGGGTATGTCATCCCTTGGTCCATCAATAACCATTGATTAATGATAATATTATCACCTAAAGCCATATGTACCAAGTGTCTCAGAGTCGGAGTGCTGATTCAGGTAAATGTTTTCCTTTTTCATCACAATGAATAGGATTACATGAACAGCGAGAACCTGATCCTAGATGAGCACTCCTACTCTGAGACACTATATAGACATGGCCCCTTATCTGCCTATGTCATGTTTTGTCATTTATTATCTTGTCTTGTCCCTGTGCTTCCCATTCTATTCGTTTCCCTCTGCTGGTCTTATTAGGTTCTTTCCCTCTTTCTATCCCTCTCTCTCCCCCTCCCTCTCTCACTCTCTCGCTCTCTCTTCTCTCTATCGTTCCGTTCCTGCTCCCAGCTGTTCCTATTCCCCTAATCAATCATTTAGTCTTCCCACACCTGTTCCCGATCCTTTCCCCTGATTAGAGTCCCTATTTCTTCCTTTGTGTTCCGTTCCTGTCCTGTCGGTTCCTTGTTTAGTATTCACCGTGCTGTGTTTGTGTATCGCCCTGTCGTGTCGTGTTTTCCTCAGATGCTGCGTGGTGAGCAGGTGTCTGAGTCTGTCTGGTTCAAGTGCCTTCCCGAGGCAACCTGCTGTTCACCTGCTGTTCAAGTTCGAGTCTCCAGTTTGTCCTCGTCATATCGAGTGAAAGTTGTGTTTTTTTGTTTGTATTTACTTTACTGGATTAAAGACTCTGTTTTCGCCAAGTCGCTTTTGGGTCCTCTTTCACCTCCATGACAGAAGGAACCGACCAAGGAATGGACCCAGCGACTTCAGACGCTCGTTACACTGCCGTCGAGATCCAAGGAGCCATGCTCGGCAGACACGAGCAGGAATTGTCTGCTGCTCGCCATGCCGTGGAGAACCTGGCCGCTCAGGTTTCCGACCTCTCTGGACAGTTCCAGAGTCTACGTCTCGTGCCACCTGTTACTTCCTGGCCTGTCGAGCCTCCAGAACCTAGGGTTAATAACCCACCTTGCTACTCCGGGCAGCCCACTGAGTGCCGCTCCTTTCTCACGCAGTGTGAGATTGTGTTCTCTCTCCAACCCAACACATACTCTAGAGAGAGAGCTCGGGTTGCTTACGTCATTTCACTCCTTACTGGCCGGGCTCGAGAATGGGGCACAGCTATCTGGGAGGCAAGGGCTGATTGCTCTAACAAGTTCCAGAACTTTAAAGAGGAGATGATTCGGGTTTTTGACCGTTCAGTTTTTGGTAGGGAGGCTTCTAGGGCCCTGGCTTCCTTATGCCAAGGTGAACGGTCCATAACGGATTATTCTATTGAGTTTCGCACTCTTGCTGCCTCTAGTGAGTGGAACGAGCCGGCGCTGCTCGCTCGTTTTCTGGAGGGACTCCACGCAGTGGTTAAGGATGAGATTCTCTCCCGGGAGGTTCCTTCAGATGTGGACTCTTTGATTGCTCTCGCCATCCGCATAGAACGACGGGTAGATCTTCGTCACCGGGCTCGTGGAAGAGAGCTCGCATCAACGGTGTTTCCCTGCTCCGCATCGCAACCATCTCCCTCCTCTGGCTCAGAGTCTGAGCCCATGCAGCTGGGAGGGATTCGCATCTCGACTAAGGAGAGGGAACGGAGGATCACCAACCGCCTGTGCCTCTATTGCGGAGTTGCTGGACATTTTGTTAATTCATGTCCAGTAAAAGCCAGAGCTCATCTGTAAGCGGAGGGCTACAGGTGAGCGCAACTACTCAAGTCTCTCCATCAAAATCCTGTACTACTTTGTCGGTCCATCTACGCTGGACCGGTTCGGGTGCTACATGTAGTGCCTTGATAGACTCTGGGGCTGAGGGTTGTTTCATGGACGAAGCATGGGTTCGGAAACATGACATTCCTTTCAGAGAGTTAGATAAGCCTACGCCCATGTTCGCCTTAGATGGTAGTCATCTTCCCAGTATCAGATTTGAGACACTACCTTTAACCCTCACAGTATCTGGTAACCACAGTGAGACTATTTCTTTTTTGATTTTTCGTTCACCGTTTACACCTGTTGTTTTGGGTCATCCCTGGCTAGTATGTCATAATCCTTCTATTAATTGGTCTAGTAATTCTATCCTATCCTGGAACGTTTCTTGTCATGTGAAGTGTTTAATGTCTGCCATCCCTCCCGTTTCTTCTGTCCCTACTTCTCAGGAGGAACCTGGCGATTTGACAGGAGTGCCGGAGGAATATCATGATCTGCGCACGGTCTTCAGTCGGTCCCGAGCCAACTCCCTTCCTCCTCACCGGTCGTATGATTGTAGTATTGATCTCCTTCCGGGGACCACTCCTCCTCGGGGTAGACTATACTCTCTGTCGGCTCCCGAACGTAAGGCTCTCGAGGATTATTTGTCTGTGTCTCTTGACGCCGGTACCATAGTGCCTTCTTCCTCTCCGGCCGGGGCGGGGTTCTTTTTGTTAAGAAGAAGGACGGTACTCTGCGCCCCTGCGTGGATTATCGAGGGCTGAATGACATAACGGTTAAGAATCGTTATCCGCTTCCCCTTATGTCATCAGTCTTCGAGATTCTGCAGGAGCCAGGTGCTTTACTAAGTTGGACCTTCGTAACGCTTACCATCTCGTGCGCATCAGAGAGGGGGACGAGTGGAAAACGGCGTTTAACACTCCGTTAGGGCATTTTGAGTACCGGGTTCTGCCGTTTGGTCTCGCCAATGCGCCAGCTGTTTTTCAGGCATTAGTTAATGATGTTCTGAGAGACATGCTGAACATCTTTGTTTTTGTCTATCTTGACGATATCCTGATTTTTTCTCCGTCACTCGAGATTCATGTTCAGCACGTTCGACGTGTTCTACAGCGCCTTTTAGAGAATTGTCTCTACGTAAAGTCTGAGAAGTGCTCTTTTCATGTCTCCTCCGTTACTTTTCTCGGTTCCGTTATTTCCGCTGAAGGCATTCAGATGGATTCCGCTAAGGTCCAAGCTGTCAGTGATTGGCCCGTTCCAAGGTCACGTGTCGAGTTGCAGCGCTTTTTAGGTTTCGCTAATTTCTATCGGCGTTTCATTCGTAATTTCGGTCAAGTTGCTGCCCCTCTCACAGCTCTTACTTCTGTCAAGACGTGTTTTAAGTGGTCCGGTTCCGCCCAGGGAGCTTTTGATCTTCTAAAAGAACGTTTACGTCCGCTCCTATCCTCGTTACTCCTGACGTCACTAGACAATTCATTGTCGAGGTTGACGCTTCAGAGGTAGGCGTGGGAGCCATTCTATCCCAGCGCTTCCAGTCTGACGATAAGGTTCATCCTTGCGCTTATTTTTCTCATCGCCTGTCGCCATCTGAGCGCAACTATGATGTGGGTAACCGTGAACTGCTCGCCATCCGCTTAGCCCTAGGCGAATGGCGACAGTGGTTGGAGGGGCGACCGTTCCTTTTGTCGTTTGGACAGACCATAAGAACCTTGAGTACATCCGTTCTGCCAAACGACTTAATGCCCGTCAAGCTCGTTGGGCGTTGTTTTTCGCTCGTTTCGAGTTTGTGATTTCTTACCGTCCGGGTAGCAAGAACACCAAGCCTGATGCCTTATCCCGTCTGTTTAGTTCTTCTGTGGCTTCTACTGATCCCGAGGGGATTCTTCCTTATGGGCGTGTTGTCGGGTTAACAGTCTGGGGAATTGAAAGACAGGTTAAGCAAGCACTCACGCACACTGCGTCGCCGCGCGCTTGTCCTAGTAACCTCCTTTTCGTTCCTGTTTCCACTCGTCTGGCTGTTCTTCAGTGGGCTCACTCTGCCAAGTTAGCTGGTCATCCCGGTGTTCGAGGCACTCTTGCGTCTATTCGCCAGCGCTTTTGGTGGCCGACTCAGGAGCGTGACACGCGCCGTTTCGTGGCTGCTTGTTCGGACTGCGCGCAGACTAAGTCGGGTAACTCTCCTCCTGCCGGTCGTCTCAGACCGCTCCCCATTCCTTCTCGACCATGGTCTCACATCGCCCTAGACTTCATTACCGGTCTGCCTTTGTCTGCGGGGAAGACTGTGATTCTTACGGTTGTCGATAGGTTCTCTAAGGCGGCACATTTCATTCCCTCGCTAAACTTCCTTCCGCTAAGGAGACGGCACAAATCATTATCGAGAATGTATTCAGAATTCATGGCCTCCCGTTAGACGCCGTTTCAGACAGAGGCCCGCAATTCACGTCACAGTTTTGGAGGGAGTTCTGTCGTTTGATTGGTGCGTCCGTCAGTCTCTCTTCCGGGTTTCATCCCCAGTCTAACGGTCAAGCAGAGAGGGCCAATCAGACGATTGGTCGCATACTACGCAGCCTTTCTTTCAGAAACCCTGCGTCTTGGGCAGAACAGCTCCCCTGGGCAGAATACGCTCACAATTCGCTTCCTTCGTCTGCTACCGGGTTATCTCCGTTTCAGAGTAGTCTGGGTTACCAGCCTCCTCTGTTCTCATCCCAGCTTGCCGAGTCCAGCGTTCCCTCCGCTCAAGCGTTTGTCCAACGTTGTGAGCGCACCTGGAGGAGGGTGAGGTCTGCACTTTGCCGTTACAGGGCACAGACTGTGAGAGCCGCCAATAAACGCAGGATTAAGAGTCCTAGGTATTGTTGCGGCCAGAGAGTGTGGCTTTCCACTCGCAACCTTCCTCTTACGACAGCTTCTCGTAAGTTGACTCCGCGGTTCATTGGTCCGTTCCGTGTCTCCCAGGTCGTCAATCCTGTCGCTGTGCGACTGCTTCTTCCGCGACATCTTCGTCGCGTCCATCCTGTCTTCCATGTCTCCTGTGTCAAGCCCTTTCTTCGCACCCCCGTTCGTCTTCCCTCCCCCCCTCCCGTCCTTGTCGAGAGCGCACCTATTTACAAGGTACATAAGATCATGGACATGCGTTCTCGGGGACGGGGTCACCAATACTTAGTGGATTGGGAGGGTTACGGTCCTGAGGAGAGGAGTTGGGTTCCGTCTCGGGACGTGCTGGACCGTTCACTCATCGATGATTTCCTCCGTTGCCGCCAGGATTCCTCCTCGAGTGCGCCAGGAGGCGCTCGGTGAGTGGGGGGGTACTGTCATGTTTTGTCATTTATTATCTTGTCTTGTCCCTGTGCTTCCCATTCTATTCGTTTCCCTCTGCTGGTCTTATTAGGTGCTTTCCCTCTTTCTATCCCTCTCTCTCCCCCTCCCTCTCTCACTCTCTCGCTCTCTCTTCTCTCTATCGTTCCGTTCCTGCTCCCAGCTGTTCCTATTCCCCTAATCAATCATTTAGTCTTCCCACACCTGTTCCCGATCCTTTCCCCTGATTAGAGTCCCTATTTCTTCCTTTGTGTTCCGTTCCTGTCCTGTCGGTTCCTTGTTTAGTATTCACCGTGCTGTGTTTGTGTATCGCCCTGTCGTGTCGTGTTTTCCTCAGATGCTGCGTGGTGAGCAGGTGTCTGAGTCTGTCTGGTTCAAGTGCCTTCCCGAGGCAACCTGCTGTTCACCTGCTGTTCAAGTTCGAGTCTCCAGTTTGTCCTCGTCATATCGAGTGAAAGTTGTGTTTTTTTGTTTGTATTTACTTTACTGGATTAAAGACTCTGTTTTCGCCAAGTCGCTTTTGGGTCCTCTTTCACCTCCATGACAGCCTATCTATAGCTTCCAAATTATAAAGACATCCTCCACATTTCATAGTCATGAAATTATCACTCCAGCTCACAACATTGCATCAGGCTTATATCAATATCAACAGGCGACACCATTGAATTCATGAAGACATCACTGTTACACCAATCTCCTGGTATCTTTGAATTATAATGTTATCATTGGTCCACCTGTCTCTCCATAACATCACATTAACAAAGACCATTGGTTCACCTCGCTGTCCACTTTATTTGATTCATTAAGGCATTATGCCCAAGGAGCAGATTCACGTACCCTTGACTTACCCCGATTAATGTTGCCGGTGCTTTTTTGCCCCAGTCCCTTCCATCCTTGCCAGCTGAACCATCAACTCGCGTGGATATTTACATGCCACGAAACAAATCATATTTATATAATGTTGTTGTGATGGGCACTCTGTGCGTGTTTTGGGATGGGAATCAAGTTTGGTTCCACCCATGCCCCACACCCACCCATCCCCCACACACACCCATGCCCCACACCCACCCATCCCCCACACGCACCCATGCCCCACACCCACCCATCCCCCACACCGCACCCATACCCCACACCCACCCATCCCCCACACCCACCCATCCCCCACACGCACCCATGCCCCACACCCACCCATCCCCCACACGCACCCATGCCCCACACCCACCCATCCCCCACACGCACCCATGCCCCACACGGCCACCATTCTTTATCCGCCAAAACATCATAGGGACAGAAAGGCAAAGATACATACTGTCACGTTCTGACCTTAGTTCTTTGGTTATGTCTTTGTTTTAGTATGCCAGGGTAGTGGGTTCGATCCCCGGGACCACCCATACGTAGAATGTATGCACACATGACTGTAAGTCGCTTTGGATAAAAGCATCTGCTAAATGGCATATTTACATTTTACATTTAAGTCATTTAGCAGACGCTATTATTATTATTATTATAGTATGGTCAGGGTGTGTGTTGGGTGGGTTGTCTATGTTCTTTTTTCTATGATTTGGGATTTCTGTGTCTAGTATGGTTCTCAATTAGAGGCAGCTGTCAATCGTTGTCCCTGATTGAGAACCATACTTAGGTAGCCTGGTTTCACTTTTGAGTTGTGGGTGCTTATTTCCTGTTTAGTGTTTTTGTCTTTCACCTTACGGGACTGTTAGTTTGTTATTTATTGTTTTGTTCAGTGTTCTAGTACGTCATTAAAAGTTATGAACACATGTTCATGTATTTCAGGTATTTCTATAATAGATTTGTATCTGCGTATTCAAGGAATGATCATGCCAGATACATTCCATGAATAGGTCAGAAACGTTTTCATAACTCTGTGGAGACATTCTTTGAAAATGTAATTAGCATATGAAGAGAATGTTTTCTATTGACCATGTCTGTGAGCATTAGATGCTTGCTGAGAATATGACTTGATTGACGATGAATTCACTGTTGCTCAATTACTACACCCAGACATCTTACTTTATTCTTACTGAACCCCAAGACTGCGATACACTTGCTTTCAGGTTTGAAATACAATAACATTTTCACAGAATGAACAACAAGGAGACCAATAACACTATTCAATGCAGAGAACAAAATATGTACAATAGGGGTGAGAGAAATTAGTCATACTATTTTGGATTACTTAGAGGATTGATCACAGTGGAAAAAACTCCCTCTGTGATGTCACTACTATTGAATGAAGGCGCTGACCAGCACTGACAGACTGATTACTCCACATAAAATACGCCCATGAAAAATTGATCACATTAAAGTTCAAGTGTGTTTTACAAGTGTGCGTAATGGTAGGGTTTTCATGGCACAAGCCATTGGCTTTCAGGATGGCCATGCCACGCTGACAAACAGGCAGTGAGCTGACTCACCGTCCACCCCTTCCTCCATCCCCCTCCCTCCCTTCATCCGTCCTCCCCTCCGCCTCTCTCTCCTCTCTTCTCCTCTCCCTCTCTACAGCAGCCCTGTGGCTATCTGGAACACACACACAGAGAGAGAGAGAGAGAGAGAGAGAGAGAGAGAGAGAGAGAGAGAGAGAGAGAGAGAGAGAGAGAGAGAGAGAGAGAGAGAGAGAGAGAGAGAGAGAGAGAGACTGCAAAGACAGAGCTTTAACTAAACTCACAATAACATGGGCTTTCCAGAGAGGGGAGAGGAGACATAAGAAGTGAGAGACGGAGAGAGAGAGGGGGAGAACAAGAGAGAGAGAGAGAAAGGTAGCGGGAGAAAGGGAAACAATGAGAGAGGGAAACAGGAAAGCGAAAGGAGAGAAAGAGAGTGAGGGGGGAGAAGGAAAGGGGGATGGGAAGATAAAGCTGTTTGCACTTTAGGCATTTAGAAAAGAGCAGGAAAACGAATGGGAATCATTATCGCTGTGGTAATGAGAGCATTTACAAAAACATACAGGCTTATTCCAACACACTCCTCTGGTAGCCACTGTCTTTTCATTCATTATCCCTGTTACATTTAGCTGTAATCCTCACAGCCAGCCCTTACCATTACACTCCATCTCCGTTTTTCTTTATCCCTTTCCTGCCCCAAGTCTGCTTTCTCAAACCCAGACAAATGACAACAGCAACAACAACAACGATTGTACACAGTATGATGATCAGAATTGTGCTCAAAACCTATCTAGACTTTTATCTAGAGTCTGTTTTTAGGAATGGTGTCAATGATTTTCATTTAATATAATGTTAGGGTAGTTCGGCGGGAATCTGGATTAGCAGCTATGCCATTCTCTCTCAAATCATGTTCGACTAGTACACATTCTTTAAATCAATACATTCTTGGCATTCTTATTTACATTTTTGAAAATATTTTCTGGAATGGTGCCAATCATTTCCAATTAATGTGGGGGCTATATCTGGATTAGCAATGTCATTGTCATGTTTTGTCTTATATTGTCTTGTCATTTTGCTTTCCCTTCTGTTCGTTTTCCCCCTGCTGGTCTTTTTAGGTTCGTTCCCTTTTTTCTCTCTCCCTCCCTCTCTCTCTTCTCTCTATCGTTCCGTTCCTGCTCCCAGCTGTTCCTATTCCCCTAATCAATCATTTAGTCTTTCCACACCTGTTCCCTATCTTTTCCCCTGATTAGAGTCCCTATTTCTCCCCTTGTTTTCCGTTTCTGTCCTGTCGGATCCTTGTATATTGTTCACCGTGCTGTGTCTTTGTCTCGCCCTGTCGTGTCGTGTTTCCCTCAGATGCTGCGTGGTGAGCAGGTGTCTGAGTCTGCTACGGTCAGTGCCTTCCCGAGGCAACCTACAGTTTATGGTCGAGTCTCCAGTCTGTTCTCGTCATTACGAGTGGAATTGTTTTTTATGCTTTATTTACCGCTCCGATTTGTCTAGGAGTATTGCATATTTCCTTTACTGGATTAAAGACTCTGTTTTCGCCAAGTCGCTTTTGGGTCCTCATTCACCTGCATAACAGAAGGATCCGACCAAAGAATGGACCCAGCGACTACAGACGCTCGTTACACTGCCGTCGAGATCCAAGGAGCCATGCTCGGCAGACACGAGCAGGAATTGTCTGCTGCTCGTCATGCCGTGGAGAACCTGGCCGCTCAGGTTTCCGACCTCTCTGGACAGTTCCAGAGTCTTCGTCTCGTGCCACCTGTTACTTCCTGGTCTGCCGAGCCTCCGGAACCTAGGGTTAATAACCCACCTTGTTACTCCGGGCAGCCCACGGAGTGCCGCTCCTTTCTCACCCAGTGTGATATTGTGTTCTCTCTCCAACCCAACACATACTCTAGAGAGAGAGCTCGGGTTGCTTACGTCATATCACTCCTTACTGGCCGGGCTCGAGAGTGGGGCACAGCTATCTGGGAGGCAAGGGCTGATTGTTCTAACAATTACCAGAACTTTAAAGAGGAGATGATTCGGGTTTTTGACCGTTCAGTTTTTGGTGGGGAGGCTTCTAGGGCCCTGGCTTCCCTATGCCAAGGTGATCGATCCATAACGGATTACTCTATAGAGTTTCGCACTCTTGCTGCCTCTAGTGACTGGAACGAGCCGGCGCTGCTCGCTCGTTTTCTGGAGGGACTCCACGCAGTGGTTAAAGATGAGATTCTCTCCCGGGAGGTTCCTTCCAGTGTGGACTCTTTGATTGCTCTCGCCATCCGCATAGAACGACGGGTAGATCTTCGTCACCAAGCTCGTGGAAGAGAGCTCGCGTTAACGGTGTTTCCCTGCTCCGCATCGCAACCATCTCCCTCCTCTGGCTCAGAGACTGAGTCCATGCAGCTGGGAGGTATTCGCATCTCGACTAAGGAGAGGGAACGGAGGATCACCAACCGCCTGTGCCTCTATTGCGGACTTGCTGGACATTTTGTCAATTCATGTCCAGTAAAAGCCAGAGCTCATCAGTAAGCGGAGGGCTACTGGTGAGCGCTACTACTCAGGTCTCTCCATCTAGATCCTGTACTACTATGTCGGTCCATCTACGCTGGACCGGTTCGGTGCTACATGCAGTGCCTTGATAGACTCTGGGGCTGAGGGTTGTTTCATGGACGAAGCATGGGCTCGGAAACATGACATTCCTTTCAGACAGTTAGACAAGCCTACGCCCATGTTCGCCTTAGATGGTAGTCATCTTCCCAGTATCAGATATGAGACACTACCTTTAACCCTCACAGTATCTGGTAACCACAGTGAGACTATTTCTTTTTTGATTTTTCGTTCACCTTTTACACCTGTTGTTTTGGGTCATCCCTGGCTAGTATGTCATAATCCTTCTATTAATTGGTCTAGTAATTCTATCCTATCCTGGAACGTTTCTTGTCATGTGAAGTGTTTAATGTCTGCCATCCCTCCCGTTTCTTCTGTCCCCACTTCCCAGGAGGAACCTGGCGATTTGACAGGAGTGCCGGAGGAATATCATGATCTGCGCACGGTCTTCAGTCGGTCCCGAGCCAACTCCCTTCCTCCTCACCGGTCGTATGATTGTAGTATTGATCTCCTTCCGGGGACCACTCCTCCTCGGGGTAGACTATACTCTCTGTCGGCTCCCGAACGTAAGGCTCTCGAGGATTATTTGTCTGTGTCTCTTGACGCCGGTACCATAGTGCCTTCTTCCTCTCCGGCCGGGGCGGGGGTTTTTTTGTTAAGAAGAAGGACGGTACTCTGCGCCCTGCGTGGATTATCGAGGGCTGAATGACATAACGGTTAAGAATCGTTATCCGCTTCCCCTTATGTCATCAGCCTTCGAGATTCTGCAGGGAGCCAGGTGCTTTACTAAGTTGGACCTTCGTAACGCTTACCATCTCGTGCGCATCAGAGAGGGGGACGAGTGGAAAACGGCGTTTAACACTCCGTTAGGGCATTTTGAGTACCGGGTTCTGCCGTTTGGTCTCGCCAATGCGCCAGCTGTTTTTCAGGCATTAGTTAATGATGTTCTGAGAGACATGCTGAACATCTTTGTTTTTGTCTACCTTGACGATATCCTGATTTTTTCACCGTCACTCGAGATTCATGTTCAGCACGTTCGACGTGTTCTCCAGCGCCTTTTAGAGAATTGTCTCTACGTGAAGGCTGAGAAGTGCTCTTTTCATGTCTCCTCCGTTACTTTTCTCGGTTCCGTTATTTCCGCTGAAGGCATTCAGATGGATTCCGCTAAGGTCCAAGCTGTCAGTGAGTGGCCCGTTCCAAGGTCACGTGTCGAGTTGCAGCGCTTTCTAGGTTTCGCTAATTTCTATCGGCGTTTCATTCGTAATTTCGGTCAAGTTGCTGCCCCTCTCACAGCTCTTACTTCTGTCAAGACGTGTTTTAAGTGGTCCGGTTCCGCCCAGGGAGCTTTTGATCTTCTAAAAGAACGTTTTACGTCCGCTCCTATCCTCGTTACTCCTGACGTCACTAGACAATTCATTGTCGAGGTTGACGCTTCAGAGGTAGGCGTGGGAGCCATTCTATCCCAGCGCTTCCAGTCTGACGATAAGGTTCATCCTTGCGCTTATTTTTCTCATCGCCTGTTGCCATCTGAACGCAACTATGATGTGGGTAATCGCGAACTGCTCGCCATCCGCTTAGCCCTAGGCGAATGGCGACAGTGGTTGGAGGGGGCGACCGTTCCTTTTGTCGTTTGGACAGACCATAAGAACCTTGAGTACATCCGTTCTGCCAAACGACTTAATGCTCGTCAAGCTCGTTGGGCGTTGTTTTTCGCTCGTTTCGAGTTTGTGATTTCTTACCGTCCGGGTAGCAAGAACACCAAGCCTGATGCCTTATCCCGTCTTTTTAGTTCTTCTGTGGCTTCTACTGATCCCGAGGGGATTCTTCCTTATGGGCGTGTTGTCGGGTTGACAGTCTGGGGAATTGAAAGACAGGTTAAGCAAGCACTCACGCACACTGCGTTGCCGCGCGCTTGTCCTAGTAACCTTCTTTTCGTTCCTGTTTCTACTCGTCTGGCTGTTCTTCAGTGGGCTCACTCTGCCAAGTTAGCTGGTCATCCCGGCGTTCGAGGCACTCTTGCTTCTATTCGCCAGCGCTTTTGGTGGCCTACTCAGGAGCGTGACACGCTCCGTTTCGTGGCTGCTTGTTCGGACTGCGCGCAGACTAAGCCAGGTAACTCTCCTCCTGCCGGTCGTCTCAGACCGCTTCCCATTCCTTCTCGACCATGGTCTCACATCGCCCTAGACTTCATTACCGGTCTGCCTTTGTCTGCGGGGAAGACTGTGATTCTTACGGTTGTCGATAGGTTCTCTAAGGCGGCACATTTCATTCCCTCGCTAAACTTCCTTCCGCTAAGGAGACGGCACAAATCATCATCGAGAATGTGTTCAGAATTCATGGCCTCCCGTTAGACGCCGTTTCAGACAGAGGCCCGCAATTCACGTCACAGTTTTGGAGGGAGTTCTGTCGTTTGATTGGTGCGTCCGTCAGTCTCTCTTCCGGGTTTCATCCCCAGTCTAACGGTCAAGCAGAGAGGGCCAATCAGACGATTGGTCGCATACTACGCAGCCTTTCTTTCAGAAACCCTGCGTCTTGGGCAGAACAGCTCCCCTGGGCAGAATACGCTCACAACTCGCTTCCTTCGTCTGCTACCGGGTTATCTCCGTTTCAGAGTAGTCTGGGTTACCAGCCTCCTCTGTTCTCATCCCAGCTTGCCGAGTCCAGCGTTCCCTCCGCTCAAGCGTTTGTCCAACGTTGTGAGCGCACCTGGAGGAGGGTGAGGTCTGCACTTTGCCGTTACAGGGCACAGACTGTGAGAGCCGCCAATAAACGTAGGATTAAGAGTCCAAGGTATTGTTGCGGCCAGAGAGTGTGGCTTTCCACTCGCAACCTTCCTCTTACGACAGCTTCTCGTAAGTTGACTCCGCGGTTCATTGGTCCGTTCCGTGTCTCCCAGGTCGTCAATCCTGTCGCTGTGCGACTGCTTCTTCCGCGACATCTTCGTCGCGTCCATCCTGTCTTCCATGTCTCCTGTGTCAAGCCCTTTCTTCGCACCCCGTTCGTCTTCCCTCCCCCTCCCGTCCTTGTCGAGAGCGCACCTATTTACAAGGTACGTAGGATCATGGACATGCGTTCTCGGGGACGGGGTCACCAATACTTAGTGGATTGGGAGGGTTACGGTCCTGAGGAGAGGAGTTGGGTCCCGTCTCGGGACGTGCTGGACCGTTCGCTGATTGATGATTTCCTCCGTTGCCGCCAGGATTCCTCCTCGAGTGCGCCAGGAGGCGCTCGGTGAGTGGGGGGTACTGTCATGTTTTGTCTTATATTGTCTTGTCATTTTGCTTTCCCTTCTGTTCGTTTTCCCCTGCTGGTCTTTTTAGGTTCGTTCCCTTTTTTCTCTCTCCCTCCCCTCTCTCTCTTCTCTCTATCGTTCCGTTCCTGCTCCCAGCTGTTCCTATTCCCCTAATCAATCATTTAGTCTTTCCACACCTGTTCCCTATCTTTTCCCCTGATTAGAGTCCCTATTTCTCCCCTTGTTTTCCGTTTCTGTCCTGTCGGATCCTTGTATATTGTTCACCGTGCTGTGTCTTTGTCTCGCCCTGTCGTGACGTGTTTCCCTCAGATGCTGCGTGGTGAGCAGGTGTCTGAGTCTGCTACGGTCAGTGCCTTCCCGAGGCAACCTACAGTTTATGGTCGAGTCTCCAGTCTGTTCTCGTCATTACGAGTGGAATTGTTTTTTATGCTTTATTTACCGCTCCGATTTGTCTAGGAGTATTGCATATTTCCTTTACTGGATTAAAGACTCTGTTTTCGCCAAGTCGCTTTTGGGTCCTCATTCACCTGCATAACAGTCATCCTCTCCCAAATCATGCAAAACTATACATTCTCTCCCATGAACCTCCTTGATTATCAATCATGAGCTAAGATCATTCTCAGCATTTAACAATTTCCTTTCATGTTCTGTGCTTGTGTACAGTAACCACAATGCAAACTTTAATGCCCCCGTCACCTATCCACTGACATTTATATGCCTCTTACTGTATACACCTGCTTCCATCACACAACATGTCACTTAACCTTTATGTACAATCCCTGTACTCAATTTTGTAATGTGTTGTAGTGGGCTATCCTGGCGAATGTATACCATCTTATGACCATGGAAATGCTTGTCCTCTTCCATCCTCCATCCTTCCTCTACCACAGTGAATAATGTCCGGCACTTGATGGCAGGACATAATGGAATGGAATCAATTATCTGACCCTGACCTCTCACCTCAGCCAGTTGCTATATGACATCACAATTTTAGAAAGCAATCCAGGGATATTGCTAGATATCAAGTTGTAGGTGTACTCGTGTGTGTCTCAGATGACAGATGGATTGGCAGAGGCTGTACAAACAACACCCTTATTCAGTGGGAAAAATAAAGAGAAAACCCTGTGTACAGCAGTGTGTCTAGAAGTCCAGGTGCTGGTTTTGGCAGGAACAACTAGTATTCGAAAACAAGTGTAAAAATCCCACATGTTTTAGAACATCCGTGTCAGCTTCACCAACCATTCAGTGCTTACCCAGCTAAAAACGAACATTCCCACAACTTTAGAGAACGTTCCCTTTAGGTTTCATTAGGTCATTAACTGACGTTTTCAGAGGAATGTTCCTGTGATGTGCAAGGAATGTTTCCAAGAGACCATTCCCTTAATGTAAAATAGAACTTACCCAAAACGTGGTTACCATTTCTTAGAACTTAAGATATAAATGTTATAAACACGTTTCATAGGAAGATTGTAAGAACATTCATGTGTCCAGTTCTCTGTGGGTTAGGAGAATATTCCACTAACGTCCCACCAAATATACACAGAACATGGTTGGCATGTTATCAGAATATAAAATAAGGTTTTAGAAACATTTAAAATCAAATCAAATGTTATTGGTCACATACACATGGTTAGCAGATGTTAATGCGAGTGTAGCGAAATGCTTGCGAAATGCTTGTACTTTTAGTTCCGATAGTGCAGTAATATCTAACAATTCCCCAACAACTACCGAATATACACACAAATCTAAAGGGATGGACAAAAAATATACACATATAAATATATGGATGAGCGATGCCCGAATGGCATAGGCAAAGTGCAATAGATGGTATATGGTACAGTGTATACATACAGTGGGGCAAAAAAGTATTTAGTCAGCCACCAATTGTGCAATAGCTACACTTCAACTATGACAGACAAAATTAGATTTTTTTCTCTCCAGAAAATCACATTGTAGAAATTTTAATGAATTTATTTGCAAATTATGGTGGAAAATAAGTATTTGGTCAATAACAAAAGTTTATCTCAATACTTTGTTATATACCCTTTGTTGGCAATGACAGAGGTTAAACGTTTTCTTCACAAGGTTTTCACACACTGTTGCTGGTATTTTGGCCCATTCCTACATGCAGATCTCCTCTAGAACAGTGATGTTTTGGAGCTGTTGCTTGGGCAACACAGACTTTCAACTCCCTCCAAAGATTTTCTATAGGGTTGAGATCTGGAGATTGGCTAGGCCACTCCAGGACCTTGAAATGCTTCTTACGAAGCCACTCCTTCATTGCCCAGGCGGTGTGTTTGGGATCATTGTCATGCTGAAAGACCCAGCCACGTTTCATCTTTTCAATTCCCTTGCTGATGGAAGGAGGTTTTCACTCAAAATCTCACGATACATGGCCCCATTCAATATTTCCTTTACACGGATCTGTCGTCCTGGTCCCTTTGCAGAAAAACAGCCCCAAAGCTTAATGTTACCACCCCCATGCTTCACAGTAGGTATGGTTTGGATGTAACTCAGCATTCTTTTTCCTCCAAACACGACGAGTTGAGTTTTTACCAAAAAGTTATATTTTGGTTTCATCTGACCATATGACATTCTCCCAATCTTCTTCTGGATTATCCAAATGCTCTCTAGTAAACTTCAGACGGGCCTGGACATGTACTGGCTTAAGCAGGGGGATACGTCTGGCACTGCAGGATTTGAGTCCCTGGCGGCGTAGTGTGTTACTGATGGTAGGCTTTGTTACTTTGGTCCCAGCTCTCTGCAGGTCATTCACTAGGTCCCCCTGTGTGGTTCTGGGATTTTTGCTCACCGTTCTTGTGATCATTTTGACCCCACGGGTGAGATCTTGCGTGGAGGCCCAGATCGAGGGAGATTATCAGTGGTCTTGTATTCCTAATAATTGCTCCCATAGTTGATTTCTTCAAACCAAGCTGCTTACCTATTGCAGGTCTACAAGATTGCAGGTCTACAATTTTGTTTTCGGGTTTCCTTTGACAGCTCTTTGGTCTAGACCATAGTGGAGTTTGGAGTGTAACTGTTTGAGGTTGTGGACAGGTGTATTTTATACTGATAACAAGTTCAAACAGGTGCCATTAATACAGGTAACGAGTGGAGGACAGAGGAGCCTCTTAAAGAAGAAGTTACAGGTCTGTGAGAGCCAGACATCTTGCTTGTTTGTAGGTGACCAAATACTTATTTTCCACCATAATTTGCAAATAAATTCATTAAAAATCCTACAATGTGATTTTCTGGATTTTTTTTCTCATTTTGTCTGTCATAGTTGAAGTGTACCTATGATGAAAATTACAGGCCTCTCTCATCTTTTTAAGTGGGAGAACTTGCACAATTGGTGGCTGACTAAATACTTTTTTGCCCCACTGTATGAGATGAGTAATGTTAGATATGTTAACATTATTAAAGTGGCATTGTTTAAAGTGACAAGTGATCCAATTATTAAAGTGGCCAGTGATATGAGTCACTTTGTAGGCAGCAGAATCTCTGAGTTAGTGATTGCTGTTTAGCAGTCTGATGGCCTTGAAATAGAAGCTGTTTTTCAGTCCTTCGGTCCCAGCTTTGATGCACCTGTACTGACCTCGCCTTCTGGATGGTAGCGGGTGAACAGGCAATGACTTGGGTGGTTATTGTCCTTGATGATCTTTTTGGCCTTCCTGTGACATCAGGTGGTGTAGGTGTCCTGGAGGGCAGGTAGTTTGCCCCCGGTGATGTGTTGTGCAGACCGCACCACCCTGGGGCAGCAGGTAGCCTAGCAGTTAGAGCGTTGGGCCTGTAACTGAAAAGATGCTGGATCGAATCCTGAGCTGACAAGGTCAAAATCTGTCGTTCTGCCCCTGAGCAAGGCAGTTAACCCACTGTTCCCTGGGCGCCGAAGATGTGGGTGTTGATTATGGTAGCCCCCTGCACCTCTCTGATTCAGAGGTTAAATGCGGAAGACACATTTCAGTTGAATGCATTCAGTTGTACAACTGACTAGGTATTCCCCCTTTCCCTTTCTGGACAGCCCTGCAGTTGAGGGTGGTGCAGTTGCCATACCAGGCAGTGATACAGCCTGACAGGATGCTCTCAATTGTGCGTCTGTAAAAGTTAGTGAGGGTTTTAGGTGACAAGCCAAATTTCTTCAGCCTCCTGAGGTTGAAGAGGCGATGTCTGTGTGGGTGGACCATTTCAGTTTTTCCGTGATGTGTACACCGAGGAACCTCTCCAGTACTGTCCCGTCGATGTGGATAGGGGCGTGCTCCCTCTGCTGTTTCCTGACGTCCACGATCATCTCCTTTGTTTTGTTGACGTTGAGTGAGGGGTAGTTTTCCTGACACAACACTCTGAGTGCCGTCACCCCCTCCCAGTAGGCTGTCTTGTCGTTGTTGGTAATCAAGTCCACTGCTGTGGAGTCGTCTGCAAACTTGATGATTGAGTTTGAATCATGCATGGCCATGCAGTCATGGGTGAACACGGAGTACAGGAGGGGGCTGGGCACTCACCTTTGTGGGGCCCCAGTGTTGAGGATCAGCGAAGTGGAGATGTTTTTTCCAACCTTCACCACCTGGGGTGGCCCTTCAGAAAGTCCACGGCCCAATTGCATGGGGCGGGGTCGAGACCCAGGGCCTCAAGCTTAATGATGACCTTGGAGGGTACAATGGTGTTGAATGCTGAGCTGTAGTCAATGAACAACATTCTTACATAGGTATCCTCTTGTCCAGATGGGATAGGGCAGTGTGATGGCGATTGCATCATCTGTGGACCTGTTTGGGCAGTATGCAAACTGATGTGGGTCTAGGGTGGCAGGTAAGGTGGAGGTGATATGATAAGGGGTAAGTCTAGTCCTGTACAATGCTTTAACCGTATCATACAAATTATCCTTAAAGGGACCACTCTGAACATTCCTCAGAATACTTTGTCACCACTCACGTACGTCAACGTGTTAGTGTGCTAGTTGTATATTATTATTTTTATATTCTTACTTCAAATGGTCATCATAATAACCCATTATACTCAATATTATGTTACTATAACTCTAGTAACCCATTATACTCAATATTATGTTGCTTTAACTCTAGTAACCCATTATACTCAATATTATGTTACTTTATCTATAATAACCCATTATACTCAATATTATGTTACTATAACTCTAGTAACCCATTATACTCAATATTATGTTGCTTTAACTCTCATAACCCATTATACATTTGTGTTACATCACAAATTCCTCATCTAGATTAGTGTTCTATTCATACAGGGGTTTAGATATTTACACTAGCTCTATTTAACATCTTATTCGGAAATAGTTCTCTCTTCTTTCATATCCCCATACATAATAAAGTTATATATCAAACTCCACTGATGAGACATGTTATCCTCATATAATCTAAAGTCATGTCATCCTCAGAAACATGTTATCCTCGTTACCAATGAGACATGTTATCCTCGACATTAACGAGGCATGTTATCCTCCTTACCAATGAGATGTTATCCTCTGAGATTTCTGAGATGTTATCCTCCTTACTAACAAGATATGTTATCCTCTGAGACATGTTATCCTCCTTACTAACAAGATATGTTATCATCTGAGACATGTTATCCTCTGAGATATGTTATCCTCTGAGACATGTTATCCTCTGAGATATGTTATCCTCTGAGACATGTTATCCTCTGAGACATGTTATTCTCTGAGACATGTTATCCTCTGAGATATGTTATCCTCTGAGACATGTTATCCTCTGAGACATGTTATCCTCTGAGACATGTTATCCTCTGAGACATGTTATCCTCTGAGACATGTTATCCTCTGAGACATGTTATCCTCTGAGACATGTTATCCTCTGAGATATGTTATCCTCTGAGACATGTTATCCTCTGAGACATGTTATCCTCTGAGACATGTTATCCTCTGAGATATGTTATCCTCTGAGACATGTTATCCTCTGAGATATGTTATCCTCTGAGATATGTTATCCTCTGAGACATGTTATCCTCTGAGACATGTTATCCTCTGAGACATGTTATCCTCTGAGATATGTTATCCTCTGAGACATGTTATCCTCTGAGACATGTTATCCTCTGAGATATGTTATCCTCTGAGACATGTTATCCTCCGAGACATGTTATCCTCTGAGACATGTTATCCTCTGAGACATGTTATCCTCTGAGATATGTTATCCTCTGAGACATGTTATCCTCTGATACATGTTATCCTCTGAGACATGTTATCCTCTGAGAAATGTTATCCTCTGAGACATGTTATCCTCTGAGATATGTTATCCTCTGAGACATGTTATCCTCTGAGACATGTTATCCTCTGAGTTGTCTGAGACATTTTATCCTCCATTGTAGATCCAACAGCGGAGTTGGCCAGACCTTAGATAACGTTACTAATCAGCTCCCACAGAACTGGAAAACTCAGCTCAAAGAACTAGTTGTTGCATTCATTCACCTCTTTCACACATAAGCTAGTCCCTTGACAGCTCTCATTCACTCAATACTTAATAGCTAAATTTCAATACTCTTATTATCCATACTTCAATCTTATTATCCAAATTCCAAAAGTAAATTTTTTTTTTTTAATAAAGTTAAAATGTCATATCTCACAATCACACACCTTTCACATCCATATTCACTGAGTACTATTCCCAAATACACTAGGTAATTTCCTCATTAACCACGATCTCCAATGATTCTCTCTGTCATTACTTGCTATGCACATAAATAACACCCTGTACTCAAAAATACCTAGTGTTATTTTTTATGGCTGCAGACGACATAGACATTTCTTGTAAATGCCTACAGACAGCTGTCAGCGGGGCTTTCCGTGGTACCGTTTACGCGCTCGCTCTAGTCTTCTCATTAAACTAATGAATAGTCTTCTCTCTATAAGACTGTGGGTACGTTTTTATGCATTACTCACCTTGATTTTTTGTTTTTACACAGATTAATTTAAATTGATTTACTGAAATCAGTTGCCGTCCCTCAATTGTTAGTGGTTGATGTGACTCCTCCTGGGCAGATCACAGTAAGAGTCTGGTCTGGGCGGGTCCTCGTCCTCTTTTGGTCAGACAGGAATGTCCCTCACGCCACCGGTTTTCCTCGCAGACCCCCACTGGAAAGCTCCGCAGGCAGAATCAATCATGCTGTTCGTTGACACCAAATTGTTGTGGAAAAATTACACAGGGACACTCAATGTCAATTTTTCTCTTTATATTTATTTCTTAGCTTGAAAAAGTGTTAGAATTTGCTAAATAATTTACCCTACAATGACTCTTGATGGCTATTTCTCAAAAGTTTCCGACAGCATGCCAAGCAGAACTACTAAGAACTAGACCAAAACCATTGCTGATCCAGGCACAATGGATCTAGTGATCCAAAAGATGAAGAAGCAAAAACAGGCCATTCAGCCAAACTACAGAAGGTTGTCAAGGATGTTGATGAGGCGGAAGGAAGAATTGCTACTGTGGAAACTTCAACAACACCAATGGACACTAAGATAAAGACACTTGAGAAACAGGTGCATGAAATGGCGGAGCACATTGATGACCTGGATAATTGAGGACGGAGATGCAATTTCCTGGAAATTAACGAAGGGACACGCTCAGTTAAATTCTTTGAGGAATGGATTCCTTGGTGCTGAATCTGATGGTATTCAGCACACAGGACCAAGGGTCTCATTCTTCAAAGACTACTCCACGGCGGTTGTACGAAGGCGTTTGATGAGGTGAAGAACCAACTCGAGAAAATGAAGATAGACTACTCACTTCTGTACCGTGCCACATTGTAGATTATGGTCAACAGAACGCCTAAGAAGCTTTACACACCGGAAAAGGCTGCTGCGTTTATTGACTCTCTCAGGTAAATAACTTTACGCTGCACCGTTGCAGCATTGGATAACTTCACTCAAGTCTGGTCATGAAGCAGTGATATTGTTATGCAGGTGAATGAGGACCCAAAAGCGACTTGGCGAAAACAGAGTCTTTATTCCAGTAAAGGAAATAGGCAATACTCCTGGACAATCAGAGCAGAAAACAAAACATAAAAAACTTAATTCCACTCGTAGTGACGAGGACAGACTGGAGACTCGACCATTAACTGTAGGTTGCCTCGGGAAGGCACCGACCGTAGCAGACTCAGACACCTGCTCACACGCAGCATCTGAGGGAAACAAGACACGACAGGGCGAGACAAAGACACAGCACGGCGAACAATATACAAGGATCCGACAGGACAGAAACGGAAAACAAGGGGAGAAATAGGGACTCTAATCAGAGGGCAAGATACGGAACAGGTGTGAAAAGACTAGATGATTGAGTAGGGGAATAGGAACAGCTGGGAGCAGGAACGGAACGATAGAGAGAAGAGAGAGAGGGAGGGAGAGAGAAAAAAGGGAACGAACCTAATAAGACCAGCAGGGGGAAAACGAACAGAAGAGAAAGCAAAATGACAAGACAATATAAGACAAAACATGACAGATATGAGTTCTCAAGTGCTCTTGTTCAGTAACATTATTTGTATTCTTTTTATTGCTACAGTAACTGCCATCATAGCTCAGACTGAGATCTGTGTGAATCTACAGTGCCTTCAGAAAGTATCCCGACCCCTTGACTTTTTCCACATTTTGTTACGTTACAGCCTTATTCTAAAATGGATTAAATAAATCCTCAGCAATCTACACAGAATAACCCATAATGACAAAGGGAAAACACGTTTTTAGAAATGTTTACAAATTCATTATAAATAAAAAAAACTGAAATACCTTATTTACATAAGTATTCAGACCCTTTGCTAGGAGACTTGAAATTGACCTTAGGTGCATCCTGTTTCCCATTGATCATCCTTGAGATGTTTCTACAACTTGATTGGAGTCCATCTGTGGTAAATTCAATTGATTGGACTTGATTTGGAAAGGCACACACCTGTCTATATAAAGTCCCACAGTTGACAGTGCATGTCAGAGCAAAATCCAAGCCATGAGGTCGAAGGAATTGTACGAAGAGCTCAGAGACAGGATTTTGTCGAGGCACCGATCTGGGGAAGGGCAACAAAAATTGTCTGCAGCATTGAAGATCCCCAAGAACACAGTGGTCTCCATCATTCTTAAATTAAAGAACTTTGGAACCACCAAGACTCTTCCTAGACCTGGCCACCCAGGCAAACTGAGCAATCGGGGGAGAAAGACCTTGGTCAGGGAGATGACTAAGAACCCGATCGTCACTCTGACAGAGCTCCAGAGTTCCTCTGTGGTGGAGATGGGAGAACCTTCATAAAGGACAACCATCTCTGAAGCACTCCACCAATCAGGTCTTTATGGTAGAGTGGCCAGATGGAAGCCACTCCTCAGTAAATGAAAACCTGCTCCAGAGTGCTAAGGACCTCAGACTGGGGCTTAGATTCACCTTCCAATAGGACAACATTAATTTCACATTTCCACAAACTTCAAAGTGCAACGCTCCCCATCCAACCTGACAGAGCTTGATGATGGAACAAAAAAAAGAGACAAAAACACGTTTTTTTATTTGTATTATCTTTTGCCAGATCTAATGTGTTATAGTCTCCAACATTAATTTCACATTTCCACAAACTTCAAAGTGTTTCCTTCAAATGGTATCAATAATATGCATATCCTTGCTTAAGGTCCTGAGCTACAGGCAGTTAGATTTGGGTATGTCATTTTAGGCGAAAATTGAATAAAAGGGTCAGATCCTTAGGTTGAGAAATTATTTTTTGAAACATGAGTTTGGCAAGTCTGTGGCCCCAGACTCATGCCCGGAGAGCAGGCCAGCAGCGGAGGATATCCTCTCCACACTTGCAGAGCCACTGGGGATGCTTAAAACCCTTTTGGCCACTCTTGCTAGGCTGGGCAGAGATGCATAGTTGTTTAAAAAAAATATATAGGTAGGCCTAAATGTTTTTAGGCAAAATAACCCAATCAAAATGGAAAGCTCCTTGAACGTAGGAATATGTCTGACATACTGGGCTAAAATCAATTATGACCTATTGAGCAGCGCTCAATGTTGGACTCTCTCCTAAACAGGATGCTGAAAAGAAAATAAGATTTGTCAGGCAAAAGCCTTATGAACATGGCGATAAACCAGAAAGATATTTGGCATGCCTAGCTAAAAAGAAAGTAGACTCCCATTCAATTGTTACTATTACTGATTCTGATGGCAACCATTTATATTAAAATAAATGGCTAAATTAGTCATTTAAGAAATGTTTTGCAAATCTTTATGCCTCAGAACTGACAAATGATGCACCCAAACTAATGCAGGACTTATTTTCTAAGATTGAGCTCCCTACTATTTCCGAAGAACAGAGCTCTCTCCTTAATGCACCTATTTCCAAGGTATAATTCATGTTTGCAATTGAGAATCTGCAAAAATGTTATATATTTTTAATTTATCCTTCTTTAACTAAGTCAGTTAGTTAGTTAAGAACAGTTAGTTAAACCCCTCTTTCAGGGGCAGAACAACAGATTCATGCAACCTTTCAGTTACTAGTCCAACGCTCTAACCACCTGCCGCCCCAAAATGGCAGGGCACCAGGACCAGACAGGTTTTGTAGTGAGTTCTATAAGGAGTTCCATGGCCTGATCCTTGATCCAACTCTGAGGAAACTAACATATCACTTATTCTCAAAAAGGGGAAATGCCCAGAGTCTTGTTCCTCGTACAGACCTATTGCCCTATTGCTATCTAAAATCCTTGCTGCACGACGAGAGGACTTATTGCCACTAATTGTGAAAGGGGACCAAAGTGGCTTTGTTAAGGGAAATAACTCATGTAATAATATCAGGCGGCTTCTTAATGTTATTCAAGTTCTTAATGTTATTCAAACCTATCAACAAAGTGTTGTGGATGGTCTTGTGCTCTCCGTAGATGCTGAAAAAGCATTTGACCGTGTGGAGTGGTCTTACCTATTCTTTGCACTGACTAAATTTAGTCTAGGTGACAACTTTATAGAATGTGTTAAGGTTTTGTATGATGACCCTCAGGCTGATGTCCTTACTAATGGGCTAAGGTCAAATAGCTTCTCCACACACAGAGGTACTAGACAGGGCTGTCTTTTGTCCCCTCTCCTATTTGCGCTCGCTGCCCGAGGCCATCACAGTAACGCCTGCTATATAGGGTCTGCTCATTGGTGACGTTCATCATAACATAAGCTTGTATGCTGATGATGTTTTGATATTCATCTCTAGCCCTGAGACTTCAATTACATCTCTTGTTAATATTATTGAATTATTCAGTGTATTCCCAGGCTACAAGATTAACTAAATCAGAGGCAATGCCACTTGGTAGTTTTAGCTTTGTACCTACTACCGCTCCCCCTTTCCTTTTAAAATGGTCTCCCTCAGGTTTAATGTATCTGGGTATTTTCGTAACTCCCAAATTCTAGCAAATGTACAAAGCCAATCTTGTTCCATTATTTGACACAATAAGACATGATCTGGAGTGCTGGAACTCTCTTCCGATTTCATTATTGGGTAGAATATCCCTCTTGAAAATGAATATTTTACCTAGACTACTTTACCCAATCCAAATGATCCCAGTCTTACTTTCCAATAAGGTAATAAGATATTTAAAAGGCTGGTTAAATTCTAGGGGACTTGGATCTGCCCAATATGAGGTTTTATCAATGGTATGCCCACTTAAGTTATATTTCTGACTGGATTACAAGTGATGACTCCTCTATTTGGTTAGATATTAAGACTTATTTTTCAACAAAAACATTTTTTTTTAAACTTGCATAATCTTTTGTTTTTCAGAAGCTTCAATGTCACGAATCCCGTTTCCTGAGTCTGTTTTTTGCCTGTGTTCTGTTCTGGAGTGTTTTTTCCGGCGTCCTGGAACGCACCCTGTCTGGTTGCCGGGCAATGTAGCCAGTTGGGAGTTCTGATTACCCGCACCTGTATCCCATCAGCTATCTGCACACCTGGTCCTGATCATCATCTCTCCTCTTCATAAGCCCGGACCTGACATCCATTCCCTGCCGGATCGTTAGCCATGAACATTACTCACCCGGATCATTTACCCCATTCCCGCCTGGTCGTCGGAGGATTCCACTACCCCATTGGATCCACCTATTTACTCCCATCAACTCACCACCGCTGCCCGCTTGTAAATAAATACTCACCTTCTTCCTACTCTCCTTGTCCTGGTCTGCTTCTGGTTTCGATTTTGAAAGAACGTGACAGGACGATCCGGCCAAGGATGAACCCAGCGGACCTGGATTCCGTTTGCCATGCCATTACCCAGCAGGGGAAGACATTGGGACAACACAAGACGGCGCTACAGGAGATAGCGGGTTCAATCCAGAATTTATCTGCTAGCTTGACACAAATCCAGGATCAGCTCAGTTTGCCGGCGATTCATTCACCACCTGTTTCACCCATCTCACCTGCCGTGTCTGGTGCTAATTGCTAATTTCCTTCCGTGAACCCAAGGTACCGACGCCTGATAAATATGAAGGGGATTTGGGCAGATGCCGTTCGTTTCTTATGCAGTGTGGGTTAGTGTTTGATCTGCAGCCACATTCTTACGCCACTGACAAGGCTAGGATAGCCTTTGTTATTGAACTGCTGCGTGGGAGAGCTCTGGAATGGGCTTCAGCCGTTTGGGAACGACAGGAGACCTGCATGGCTTGATACCAGGAGTTCACGGGGGAGATGAGAAAGCTTTTTGACCATTCAGTCCGAGGTAAGGACGCAGCTAAACGTTTGTTCACTCTTCGCCAAGGAGCTCGCAGTGTGGCAGACTTTATGATCGAGTTCAGGACATTGTCTGTGGAGAGTGGTTTGGTCACTTTATCTATTCGGGTAGATAATAGAGTCCGAGAGAGAAGGAGGGAGAAGCAGTGGGGCCCATCCAATCAATCAGCAACTCGGTTACCATTCGGTTCAGGAAGTGAACCAGAATGTATTGATCGTTATTCCCCACACAGGATTAGTGGAGGGGTCTTGCCACCAGATCCTGAACCAATGCAAGTGGGGCGACACAGGCTAACTAAGGAGGAGCGCCAACGTAGACATGAGACCAACAGCTGTCTCTACTGTGGTAGCTCGGGACATTACATCTCCGCTTGTCCACAGCGCCCGTTAAAACTGCCCGGCTCGCTAGTTTTGGGAGGAATTTTAGCGAGCCAGTTTCAACCTCTCAAAGATCCTGTCAGACCCCGTTCTCCTGCGACCCTTATGAATAAGGATCAGAGCTTAGAGATGAACGCTTTTATCGATTCAGGTGCCGATGGCAGCTTTATTGATGCCGACTTGGTGGAACAGCTGGGGCTTTCCAAGGAGCAATTGCCGGAAGCCATTGAAGCAACCACTCTGAACGGCAGTAGTCTGGCACGGATCACTATGAGGACTGAACCGGTTAAGATGTTGTTGTCTGGGAATCATTCAGAGTTTATCTCCTTCTTCATTCTGTCCTCGCCCCATGTTCCTCTGGTTCTTGGTTACCCCTGGCTGAAGGAACACAATCCCTCGTTTGATTGGGTGACGGGTAAGGTAACTAGTTGGAACATTGATTGTCATGCTAACTGCCTTAGGACTGCCTGTTCTCCTGCCGTTTCCAGTCAGGTCAGTGACTCTGCTCCTCCTGATTTGTCCCTGGTTCCAGAAACATATCACGAGTTGGGTGAAGTATTCAGTAAACAGATGGCTCTGTCCCTTCCTCCCCACCGACCTTATGACTGTGGGATTAATCTGTTTCCTGGAGCTGCCTTTCCCAAGGGACGGTTATACAGTATCTCTCGACCTGAACGTGAGGCCTTGGAGACCTACATCAAGGAGTCTCTAGCTGCAGGTCTCATTCGGCCCTCGTCATCACCTCTGGGAGCAGGATTTTTTTTTGTGAGCAAGAAGGATGGCTCTCTTCGACCGTGTATTGATTATCGGGGTTAGAATGATATTACGGTCAAGAACAAGTATCCCCTGCCCTTGATGAGCTCGGCTTTCGATTCTTTACAGGGTGCTACGGTTTTTACGAAGCTTGATTTACGTAATGCTTATCATTTGGTTCGGATCAAAGAGGGGGACGAGTGGTTGACTGGGTTCAATACTCCGATGGGACATTTCAAGTACCAGGTGATGCCGTTTGGACTGACCAACGCTCCTGCTGTGTTCCAAAGTATGGTGTATGACGTTCTGAGAGATATGATTGGTATTTTTGTGTTCGTTTACCTGGATGATATCCTCATCTTCTCGAAGGAGCTTTCTAGCCACGTTCAGCATGTCAAACAGGTCCTGCAGCGGTTATTGGAGAACCATCTGTTCATGAAGGCTGAGAAGTGTGATTTTCACGCCCACACGACGTCCTTCCTCGGGTACATCATCTCCAGGGGAGAGATCAAGATGGACCAAGAGAAGGTTCGGGCGGTTCGGGATTGGGTCCAGCCCGGTACGAGATTGCAGCTCCAGAGATTCCTGGGGTTTGCTAATTTTTATCGGAGGTTTATCCGTGATTACAGCCGGGTGGCCGCCCCTTTAACTGTACTGACGTCTTGCACCAGAAAGTTCTGTTGGTCTCCTGAGGCAGACCGAGCATTTCTAGATTTGAAGAGCCGATTCACCAACGCCCTGATTCTCTCTCAACCTGACACTTCCCGTCAGTTCGTTGTGGAGGTGGATGCATCTGATGTGGGGGTGGGCGCCATCCTGTCCCAGTGTAGCTCCACTGACGGTAAACTCCATCCCAGCGCCTTCTACTCTTGTCGTCTTTCTCCAGCTGAAAGAAACTACGATGTGGGTAACCGGGAGCTTCTCGCGGTGAAGCTTGCCTTGGAGGAGTGGCGTCACTGGTTGGAGGGAGCGGAGCAACCGTTTGTGGTCTGGACTGACCACAAGAATCTGGCTTATGTGCAATCGGCTAAACGTCTCAACTCCCGTCAGGCCCGGTGGGCTTTGTTTTTTGGACGCTTCAATTTTTCCCTGACGTTCCGACCTGGGTCGAAGAATGGGAAGGCGGACGCCCTGTCCCGGATGTTCTCCAAGACGGAGGAGAGTGGGGCCGAGACTGAGACGATTCTTCCCCAGAACGTTGTCGTGGGAGCCGTTACATGGAGGATTGAGGAGGAGGTGATGGCGGCTCTTCGGACACAGCCCGGGCCCGGTAACGGTCCACCCGGTCGGTTGTTCGTGCCTGAGTCGGTTCGTTCTGCTGTCCTTCAGTGGTCCCACGCCAGCAAGATAGCTTGTCACCCTGGTGTTGCTCGGACTATGGCGCTACTGCACAGACGATTTTGGTGGCCTGCCATGGGAGAAGATACCCGGAGGTTTGTTTCCGCTTGTCCTATTTGTGCACAGAATAAGAGTACCAATCGGGCCAGCTCTGGGCTTCTTCACCCCCTACCTATTCCCGGCGATCTTGGTCGCTTCTGGCCCTGGATTTTGTCACGGGGTTGCCCTCTTCTGTTGGTAACACGGTTATTCTGACCATTGTGGATAGATTCATCAAGTTTGCCCACTTTGTTCCCCTCTCCAAGCTGCCTTCTGCCACTGAGACGTCCGAGATCCTGGTTAGGGAGGTGTTCAGGGTCCACGGGTTGCCCTGTGACATTGTTTCTGACCGTGGTCCTCAGTTTACTTCTGCTGTCTGGAAATCCTTCTGTTTGGCCATTGGAGCTACAGTCAGTCTCACATCTGGATTTCACCCACAATCTAATGGTCAGGCGGAGAGAGCCAACCAGAAGATGCAGTCCACGCTGCGCTGTCTTGTTTCCTCTGATCCCACCTCTTGGTCCTCTCAATTAACCTGGGTCGAGTATGCTCATAATACTCTCCCTTCATCTGCCACTGGGATGTCTCCCTTCCAGTCCCTGTACGGTTACCAACCTCCCTTGTTTCCTTCTCAGGAGCGGGATCTCTCGGTTCCTTCTGTCCAGACCCACATTCCGTGTTGCCACCGCACTGGCATCGGGCCAGGAAGGCCCTCCTTAAGGTTTCTGACCGGTATCAGATCCAGGCGAATCGTCGCCGTATTCCTGCCCCCACTTATACCGTCAGAGATAGGGTTTGGTTGGCTACACGGGATCTTCCTCTACGGACTGAGTCGAGGAAACTGTTACCGAAGTTCATTGGTCCGTTTGTAGTGGAGAAGATCATTAATCCTGTTGTGGTCCGACTCAAGATGCCTGCTACACTAAGAGTACATCCCACCTTTCATGTCTCCTGCCTCAAGCCGGTTCTCCTCAGTCCTCTGTTGCCCCCTCCTCCTCGTCCTCCTCCTCCTCGGATGATCGGAGGTGGTCCTGTCTACACGGTGCGCCGCATCATGGACTCCAAACGGCGGGGTCGAGGGTTCCAGTATTTAGTGGATTGGGAAGGATATGGTCCTGAGGAGAGGAGTTGGATTCCTCGGTGTCAGATCCTTGACGATGACCTGCTTCGTGACTTTTACCGCCTCCACCCTGGCGCTCCGGGTAGTCCGCCCGGTGGCGTTCGTCGGAGGGGGGTACTGTCACGAATCCCGTTTCCTGAGTCTGTTTTTGCCTGTGTTCTGTCCTGGAGTGTTTTTTCCGGCGTCCTGGAACGCACCCTGTCTGGTTGCCGGGCAATGTAGCCAGTTGGGAGTTCTGATTACCCGCACCTGTATCCCATCAGCTATCTGCACACCTGGTCCTGATCATCATCTCTCCTCTTCATAAGCCCGGACCTGACATCCATTCCCTGCCGGATCGTTAGCCATGAACATTACTCACCCGGATCATTTACCCCATTCCCGCCTGGTCATCGGAGGATTCCGCTACCCCATTGGATCCACCTATTTACTCCCATCAACTCACCACCGCTGCCCGCTACGCCACCTGAATATATCTACCCATTCACATTCACTTGTAAATAAATACTCACCTTCTTCCTACTCTCCTTGTCCTGGTCTGCTTCTGGGTTCGATTTTGAAAGAACGTGACATTCAAATCTGTAAAAGATTTCTGCAATAATCCCATCACACTTAATACACTCAAAGCATGGAGGTCAGTTCAACATTTTTTGGGAAGGTCCAAACTAACCTCTGCTCTTACCCTGATTCTTAACAACCCAGATTTTGGACCAGGATTGCTGGATGCTGGCTTTAACATTTGGTTTAGTAAGGGTTTAGGCAGACAAAATAATTTATTCACTGATAAGATGTTATTGTAATTTGAGCAGATGAGAAACAGTGACTCCCAAAGCAGGACTTTTTCTGCTTTCTACAATTTGGACATTATATTTTGAAGAGCACCACCTTAATTGGCAACCCTGATGTGTCTGTCATTGAAATAATGTTTTTTTTCTTACAAAGGAAAATGTCTGTGGGTGTATTTTATGATGCTTTAAGGTCCTTTTCTACTGTTAACACAAGTGTGGGAGAAATAATTGTCTGCTACTATTGACGAGGTGACATGGGAGGACATTTGGCGATATGCAAAAACAAGATCTGTAATCGTACTAGAGCAATCCAATTAAGAATAATACACAGATTGCATAGATCCCTGAATCACAGACATGCTTTTAGCATGCTCTTCCTCTTCTCCTCAGTGTCTCAAATGTAAAACTGATACAGGCACCCTAACACATTGTTTATGGTCATGTTCCAAAGTACAAAGGTACTGGTCTAATGTTCTTCAAGAAATCCTAGGGCCGACCTAGAATTGGACCCAGTTTCTTTGCAATTAGGTCTCCCTAATAGGCATGTTACTTCTGTGGGTAAGAGGAGGCTTTACAACATCCTTACCTTCGCAGCAAGGAAAAAAATCCTCTTACAGTTGATTAGTGACAAGGTCTCTTCTATTAAAGATTGGCGTAAGATAATATTTGAATCGGTTCCATTTGAATATTTGACTTGTACATTACATTCTAAAATAGACAAGTTCTACAAAGTTTGGGTACATTATTTTATTTACCTAGAAGCTGATTTATCAGCTATTATGCTGCAAGGATTTTCTTAGAATGTCTCAAGATTACACTGTATGTTCCATGTATTTCACATAATTCCTTTATTTAAAAATGTATGTTTAATTTCTGTCTGTCTGTTAATTTAATTTTTGTTCTTTGTTATTCTTATTTTCTCGTTGTTACTGTATCTCTTAATGTGGGAGAAAATTGTGAAATTCCAATAAAAATATTATTCCAATAATTACTGTAAAAAATGAACATGCACAATGTAATCATGTATGTAAAAATGTGTCAGATATGTAAGTTGAAAACACTGTATGTTAAAAACACTGTGTGTGTGTGTGTGTGTGTGTGTGTGTGTGTGTGTGTGTGTGTGTGTGTGTGTGTGTGTGTGTGTGTGTGTGTGTGTGTGTGTGTGTGTGTGTGTGTGTGTGTGTGTGTGTGTGTGTGTGTGTGTGTGTGTGTGTGTGTGTGTGTGTGTGAGAGAGAGAGAGTATCCCCAGTGCTTAATTTGTAAATCGGGAGGTGAAAGTGAGAGGGCGGTGACCTCGGGAGTGCTGAGGTACCGGAACGCATGAAATAAAACAAAATCACCTTTATAATAAAGCATTGCATGCATATCATCACATTTGAGTAGTTGCATAGAACAGTAGAGTAGGGGCACTTACAGAAGTTGCAAACATGGGGAACATTTTTATTAGCCTACAGTCCGGGAAAATGTTGGCCTTTTATATACGCATTTCATGCAATTATACGTCATTTTACATGTCTGGAGACAATGGCAGAATCTTTTTTAATACCGCAAAAAATGATCCAATTGCCAGGCTACATTGACTGACAAACTGAGAATTTGAGATCAATAAAAACGACCTTGTCTTGAATCCATCAATAGCCTAGGGCTAGCTGTGTGAAGACACACATTATAGGATAAAATCTGAGGAGGAAATTATAGACTTAAAAATGGTTTTCAGTTTCACTGAAAACCCAATGATGCGCAACTCACTCGCTGGTGATGGCCGATGTACACGTGCCAAAAGCCTATATCTCTCTCTTTTGTAAAATAATATAAGTTGATATATTGGTAGCCTACAGCCTAGAGTCTTCTCTTTTCAGCATTAGCCATTTGCTTTCCACCCTGTGTTATCCCTCGATTGGATTCAGTGGGGATTTTAGCATGTACAGTGTATTCAGAAAGTATTCAGACCCCATGACTTTTTCCACATTTTGTTACAGCCTTATTCTAAAATTGATTAAATAAAACATTTTACTCATCAAATTACACACAATAATCCATAATGACAAAACAAAAACTGTTTTTTTTTCTGCAAATGTATTTAAAAAAAAATGTAATCAGAACCCTGGCCATGAGACTCTAAATTGAGCTCAGGTGCATCCTGGTTACATTGATCATCCTTGAGATGTTTCTGCAACTTGATTGGAGTTCACCTGTGGTAAATTCAATTGATTGGACTTGATTTGGAAGGGACACACCTGTCTATATAAGGTCACACAGTTGACAGTGCATGTCAGAGCGAATACCAAGCCATGAGGTCGAAGGAATTGTCCGTAGAGCTCCGAGACAGGATTGTGTCGAGGCACAGATCTGGGGAAGGGGACCAAAACATTTATACAGCATTGAAGGTCGCCAAGAACACAGTGGCCTCCATCATTCTTAAATGGAAGAAGTTTGGAACCACTAAGACTCGTCATAGAGCTGGCTGCCCGGCCAAACTGAGCAATTGGGGGTGAAGGGCCTTGGTCAGGGATGTGACCAAGAACCCGATGGTCACTCTGACAGAGCTCCAGAGTTACTCTGTGGAGATGGGAGAATCTTGAGATGGACAACCATCTCTGCAGTGCTCCACCAAACAGGTCGAGCACTGGTCTGATGAAACTAAGATTGAACTCTTTGGCCTGAATGTCAAGCTTCACGTCTGGAGGAAACCTGTCACCATCCCTACGGTGGAGCGTGGGGGTGGCAGCATCATGCTGTGGGGATGTTTTTCAGTGGCAGGGACTAGGAGACTATTCAGGATCAAGGGAAAGATGAATGGAACAAAGTACAGAGAGATCCTTAATGAAAACCTGTTCCAGAGAGCTCAGGACCTCAGACTGGGGTGAAGGTTCACCATCCAATAGGACAACGACCCTAAGCACACAGCCAAGACAATGCAGGAGTGGCTTCGGGACAAGTCTCTGAATGTCCTTGAGTGTGCCAGCCAGAGCCCAGACTTGAACCCGATCTAACATCTCTGGAGAGACCTGAAAATGGCTGTGCAGCGAATCTCCCCATCCAACCTGACAGAGCTTGAGAGGATCTGCAGAGAAGAATAGGAGAAACTCCCCCAATACAGGTGTGCCAAGCTTGTAGCGTCATACCCAAGAAGACTTGAGGCTGTAATCGCTGCCAAAGGTGCTTCAACAAAGTACTCAGTGAAGGGTCTGAATACTTATGTAAATGGGATATTTCAGTTTTGTGTTTTTTTATTAGTCATTAAGGGGTATTGTGTGTAGATTAATGAAGGAAAATAACGATTTAATACATTTTAGAATAAGGCTGTAATGTAACAAAATATGGAAAAGTCTTGGTGGGGCAAACTCCCATTATTTTTTTTTATACATGCCAGCAAAGTCACTGCACAACACAACAGAACACTAAACAATACATTAATTAGACTATAACAGTGAAAAACGGTGCCCGCAAGCTGTTAGGGCCTACATAAAGCTGTCCCAACAGCAGAGTCCCAACAGCCGTTCCAATGCCTTACCACTATTATAGCTGCCTTGTCTTGCAACAAAACAGTTCATTCAGCCTTATTAATTGCCTTTTAAAAAAGGCTGACTTGCTTAAACAAATGTGGTTTCTACTGAGAATTGAGATGTACAAACTATGGCATAAGGGGACGACGAGCGGATAAAAGGCAATCCGTAATTTCGATAAAGACATTAATTAGCGAGCTAGGACGGACGTAGTCAATATAACTATTTGTTCAGCACTTTTGAAATGTACAGTGACAGACTTCAGAGCATGGGCGGTTCTTACAGTGTTCTCTGTACACCAAGTCAGAAGCGTAGGATAAATAAAGGGGGCATATAAGAAAACAATGAAAGCTCTTACAGAATTCGATGATGATATTTCTCTAAAACAGGCTATAGGCTACATGTGCTCCACCAAGTCAGAAGAACAGTAGGCTAAATTATGAGGGGAAACGGGACCAAATTATTAGGGACAGGCACATAGGCTACGAACAGTTTACTACACAACATACACTTAGTATTACTTTCTTTGCTACAGTATATCATTTACATAATTTATGCCACATCATACAATACATTTTTGGACTCACCTTGTTGTGCTCACTTGAACAGGAAGGTGGTGCTGCAGTCCTTCGTGTGGGGCAAATTCTGTCATTAACCTTTATCATCAAAGTCTGGCATTCTCTGGATTTATGGTGTTTTCAAGACAACGGGGATCTTGGAAAAACAAGATTGAATCATGATGTTAGTGATCCTGTACACCCGTACATTGACTCGGTACCGGTACCCCTGTGTATAGCCTTGTAATTGTTATTTCATTGTTGCTCTTTTATTTTTTACTTTAGTTTATTTAGTAACAACTTTTTAAACTCTTTTAAAAAAATGCATTGTTGGTTATGGGCTTGTAAGTAAGCATTTCCCGGCAAGGTCTACACCTGTAGACCTTGGCGCATGTGACAAATACAATTTGGCGCATGTGACAAATACAATTTGATTTGAAGTCAGAGCTCTAGAAAGAGGCCCAGATCCCGACTTGGATTTGTGAATTGGATGACCATTCAAAATGTATTTTCCCAGTCGGAGCTCGTTTTTTCCCAATTTCATAGCTGTCATGAACTCAACTGAAGTCAGATTCCCCAGAGTTTCCAGTTGTTTTGAAAGCGGCTGGAATGACAGCACGGCCAATGTTGAATGTTTATCCTTTTAGGCTTGGAAAAGTGACCCTTGCGGGCTCCCGAGTGGCGAGGTGGTCTAAGGCATCTCAGTGCAAGATGCGTCACCACAGTTCCTGGTTGAAATCCAGGCTGTATCACACCTGGCAGTGATTGGGAGTCCCATAGTGCAGCGCCCAATTGGCCCAGCATCGTCCGGGTTTGGCCGGGTTAGGCCGTCATTATAAATAAGAATTTGTTCTTAATTGACTTGCCTAGTTAAATAAAGGTTCAATAAAAAAATTAAATAATAATAATAATTCAACCCGGTCTTGGACCAAACATCCAATCCACTGAATAGCAGGCTAGTGATTGCTTTGCAATGCTTGAAGTTAGCCATAGATTCCTTCCAAACCACTCATTGTTGAATTTGCGATTTCTAACTTGTTGTGTAATGTTTATGTCCAATGGCCGATGAGCACCGATACATTTTATCTATAACTTATCTTCATTATTTCTCTTCATATGACAAGGGTTGAAAAGGATTTGCCAGTAGATTGTCGACTTGATTCTTGATGATGACTTCAAGCTTGCAAGCTAAAATTTTGGAAGTATGATGTTGACATGATCAGTCCAATCAAAGCTACTGTAGATATAACAAGATTGACCATAATTTTATCTGTGGTCAATGACATTGAGCCTTCTTCGATGGCCACTTCTAATGTAACTCTATGGCAGCACCCAAGAGGCTTAAATTTTTGAGCTCTCCCTGTTGATTTTGCGGTGACATAGTGTCCCCATGAGTGACAGAACACTGAGCCAATCATGGTGCAACTAGAGAATATAGCCAATCCCTATGCTCCGTATTTCCCTTCCAACCCCACCATCACAGACAGCACTGAGCTCGGCTGAAACGCCTGCATTTTCGAGCTGCCTTACTCAAGAAAGCAAACATTAGACCATGTTTGTATGTGGCTTTATCAACTCAATTATGTTTATTTTTATTTTGTACATTGTTTGTAAACTGGTATGTGACACGCATTAATGGGAAATGAATATGCTTTAAAAAAAATAAAGAATTAATGATTGGTCGCCACTGATTGTATTAGAAATATTGCAAAAAAACTTTCCTTTTTTTTTTTTTACTGACAGATTTGCAGCGTGTTCTCGACTGTAGGCTATTCCTTGTTATTGGGCTACAATCAACAGCTAGGCAATATTTTAAAACTATTGATCCTCTGTGGCTAAATTATAGGCCTTCTCATGGTGTAGTAGCCTATTTTGAATGATTTCATTTATTTCTGAACAAAGCAGTACTTCTATAATTTTGGAAAATGTATATAAATTCATCAGGGGTGCTGAATATTAGGTCCTGGCGGAAAATCTACTTTATCACATTATGTTTTTTGTGGGGGTCATTTATTATCTTGTCTTGTCCCTGTGCTTCCCAATTCGTTTCCCTCTGCTGGTTATTAGGAGCTGTTCCTATTCCCCTAATCAATCATTTAGTCTTCCCACAATTCCCTGATTAGAGTCCCTATTTCTTCCTTTGTGTTCCGTTCCTGTCCTGTCGGTTCCTTGTCTAGAATTCACCGTGCTGTGTTTGTGTATCGCCCTGTCGTGTCGGTCCAGATGCTGCGTGGTGAGACTTTGAATCGAGTTAGGTTTTGGGTCCTCTTTCACCTGCATGACAGAAGAGGCAACTCGAATTCACTTTGATCGCTTTTATTAGAATTTTTACATTGCAAAACGTGAAAATAAATGTTCATGCCACAAGAGGTATGGGATATAGCCAAATACACTACTGGTCAACACCTACTCATTCAAGGGTTTATATTTATTTTTTACTATTTTCTACATTGCAGAATAATAGTGAAGACATCAAAACTATGAAATAACACATCATGTAGTAACCAAAAAGTGTTAAACAAATAAAAAAATATTTTACCCACCCTTTGCCTTGATGGCAGCTTTGCACCCGCTTGGCATTCTCTCAACCAGCTTCATGAGGTAGTCACCTGGCTGGAATGCATTTCAATTAACAGCTGTGCCTTGTTAAAAGTTAAATAGTGGAATTCTTTCCATTGTAATGCGTTTGAGCCAATCAGTTGTGTTGTGACAAGGTAGGGGTGGTAATACAGAAGATAACCCTATTTGGTTAGGGACCAATTCCATTTGGTTAGGGACCAATTCCATATTATGGCAAGAACAGCTCAAATAAATAGAGAGAAATGACAGTCCATCATTTAAGACTTAGGTCAGTCAATCTGTAAAATTTCAAGAATTTTTAAAGTTTCTTCAAGTGCTGTCGCAAAAACCATCAAGAGCTATGATGAAACTGGCTCTCATGAGCACCACCACAGGAAAGGAAGACCCAGAGTTTCCTCTGCTGCAGAGGATAAGTTCAGTAGAGTTTACCAGCCTCAGAAATTGCAGCCCAAATAAATGCTTCACAGAGTTCAAGTAACAGACACTTTTCAACATCAACTGTTCAGAGGAGACAATGTGAATCAGGCCTTCATGGTCGAAATGCTGCATAGAAACCACTGCTGAAGGACACCTATAATAAGAAGAGACTTGCTTGGGCCAAGAAACACGAGCAATGGACATTAGATCAATGGAAATTTGTCCTTTGGTCTCGAGTCCAAATGGGAGATTTTTGGTTCCAACCACTGTGTCTTTGTGAGATGCTGTGTGGGTGAACGGATGATCTCTGCATGTGTGGTTCCCACTTTGAAGCATGGAGGAGGGGGTGTTATGGTGTGGGTCTGCTTTGCTGCTGGAACTGTCTGATTTGTTTAGAATTCAAGGCACACTTAACCAGCATGGCTACCTCAGCATTCTGCAGCGATATGACATCCCATCTGGTTTGGGATTAGTGGGACTATCATTTGTTTTTCGACAGGACAATGACCCAGCACACTTCCAGGTTGTGTAAGGGCTATTTGACCAAGAAGGAGAGTGATGGAGTGCTGTATCAGATGACCTGGCCTCCACAATTTCTGACCTCAACCCAATTGAGATGTTTTGGGATGAGTTAGGGTGCAGAGTGAAGGAAAAGCAGCCAACAAGTGCACAGCATATGTGGGAACTCCTTCAAGACTGTTGGAAAAACATTCCAAGTGAAGCTGGTTGAGAGAATGCAAAGAGTGTGCAAAGCTGTCATCAAGGCAAAGGGTGGCTATTTGAAGAATCTCAAATATAACACTTTTTTGGTTACTACTGTCATGTTTTGTCATTGATTATCATGTCTTGTCTCTGTGCTTTCCTTCTATTCGTTTCCCTCTGCTGGTCTTATTAGGTTCTTTCCCTAATTCTATTCCTCTCTCTCCCCCTCCCTCTCTCCCTCTCTCGCTCTCTCTCTCTATCGTTCCGTTCCTGCTCCCAGCTGTTCCTCATTCTCCTAACTACCTCATTTACTCTTTTCACACCTGTCCCCTATTTTGCCCTCTGATTTGAGTCCCTATTTCTCCCTCTGTTTTCCGCTTCTGTCCTTGTCGGATCCTTGCTTGATGTTCGCTGTTCTGTGTCCTTGTTCCGCCCTGTCGTGTTTTACCTTCTTCAGATGCTGCGTGTGAGCAGGTGTCAAAGTCAGCTACGGCCGGTGCCTTCCCGAAGCGACCTGCAGTCTGTGGTCGCGTCTCCAGTCATTCCTCTCTACTGACGAGTGGATTTCAGTTTTTCTGTTTTTGCATTAGGATTATCGCTTTTGTTTAAGACGTGAATAAAGACTCTGTTTCCGTTAAGTCGCTTTTGGGTCCTCATTCACCAGCATAACAGAAGGATCCGACCAAGAATGGACCCAGCGACTACGGATTCTCGCAACACTGCCGTCGAGATCCAGGGAGCAATGCTCGGCAGACACGAGCAGGAATTGTCTGCTGCTCGTCATGCCGTTGAGACCCTGGCCGCTCAGGTTTCCGACCTCTCAGGACAGTTTCAGAGTCTTCATCTCGTGCCACCAGCTACTTCCTGGTCTTCAGAGTCTCCGGAACCTAGGGTTAATAACCCACCATGTTACTCTGGGCAGCCCACTGAGTGCCGCTTCTCTCTCCAACCCAACACATACTCAAGAGAGAGAGCTCGGATTGCTTACGTCATTTCACTCCTTACTGGTCGGGCTCGGGAGTGGGGCACAGCTATCTGGGAGGCAAGAGCTGAGTGTTCTAACAATTATCTGAACTTTAAAGAGGAGATGATACGGGTTTTTGATCGTTCAGTTTTTGGTAAGGAGGCTTCTAGGGCCCTGGCTTCCCTATGTCAAGGTGATCGATCCATAACGGATTACTCTATAGAGTTTCGCACTCTTGCTGCCTCCAGTGACTGGAACGAGCCGGTGTTGCTTGCTCGTTTTCTGGAGGGACTCCACGCTGAGGTTAAGGATGAGATTCTCTCCCGGGAGGTTCCTTCCAGCGTGGACTCTTTGATTGCACTCGCCATCCGCATAGAACGACGGGTAGATCTTCGTCACCGAGCTCGTGGAAGAGAGCTCGCGTTAACGGTGTTCCCCCTCTCCGCATCTCAACCATCTCCTCCCTCCGGCTCAGAGACTGAGCCCATGCAGCTGGGAGGTATTCGCATCTCGACTAAGGAGAGGGAACGGAGGATCACCAACCGCCTTTGCCTCTATTGCGGTTCTGCTGGACATTTTGTCATTTCATGTCCAGTAAAAGCCAGAGCTCATCAGTAAGCGGAGGGCTACTGGTGAGCGCTACTACTCAGGTCTCTCCATCAAGATCCTGTACTACCTTGTCGGTCCATCTACGCTGGACCGGTTCGGCTGCTTCCTGCAGTGCCTTGATAGACTCTGGGGCTGAGGGTTGTTTTATGGACGAAGCATGGGCTCGGAAACATGACATTCCTCTCAGACAGTTAGGGAAGCCCACGCCCATGTTCGCCTTAGATGGTAGTCTTCTCCCCAGTATCAGATGTGAGACACTACCTTTAACCCTCACAGTATCTGGTAACCACAGTGAGACCATTTCCTTTTTGATTTTTCGTTCACCCTTTACACCTGTTGTTTTGGGTCATCCCTGGCTAGTATGTCATAATCCTTCTATTAATTGGTCTAGTAATTTTATCCTATCCTGGAACGTTTCTTGTCATGTGAAGTGTTTAATGTCTGCTATCCCTCCTGTTTCTTCTGTCCCCTCTTCTCAGGAGGAACCTGGTGATTTGACAGGAGTGCCGGAGGAATATCATGATCTGCGCACGGTCTTCAGTCGGTCCAGAGCCAACTCCCTTCCTCCTCACCGGTCGTATGATTGTTGTATTGATCTCCTTCCGGGGACCACTCCCCCTCGGGGTAGACTATACTCTCTGTCGGCTCCCGAACGTAAGGCTCTCGAGGATTATTTGTCTGTTTCTCTCGACGCCGGTACCGTGGTGCCTTCTTCCTCTCCCGCCGGAGCGGGGTTTTTTTTTGTTAAGAAGAAGGACGGTACTCTGCGCCCCTGCGTGGATTATCGAGGGCTGAATGACATAACGGTTAAGAATCGTTATCCGCTTCCCCTTATGTCGTCAGCCTTCGAAATTCTGCAGGGAGCCAGGTTCTTTACTAAGTTGGACCTTCGTAACGCTTACCATCTCGTGCGCATCAGAGAGGGGGACGAGTGGAAAACGGCGTTTAACACTCCGTTAGGGCATTTTGAATACCGGGTTCTGCCGTTCGGTCTCGCTAATGCTCCAGCTGTCTTTCAGGCATTAGTTAATGATGTACTGAGAGACATGCTGAACATCTTTGTTTTCATCTACCTTGACGATATCCTGATTTTTTCACCGTCACTCGAGATTCATGTTCAGCACGTTCGACGTGTACTCCAGCGCCTTTTAGAGAATTGTCTCTACGTGAAGGTTGAGAAGTGCGCCTTTCATGTCTCCTCTGTCACATTTCTCGGTTCTGTTATTTCCGCTGAAGGCATTCAGATGGATCCCGCTAAGGTCCAGGCTGTCAGTGATTGGCCCGTTCCAAAGTCATGTGTCGAGTTGCAGCGCTTTCTAGGTTTCGCTAATTTCTATCGGCGTTTCATTCGTAATTTCGGTCAAGTTGCTGCCCCTCTCACAGCTCTTACTTCTGTCAAGACGTGCTTTAAGTGGTCCGGTTCCGCCCAGGGAGCTTTTGATCTCCTCAAGAAGCGTTTTACATCCGCTCCTATCCTTGTTACTCCTGACGTCACTAAACAATTCATTGTCGAGGTTGACGCTTCAGAGGTGGGCGTGGGAGCCATTCTATCCCAGCGCTTCCATTCTGACGATAAGGTCCATCCTTGCGCTTATTTTTCTCATCGCCTGTCGCCATCGGAACGCAACTATGATGTGGGTAACCGCGAACTGCTCGCCATCCGCTTAGCCCTAGGCGAATGGCGACAGTGGTTGGAGGGGGCGACCGTTCCTTTTGTCGTTTGGACTGACCATAAGAACCTTGAGTACATCCGTTCTGCTAAACGACTTAATGCACGTCAAGCTCGTTGGGCGTTGTTTTTCGCTCGTTTCGAGTTCGTGATTTCTTATCGCCCGGGTAATAAGAACACCAAGCCTGATGCCTTATCCCGTCTCTTTAGTTCTTCTGTGGCTTCTACCGACCCCGAGGGGATTCTCCCTGAAGGGCGTGTTGTCGGGTTGACTGTCTGGGGAATTGAGAGACAGGTAAAGCAAGCACTCACTCACACTGTGTCGCCGCGCGCTTGTCCTAGTAACCTTCTTTTCGTTCCTGTCTCTACTCGTCTGGCTGTTCTTCAGTGGGCTCACTCTGCCAAGTTAGCTGGCCACCCCGGCGTTCGGGGCACGCTTGCTTCTATTCGCCAGCGGTTTTGGTGGCCTACTCAGGAGCGTGACACGCGCCGTTTCGTGGCTGCTTGTTCGGACTGCGCGCAGACTAAGTCAGGTAACTCTCCTCCTGCCGGTCGTCTCAGACCGCTTCCCATTCCTTCTCGACCATGGTCTCACATCGCCTTAGACTTTATTACCGGTCTGCCTTCGTCTGCGGGGAAGACTGTGATTCTTACGGTTGTCGATAGGTTCTCTAAGGCGGCACATTTCATTCCCCTCGCTAAGCTTCCTTCCGCCAATAAACGTAGGATTAAGAGTCCTAGGTATTGTCGCGGTCAGAGAGTGTGGCTTTCCACTCGTAACCTTCCCCTTACGACAGCTTCTCGCAAGTTGACTCCGCGGTTCATTGGTCCGTTCCGTGTCTCTCAGGTCGTCAATCCTGTCACTGTGCGACTGCTTCTCCCGCAACATCTTCGTCGCGTCCACCCTGTCTTCCATGTCTCCTGTGTCAAGCCTTTTCTTCGCGCCCCCGTTCGTCTTCCCTCCCCCCCGTCCTTGTCGAGGGCGCACCTATTTACAAGGTATGGAAGATCATGGACATGCGTTCTCGGGGACGTGGTCACCAGTACTTAGTGGATTGGGAGGGTTACGGTCCTGAGGAGAGGAGTTGGGTTCCATCACGGGACGTGCTGGACCGTTCGTTGATTGATGATTTCCTCCGTTGCCGCCAGGGTTCGTCCTCGAGTGCGCCAGGAGGCGCTCGGTGAGTGGGGTGGTACTGTCATGTTTTGTCATTGATTATCATGTCTTGTCTCTGTGCTTTCCTTCTATTCGTTTCCCTCTGCTGGTCTTATTAGGTTCTTTCCCTCTTTCTATTCCTCTCTCTCCCCCTCCCTCTCTCCCTCTCTCGCTCTCTCTCTCTATCGTTCCGTTCCTGCTCCCAGCTGTTCCTCATTCTCCTAACTACCTCATTTACTCTTTTCACACCTGTCCCCTATTTTGCCCTCTGATTTGAGTCCCTATTTCTCCCTCTGTTTTCCGCTTCTGTCCTTGTCGGATCCTTGCTTGATGTTCGCTGTTCTGTGTCCTTGTTCCGCCCTGTCGTGTTTTACCTTCTTCAGATGCTGCGTGTGAGCAGGTGTCAAAGTCAGCTACGGCCGGTGCCTTCCCGAAGCGACCTGCAGTCTGTGGTCGCGTCTCCAGTCATTCCTCTCTACTGACGAGTGGATTTCAGTTTTTCTGTTTTTGCATTAGGATTATCGCTTTTGTTTAAGACGTGAATAAAGACTCTGTTTCCGTTAAGTCGCTTTTGGGTCCTCATTCACCAGCATAACAACTACATGATTCCATATGTGTTATTTCATAGTTTTGATGTCTCCACTATTATTCTACAATGTAGAAAATCAGGGGATGTCCTGACAACTGACAACTGATGCACAAATGTAAAAACGTTCCCATGAAACATGTCTAGAACTTTAATATTTTACGTTCTGAGAACATGGCAACCATGTTCTATGTACATTGTATATAAGTATGTGGACATTCCTGCAAATTAGTGGATTCGGCTATTTCAGCCACACCCATTTCTGACAGATATATAAAATTGGGCACACTGCTATGCAATCTCCAAGCTCCGTGACTTTCAAAGTGTCATGTTTTGTCTTAGATTGTCTTGTCATTATGCTTTCCCTTCTGTTCGTTTCCCCCTGCTGGTCTTATTAGGTTCGTTCCCTTTTTCTATCCCTCTCTCTCCCCCTCCCTCTCTCTCCTCTCTCTATCGTTCCGTTCCTGCTCCCAGCTGTTCCTATTCCCCTAATCATCATTTAGTCTTCCCACACCTGTTCCTTATCTTTTCCCCTGATTAGAGTCCCTATTTCTTCCCTTGTTTTCCGTTCCTGTCCTGTCGGATCCTTGTCTATTGTTCACCGTGCTGTGTCTATGTATTGCCCTGTCGTGTCGTGTTTCCCTCAGATGCTGCGTGGTGAGCAGGTGTCTGAGTCTGCTACGTTCAAGTGCCTTCCCGAGGCAACCTGCAGTTCTTGATCAAGTCTCCAGTCTGTTCTCGTCATTACGAGTAGTATTATGCCTTTTGTTTGTAAAGTAACTTTACTGGATTAAAGACTCTGTTTTCGCCAAGTCGCTTTTGGGTCCTCATTCACCTGCATAACAGAAGGATCCGACCAAGGAATGGACCCAGCGACTACAGATGCTCGTAACACTGCCGTCGAGATCCAAGGAGCCATGCTCGGCAGACACGAGCAGGAATTGTCTGCTGCTCGCCATGCCGTGGAGAACCTGGCCGCTCAGGTTTCCGACCTCTCTGGACAGTTCCAGAGTCTTCGTCTCGTGCCACCTGTTACTTCCTGGCCTGCCGAGCCTCCGGAACCTAGGGTTAATAACCCACCTTGCTACTCCGGGCAGCCCACGGAGTGCCGCTCCTTTCTCACCCAGTGTGATATTGTGTTCTCTCTCCAACCCAACACATACTCTAGCGATAGAGCTCGGGTTGCTTACGTCATTTCACTCCTTACTGGCCGGGCTCGAGAGTGGGGCACAGCTATCTGGGAGGCAAGGGCTGATTGTTCTAACAATTACCAGAACTTTAAAGAGGAGATGATTCGGGTTTTTGACCGTTCAGTTTTTGGTAGGGAGGCTTCTAGGGCCCTGGCTTCCCTATGCCAAGGTGATCGATCCATAACGGATTACTCTATAGAGTTTCGCACTCTTGCTGCCTCTAGTGACTGGAACGAGCCGGCGCTGCTCGCTCGTTTTCTGGAGGGACTCCACGCAGTGGTCAAGGATGAGATTCTCTCTCGGGAGGTTCCTTCCTGTGTGGACTCTTTGATTGCTCTCGCCATCCGCATAGAACGACGGGTAGATCTTCGTCACCAAGCTCGTGGAAGAGAGCTCGCGTCAACGGTGTTTCCCTGCTCCGCATCGCAACCATCTCCCTCCTCTGGCTCAGAGACTGAGCCCATGCAGCTGGGAGGTATTCGCATCTCGACCAAGGAGAGGGAACGGAGGATCACCAACCGCCTGTGCCTCTATTGCGGATTTGATGGACATTTTGTCAATTCATGTCCAGTAAAGGCCAGAGCTCATCAGTAAGCGGAGGGCTACTGGTGAGCGCTACTACTCAGGTCTCTTCATCTAGATCCTGTACTACTATGTCGGTCCATCTACGCTGGACCGGTTCGGGTGCTACATGCAGTGCCTTGATTGACTCTGGGGCTGAGGGTTGTTTCATGGACGAAGCATGGGTTCGGAAACATGACATTCCTTTCAGACAGTTAGACAAGCCTACGCCCATGTTTGCCTTAGATGGTAGTCATCTTCCCAGTATCAGATTTGAGACACTACCTTTAACTCTCACAGTATCTGGTAACCACAGTGAGACTATTTCTTTTTTGATTTTTCGTTCACCTTTTACACCTGTTGTTTTGGGTCATCCCTGGCTAGTATGTCATAATCCTTCTATTAATTGGTCTAGTAATTCTATCCTATCCTGGAACGTTTCTTGTCATGTGAAGTGTTTAATGTCTGCCATCCCTCCCATTTCTTCTGTCCCCACTTCTCAGGAGGAACCTGGCGATTTGACAGGAGTGCCGGAGGAATATCATGATCTGCGCACGGTCTTCAGTCGGTCCCGAGCCAACTCCCTTCCTCCTCACCGGTCGTATGATTGTAGTATTGATCTCCTTCCGGGGACCACTCCTCCTCGGGGTAGACTATACTCTCTGTCGGCTCCCGAACGTAAGGCTCTCGAGGATTATTTATCTGTGTCTCTTGACGCCGGTACCATAGTGCCTTCTTCCTCTCCGGCCGGGGCGGGGTTCTTTTTGTTAAGAAGAAGGACGGTACTCTGCGCCCCTGCGTGGATTATCGAGGGCTGAATGACATAACGGTTAAGAATCGTTATCCGCTTCCCCTTATGTCATCAGCCTTCGAGATTCTGCAGGGAGCCAGGTGCTTTACTAAGTTGGACCTTCGTAACGCTTACCATCTCGTGCGCATCAGAGAGGGGACGAGTGGAAAACGGCGTTTAACACTCCGTTAGGGCATTTTGAGTACCGGGTTCTGCCGTTTGGTCTCGCCAATGCGCCAGCTGTTTTTCAGGCATTAGTTAATGATGTTCTGAGAGACATGCTGAACATCTTTGTTTTTGTCTATCTTGACGATATCCTGATTTTTTCACCGTCACTCGAGATTCATGTTCAGCACGTTCGACGTGTTCTACAGCGCCTTTTAGAGAATTGTCTCTACGTAAAGGCTGAGAAGTGCTCTTTTCATGTCTCCTCCGTTACTTTTCTCGGTTCCGTTATTTCCGCTGAAGGCATTCAGATGGATTCCGCTAAGGTCCAAGCTGTCAGTGATTGGCCCGTTCCAAGGTCACGTGTCGAGTTGCAGCGCTTTTTAGGTTTCGCTAATTTCTATCGGCGTTTCATTCGTAATTTCGGTCAAGTTGCTGCCCCTCTCACAGCTCTTACTTCTGTCAAGACGTGTTTTAAGTGGTCCGGTTCCGCCCAGGGAGCTTTTGATCTTCTAAAAGAACGTTTTACGTCCGCTCCTATCCTCGTTACTCCTGACGTCACTAGACAATTCATTGTCGAGGTTGACGCTTCAGAGGTAGGCGTGGGAGCCATTCTATCCCAGCGCTTCCAGTCTGACGATAAGGTTCATCCTTGCGCTTATTTTTCTCATCGCCTGTCGCCATCTGAGCGCAACTATGATGTGGGTAACCGTGAACTGCTCGCCATCCGCTTAGCCCTAGGCGAATGGCGACAGTGGTTGGAGGGGCGACCGTTCCTTTTGTCGTTTGGACAGACCATAAGAACCTTGAGTACATCCGTTCTGCCAAACGACTTAATGCCCGTCAAGCTCGTTGGGCGTTGTTTTTCGCTCGTTTCGAGTTTGTGATTTCTTACCGTCCGGGTAGCAAAAACACCAAGCCTGATGCCTTATCCCGTCTGTTTAGTTCTTCTGTGGCTTCTACTGATCCCGAGGGATTCTTCCTTATGGGCGTGTTGTCGGGTTGACAGTCTGGGGAATTGAAAGACAGGTTAAGCAAGCACTCACGCACACTGCGTCGCCGCGCGCTTGTCCTAGTAACCTCCTTTTCGTTCCTGTTTCCACTCATCTGGCTGTTCTTCAGTGGGCTCACTCTGCCAAGTTAGCTGGTCATCCCGGTGTTCGAGGCACTCTTGCGTCTATTCGCCAGCGCTTTTGGTGGCCGACTCAGGAGCGTGACACGCGCCGTTTCGTGGCTGCTTGTTCGGACTGCGCGCAGACTAAGTCGGGTAACTCTCCTCCTGCCGGTCGTCTCAGACCGCTCCCCATTCCTTCTCGACCATGGTCTCACATCGCCCTAGACTTCATTACCGGTCTGCCTTTGTCTGCGGGGAAGACTGTGATTCTTACGGTTGTCGATAGGTTCTCTAAGGCGGCACATTTCATTCCCCTCGCTAAACTTCCTTCCGCTAAGGAGACGGCACAAATCATCATCGAGAATGTGTTCAGAATTCATGGCCTCCCGTTAGACGCCGTTTCAGACAGAGGCCCGCAATTCACGTCACAGTTTTGGAGGGAGTTCTGTCGTTTGATTGGTGCGTCCGTCAGTCTCTCTTCCGGGTTTCATCCCCAGTCTAACGGTCAAGCAGAGAGGGCCAATCAGACGATTGGTCGCATACTACGCAGCCTTTCTTTCAGAAACCCTGCGTCTTGGGCAGAACAGCTCCCCTGGGCAGAATACGCTCACAACTCGCTTCCTTCGTCTGCTACCGGGTTATCTCCGTTTCAGAGTAGTCTGGGTTACCAGCCTCCTCTGTTTTCATCCCAGCTTGCCGAGTCCAGCGTTCCCTCCGCTCAAGCGTTTGTCCAACGTTGTGAGCGCACCTGGAGGAGGGTGAGGTCTGCACTTTGCCGTTACAGGGCACAGACTGTGAGAGCCGCCAATAAACGCAGGATTAAGAGTCCAAGGTATTGTTGCGGCCAGAGAGTGTGGCTTTCCACTCGCAACCTTCCTCTTACGACAGCTTCTCGTAAGTTAACTCCGCGGTTCATTGGTCCGTTCCGTGTCTCCCAGGTCGTCAATCCTGTCGCTGTGCGACTGCTTCTTCCGCGACATCTTCGTCGCGTCCATCCTGTCTTCCATGTCTCCTGTGTCAAGCCCTTTCTTCGCACCCCCGTTCGTCTTCCCTCCCCCCCTCCCGTCCTTGTCGAGAGCGCACCTATTTACAAGGTACGTAAGATCATGGACATGCGTTCTCGGGGACAGGGTCACCAATACTTAGTGGATTGGGAGGGTTACGGTCCTGAGGAGAGGAGTTGGGTTCCGTCTCGGGACGTGCTGGACCGTTCACTTATTGATGATTTCCTCCGTTGCCGCCAGGATTCCTCCTCGAGTGCGCCAGGAGGCGCTCGGTGAGTGGGGGGGTACTGTCATGTTTTGTCTTAGATTGTCTTGTCATTATGTTTTCCCTTCTGTTCGTTTCCCCCTGCTGGTCTTATTAGGTTCGTTCCCTTTTTCTATCCCTCCCTCTCTCTCCTCTCTCTATCGTTCCGTTCCTGCTCCCAGCTGTTCCTATTCCCCTAATCATCATTTAGTCTTCCCACACCTGTTCCTTATCTTTTCCCCTGATTAGAGTCCCTATTTCTTCCCTTGTTTTCCGTTCCTGTCCTGTCGGATCCTTGTCTATTGTTCACCGTGCTGTGTCTATGTATTGCCCTGTCGTGTCGTGTTTCCCTCAGATGCTGCGTGGTGAGCAGGTGTCTGAGTCTGCTACGTTCAAGTGCCTTCCCGAGGCAACCTGCAGTTCTTGATCAAGTCTCCAGTCTGTTCTCGTCATTACGAGTAGTATTATGCCTTTTGTTTGTAAAGTAACTTTACTGGATTAAAGACTCTGTTTTCGCCAAGTCGCTTTTGGGTCCTCATTCACCTGCATAACACAAAGTGGCACCTTAATAGGATGACACCTTTCCAACAAGTCTGTTCGTCCAATTGCTGCCCTGCTAAAGCTGCCCCGGTCAACTGTTATTGCTGTTATTGTGATGTAGAAAAAACTAGGAGCAACAACGGCTCAGCAACAAAGTGATAGGCCACACAAGCTCACAGAACGGGACCGGCGAGTGCTGAAGTGCATAGTGCGTCTCTCCTTAGATGCAACACTCACTGCCCAGTTCCAAACTGCTTCTCGAAGCAACGTCAGCACAATAACTGTTCGTTGGGAGCTTCATGAATGGGGTTTCCATGACCGAGCAGCCGCACATAAGTCTAAGATCACCATGCGCAAAGCCAAGTGTCGGCCGGAGTGGTGTAAAGCTCGTGGAAATGCGTTCACTGGAGTGATGAATCACGCTTCACTAACTGGCAGTTGGGTGAATCTGGGTTTGGTGAAATCTGGGTTTGGCGGATGCCAGGAGAACACTACCTGCCCCAATTTGCCACCTGTAAAGTTTGGTGGAGGAGGAATAATGGTTTGGGGCTGATTTTCATGGTTCGGGCTAGGCCCCTTAGTCCCAGTGAATGAAAATCTTAACTCTACAGCATACAATTACATTCTAGACGATTCTGTGCTTCCGACTTTGTGGCAACAGTTTGGGGAAGGCCCTTTCCTGTTCCAGGATGACTATACCCCCGTGCACAAAGCGAGGTCCATATAGAAATAGTTTGTCGAGATCGGTGTGGAAGAACTTGTCTGGCCTGCACAGATCCCTGAGATGTTCGACAAGCAGGTGTCCACATACTTTAGTAGTGTATGTTTGTGAGATTGATGGAATATTCTCCTAACACTTAGAAAACTGCACACAGGAATGTTCTTGCAACGTCCCATAAAATGTCTACGACATTAATGTTGTTTATTCTGAGAACATTGTAACCACATTCTAGATAAGTTATATAGAAATGTTCTCATAATGTTTTTGCTAACATAGATAGAATGTTCCCTTAACAATTGCTAAACTGGACACTCAAACATTAGCGGAGCATTATGGGTAACATTACAAAAATGTTCTCTCTCCCTAGAATTCACAGGAAGTTGGTGGCACCTTGGGGAGGACGGGGTCATAGTAATGGCTGGAATGGAATTAATGGAATGGTATCAAGCTCATAAAACACATGGTTTCCATGTGTTTGATACCATTTCATTCACTCCATTCCAGCCATTATTATGAGGCGTCCTCCCTTCAGCAGTCTCCTGTGCTAGAATTGTTAGCTCGGTAGTGCCTGGTCCCAGGGTTTGCAGGCTTATAGCAACCCTTTACTAACAGACTGGATTCAACAAATCTAGTAATCATCCACACCATGCTTAGCTGAATCAGGTATTCTAGTGCTGGTATGGATCAAAAGTCTACGATCAAAATATTGGAGTTGTTGTCCATGCCTTCAGGAGATATATAGAGAGATTTAACAGAATACTGTCTCTGCAGGGGGAGTTGCTGAGCCCGTGTCGCTGTGACGGATCTGTGCGCTGTACCCACCAGCCCTGCCTCATCCGTTGGATCAGCGAGAGAGGCTCCTGGAGCTGTGAGCTCTGCTACTTCAAGTACCAGGTCCTTGCCATCAGCACCAAGAACCCACTGCAGGTACAGTGTGTGTCTGTGTGTGTATGCGTGTGTGCTTGTGTGTTTTTGTGTGTCTACAAGTACTGTCCCGTCCTCAGGAGTTCCATATTAAATCTAATGTTTTGTGTGGATGCTAAGCATATCGTCCCACTCGAATGCTCCCAAAATACTTACAAATATAATAAAACAAATCTTCTTGCCTGTGGCTGCATGACATCAGTGCACAGATAATTATCTCCACCAAAAAGACACACATTGATCCGCCGCCTCTCCTCTCTCCCTCCAACCCCCCTCTCTTTGTCTCTCTACTTCTCTCTCTCTCTCCCCCCCTCCACCCCATCCCCTCTCCCTCAACCTCCCCCTCACTCTCTTCAGTGGCAAGCCATCTCTCTGACTGTGATAGAGAAGGTGCAGATAGCAGCCATTATGCTGGGTTCTCTGTTCCTCATCGCCAGCATCTCCTGGCTGGTGTGGTCGTCCTTCAGCCCCTCGGCCAAGTGGCAGCGCCAGGACTTGCTCTTCCAGATCTGCTATGGCATGTACGGCTTCATGGATATCGTTTGCATAGGTGAGCTAGACGGTTCTATGACGTAGACCTCACTGACATACTGTCAAAGATAAACATACGGTTTTGTGATTGCAATTGCAGGTATGATGTGTAGAGTTGCGCATGAAAAGAAAGGAGAATACTTCCATGTTCCCAGAGTTTGAATGTAGAAATGGTGGTTGAAACGTTCCAGTGTTCCAGTAAGACTTGAGGTGTGTGTGTTAGAGAATGTAAGTGAGTGAGAGCAATTTGTTTGTTTTGGTCTTTGTTTCTCAGAGAGGTCGTAGCCTGTGTGACATGTCTCAGCTGAAAATGTACAACCACTTCTGAAGTGCCTTGAACATCCAGACTGTTTAAATATTTACAGCACACTTGTGCAAAGGTGGCCTATGATACTTTCTGCTTGAAAGAGTTTTTTTCTTACTTTCTCTCCCGTCTCTGCGTCCTTTCATCTGTTTCCCTCTTTGTCTGGCCATTCACATTCTGCAATCTTTCACCTCTCTGTCTGCTTGCCTCCCTCCATCTCTCTTCTATTCACCGTCTCTCTTTCTCCTACCACTTGTATCACTCATGCTTCTCTCACTTTCATACCTGTGCTCTCTCTCTTCTCCATCTTTCTCTCACTCTCTCTCTTACTCCTCCCTAATTTTCATGTCTGTCTGGATTCTCTCTCCAGGCCTTATAATCCATGAGGGATCGTCAGTATACCGGATCTTTAAGCGCTGGCAGGCAGTGAACCAGCAGTGGAAAGTACTGAACTATGAGAAAGCCAAGGACCTGGGCGACCCCATCAGCTCCAGCAGCAAGTGTGGGGGGCGTGGGGGTCGAAACCCTCCCCACGAAACCCTCCCCACGGCTGACAGGGTGGGCCGGACAGGCCAGCGTGTTAGGACTATTCTCAACCACCACTGTGGCTACACCATCCTGCACATCCTCAGCCAGCTGAGGCCCAGCAACCCTCGCATCAGACCCACATCCAACCGCGAGGTGGTCATGAGGGTCACCACCGTATGAGACCGGGCCCAGCGGGGGTGGCGACGACAAACATAAGGGCGTGGATGCAGACATCCTGCTCCTGATAAACCCACCCTACGGACACGAGAGGAGGGAGAGCAGCACAGTTAAAGTTACAGTCACAGACAGTAGGACAATATCATTGAGAAAAAATTAAGAAAGAAAAAAGAAATAGCTCCAATTTAAAAAAAGCTGGAGGACTTTCTTTCACCAGCTGAATTACATAAAGCATTGCCATTATTCCTGTTCGTCTGTTTTCTAAGAAAAAATTGCAAGTATTATTATTGATTTAGATTTTATAATCGAGAGCAGGTTAAGGAGGAAAAATGGAAAGGGACAATTTTTTACATCTGCCCCCACCAAACGCATACCACCAATGATGACTTACATCTCCTCCCCCTCCTCAACCCCCTCTCTCACTCTTCAAGGTGTCTGTGACAGACATTCTCTGTCCACCTGTAACACCTGAACTGTCCCTGTGGCGCAAAGCATACCAGGAACCACCTAAAGAATGAGCAAAAAAGTGCAATAAAACAGTTTAAAGAGATTGACATAGCAAAATAAATTTGATTCCAAATTTACAATGCATCTTCTGCAATAAAGAAACATGTACATGTCATGGTGAACCCCTATGTGATGTCACAGCTTTATTGTACACAATGTTTGATATCAATATTGTATGTTGTTCTGTTTTCTTCATTTACTGTGTGAAGTTGTGTGATTGGTACCTGGGAATATTTGAGTATTTGTTGAGGTTAACAATACAAGCTAGGTAAATATTAATAATTAGAGTTGATCAACTGGAACAGATTTGTTTTGTTTTTCATGGTTTGAAATATAGGCCTGGCAATGCTGAGAAAATGTTATTGACAGCGCTACAAACGGCTGTATCAAACCACTAATACAGGACTTTTAAAGGCCTAGTGCACTCATCATTCTTTTTATTGTTATTTTTGGATTTCCGATTTTTTAGGGCGTTCTGCAGCACCTTTTGCACCCTTACTTCCCGGGGCTATGTGCTTACCTCCATCAACTGGAAGTGACATGGAATCAGAGCCCCATCTTCAAATGGGTATGGTAAGTATTCAAGTGAAGAATGGTGTGTATGATATTATGGCCTTTCACAACAGAAATGTTGATGCTTTGTTAACCCTCTATTAAATAAAATCAAATCAAATTTTATTTGTCACATACACATGGTTAGCAGATGTTAGTGCGAGTGTAGCGAAATGCTTGTGCTTCTAGTTCCGACAATGCAGTAATAACCAACAAGTAATCTAGCTAACAATTCCAAAACTACTACCTTATAGACACAAGTGTAAGGGGATAAAGAATATGTACATAAAGATATATGAATGAGTGATGGTACAGAGCGGCATAGGCAAGATACAGTAGATGGCATTGAGTGCAATATATACATATGAGATGAGTATGTAAACAAAGTGGCATAGTTAAAGTGTCTTGTGATACATGTATTACATAAGGATGCAGTAGATGATATAGAGTACAGTATATACGTATACATATGAGATGAATAATGTAGGGTATGTAAACATTATATTAGGTAGCATTATTTAAAGTGGCTAGTGATATATTTTACATCATTTCCCATCAATTCCCATTATTAAAGTGGCTGGAGTTGAGTCAGTGTGTTGGCAGCAGCCACTCAATGTTAGTGGTGGCTGTTTAACAGTCTGATGGCCTTGAGATAGAAGCTGTTTTTCAGTCTCTCGGTCCCAGCTTTGATGCATCTGTACTGACCTCGCCTTCTGGATGATAGCGAGGTTAACAGGTAGTGGCTCGGGTGGTTGTTGTCCTTGATGATCTTTATGGCCTTCCTGTGACATCGGGTGGTGTAGGTGTCCTGGAGGGCAGGTAGTTTGCCCCCGGTGATGCGTTGTGCAGACCTCACTACCCTCTGGAGAGCCTTACGGTTGTGGGCGGAGCAGTTGCCGTACCAGGCGGTGATACAGCCCAACAGGATGCTCTCGATTGTGCATCTGTAGAAGTTTGTGAGTGCTTTTGGTGACAAGCTGAATTTCTTCAGCCTCCTGAGGTTCAAGAGGCGCTGCTGCGCCTTCTTCACGATGCTGTCTGTGTGGGTGGACCAATTCAGTTTGTCTTTGATGTGTACGCCAAGGAACTTAAAACTTACTACCCTCTCCACTACTGTTCCATCGATGTGGATTGGGTGTTGTTCCCTCTGCTGTTTCCTGAAGTCCACAATCATCTCCTTAGTTTTGTTGACGTTGAGTGTGAGGTTCTTTTCCTGACACCACACTCCGAGGGCCCTCACCTCCTCCCTGTAGGCCGTCTCGTCGTTGTTGGTAATCAAGCCTACCACTGTAGTGTCATCTGCAAACTTGATGATTGAGTTGGGGGTGTGCGTGGCCACGCAGTCGTGGGTGAACAGGGAGTACAGGAGCGGGCTCAGAACGCACCCTTGTGTTGAGCATCAGCGGGGCGGAGATGTTGTTGCCTACCCTCACCACCTGGGGGCGGCCAGGTGGTCTGTAGTCTGACTGTAGTTTACAGAATGCTGGACAATGCTATGCCAGGCCTACGCGTTAGAGTGGACCACTTATACCCTCTGTGTTTTTGAAAAACAATTATTTTGAAAGGGTTTCAAATGATGGCCATAAACCAATTCAGTAAATGTGGAGTAGGCCAACAGATGGCGACAAAATTACCAATATAAAACGTTGAGGGTCTGTTGAAGTTCTCTGTAGGCAGTAATATGTATTTTGATTCAGTTAATATGATTAATGGTGAAACATGCAGAAATCGCAGACCTGGTTGCTAAAATGTTTATGGTTCACCTAATTTCAGTTTAAGTGACAAACAAGTCATGTGTAGAGAATCATTGTACCATCTAAACCGCTGTGGATGATCTTTTCAATAATATTGTATTTTCAGCTGTTTGAAGCTGGGGCGGCAGGTATCCTAGCTGTTAAGTGCGTTGGTCCAGTAAGTGACAAGTCACTGGGTTGATTCTCTGAGCCAACTAGGTGAAAAATCTGTTGATGTGCCTTTGAGCAAGACACTTAACTCTAATTGCTCCTGTATTTCACTCTGGATAAGAGTGTCTGCTAAATGAATCAAATGTAAATATTTGTATTTATTATGGATCCCCATTAGCTGCTGCCAAAGCAGAAGATAATATTCCTGGAGTCCAGCAACATTAAGTACAAACAATTAAAAACATTTTGCAACCAATTAAGTGTGTTCCCTCAGGCCACTACTCTACTACCACATATCTAGAAAACAAAATCTATGTATACGTGTGTGTATAGTGTGTATGTTATCATGTGTGTGTCTGTGCCTGTATGTGTGTGTCTCTTCACAGTCTCCGCTGTTTCATAAGGTATATTTTTATCAGTTGTTTTATCTGATTGTAATGTTTGCATGAGTTACTTGATGTGGAGTTTCATGTAGTCATTGCTCTATATAGTACTGTGTGCCTCCTATAGTCTGTTCTGGACTTGGGGACTGTGAAGAGACCTCTGCTGGCATGTCTTGTGGGGTATGCATGAGTGTCTGAGCTTTGTGCTAGTAGTTTAAACAGACAGCTCGGTGCATTCAACATGTCAATACTTCTCACGAACACAAGTAGTGATGAAGTCAATCTCTCCTCTACTTTGAGCCAGGAGAGATTGACATGCTAATTATTCATGTTAGCTCTCCGTGTACATTTAAGCAGTAGCATGTAAATCTTGGTGGGGCAAAGAAAGAAAGTGGGGTGCATGCCAGCAAAGCCAGTACACAACACAACACAACACTAAACAATACATTAATTCCACTATAACAGTGACAAATGGTGCCCATAAACGGCCTACATAAACTGTCCCAACAGCAGTCCCAACATCTTACCACTGCTACACTTGGCTTTCAGTGGAGCCAGTTCATTCAGCCTCATTTACTGCCATTAACAGAAAGCTGATATGGCTGACTTGCTTTAACAAATGTGGTTTCTAATAACAATTGAGATGTACAAACTATGGCATAAGGGGATGACAAGCGGATAAGAGGCAATCCGTAATTTCGATTAAGACATTAATGAGCGAGCTAGGACGGACGTAGTCAATATAACTATTTGTTTAGCACTTTTGAAATGTACATCGACAGAATTCAGAACATGGGCCGTTCTTACAGTGCTTTCCTTGTACACCAAGTCAGAACCATAGGATAAATAAAGGGGGCATATAAGCAGACAATGAAAGCTCTTACAATATTCGATATTTCTCTAAAATAGGTTATAGGCTACATGTGCACCACCAAGTCAGAACAGTAGGCGAAATTAAGAGGGTAAAGAGACCACATTATTAGGGTAAGGCAAATGGGCTTCTAACATCTTACTACACAACATACACTTAGTATTACTTTCTTAGCTACAGTATACATATCTCCCTGGCATATTACATCACTTATGCAGCGGCATACAATACATCTTTTGACTCACTTTGTTGTGCTGTGCTCACTTGAACAGAAAGGTGGTGCGGTGGTCCTTTGTGGGCAAATTTTGTCATCAAAGTCTGGCATTCTCTGGATTTATGCTGCTTTCAAAACAACTGGGAACTCAGAAAAAAACAAGGTTGAATCATGATGACATCATTGATCTTCAGGTCGTAGATCTAGAAAGAGGCCGGATTTACAATTCCGAGTTGGATGACCGTTCAAAACGTATTTTCCCAGTCAGAGCTCCTTTATTCCCGACATTCCAGTTGTCTTGAACTCACTGAAGGCAAGTTTTCGCTGTTCCAAGTTAACAGTTGTATTGAGCACGGCACAAATCATGCTTCATTGACAGCATGGTCAAAGTTGAATGTTTATCATTTTAAAGTTGGAAAAGAGCCCCTTAATCCCAGATTTGGGACCATACACCCACTTCACCGAAAAACAGTCTAGTGATTGCTTTGTAAGGCTTGCAGTTAACGTTAGCCACGGTCACTGATTCCTTCCAAACCACTCATTGTTGAATTTGCGATTTCCAACTTGTTGTGTAATGTTTATGTCCAATGGCTGATGAGCACCGATACATTTTATCTATAATTTCTCTTCATAGGACAAGGATTTTAAAGGATTTTCCACTGGATTGTCAACTTGATTCATGATGATGACTGCTAGCTAAGATTTTCAAAGTATGATATTGACATGATCAGTCCAATCAAAGCTACTGTACATATTATGTGATTTGATGTCATTTTATCTGTGGCCAATGACCTTGAGCCTTCTTGGATGGGAACTTCTAATGTAACTCTATGGCAGCACCCATGGGACTAGAATTTTCTAGCTCTCCCCTTTGACTTGGAGGTGACGCAGTGTCCCCATGAGTGACAGAACACTGAGCCAATCACGGCACAACGCTCCGTATTCTCTGCTGGCTTGCCCCACTACCACAGAAAGCACTGAGCTAGGCTGAAACACCTGCATTTTGGAGCTTCCTTACTAAGGAATGCAGGTGTTTACTTCCTTACTAGCTTCCTTACTTTTGGAGCTTCCTTCCTTACTAAAACAAAAAAGAGACCATGTTTGTATGCAGCTTTATTAACTTAGTGATATATATATTTTTACATTGTTTGCAAACTAATATGTGACACGAATTAATGCCAAAATAACATGCAAAACAGGCAAGCCTGTGCAAAAAATTCCCGAATGACGGGTTGCCACTGCATTTGAGGTCCAATTGTAACCACAAGACTGGACAGTAGTCAAGGTGCGACAAAACTATGGCCTGTAGGACCTGCCTTGTTGATAGCAATGTTAAGAAAGCAGAGCTGCTCTTTATTATGGACAGAGCTCTCCCCATCTGAACTACTGTTGTATCAATATGTTTTAATCATGACAGTTTACAATCCAGGGTGACTCAATTTCCACATCATTCATTACAAGATTGACACTGAACAAAAATATAAACGCAACATGCAACAAATTCAAAGATTGTCTGATGATTAGCTGAGAGAAATCGATAATAAAAAGATTGTGGATTATGGCCTAATGAATTTATTTCAATATGAATTATTTCCTTATATGAACTGTAACTCTAATTTGTGTAAGTGCCCCCTACATGTTGAACGCACTTGCTGAAAGTCTGTTGTTAATTTGTTAATTTGTTTACTGTGAAATAGCATTGTATCTGGTCAAACACTATTTTTTCCAAAAGTTTTCTAAGGGTTGGTAGCAGGCTGATTGGTCAGCTGTTTGAGCCAGTAAAGGGTGCTTTGCTATTCTTGGGTAGTGGAATGACTTTTTCTTCCCTCCGGGCCTGAGGGCACACACTTTCCTGTAGGTTTAGATTAAAGAAATGGCAAATAGGAGTGGCAATGTCATCCGCTATCATCCTCAGTAATTTTCCATCCAAGTTGTCAGACCCAGGTGGCTTGTCATTGTTGATAGACAGCAACAATGTTTTCACCTCTTCCACACTCACTTTACAGAATTCAAAATGACAATGCTTGTCTTTCATTATTTGGTCAGTTATGCATGGAAGTGTCGGTTCAGTATGTTGTTGGTATGTCATGTCTATGATGAATGAGCCATCTGATTTAATGAATGGAGCTGAGTTCGCCTTTCTGTTGAAAATGTCATTTGCTGTTTACTATTGTTCTTTATATAATTGATCTTTGTTTCATAGTAAAGTTTCTTCTTCATTTTGTTAAGTTTAGTCACATTATTTCTCAATTTACAGTACATTTCCCAATCGGTTGTGCAGCCAGACTTATTTGACATTTATTTTCCCTCATCACTCTCAACCATACAATTGTTAAATTCTTCATCAATCCACAGGGATTTAACAGTTTTTACAGTAATTTTCTTAAATGGGTGCATGCTTATTATGCTGAACAAAAATATAAATGCAACTTGCAACAATTTCAAATATTTTACTGCGTTACAGTTCATATAAGGAAGTCAGTTAATTTAAATACATTCTTTAGGCCCTAATCTATTGATTTCACATGACTAGGAATTCACATATGCATTTGTTGGTCACAGATATCTTTAAAAAAGGTAGGGATGTGGATCGGAAAACCAGTCAGTATCTGGTGTGACCACCATTTGCCTCATGCAGCGTGGCACGTCTCCTTCACATAGAGTTGATCAGGCTGTTGATTGTGGCCTTTGAATGTTGTCCCACTTCTCTTCAATGGCTGTGAGAACTTGCTGGATATTGCCGGGCATTGGAACATTGTCGTACACGTTGATCCAGAGCATCCCAAACATGCTCAATGGGTAACATGTCTGGTGAGTATGCAGGCCATGGAAGAATTGGGACATATTCAGCTTCCAGGAATTGTGTACAGATCCTTGCGATATGGGGCTGTGCATTATCATGCTGAAACATGAGGTGATGGCGGCGCATGAATGGCACGACAATGGGCCTCAGAATCTTGTCACGGTATCTCTGTACGTTCAAATTGCCATCGATAAAATGCAGTTTTGTTCATTGTCCGTAGCTTATACCTTCCCATACCATAACCCCACCGCCCCAATGGGGCACTCTGTTCACAATGTTGACATCAGTAAACCGCTCACCCACATGACGCCATAAACGTGGTCTGCGGTTGTGAGGCCGGTTGGACATACTGTCAAATTCTCTAAAATTACGTTGGAGGCGGCTTATTGAACAATTAACATTATTGATTCAATTAACATTGAATTCTCTGGTGGGAAAAGCTCTGGTGGACATTCCTGTATTCAGCATGCCAATTGCACACTCCCTCAAAACGTGAGACATCTGTGGCCTTGGGTTGTGTGACAAAACTGCACATTTTAAAGTGGCTTTTTATTGTCCCCAGCACAAGGTGCACCTGTGGAATGATCATGCTGTTTAATCAACTTCTTGATATGCCACAGCTGTCAGGTGGATGGATTATGTTGGCAAAGGAGAAATGCTCACTAACAGCGATATAAACAAGTTTGTGCACAGAATTAGAGAGAAATTAGCTTTTTGTGCGAATGGACAATTTCTGTGTTATTTTATTTCAGCTCATGAAACATGGGACCAACACTTTACATGTTGCCTTTATGTTTTTGTTCAGTGTAGTAACTGGAATAAGCAATTTCCTAAATGTGTCAAGTGCAGTGTCTGGTTGGTCCTCCTTACACATCACAGACCAGCAAATATGCTTTACATCTTCAACATAGGAATCACTACAAAACGTATTGTATGACTTCTTATACACTATATTAAGGCCATCCTTTGGAACTTAGTTTTTTCTAGATATGGCTGATATATTATCACTACATCCGGTGGATTTGAATACTGCTTTAGAGTAGATATCTGTAGCATTAGTAATGATGTGATCAATACATGTGAATGATTTCATACCTGTGCTGTTTGTAAATACCCTGGTAGATTGACTGATAACCTGAACCAGGTTACAGGCACTGGTTACAGTTAAACATGTTTTCTTGAGTGGGCATCTTGATGAAAGCCAGTCAATATTTAGGTCACCCAGAAAATATACCTCTCTCTTGATATCACATATATTATCAAGCATTTCACACATATTATCCAGATACTGACTGTTAGCACTTGGTGGTCTATAGCAGCTTCCCACAATAATAGGCTTTAAGTGAGGCAGGTGAACTTGTAGCCATGTTACTTCAACAGCATTTAACATCAGATCCTCTCTAAACTTTACAGGAATATGACTCTGAACATAAATGGAGACACCTCCACCATTGGCATTCATTTCTCCTCTGAAGATGTTGAACTATGTATTACTACTACTGTATCATGAAAGGTATTATCGAAGTGAGTTTCAGAGATAGTCATTACATGTACAAAAGTAAAATATGCCAAAACGAATGTGAATTTGGTTGGGTCACCCAAAAGTTAGATATTTCAGCTTATAAGGAAGTGCATTGGAGATGATGTACCCACTGTGACTATTAAGACAGATCGAAAACAGAAACAGCATATCCTTAAGGAATCCTTAATGTTGAACAGGTAAAATAGAATAATGTCCAAAGAGATGTGTCCCGGTGCAAATAAACTGGTATGCAACAGTTCTCTTTCATTGAGGTGAGAAACATAATGTAAACATTTGAATTGATACAATTCAGCAGTGGATCCATATTTATTAGCTATAGACGCGTTGGATGGTTTGTAGCACCACAACCAATTAGAATCCAGAACATGTGATCGTCATCTGGTGACGTAAAAAGGAAGCGACCGAAAACGAACACCGTTAGAGCGAAGTACATACGTCGTTAGTACATTTCAATCTAATCACTAAATACATAAATTAAAAACAAAATGAGCGTGTCGATGCCCCAGAAGCGATATTACAGGCAGCGAGCCCACTCGAATCCAATGGCAGACCACACGTTTGAATAGTGAGTCACTCGTCATTCCGTTTGGTAAAAGGTTTAGCAAGCTAACTGTTAGCTAGTTAGCTAACGCATGTTGCCCAAGCTTCTAGTCGATGTACTACTTACTGTATGTTGTAATTCATTTCACACCACAGCTTTATATAGCAATACATTCTCAAACGCAAAACGTTCTCTAAGCTAGATTGCTTTTACGCCTCTATGCTTCCGTGTGGAGTTTGCGTCGCTTGTTTAGATGCCAGACGACGGAACAGTTTTACAAGTCACAATGTTGAATAAACTCATTTGAACCTTTTCAAAAATATCCATAGGAAAGTAAGTATCATTAAAACGACTTTCCAAAACGCGTGGCTTTTGGTTTGTTTATCACTTAACACAAGCTCACACATTACTAAGTGAAAAGTCTGTTTAATAAAACCTTTCTGTGGTTATTTTTTTCCAAAGTTTCCAACGTCATAAAGACCAACCAAGTGGACAACCAGCAGATTAAGTTCAAATGACAGTTTATACAACATTCTGGCTACACAAGTCCAATTGTATATATACATCATTGCACAAGACACATTACAAACATGTAAATAAAATAAAGGCTTTTTCTAATCTGCAAGCTAGCTTGCTTTTATGTCAGTAAACTGGTATTAAAGGCTACTTTTTGTAAACATAAGGAAAGTACTGCATTGGATTAGAAGTCAATGTTGGTGATGTCATTTACATCTGTTTCACCTCGTGCTGGTCAACATTTGCTGAGGTATGTTGATTTCATACACACTTTTACCTATTTCACCATGACCTCTCAGCCCTGTCTGTCCAGAGGACATGGACTGGTCCCAGCTGTACCCGGAGTTCTTCAGTGACCACCAGTCGACCCAAAAGGCTGCACAAGTGGAGTTTGCAGACATCGGCTGTGGATATGGGGGACTCCTAGGTATGGGATGATCTTCTAATCCATGATATTTCCTCACCCTTGTTACCCTAACTCCAGTCTTTATCATTCTCATGCTTACTAACAAAAATACTCAACCATCAATTGTTGACAGGGGACTATCTGCCCTACACTGAAATTATGTGAGTGAGATGGTCCTTTTTAGGTGTTGTTTTTGGTTGTTCCATCTGAGGGTGCTGTTGACTTAGAACATGGTCAAGAGATTTGGCTTGGAAGGTTCTTTCATTGTACACTCAGTAACCAGTTCACGAAAATGGCTCGATCCTATAGACAGTGAGTCACATGGCCTTGGCTTGTTATATAAAACAGGCATTGAGGTTTTCAGTTACTGTTCGCTTGAACATTAGAATGGCAAAAGGACTGACCTAAGCGACTTTGAGGGTGGTATGATCGTCGATGCCAGGCGCGCCGGTTCCAGTATCTCAGAAATGGCTTGCCACATGGGCCTTTCACGCACGACAGTGTCTAGGGTTTACCAAGGATGGTGTGACAAACAAATAAAATCCAGTCAGCGGACGTCCTTTGGGTCGAAGGAGAATGGCAAGAATCGTGCACACTAACAGGCGGGCCACAAACAGGCAAATAATGGTGCAGTACAACGGTGGTGTGCAGAATGGCATCTCGGAAATCACAACTTGTTGGTCTTTGTCACGGATGGGCTATTACAGCAGACGACCACACCGGAATCCACTCCCTATCACCTAAAAACAAGAAGAAGCAACTTCAGTGGGCACGTGATCACCAACACTGGATAATTAAGGGCTTGTAAGTAAGTATTTCACGGTAAAGTCTACACTTGTTGTATTCGGCGCATGTGACAAATTAAGTTTGATTTGAATTGAGGAGTGAAAAAACATAGCCTAGTCTGACAAATCCCGGTTCCTGTTGTGTCATGCTGATAGCAGAGTCAGGTTTTGGTGTAAGCAGCATGAGTCCATGGCCCCATTCTGCCTGGTGTCAACGGTACAGGCTGGTGACTGGTGTAATAGTGCGGGTAATGTTTTTGCCTGGCACACGTTAGGTCCCTTGATACCAATTGAGCAACGTATCCATTTCCCTGAAATAATTCAGTCTGTTCTGGAGGAAAAGGGAAGTCTGACATGGTACTAAATGGTTGTACCGACTAAATTGGCCACTGAGTGTACAGTATATGTCTATATTCCTGGATTAACTGAAAATATCATATTGTATAGTATTTTCTCTGTGAATTTTTATTAGGATCCACATTAGCTAACGCCGTAACATTAGCTAATCTTCCTGGGGTCCAACACCAATTAATAAGACATTAGGAACAATTACAAATTAAGACTTTACAAACTATCACCAATTTATTGCCTTACCTCCTTACTTCATTTGCACACAGATTTTTCTGTTGTGTTATTGACTGTATGTTTGTTTATTCTATGTGTAACTCTGTTGTTTTTGTCACACTGCTTTGCTTTATCTTGGCCAGGTCACAGTTGTAAATGAGAACTTGTTCTCAACTTGCCTACCTGGTTAAATAAAGGTGAAATTTAAAAAAATACTTTACAAACATTTAACAAGTAGACAATACAGACAATTAAAATACCTGACAGGAAACACATTTAACATTCAGTTGATGCTTTCTATTTCCTGTCCAGTCATATGGTCTATCACATTAGATGTTCTTTCTATTTGCTGTCCAGTCATATGGTCTATCACATTAGATGTTCTTTCTATTTCCTGTCCAGTCATATGGTCTATCACATTAGATGTTCTTTCTATTTCCTGTCCAGTCATATGGTCTATCACATTAGATGTTCTTTCTATTTCCTGTCCAGTCATATGGTCTATCACATTAGATGTTCATATGGTTTCATTAGATTTCCTGTCCAGTCATATGGTCTATCTCATTAGATGTTCTTTCTATTTGCTGTCCAGTCATATGGTCTATCTCATTAGATGTTCTTTCTATTTCCTGTCCAGTCATATGGTCTATCACATTAATGTTTTGATTTTTTCCTGAAGGTGGATTTACTTCTTGCCTGAGAAATATGGATTGGTAAAGAGTTCCATTCAGCTATGACTTTATATAAAACTGTAGATTTAAGGTGATTTGTCCCTGGGTTGTCTTAGATGCCCTGAATTTACCTGTCTGGTTTACATTTACATTTAAGTCATTTAGCAGACGCTCTTATCCAGAGCGACTTACAAATTGGTGCATTCACCTTATGACATCCAGTGGAACAGCCACTTTACAATAGTGCAACTAAATCTTTTAAGGGGGGGGGTGAGAAGGATTACTTTATCCTATCCTAGGTATTCCTTAAAGAGGTGGGGTTTCAGGTGTCTCCGGAGGGTGGTGATTGACTCCGCTGTCATGGCGTCGTGAGGGAGTTTGTTCCACCATTGGGGGGCCAGAGCAGCGAACAGTTTTGACTGAGCTGAGCGGGAACTGTACTTCTTCAGTGGTAGGGAGGCGAGCAGGCCAGAGGTGGATGAACGCAGTGCCCTTGTTTGGGTGTAGGGCCTGATCAGAGCCTGGAGGTACTGAGGTGCCGTTCCCCTCACAGCTCCGTAGGCAAGCACCATGGTCTTGTAGCGGATGCGAGCTTCAACTGGAAGCCAGTGGAGAGAGCGGAGGAGCGGGGTGACGTGAGAGAACTTGGGAAGGTTGAACACCAGACGGGCTGCGGCGTTCTGGATGAGTTGTAGGGGTTAATGGCACAGGCAGGGAGCCCAGCCAACAGCGAGTTGCAGTAATCCAGACGGGAGATGACAAGTGCCTGGATTAGAACCTGCGCCGCTTCCTGTGTGAGGCAGGGTCGTACTCTGCGGATGTTGTAGAGCATGAACGTACAGGAACGGGCCACCGCCTTGATGTTAGTTGAGAACGACGGGGTGTTGTCCAGGATCACGCCAAGGTTCTTAGCGCTCTGGGAGGAGGACACAATGGAGTTGTCAACCGTGACACAATGGAGTTGTCAACCGTGATGGCGAGATCATGGAACGGGCAGTCCTTCCCCGGGAGGAAGAGCAGCTCCGTCTTGCCGAGGTTCAGCTTGAGGTGGTGATCCGTCATCCACACTGATATGTCTGCCAGACATGCAGAGATGCGATTCGCCACCTGGTCATCAGAAGGGGGAAAGGAGAAGATTAATTGTGTGTCGTCTGCATAGCAATGATAGGAGAGACCATGTGAGGTTTTGACGGAGCCAAGTGACTTGGTGTATAGCGAGAATAGGAGAGGGCCTAGAACAGAGCCCTGGGGGACACCAGTGGTGAGAGCGCGTGGTGAGGAGACAGATTCTCGCCACGCCACCTGGTAGGAGCGACCTGTCAGGTAAGACGCAATCCAAGCGTGGGCCGCGCCGGAGATGCCCAACTCGGAGAGGGTGGAGAGGAGGATCTGATGGTTCACAGTATCGAAGGCAGCCGATAGGTCTAGAAGGATGAGAGCAGAGGAGAGAGAGTTAGCTTTAGCAGTGCGGAGCGCCTCCGTGATACAGAGAAGAGCAGTCTCAGTTGAATGGCTAGTCTTGAAACCTGACTGATTTGGATCAAGAAGGTCATTCTGAGAGAGATAACGGGAGAGCTGGCCAAGGACGGCACGTTCAAGAGTTTTGGAGAGAAAAGAAAGAAGGGATACTGGTCTGTAGTTGTTGACATCGGAGGGATCGAGTGTAGGTTTTTTCAGAAGGGGTGCAACTCTCGCTCTCTTGAAGACGGAAGGGACGTAGCCAGCGGTCAGTGATGAGTTGATGAGCGAGGTGAGGTAAGGGAGAAGGTCTCCGGAAATGGTCTGGAGAAGAGAGGAGGGGATAGGGTCAAGCGGGCAGGGCTTGGTTTAGTGGTTATGCATGTTGCTAGTATGTACTACCTGGCCTGAGAATATAACATTCCTGAAGAAAATCATAAGACTGGATAGTAATTTGTTTTCAGCGTGAAGCCATGAGAGATTCTGATGCATTTGGATAATATACGGTTAGAGCAATGAAGAGCTAATCTGGCAGCCCTGTTTAGAGCAATGAAGAGCTAATCTGGCAGCCCTGTTTAGAGCAATGAAGAGCTAATCTGGCAGCCCTGTTTAGAGCAATGAAGAGCTAATCTGGCAGCCCTGTTTAGAGCAATGAAGAGCTTATCTGGCAGCCCTGTTTAGAGCCATTTGGAGATTTTTTAAATATTTATTTGCTGCAGATATAAAAAAGTTAGAATTATTATGCCTTTGTATTGAATATACAGAGAAAATAACCTATAGAGATGAATTCAGGGAAAGCAATCTAATCGTATTTGTCACATGCACCAAATACAGCAGGTGTAGACATTACTGTGAAATGCTTACTTATGAGAACTTTCCCCAACAATGCAGAGTTAAAAAATATGAACAATGTGCAGAAACGGTAACACAATAAAGTAACGAGAGTATATACAAGGAGTACTGGTACGAGTCAATGTGAAGGGGTACTAGGTAATTGAGGTAATATGTACATGTAAGTTGGGGTAAAAGTAACTAGGCAATCGGGATAGATAATAAACAGTAGCAGCAGCGTGTGAATGTGTATGGTGTTAATTTGCTTGTGTGTGTTGGAATGTCAATGTAGTATGTGTGAGTGCATAGAGCCGGTGCAAAAGAGTCATTGCAAATGGTAAGGGTAGCCATTTTATCAACTGTCAAGCAGTCTTGTGGCTTGGGGGTAGAAGTTGTTCAGGAGCCTTTTGGTCTCAGGCCTGGCGATACTGCATGCTGTGCGAATCGGAGTATGACTTTTCAACATTCAGTATCCTCTCTTTTTCCACAGCCATCATTATCATAATAGACTGTTTTAGTGGTTCTTGCAACTCTTTTTTGGCCACCTGTTCCCAGGTCAGATTAATAACCTACCTCCTCTCTGTCTCAGTGGAGTTATCCCCGCTCTTTCCAAAGAAACTGATTCTGGGCCTGGAGATCCGTGTCAAAGTGTCTGATTATGTCCAGGACCGTATCCGCTCCCTGCGTGCAGCAGAGACGGACAGCTATCAGAACATTGCCTGCTTACGGAGCAACGCCATGAAGTACCTGCCCAACTTCTTCTCCAAGGGACAGGTACTTAACCGTTCCCTCCCGTTATTCTGTCATATTTTACCCGTTTTTTTCTGTGAAGTGTACTGTGACAAATTTGTTTGTAAAATACACTTTAAATAAATGATGATGATGAATGACGTAGCCAGAGACCATCTGGGGTTGTCAGCCACATAACACAAATAATGTTTATTTGTAGACACATCTGTCAAACACCTCACCTCTAAATAGTACTGCACTTAATCCCTTCAAGCTTTCAAAGTGTTTTGATGCCTGGCAAAGATGCTCAAATTCAAATGGTGTTCGCTATACTTTTGTACAGCTTTCTGACCATTGGGCATTGAGGGTTTGTGAAGCTATCCAGCGTAGTGATTTTTAAATTAAGTGTCCTTCCTATCAACCACAATATAATTATTTCTAAACTTGAAATGCCCATGTCTGTTTTAGGTAGTTTACAGCCCTCTAGTGGCAACAATAGGAAGTGTTTGATCAGCAGCAGTAGGTATCAATATGACAGGTTCAGAAACTTAGTTCTCGTGTCTATACCAGAGAGTAACAATGGCTAATGATTTCCAAACCTTATGTCACAACCCAGAGATTTTAGCCTCTAATGAATTTCTCAACAAAGGTGAAGCCATGCCAGTGACCACATGCCAGGCGTCACATCAGCTGAGCATACACTAATCAGTATTTTACAGCCTAATAGTGGAGGGTTTATCCTTTCAATTCAACCCAATTAATCAGAATGACTTTGATAAAACAAGCACTAGCTTAGCCTACATAGTGGAACCTCCAGTACCAGGACTGAGTAACCTAAATCAAACTTTGTAAAGCACATTTAAAATCGCAGCACCGATTAGTGAAAAAATAAAAGTGAAAATATTACATGTAAATGCAAATAAGAAATTATAAAATGTCACATTTTCCTTCAACTTCTTGTGTCGGAGTATAGCTCCTTGGCTGGGTTTGAATAGACACATTGACACAATGTGAGACATAGCAGACAGTAGTACATCAGGTAGGAGACAGTAAATGTGTTGATGCCGGAGGCTGAAAACTGAAAGGAACGCGAAAACGGTGTAGATTTTATCTATGGAAGAAATAGCCCCACGGTACTATTTTTACCGTCTTGGCTGTAATGACATCATTGAGACCTGCCCATTCTGTGTAGAGGACTAAGTGCTTTGGAAAAACACAGACCGACCGACACACACACACACTCTATCATATGTACACACATAATCGGGAGCCCCTGAGCGATATTTGAACACCCACATGCATGATGTTGTGTGGGTAGAAACGGCGCTATACTCCCCAATATGTCTTCTCTCTTTGTTTCCCCTCAGTTTTTTACACTGTGCCAGAGCACTAATTAAAGTAGTGAAGAGCGGGGCCGTCTCAACCCCCCTGGGGCGACGGCAGTCCTCTGTGATTGTCCCCCCGTTTTCTGTCTTTACATTATTTATTTGAATGAATAAAAAAGATTGACCTGGAACAGTTTTTAATATTGCAACCAGACTAATAGTTATGTACATCTTGTGAAAGGGAGGGGGACTTTATCTTAATAAAAATCCCTTAGAGGGAATTTCCACCTTTACAATCCGGGCTGTCTGACAACTGACACAAAAATATTATGAAAACTACAGAGAGCTGACTCTATAATAACTTGATAGACTGGTTTGAATAATAGCCACATTGATACACTGGTTTGATACAAGAGAATATTTAGCACCATAGTCCTCGTTTTCACAAACTGGGAGAGTAGTACCAGAGAAAGTAAAACCTGGAGGACTTAATTTATCTTTGTTTCTTCACTGAGGTCAGTTGAACTTGAGATGCCTGGTCTGTCTGTCTGGTCTTATTTGCATTGTGACCATTTTGTTTTGTTGATTTCTCTGTTCAGCTCAGTAAGATGTTCTTCCTGTTTCCTGACCCGCACTTCAAGAAGACCAAGCACAAGTGGAGGATCATCAGTCCCACTCTGTTGGCTGAGTACGCCTACACACTGAGAGTAGGGGTAAGGACAGCGCATAGTACGCCTACACACTGAGAGTAGGGGTAAGGACAGCGCATAGTATGCCTACACACTGAGAGTAGGGGTAAGGACAGTGCATAGTATGCCTACACACTGAGAGTAGGGGTAAGGACATCGCATAGTACGCCTACACACTGAGAGTAGGGGTAAGGACATCGCATAGTACGCCTACACACTGAGAGTAGGGGTAAGGACAGCGCATAGTACCCCTACACACTGAGAGTAGGGGTAAGGACAGCGCATAGTACCCCTACACACTGAGAGTAGGGGTAAGGACAGCGCATAGTACCCCTACACACTGAGAGTAGGGGTAAGGACAGCGCATAGTACCCCTACACACTGAGAGTAGGGGTAAGGACAGGGCATAGTACCCCTACACACTGAGAGTAGGGGTAAGGACAGGGCATAGTACCCCTACACACTGAGAGTAGGGGTAAGGACAGCGCATAGTACGCCTACACACTGAGAGTAGGGGTAAGGACATCGCATAGTACGCCTACACACTGAGAGTAGGGGTAAGGACAGCGCATAGTACGCCTACACACTGAGAGTAGGGGTAAGGACAGCGCATAGTACCCCTACACACTGAGAGTAGGGGTAAGGACAGCGCATAGTACCCCTACACACTGAGAGTAGGGGAAAGGACAGCGCATAGTACCCCTACACACTGAGAGTAGGGGTAAGGACAGGGCATAGTACCCCTACACACTGAGAGTAGGGGGGTAGTACCCCTACACACTGGACAGGGGCATAGTACCCCTACACACTGAGAGTAGGGGTAAGGACAGCGCATAGTACCCCTACACACTGAGAGTAGGGGTAAGGACAGCGCATAGTACACCTAAACTGAAATCAAATCAAATTACACACTGATAGTAGGGTAAGGACATCAGCATAGCACCCTACACACTGAGAGTAGGGGTCAGAGAAAAGTACCCCTAAACACTGAAACCCAGCCTAAAACGCCCACACAAACAGCAAACGCCTACACAATGCAGGTGTAAAAGGACAGCGCATAGTATGGAAAAACTGAGAGTAGGGGTAGGAAAGTACGCCACACACTGAGAGTAGGGGTAAGGACAAGAAACGCCTACACACTGAAGTAGGGGTAAGGACAGCGCATAGTACGTCCTCACACTGAGGTAGAGATTATAACAGAACATGACCAAGATGTTCAAACCCATAAACACCACTGGTCAGATAGGGGTAAGGCAGAACAGTAGAAACTGGACACTGAGCAGTAGGGGTAAGGACAGATGGACCCCTACACACTGAGAGTAGGGGACAGGACAGGGCATAGTACCCCTACACACTGAGAGTAGGGGTAAGGACAGCGCATAGTACGCCTACACACTGAGAGTAGGGGTAAGGACATCGCATAGTACGCCTACACACTGAGAGTAGGGGGTAAGGACAGCTCAGGTCACACTGAGAGTAGGAGAAGGACAGAGCATAGTACCCCTACACACTGAGAGTAGGGGGTGGACCATAGTACCCCTACACACTGAGAGTAGGGGCCAGGTGGAGATTATACACACAGTAGGGGTAAGGACAAGATGTTCACCCCTACACACTGAAATAAGGACAGCATAGTACACCTACACACTGAATAGGGGTAAGGACAGAATAGTACCCCTGACACACTGAGAGCAGGGGCATGGACAGCGCATAGGACACCTACACACTGAGAGTAGGGGTAAGGACAGGCATAGTACCCCTACACACTGGTAGGGGTAAGGGCGCATAGCACCCCTACACACTGAGAGTAGGGGTAAGGACAGCGCATAGTATGCCTACACACTGAGAGTAGGGGTAAGGACAGCGCATAGTACGCCTACACACTGAGAGTAGGGGTAAGGACATCGCATAGTACGCCTACACACTGAGAGTAGGGGTAAGGACAGCGCATAGTACGCCTACACACTGAGAGTAGGGGTAAGGACAGCGCATAGTACCCCTACACACTGAGAGTAGGGGTAAGGACAGCGCATAGTACCCCTACACACTGAGAGTAGGGGTAAGGACAGCGCATAGTACCCCTACACACTGAGAGTAGGGGTAAGGACAGCGCATAGTACCCCTACACACTGAGAGTAGGGGTAAGGACAGCGCATAGTACCCCTACACACTGAGAGTAGGGGTAAGGACAGGGCATAGTACCCCTACACACTGAGAGTAGGGGTAAGGACAGGGCATAGTACCCCTACACACTGAGAGTAGGGGTAAGGACAGCGCATAGTACCCCTACACACTGAGAGTAGGGGTAAGGACAGCGCATAGTACCCCTACACACTGAGAGTAGGGGTAAGGACAGCGCATAGTACACCTACACACTGAGAGTAGGGGTAAGGACAGCGCATAGTACCCCTACACACTGAGAGTAGGGGTAAGGACAGCGCATAGCACCCCTACACACTGAGAGTAGGGGTAAGGACAGAGAATAGTACCCCTAAACACTGAGAGTAGGGGTAAGGACAGCGCATAGTACGCCTACACACTGAGTGTAGAGGTAAGGACAGCGTATAGTACGCCTACACACTGAGAGTAGGGGTAAGGACAGCGCATAGTATGCCTACACACTGAGAGTAGGGGTAAGGACAGCGCATAGTACGCCTACACACTGAGAGTAGGGGTAAGGACATCGCATAGTACGCCTACACACTGAGAGTAGGGGTAAGGACAGCGCATAGTACGCCTACACACTGAGAGTAGGGGTAAGGACAGCGCATAGTACCCCTACACACTGAGAGTAGGGGTAAGGACAGCGCATAGTACCCCTACACACTGAGAGTAGGGGTAAGGACAGCGCATAGTACCCCTACACACTGAGAGTAGGGGTAAGGACAGCGCATAGTACCCCTACACACTGAGAGTAAGGGTAAGGACAGAGAATAGTACCCCTAAACACTGAGAGTAGGGGTAAGGACAGCGCATAGTACCCCTACACACTGAGAGTAGGGGTAAGGACAGAGCATAGTACCCCTACACACTGAGTAGGGGTAAGGACAGTGCATAGTACCCCTACACACTGAGAGTAGGGGTAAGGACAGGGCATAGTACCCCATAACACTGAGAGTAGGGGTAAGGACAGGGCATAGTACCCCTACACATTGAGAGTAGGGGTAAGGACAGAGCATAGTACACACTGAGAGTAGGGGTAAGGACAGTGCATAGTACCCCTACACACTGAGAGTAGGGGTAAGGACAGGGCATAGTACCCCTACACACTGAGAGTAGGGGTAAGGACAGGGCATAGTACCCCAAACACTGAGAGTAGGGGTAAGGACAGGGCATAGTACCCCTACACATTGAGAGTAGGGGTAAGGACAGAGAATAGTACCCCTAAACACTGAGAGTAGGGGTAAGGACAGAGCATAGTACACACTGAGAGTAGGGGTAAGGACAGGGCATAGTACCCCTAAACACTGAGAGTAGGGGTAAGGACAGAGAATAGTACCCATAAACACTGAGAGTAGGGGTAAGGACAGAGCATAGTACCCCTACACACAGAGTAGGGGTAAGGACAGAGCATAGTACCCCGACATTTAAATTTGTCATTTAGCAGATGCTCTTATCCAAAGCAACTTACAGTTAGTGCATACATCTTAAGATAGCTGAGACAACCACATATACACAGGCATAGCAAGTACACTTTTTCTCAAAGTAGTCGAGGTGAGGAGGGGGATTATTTAAGATGCTGTTTGAAGAGGTAGGGTTTCAGGTGCTTTCAGAAGATGGGCAGGGGCTCTGCTGTCCTAGCTTCAGTGGGAAGCTGGTTCCACCATTGGAGTGGCAGGATAGAGAACAGCTTGGACTGGGCTGAGCGGGAGTTCCCTCTTCTAGGGGTGAGGGCCGAGAGACCAGAGGTGGCAGAATGGAGTTCTCGGGTTGGGGTGTAGGGGCAGTTCCTCTTGCTGCTCTGTAGGCACACACCATGGTCTTGTAGTGGATGCGAGCTTCGTGTGGAAGCCACTGGAGTGTGTAGAACAGAGGGTAGCCCAGCCAACCGCGAGTTGCAGTAGTCCAGACGGGGGATGACAAGTGCCTGGATTTTCCTGTGTGAGGGAGGGTCGTACTCTACGGATGGTGTAGAGCTTGAACCTGCAGGAGTGTCACTGCTTTGATGTTTGCATAGAACAACAGGGTGTTGTCCAGTGTCACGCCATGGTTCTTTGTACTCTGGGAGGGTGACACTGGAGTTGTCAACTGTGGTGGAGAGATCTTTGAGCGGGCAGGCCTTACCCGGAAGAGAGGCTCAGTCTTGTTGAGCTTGAGGTGATGGGCCGACATCCAGGCTGAAATATCGGCTAGGCACGCAGAGATGTCAGAAGGGGGAAGGAGAAAAGTAGTTAAGTGTCACCCACATAGCAATGATAGGAGAAAGACCATGTGAGGATATGAAAGAGCCGAGTGACTTGGTGTAGAGAGAGAAGAGGAGACGGCCTAGGACTGAGCCCTGGGGGACACCAGTAGGGAGAGTATGTGATGCAGACACAGATCCTCTCCACGGCACCTGAAAAGAACGGCCTGCCAGGTAAGATGCAATCCAAGTGTGTACAGAGCCTGAGACGCCCAGCCCTGAGAGGGTGGAGAGGAGGACCTGACAGAGCCTGAGACGCCCAGCCCTGAAAGGGTGGAGAGGAGGATATGATAGTTCACGGTGTTGAAGGCAGTGGATGGATTTAGGAGGAGGAGAACAGAGGAGAGAGAGTCAGCTTTGGCAGTGTGGAGAGCCTGAGAGAAGAGCAGTCTTGGTTGGAGAAAGAGGTCAAGGCGTAGCCTATACACTGAGAGTAGGGGTAAGGACAGAGCACAGCGTATGGGAGGGGGGTTCATCAGGGGCACCCAAAGTCAACATTTGATTTAGGTAGGTGGTTGAGCAATGGCTCTTCAGTTCCCTTTTCCAACAGCAAGACATATGATACATATGAGAGGACAGTACTAGCTACATTGCATACATGGCCTGGAATTGACTTAACCTTCACTTTCTCTCTATCCTGCTCATTTGTCTATCACCCCCCCCCCTTTGTTTCATACCTGTCAGATTTATGTGGGGCTCTTGGTGTCGGTTCTCTGTGGCAGCGAGGAGAGACTGAGGATTGGGAGAACAATGGGAGTCTTGTGTGTGTGCATGTGGGATTTTAATGTGCTCACGTGCGTCCGTCTGTAGGCTCTACCATTACACTCAGCAGCACTGACATAGGGCCCATGCCAGACACTGATCTCCACTGGGGGGTGGATAGGAGAGCTGTCTAGAGAATTTCCTCTACGGCAATTTAGACGACAGCATCGATCCGCCCCGAACACACTCACACACCTCCATCACACCCTCCCCCGCCTCCATGGCTCCCCACCTCCTGGCCTCAACTTGAACGCTACATCACTGAACTAACATGCGGGCTCTGTGTAAATCTATGCCATCGCTTAGTTTTCCAAGAAAGCCCTGTTCTAATTATACTATCTGTCCATGCTCCAATGTAAACTACAATGACACAGGTTATAAACCTTGATGTTGGCGTTGGGTTATTTCTGTCCTTTTGCGGAAAAAAAGAAACCTTTGCTCTTCAAAGTATTTAAGGCCACCACACTAAGGCATGTTTCAAAGAAAATGTTATTGGTTAAATGCTTACTTATGAGCCCGTTCCCAAAAATGCAGAGTTGGAAAGTGAGACAAATAGTAGCACAATAAAATAACAATAACGAGGCTATATACAACAAGTATCAGTACTGAGTCAATGTGCAGTGGTGCGAGGAAGTTGAGGTAATACAGTATGTACTGTACATGTCGGTAGGGGCAAAAGTGACTAGGCAATCAGGATATATAATAGAGTAGCAGCAGCATATGTGAAAAGTGTGTGTGTGTGGGGTCAATATGCATGTGTGTGTGAGCTTATGTAGTGTGTGTTGGCGTGTCAGTGTAGTATGTGTGTTCATGGGTAGCGTGAAGTGAGTGTGCATAGAGTCAGTGTAGTATGTGTATGTTCATGGGTAGCGTGAAGTGAGTGTGCATAGAGTCAGTGTAGTATGTGTGTGTTCATGGGTAGCGTGAAGTGAGTGTGCATAGAGTCAGTGTAGTATGTGTGTGTTCATGGGTAGCGTGAAGTGAGTGTGCATAGAGTCAGTGTAGTATGTGTGTGTTCATGGGTAGCGTGAAGTGAGGGTGCATAGAGTCAGTGTAGTATGTGTGTGTTCATGGGTAGCATGAAGTGAGTGTGCATAGAGTCAGTGTAGTATGTGTGTGTTCATGAGTAGCGTGAAGTGAGTGTGCATAGTCAGTGTAGTATGTGTGTGTTCATGGGTAGCGTGAAGTGAGTGTGCATAGTCAGTGTAGTATGTGTGTGTTCATGGGTAGCGTGAAGTGAGTGTGCATAGAGTCAGTGTAGTATGTGTGTGTTCATGGGTAGCGTGAAGTGAGTGTGCATAGTCAGTGTAGTATGTGTGTGTTCATGGGTAGCGTGAAGTGAGTGTGCATAGAGTCCGTGTAGTATGTGTGTGTTCATGGGTAGCGTGAAGTGAGTGTGCATAGAGTCAGTGTAGTATGTGTGTGTTCATGGGTAGCGTGAAGTGAGTGTGCATAGAGTCAGTGTAGTATGTGTGTGTTCATGGGTAGCGTGAAGTGAGTGTGCATAAAGTCAGTGTAGTGTGTGTGTTCATGGGTAGCGTGAAGTGAGTGTGCATAGAGTCAGTGTAGTATGTGTGTGTTCATGGGTAGCGTGAAGTGAGTGTGCATAGAGTCAGTGTAGTATGTGTGTGTTCATGGGTAGCGTGAAGTGAGTGTGCATAGTCAGTGTAGTATGTGTGTGTTCATGGGTAGCGTGAAGTGAGTGTGCATAGAGTCAGTGTAGTATGTGTGTGTTCATGGGTAGCATGAAGTGAGTGTGCATAGAGTCAGTGTAGTATGTGTGTGTTCATGAGTAGCGTGAAGTGAGTGTGCATAGTCAGTGTAGTATGTGTGTGTTCAGCGTGTGAGTGTGCATAGCCAGTGTAGTATGTGTGTGTTCATGGGTAGCGTGAAGTGAGTGTGCATAGTCAGTGTAGTATGTGTGTGTTCATGGGTAGCGTGAAGTGAGTGTGCATAGTCAGTGTAGTATGTGTGTGTTCATGGGTAGCGTGAAGTGAGTGTGCATAGTCAGTGTAGAAAAAAATTGCAATAAATAATAAAGGGGGTCAATGTAAATAGTGCAGGAAGCCATTTGATTAACTGTTCAGCAGTCTTATGGTTTGGGAGTAGAAGCTGTTCAGGAGCCTTTTGGTCGCAGACTTGGTCCTCCGGTACCGCTTGCCATGTAGAAGCAGTGAGAACAGTCCATGACTTGGGTGGCTGAAGTCTTTGACAATTTTTGGGGCCTTCTTCTGACACAGCCTGGTATAGAGGTCCTGGATGGCAGGGAGTTTGACTGCAGTGATATACTGGGCCGTACGCCTACCCTCTGTTGCACCTTGTGGTTGGATGCCGAACAGTTGCCATACCCAAGTGGTGATGAAGCCATTCAAGATGCTCTCAATGGTGCAGCTGTATAACATTTTGAAGATCTGAGGGCCCTGACAAATCTTTTCAGCCTCCTGAGGGGGAAGGGATGTTGTCGTGTCGTATTCACGACTGTGCTGGTGTGTTTGGACCATGTTAGGTTCTTACTGATGTGGACACAGAGGAACTTGAAGCTCTCGACCCGCTCCACTTTTCATGTAAAATGTTGAAAGTTAATGGGAAACCAAGGTCATATTCATTAGTACACACTGTTTTGCAACGGGAATTAGTTTTTTATTGGACAAGTTAAGGTACTCCCTGTTTTGGTTAACTTTTTTCCGTCCGTTTGCCATCTAGTGAATACAACCCAGTATTTGTCCTCTGTCTCAAACTAGATTGATACTTAAAGTAAAGCTAAGTCAGTTTGTATGATGATTATGTGTGTCAGTCACGGGCTGCACTGTAAAGGAGCTTAAAGTGACCGTTCACTCTAAAATAAAAATTAGTCAGATGTTTGCAGACCTCGTGGTTTCATTTTGATGATCCCGCTGTATGCCTCAACCCCAAATGAATGTAAAGATTTGACGCGGATTAAATTGAGTACCTTCAGAGACTAAATGTAGGTGTTTTAAGCTAATTCCTGTCAGTTTTACACATTTAGCCATGACTGTTCTTGTGCTATCTGAGTGACTCAAACTTTCAAACAAAATCAATGGGGACCCAATACCATGAGAATTACTTCTGAATGCATCATATAGGGAATTTTAGATTATCCTTGACTGTCTCGCTTTTACTTAGGTGATTGTTAGTTCTTATTTAACAATATATTCGGTCCATTATTTTTTCTACATACTTTATATCTGGTTGTAGTCTAAGTTTACACTAAACTTTTACCATAAAAAAAAAAGCCCGAATAAACTAAACAAATAGCGGCCCACCCTTGACTTTTCTATGCAGAAAAAAACCCTGGCCTTATAATATGGTGCTTGTTTTTCCCATTCATTTGGAATTGAGTAACAGATTGTGGGACGTGGACTCATCTCGACATTAGTACGAGGGCCGGCTAAACCGTGCCAATATATCCTCCAAACGCCGGGTTTGAGGGCATTATCACTTTTATACAACGGGTTACCAACATATTCAAATAAGGATTTACATATTTTCATAAAAAATGTTGTTTTGATGAATTTATTCATACTATTTAATCCGTCCACAAGATATAGTCCCGACACAAATCTAGGGTTGTTACCCAAGCCGGCTGGTCATTCGTTCTATCGGTTTGGTTGCTAGAGATGCGACCCAGTTGTTCAGTCTTTTTGTTCTGGATCTATGGACGCGACCGAGTCGTTTGTTCTAAATGTTCCATTGCCATACTGGCTGGCAACGTTCTTATCCCTTACTTGCTAGCTAGCCAACTATGGCTAACTTACAGTCACATCAAAAAGTGCAGCCTGAATAGCAGCAAAGTAGCTGCATTTGAATTTGTTTAAGCTTTTTTCTATTAACATTTATTTGGATACATCCATAACAATGAGCTAATGAGGCATGGATTTCAGCTGGAATAGAATATTGGCTCACTCGTCAGGACACTTTTGTTCAGGGGAGCTAGCCAACAACACAGCTAACACAATCACTTAAAACTCAAGTTGGAAAGACTGCAAACTAGCTGCACTTGATGCAGCTTATTCAAAATGGTGTAGCTTATTCATGATTTCAACTGGCTGAGAAACGCTGCCTGACTGTCTCGTCCCGACACGTTCATTACTATAGGATAGCTGGAGATTGAATTTGAATATTGAAACAATGCTGCAAATGTCAGAGAGAGACAGCAAGGTTTATACAAATCCGAGCTGTTAAAAACAAAATGTTAGTCTAAAAGAATGTGAGAATGTGTAGATGCTTTTTAAGGTGGAGATCAAGTATAAATTGCCTGGTTGGGCTGATGAGGCAGCGGATTGCGCAGTCAGATGGAGCAGAGTAAATAGGCATTTTAACATCATCGATTTAGCCGCTGGTAACTTGTGGAATAGACACCGGCTAGAATGCGGTTTTAACTGCATTCAGGATTAGTCCCACCCACTGTATAAACTTTAATTATGAGGACATTGTGTTTAACCCTTGTTTTGTGTTTCCCAGGGTTTGGTGTACACCAACACAGACGTGGAGGAGGTGCATCTCTGGATGGTAAAACACTTCAGTGAGCATCTGCTGTTCACACGGGTCCCCGATGCAGAACTGGTACGATGACAGACATTTTAGACTGTCCTTCTCAACAATTAATATCGATTCTGTTTTTACTTATGTAATACTTTGTCGTAATATTTGTCATAGAGAAGCCAACCTTGAACCCCATATAAGCAAGTGAGGAATTGATTGTAACAAAGAAGTGAAACTCCTTGGGCCGGAGTTACACAAAGCCATTTTCATGCAAATCTGGTTGCTTGGAACTGAATTGCTTCTTGATTGCTTTGTGAAACACCCCCCAGCAACTCATTTGCAACTTGTTTGCATCCAGTTGCAACTTTTCCACTTTGTGCAACTAGTTGTGTACAACAACAAATCAAAGCAAACGCTTTTGTAACATGATCCATTCGAAGGTTCGGAAACTCTGACCCAGTTGTCATGTCAACAACACAGCTGTCAGTGCTACAGTAAACCCGCGATCAAGGTGGACACAAGACATTAGGTAGCTAGTTTGATAAAACAGTGCTGGCATTTAAGTTGTACAGCCAGTATTTTGTCTAAATCAATCATACAATAATTAAACGGTTGGAGAAACAAATGATTTGTGAAATCATGCCGTAATGCAGCAGATGACAATGGGTGAGTTTAGAATTCTCAAACCATATGGAGGAATGATATGACAAAAGCAGCTTCAATTTGATTGGCTGTTGCATTTATACTTGTATCAGAAAATTTGCTTGTAATTGTCACTTGCAACTAAAATTGTGTGAAAGTTGCTAAGCTTAACTCCAGCCTTACGTTCAGAACTAGATTTTGTGATGTCCAACAATCTTCCTACCTTCCAATTTGGAAAACATTGTCAACATACTTACCAGTATCATACCATTTTTAAGCAGTCACAAATATTATGATTAGGAAACCTGGTAAATGAGACAATCGACAAATAATAATTTTACTATTAAAACCCCCAAAATAGTCATGGTAATATTGGGGTGGCACTCTTCAGACCCTTCAAAATTGTCCCTTTGTTTGGCAGGTTGATGATGTCATCATCAGTCGCTTGGGAACATGCACAGAGGAGGGGAAGAAGGTGCAGAGGAATGGAGGGAAGAACTACCTGGCAGTTTTCCGGAGGGTAGAAGACCAAAATTGAAACCCCAGTTTTACAGACATCTCAGATGGTTAAACTGAACATTTTGCCTTGCTGATAGGAGTACCAGCTCTTCCCATGCAAGGACAGAAAAATGGATGACCAAAATGACTGCTAGCAAAGATTGTCTATTATATTGGCAAGATAGTCAAGTGACCCCTCTAACAATGGAAATACATGTCCTCAAAGATGGAAGGCAGGCCGGAGGAGGCGAGATTAGGTGGGACCATTCTAGGCAATGTGAGAGCAGATATGAGAGAGCAGATATGTGTGTGAACAACATGCCATAGAGATAGAAGACTCATCTTTGTATGTATGCCATAATAGCGTCTGTGACAGCTTGGGCATCTCCATCTTTAAAGTAGTCAATTTTTATCTTCTTCATTGGCTGATTGCTCCCAACTAATAGGAATCCCCACCCAGTTGACTACTTTAAAATGGTGTAAGCCATCAATTGCAATTTCCATGCTAAAAATGGTTATATCCATGATGAGTCCTCTATCACTGACAACTGGCTGAAATGTTGCCGAAATGCCATGTCCACTTGTATCCGTTTATTCGTAACAACCAAAACAATTACGAAACTTCTATTAGATAAAATAAGCCATACATAGCAAATAATCAATAAAAAAGTGTTTACCAAATTCGACACTCATTGACCTTCATACAAAGATTCCTAACTTAGTGGGCTTATTTTCATGGTTGGATTTTGGGCTGAATAAAACCTCTCACTTTGCCTCTTCCTCTCTACTGCTAGGTTTTCTCCAGGGGTAAAACTGGGCTTGTTCATCCCGATTGGTGGACAGTAATATGAATGTGTGGTCATTGGTCAAGGGTTTAAATGGCCAAACTGAAGCATCCACCATGGCCTTTTGTGCCTGAGTTGAGATTGTGATTCTCCGTTTTATGTATTGTTTTTTTGACTTATGCAAGAAGATCAACACTTTAGCCATTATTTATACTCAACCTGTTGCTAATTAGACTGCTCACAAAGGTGTGCTAAATTGGAGATTCATCTGCAATGAAGCTTTGTATTGATTCATTATACTTTCATGACAGCATGAATAAATATGTATTTTTCTCATGCCACTTTTTTCCCCCACCTTTTTAATTGTGGGATGCGATCACTTGTTCCGACCATCTGCCAAACGTTGACTGCTATTTTGGGGTTTTGGTTGAGCCTCCAAGGCTTTTTCTGTTCCAACTTGACAGGGGAAGTGTTGGTTTTGGCTTAGAGCCACTAGTGTTGGAGACTTCACCCTAAATAAAATGAGAGGAACATTGAAGTATAACAGTCATAGATTGAGTTTGAGGGAGACCAGGAGAGGCTTCAGCTAAAATGTAGAGACTTCTTCATTATCTGACCAATCTGGAAGCATTTGCCAAATAATGTTAATTGCAATTATTTAATGCAAAAGTGCATTGACTTCTTTCTGCATGTTACAATGGATGACACAGCTAATGGTATCCCAAATGTTTGCAGACAGTAAGAAGTTTATTGAATGATGTGTATTGTCTGTAAATGTACTTAAGAATGCACTTGCTGTCTGAGACCTACAAGAATCATCCCATAACATATTCATTTGGCTCTGTCCTGAGCAGGGAGAGAGGAGATTGGAGGCATCTGCTTCGAGCAGCATCTGTGTTCTAAATGTCACCCTATTCCCTACATAATGCTCTACTTTTAACCAGTGCCTTATGGGCCCTGGTCAAAATTAGTGCACTATTTAGGGATTAGGGTGCCATTTGTGTCACATCCAGTGGGCCCGTTTAAACTTGAAGTTGGACTTTGCCAGGACTTTGGTCCTTTCAATCCACACTGGTATATTATTCCTGAATCAGGATCAAATGTGTTCATTCAGCACACCTTCGACCATATGGTTTGAAGCATGTCTGTAGAAAAGCCAGAAACGGGATGGTGCAGGTTTGAAATTAGCCTGTTCTACCGCTGCAGGGGGTGTTGGCTAGGAACAGGACAGCACATGCCTCAATAGAGGAACTCCACAGTCAGGAAACCAGGGATGGATACAGTCTGAAATCTCAGGTTCCCTTTCAGTACTTTGGTACAATGCAACTATGGGCAGTCTCACTATCGCAACTTTGAAGAACAAAAATCCCACCTGACAAGGCCAATGAAATCGGTGCTCAGATTAATTCCTTAAATTCTTCTGCTCTTCAACTCATTATGAGCAGGAACAATTCAAATCTAATTTTATTTGTCAAATGCCCCGAATACAAATACTGTGAAATGGGATGCCCTTAACCAACAATGCATAGTTTTAAAAAAAGTAAGAACAATTTGCTAAATAAACTCAAGGAGAAATAGTAACACAATAAAATAACAATAATGAGGCTATATACAAGGGTACCGAGTCAATGTTCGGGGTACAGGTTAGTCAAGGTAATTCAGGTAATATGTACATGTAGGTAGGAGTAAAGTGACTATGCATAGATAAGAGTAGCAGCAGTGCATGTGGGTTTGAGTGTCAGTGTAGTATGTGTGATTGTTTGGTTAGTGTCCAGTGTGTGTACATGGAGTCTGCTCCATGAGAGTCGGTGCAATAAATATTAATAAAATAAGGGTGGTCATTTGCTTAACTGTTCAGCAGTCTTCTGGCTTGGGGGTAGAAGCTGTTAAGGAGCCTTTTGGTCCCAGACTTGGCCCTCTGGTACTGCTTGCCGTGTGGTGGCAAAGAGAACAGTCTATGACTTGGGTGGCTGGAGTCTTTTGACAATTTTTAGAGCTGTCCTCTGACACTGACTAGTATATAGGTCAGCTCCAGTGATGTCCTGGGCCGTAAGCACTACCCTCCGTAGTGCCTTGTGGTTGGATGCTGAGCAGTTGCCATATCAAGTGGTGATGCAACCAGTCAGGATGATCTCGATGGTGCAAATGTAGAACTTATTCAGGATCTGAGGTCCCATGACAAATCTTTTCAGGCTCCTGAGGGGGAATAGGCATTGTCGTACCCTCTTCACAACTGTCTTGGTGAGTTTGAACCATGATAGACCCTTAGTGATGTGGACACCAAGGAACTTCAAGCTCCACTACAGCTCCATTGATGTGAATGGAGGCGTGCTTGACCCGCCTTTTCCTGTAGTCCACGATCAACTCCTTTGTCTAGCTCACGTTGAAGGAGAGGTTGTCGTCCTGGCACCACATTGCCAGGTCTCTGACCACATCCCTGTTGGCTGTCTCGTCGTTTTGTGATCAGGCCTACCACAGTCGTGTCGTCTGCAAATATAATGATGGTGTTGGTGTCGTGGGTGAACAGGGAGTACAGGAAGGAACTAAGCATGGACCTCTGAGGCGCCCCCGTGTTGAGAGTCAGCGTGGTGGATGTATTGTTGCCTACCCTCACCACCTGGGGGTGGCCCGTCAGGAAGTCCAGGATCCAGTTGCAGAGGGAGATCTTCAGTCCCAGGGTCCTTAGCTTAATGAGTTGAGGGCACTATGGTGTTGAACGCTGAGCTGTAGTCAATGAACACCATTCTCACAGGTGTTTTTCCAGGTGGGAAAGGGCAGTGTGGCGTGCAATAGAGATCGAATCATCTGTGGATCTGTTGGGGCGGTAAGCGAATTGGAGTGGGTCCAGGGTTTCTGGGAATGATGGTGTTGATGTGAGCCATGACCAGCCTTTCAAAGCATTTCATGGCTACAGATGTGAGGACTATGGGTCGGTAGTCATTTAGGCAGGTTACCTTGGTGGTCTGCTTGAAACATGTAGGTATTACAGACTCGGTCAGGGAGAGGTTGAAAATGTCAGTTTAGACACTTGCCAGTTAGTCAGCGCATGCTCTGAGTACTCATCCTGTTAATCTCTGGCCCTGCGGCCTTGTGAATGCACACTTTCTTCCGGAGCAACTGGTGTTCTCGTGCATGGTTCAGTGACGCTTGCCTCGAAGGAGCATAAAAGGCATATATCTTGGCTGGGCAGCTCCCGGCTGGGTTTCCCTTTGTAATCCGTGATAGTTTGCAAGCCCTGCCACATCCGACAGTGTCCAATTTAAATGTCCAATTTGCCAAATATTGTCCCAAGAGTAATGACTGAAAGGGAACATAACGTTATGACTGTTCCCTGAAGGAGGGAAACAAAGTACAACACCAGTTTGGCCCCGCACCGCCTGTTCCTGGGCTTGATGAAGAGCGGTACTGAATTGAAGGAATTAATCCGAGCCTCCCGCTTATTACCTGTGAAGACGAGGCTTCCAGCAATGCGCAGATTATTGGCCTTGTCCAACTTGATTTTAGGTCTTTAATCAGACACAAAAGTGCGACTCCCCAAAGTTGTTTCCCTCCATCAGGGAACAGTAGCGATTAACCAACGTTTGTTATTTTTTGTTTTTTAAACAACTAATTGACCAATATTGGTTCAATTATTTGAATTATTTTTCATTTTTTATTTTCTTTGTGAGCTCAATGCGTACATTGCACAGTTTCTCTAGTGATCAATCAGATTCAGCCTGAACTGTTCTAATATTCTATATAGTTTAGTGCATAAAATGTGGTAATTAACTACAATGAGCATAATCCATTGCGCATCTACTTGTCCGGTCTTTCTTTTACGACTGCTATTGAAGAGAGAAGAATGCGTGATCGTGAGGTGATTGAGGGCAGCCGTTGCTTCGCAAGGTATCTACCTGAAAATACATGCACTTTAAGTCACAGGTGTCAAACTCATTCCTCGAAGGGCTGAGTGTTGGCAGGTTTTCAGTCCTCCCTTGTACTTGATTGATGAATTAAGGTAAGTAATTAGTAAGAAACTTGCCACACCTGGCTGCCTTGTCCTTAATTGAAAGGAAAAAACTTGCAGACAGTAGGCACTCCATGGAATGAGTTTGACACCCCTGATCTAAGTGATTGATAGTTGGTATTCAGCAGTCATAAAAGTATGCTTTATTTACTTTGATCACAAAATTGTGATTTTGTCAGAAATCATAGGCAGCAAGCTTTATAGAGATGATGACTTGGAATTAAATAGTCATCAAATAAAACAAATGTAATACCTTTTTAAAGTAATGTAAATAAATGATGGTTATTAAGTAATACGCCGTAATGGACAGTCACTACCATCATGGGACTTTTATTAAATGTTTTATTCTTTGTTGTTACATCATTCAACCCACATGAAATTACCTCAAAAAGCACTAATCCCTCAGCACTAGTCATAACGGTATGATCTTTCCTACACACGCAGACAGAGTAAAACAATTCCCCCGAATCTCAAAAGGAACCATTGACAACTTGAGACAATCTGTTCATTGTGTATATTCGTATTTCTTTCATTTTTATTTATTACTTTCAAATTACAATTTATCCCACTGCTGGCATTGTGCCAATCATAAGGATTCCCACCCCCCTAACCAAGTTTAAATTCGGACTTGAAATGCATGTGCCCTACGCAGACTTTCACGCTAAGCTCCCATTAATGCATGATCTACTCGTACGTTTGACTTACATGCAGGTATCTAAAGTTATGATTCTGCTTTCTACAACCAACAACTGAGCTGTATCAATGGAAAGCTATGGCTTGGCAAATGCACACTCTTAGAGTCAGATGCCCCATCCCCACTTCTCGTCTTCCACTTGTATGAATATCAGTTTTACCCTCTGCTATTTCTGTTTAGGCTATATGCATGGACTTTACATACCAGGTTCCATATACTGGTTTTAGCCCACACTAAGAGCACTACTTCTCACACCTGTTCCAGTGCCTCAACCTCTTTTCCACTTTTCTAACTATGTGATATCGCTTTTAGTCCCAAACATTCTGCAATACATGTTTGTGGGACCTAAGTACAGTGCCTTGCGAAAGTATTCGGCCCCCTTGAACTTTGCGACCTTTTGCCACATTTCAGGCTTCAAACATAAAGATATACAACTGTATTTTTTTTGTGAAGAATCAACAACAAGTGGGACACAATCATGAAGTGGAACGACATTTATTGGATATTTCAAACTTTTTGAACAAATCAAAAACTGAAAAATTGGGTGTGCAAAATTATTCAGCCCCTTTACTTTCAGTGCAGCAAAGTCTCTCCAGAAGTTCAGTGAGGATCTCTGAATGATCCATTGTTGACCTAAATGACTAATGATGATAAATACAATCCACCTGTGTGTAATCAAGTCTCCGTATAAATGCACCTGCACTGTGATAGTCTCAGAGGTCCGTTAAAAGCGCAGAGAGCACCATGAAGAACAAGGAACACACCAGGCAGGTCCGAGATACTGTTGTGAAGAAGTTTAAAGCTGGATTTGGATACAAAAGATTTCCCAAGCTTTAAACATCCCAAGGAGCACTGTGCAAGCGATAATATTGAAATGGAAGGAGTATCAGACCACTGCAAATCTACCAAGACCTGGCCGTCCCTCTAAACTTTCAGCTCATACAAGGAGAAGACTGATCAGAGATGCAGCCAAGAGGCCTATGATCACTCTGGATGAACTGCAGAGATCTACAGCTGAGGTGGGAGACTCTGTCCATAGGACAACTATCAGTCATATATTGCACAAATCTGGCCTTTATGGAAGAGTGGCAAGAAGAAAGCCTATTCTTAAAGATATCCATAAAAAGTGTTGTTTAAAGTTTGCCACAAGCCACCTGGGAGACACACCAAACATGTGGAAGAAGGTGCTCTGGTCAGATGAAACCAAAATTGGAAGTTTTTGGCAACAATGCAAAACGTTATGTTTGGCGTAAAAGCAACACAGCTCATCACCTTGTACACACCATCCCCACTGTCAAACATGGTGGTGGCAGCATCATGGTTTGGGCCTGCTTTTCATCAGCAGGGACAGGGAAGATGGTTAAAATTGATGGGAAGATGGATGGAGCCAAATACAGGCCCATTCTGGAAGAAAACCTGATGGAGTCTGCAAAAGACCCAAGACTGGGATGGAGATGTCTTCCAACAAGACAATGATCCAAAACATAAAGCAAAATCTACAATGGAATGGTTCAAGTCAAAGTCCAGACCTGAATCCAATCGAGAATCTGTGGAAAGCACTGAAAACTGCTGTTCACAAATGCTCTCCATCCAACCTCACTGAGCTCGAGCTGTTTTGCAAGGAGGAATGGGAAAAAAATTCATTCTCTCGATGTGCAAAACTGATAGAGACATACCCCAAGCGACTTACAGCAAAAGGTGGCGCTACAAAGTATTAACTTAAGGGGGCCGAATAATTTTGCACACCCAATTTTTCAGTTTTTGATTTGTTAAAAAAGTTTGAAATATCCAATAAATGTTGTTCCACTTCATGATTGTGTCCCACTTGTTGTTGATTCTTCACAAAAAATACAGTTTTATATCTTTGTTTGAAGCCTGAAATGTGGCAAAAGGTCGCAAAGTTCAAGGGGGCCGAATACTTTCGCAAGGCACTGTATGTGACAGACTGTACAGTGACATTGGGACGGACACATTTTTGCTGGTTTTAGCTCTGTACTCCAGCACTGTGCAGACTGTTAGCTATAATTACAAAATTACAGCAATTTTTGTACCTAATCCCCACATTTTAGGGGATCGAAAGTATTAGTACAAATTCACTTATCTGTATTAAAGTAGTAAAGTTCAGTTTTTGGTCCCTTATTCATAGCACACCATGACTACAAACATTTGACTGGAGTTACTTTTATTGTAAATAAGAATACTGTTTTTAAACACATCTACATTCATGTGGATGCTACCATGATTACGGATAATCCTGAATGAATCATGAATAATGAGCGCAAAAGTTACAGAGACACAAATATCATACCCGCCAAAAATGATAACCTCGCTTGTTATTGTAATGGTGAGAGGTTAGCATGTCTTTGGGGTATGATATTTGTGTGCCTGTGACTTTCACTCATCATTATTCATGATTCATTCAGGATTATCTGTAATCATGGTAGCATCCACATTAATGTAGAATAGTTTAGAAACATATTTTTATTTACAATAAGTGACTGCAATATGACACAATACATTATTTACCATTCATTTCTGTTGCGCACAAAATAATCTGAAACACAAACAAAACAGCAAATGCATCCAACAAATTTGTTGATGTCATTAGTCAGTCCCAATGTATGGTCAAACCTCGTCTGGGTCTCTCGCTCTGTGTTGAGAAGTGAAGAGACCAGGCTGTCCACAATACACTTGGGCACGGTCCTCAGCAGACCTTTACCCTGGTCAACATTACCATGGCATGCAGATTCCCAGACATGTGTGTCTCACAGGAGATATTCCAAGCCAATTGTGCCTGAAATCCACAGCCATTCCTAAAACCCAATCAGCATTTCTCTGAATATGCAGTCAGCCAGCAATGTGTTTTAACACTCCTTCCTGTCAGTTCCGTGTATATTCAATTATTCACTATGCATATGGTTAACTTCCAGCTGGGGAACCACAGAATAGCCAGCAACACACACACACACAGCCAACCGTATTTGCAAACACATAGCCACACAAACACACAGCCAATGTTTGCTCTGACATGTCCCCCTTCTATTCCCATGCAGTTGCAACAGGAAAACTGTTCAATAGTGCCACAATTTTCTTAACTAGTCACCAATAAGTGCTTTTGCCCTGTCTGTCAATATTGTAAGATTGGTATTGATTTTGCATGTTTTCATGCAGAATATATTATTTTGTGATTTTTGTCAATGATATTAACATTAGTTATTGAAATTGCTGTTGTCCATAACTGTCATCTACCTATTTCTTTCATTAGTTGTTTTCTCACTTACACCTGACTGCATGACATTTTTCAAAATATCTTTAGAGCTTTTGAAGTATCCCAGTACTTGACAAAGAGTTGATTTGGGTGTGGCTCGAGTTCTGGTATTGACCCTGTGCACTTGGCAAATCAGGCTGATGGGTGATCTGATTTTCCTCTTCTGCCAAAGCTAAGTAAGTAGAAGAGGTTGTTTTCCTCTGTGTAGGGTCAGTATGAGCAGAGGACACATTTCTTCGAATGGGTAAACATATGACAGGGACAGTAATGAATCGGTATGTCATGGCAGAGGTGCATGATGATCTACTGCCAAATGCTTCATGGAGTTCTTGGCTTTCAGAAAACTGAGTCACTGACCAATAAAGCCAGGAACTTTGTGGAACGCCAAGCCAACCATTACTCATCGAAACAAAGTACTTTGTACATCCAACTATTTTACTTTGGTATTGACATTTGAGCCCTGAAGAAATGGATGGACAGATATTATGTTTTGTTACCTTTATTTAACTAGGCAAGTCAGTTAAGATTATTATATATTTTTTTCAATGACGGCCTAGAAACAGCCTTTTTTCAGGGGCAGAACGACAGATTTTTACCTTGTCAGCTTGGGGATTCGATCTTGCAACCTTTAGGTTACTAGTCCAACGTTCTAACCACTAGGCTACCTGCCGCCCCAATAGATATACAGTTGAAGTCGGGAAGTTTACATACACCTTAGCCAAATACATTTAACCTCAGTTTTTCACAATTCCTGACATTTACATTTACATTTAAGTCATTTAGCAGACGCTCTTATCCAGAGCGACTTACAAATTGGTGCATTCACCTTATGACATCCAGTGGAACAGTCACTTTACAATAGTGCATCTAAATCTTAAAGGGGGGGGGGGGGGGTGAGAGGGATTACTTATCCTATCCTAGGTATTCCTTAAAGAGGTGGGGTTTCAGGTGTCTCCGGAAGGTGGTGATTGACTCCGCTGTCCTGGCGTCGTGAGGGAGTTTGTTCCACCATTGGGGGGGCCAGAGCAGTGAACAGTTTTGACTGGGCTGAGCGGGAGACATTTAATCGTAGTAAAAATTCCTTGTCTTAGGTCAGTTAGGATCACCACTTTATTTTAAGAATGTGACATGTCAGAATAATAGTAGAATGATTTATTTCAGTTTTTATTTCTTTCACCACATTCCCAGTGAGTCAGAAGTTTACATACACTCAATTAGTATTTGGTAGCATTGTCTTTAAATTGTTTAACTTGGGTCAAACATTTCGGGTAGCCTTCCACAAGCTTCCCACAATAAGTTGGGTGAATTTTGGCCCATTCCTCCTGACAGAGCTGGTGTAACTGAGTCAGGTTTGTATGCCTCCTTGCTCGCACACGCTTTTTCAATTCTGCCCACAAATATTCTATAGGATTGAGGTCAGGGCTTTGTGATGGCCAGCCACTCCAATACCTTGACTTTGTTTTCTTTAAGCCATTTTGCCACAACTTTGGAAGTATGCTTGGGGTAATTGTCCATTTGGAAGACCCATTTGCGACCAAACTTTAACTTCCTGACTGATGTCTTGAGATGTTGCTTCAATATATCCACACCATTTTCCTCCCTCATGATGCCATCTATTTTGGGAAGTGCACCAGTCCCTCCTGCAGCAAAGCACCCCCACAACATGATGCTGCCACCCCGTGCTTCACGTTTGGGATGATGTTCTTCGGCTTGCAAGCATTCCCCTTTTTCCTCCAAACATAACGATGGTCATTATGGCCAAACAGTTCTATTTTTGTTTCATCAGACCACAGGACATTTCTCAAAAAAGTACGATCTTTGTCCCCATGTGCAGTTGCAAACCGTAGTCTGGCTTTTTTATGGAGGTTTTGGAGCAGTGGCTTCTTCCTTGCTGAGCGGCCTTTCGGGTTATGTCAATATAGGACTCATTTTACTGTGGATATAGATACTTTTGTACCCTTTTCCTCCAGCATCTTCACATGGTCCTTTGCTGTTGTTCTGGGATTGATTTGCACTTTTCCCACCAGAGTGCGTTGATCTCTAGGAGACAGAACACGTCTCCTTCCTGAGCGGTATGACGGCTGCGTGGTCCCATGGTGTTTATACTTATGTACTATTGTTTGTACAGATGAATGTGGTACCTTCAGGCATTTGGAAATTGCTCCCAAGGATGAACCAGACTTGTGGAGGTCTAAATTCTGAGGTCTTGGATGATTTCTTTTGATTTTCCCATGATGTCAAGCAAAGAGGCACTGAGTTTGAAGGTAGGCCTTGAAATACAACCTTCAATCGACTGAAATTATGTCAATTAGCCTATCAGAAGCTTCTAAAGCCATGACATAATTTTCTGGAATTTTCCAAGCTGTTTAAAGGCACAGTCAACTTAGTGTATGTACATTTCTGACCCACTGGAATTGTGATACAGTGAATTATAAGTAAAATGATCTGTCTGTAAACAATTGTTAAGAAAATTACTTGTGTCATTCACAAAGTAGATGTCCTAACAGACTTGCCAAAACTGTAGTTTGTTAACAAGACATTTGTGGAGAGGTTGAAAACAAGTTTTAGTGACTCCAACCTAAGTGTATGTAAACTTCTGACTTCAACTGTAAATATGTCAATTTTTCTCTCTCTAAAGTAGTAATGGAAATTACTTTTCTATATTGCTTTGTTTTGGATCAGCCAAGTATTTCCTTCAAAATGGCTATCCATGTTTTGACCTAAGACTTAGAAACTCAGACTTTTGCTACTATGTTCAGTTTCCCCAAAAAGCTTGTCCATTTCATGTAACATCCATAACATTCTTATTTGCTTTATTTCTCTAACATAACATTTAGAGGTCTGTTTTGGGGTGATATACAGTACCAGTCAAAAATTTGTACACACTTACTCTTTCCAGGGTTTCTCTTTATTTTTTACTATTTTCTACATTGCAGAATAATAGTGTAGACATCAAAACTATGAAATAACACATGGAATCATGTAGTAACCAGAAAAGTGCTAAACATATGAGATTCTTCAAATTAGCCACCCTTTGCCTTGGAAAAGCATTCCAGGTGAAGCTGGTTGAGAGAATGCCAAGAGTGCAAAGCTGTCAAGGCAAGGGGTGACTACTTTGAAGAATCTAAAATATAGTTTGATTTGTTTAACACTTTTTTGGTTACTACATGATTCCATATGTTATTTCATAGTTTGTCTTCACTATTATTCTACAATGTAGAAAACTGTAAAAAAAAAAAAAAAAAAAAACTTGAGTAGGCGTGTCAACTTTTGACCGGTACTGTACACAAAGATTAATTTCAATTTTGTTTTTACATTGTGAGACATTAAAGTTCTAATTTTGCGTACAAATGTAATGTCCATAATGCTGGAATCACCCCAAGTGTTATAGCCTATTGAGAAAAGATTTGTCAAATCAATGAGACTTTCATGTGAATTGATTTGAATGAAATTCTACTTTTTTTATATCACTTCAGTTCAATTTAGATTCTGCTTCCTGTGGGGTGTGGCCAATTCAAATGTGGTGTTTAAATTAATTCAGAATTGGCTCCAACGCTAAGGTACACACACACACACACACACACACACACACACACACACACACACACACACACACACACACACACACACACACACACACACACACACACACACACACACACACACACACACACACACACACACACACACACACACACACACACACACACACACACACACACACACGTCTCATTCCCATAGGTTTGAACACATACAGACACACTCCTGCCAGTGCCCAGACAGGCATGCAGCAGCCATGAACTTTCACACACTAGTCTGGGCACTGAGCCAACACGGTACAGGGAAACACCCCCACCGTGCTCCGCTGCGCTGCATAGCAAACAAGCTCTCCAACTGGGCCAAACCAATGCTCAGCACTCCACTGCACAATGAGCCCTATTCTTCCACAGGATTTTTTATTTTTTTATAATCAATATTAATCTCCTCGTTCAGGCCCGGAATTTATTAAAATGTCTGGTGATAGAAAGGAAATTTGTGTGGTCTAGCTGCCACCAGTGTACTTAGTTACCAATAGTCAGTTATCTTGCATGAAGAATTGGACAGGACCTAAGATGTCTATCCTAACATAAGCTATGAAACCATGGTACATTGATGCCTATATCTGAGATGACAAGAAGAATTCTATCTCCAATTTTGGTCTTTAATGTAGGGCCTACAGACAAGTTCCTTCCACTTGCCTCCTCCATTTTTGCAGTAATGCTGCAATCAGTTTTATTGTAATTTTGGATAGAGCAGAGCAGGCATTTCCATATTTTTGTTATCTCAATGTATGACATTCCACCAGTCCTATTTACAATATCATTAACAAAAATGAAACATTTTTTATTTGTTTATATTATTATTATATATATTTTTTTTAATCAATTATATATTGAGAATGTATGCACACATGACTGTAACCTTTGGATAAAAGCGTCTGCTAAATGGCATATATTTATTTATTTATATATTTATTTATATTTATTTATTTATATATATTTATTGAGTTTTCTTGTAATATTTGTTCTGTCATTTCTGGTGGATAACACTGAAATTGCAACCAGCTTTCTATAGATCATTTCAAAAAATATAAATATTTTCAAGATGATTTCATTTTCAAATAACGGAAAGTGCGAGGTTGTAAATAAGGCAAGTTTTTTTATTTATTACGGGCTGAGCCATTCTAAATAATCTGCTGGAGAACTAGTTCGCATTTAAGTATACATTTTCTATGACTGAATCCTTTGAGAGGTTCATTGCTTTAATATTTAATCATTTTAATCCTACGAATTTATATTCATTATATAAATAGGCCCATTTCATTTTGTCGGGCTTGCCGTTCCATTTAAAGTAGAATATGTTTTGCTCATATAATAAAAAAAAAACAAGTGGTTCGGTGTAAGCAGGGCCATAAGTAAATAGGTCAACTGGGATATGACTAAATCATTGATAGACAGGTATTTACAGTTGAAGTCGGAAATTTACATACTTAGGTTGGAGTCATTAAAACTTGTTTTTCAACCACTCCACACGTTTCTTGTTAACAAACTATACAAACAAACTATAGTTTTGGCAAGTCAGTTAGGACATCTTCTTTGTGCATGACAAGTAATTTTTCCAACAATGGTTTACAGACAGATTATTAACCTTATAATTCACTGTACCACAATTCCAGTGGGTCAGAAGTGTACATACACTAAGTTGACTGTGCCTTTAAACAGTGGAAAATTTTAGAAAATTATGTCATGGCTTTGGAAGCTTCTGATAGGCTAATTAACATAATTTGAGTCAACGTACTTTGACTCAAATTATGATGAACGTACTTTGGTGCGAAAAGTGCAAATCAATCCCAGAACAACAACAAAGGACCTTGTGAAGATGCTGGAGGAAACGGGTACAAAAGTATCTATCCACAGTAAAACGAGTCCTATATCGACATAACCTGAAAGGCCGCTCAGCAAGGAAGAAGTCACTGCTTCAAAAGCGCCATAGAAAAGCCAGACTACGGTTTGCAACTGCACATGGGGACAAAGATCATACTTATCTGGAAAAATGTCCTCTGGTCTGATGAAACAAAAACAGAACTGTTTGGCCATAATGACCATCATTATGTTTGGAGGAAAAAGGGGGAGGCTTGCAAGCCGAAGAACACCATCCCAACCGTGAAGCACCGGGGGTGGCAGCATCATGTTGTGGGGGTGCTTTCCTGCAGGAGGGACTAGTACACTCCACAAAATAGAGGGCATCATGAGGGAGGAAAATTATATGGATATATTGAAGCAACATCTCAAGACATCAGTCAGGAAGTTAAAGCTTGATCGCAAATGGGTCTTCCAAATGGACAATGACCCCAAGCATACTTCCAAAGTTGTGGCAAAATGGCTTAAGGACAACTAAGTCAAGGTATTGGAGTGGCCATCACAAAGTCCTGACCTCAAACCTATAGAACATTTGTGGGCAGAACTGAAAAGGCGTGTGCGAGCAAGGAGGCCTACAAAAATGACTCAGTTACACCAGCTCTGTCAGGAGGAATGGACCAAACTTCACCTAACTTATTGTGGGAAGCTTGTGGAAGGCTACCCAAAACGTTTGACCAAAGTTAAACAATTTAAAGGCAATGCTACCAAAGACTAATTGAGTGTATGTAAACTTCTGACCCACTGGGAATGTGATGAAAGAAATAAAAGCTGAAATAAAGTGGTGATCCTAACTGACCTAAGACAGGGAATGTTTTACTAGGATTAAATGTCAGGAATTGTGAAAAACTGAGTTTAAATGTATTTGGCTAAGGTGTATGTAAACCGCCGACTTCAACTGTAGATATCCATGGTAGCAAGATCTTATCTATTTTTACTAACTTTATATTAACATTTATTGTAGTGAGAATTTATTTACTTCAAGATATGAATACCGAATATGTCTACTTTATTGGTAAACTACACGGTAATGTAAAATTTGTATTATTTTGCGATCCAATATGGTATACTTATCATAGTTTGGTGGAATCCAGAGGTTAGAGAAATTATCTAGATCCTCCGAGTCTGTGCAAGGATCCAGATTGCGGATTTAAAAGAAAACATGAGTCGTCTGTGTACAACGATACCTTTGCTTTCAAGCCTTAGATTTCTTGCCCCTTGGTATTATTGTTGGATCTGACTTTAATAGCCAATGTTTCGATGACCATTATAAATAGATATGCCGATACAGTACATAACTTTAACCCATTGTATAAGAGATTCTCCAAAATTTAAATATTCAAGGCATTTATATATAAATTGAAGTTGTACTTTATCAAATCAAATTGTATTTGTCACATGCACCAAATCCAAGAGGTGTAGACCTTACAGTGAAATGCTTACTTACTTAAACAACAATGCTTTAAGAGAAAAAAAAGTGTTAAGTAAAAAATAGAAAGTAAAACTAACAAATAATTCAACAGCAGCAGTAAAATAACAATAACGAGGCTATATACAGACGGTACCGTTACAGTCAATGTGCGGGGGCACTGGTTAGTCAAGGTAATTGAGGAAATATGTACATGCAGGCAGAGTTAAAGTGACTATGCATAGATAATAAACAAAGAGTAGCAGCAATGTAAAAGAAGGGTCTGGGTAGCCCTTTGATTAGCTGATCAGGAGTCTTATGGCTTGGGGGTAGAAGCTGTTAAGAAGCTGCTTGCCGTGCGGTAGCAGAGAAAACAGTCCATGACTAGGGTGGCAGGAGTCTTTGACAATGTTTAGGGCCTTCCTCTGACGCCACATGGTATAGAGGTCCTGAATGACAGGGAGCTTGGCCCCAGTGATGTACTGGGCCGTACGCACTACCCTCTGTACTGCCTTGCCGTCAGAGGGTGAGCAGTTGCCATACCAGGCAGTGATGCAACCAGTCAGGATGGTGCAGCTGAAGAACCTTTTGAGGATCTGAGGATCCATGCCAAATCTTTTCAGTCTCCTGAGGGGGAATAGGCTTTGTCATGCCCTCTTCACGACTGTCTTGGTGTGTTTGGACCAGGATAGTTTGTTGGTGATGTGGACACCAAGGAACAAGAGGCTTTCAACCTGCTCCACTGCAGCCCTGTCAATGAGAATGGGGGCGTGCTCAGTCCTCCTTTTCCTGTAGTCCACAATCATCTCCTTTGTCTTGATCACGTTGAGGGAGAGGTTGTTGTCCTGGCACCACACGGCCAGGTCTCTGACCTCCTCCCCATGGGCTGTTTCATTGTTGTTGGTGATCAGGCCTACCACTGTTGTGTCATTGGGAAACTTGATGATGGTGTTTGAGTCGTGGCTGACCATGCAGTCATGAGTGAGCAGGGAGTACAGGAGGGGACTGAGCAAGCACCCCTAATGGGCCCCCATATTGAGGATCAGCGCGGCAGTTACCTACCCTTACCACCTGGAGGAGGCCCGTCAGGAAGTCCAGGATCCAGTTGCAGAGGGAGGTGTTTAGTCCCACGGTCCTTATCTTAGTGATCAGCTTTGAGGGCACTATGGTGTTGCACACTGAGCTGTAGTCAATGAATAGCATTCTCACATAGGTTTTCCTTTTGTCCAGGTGGGAAAGGGCAGTGTTGAGTGCAATAGAGATTGCATCATCTGTGGATCTGTTGGGGCAGTATGTGAATTGGAGTGGGTCTAGGGTTTTTGGGATAATGGTGTTGATGTGAGCCATGACCAGCCTTTCAAAGCACTTCATGGCTACAGATGTGAGTGCTACGGGTCGGTAGTCATTTAGGCAGATTATCTTAAGAGTTCTTGGCCACAGGGACTATGGTAATCTGTTTAAAACATGTTGGCATTACAGACTCAGTCAGCAACAGGTTGAGAATGTCAGTGAAGACACTTGCCAGTTGGTCAGCGCATGCTCGGAGTACACGTCCTGGTAATTTGTCTGGCCCTGCGGCCTTGTGAATTGTGAATGCTGACCTGTTTAAAGGTCTTACTCACATCGGCTACTGAGAGCGTGATCACACAGTTGTCCGGAACAGCTGATGCTCTCATGCATGCTAGTGTTACTTGCCTGGAAGCAAGCGCTTTCCTTTGTAGTCTGTAATATTTTGCAAGCCCTGCCATATCCGACGAGCGTCTGAGCTGGTGTAGTACGATTCAATCTTAGTCCTGTATTGACGCTTTGCCTGTTTGATGGTATACTGGAATTTTATATAAGCTTCCGGATTAGAGTCCCGCGTTGCCTGTAATCCATGGCTTCTGATTGGGATATGTACGTACAGTCACCGTGGGGACGACATCATCAATGCACTTATTGATGAAGCCAGTGGCTGTTGTGGTGTACTCCTCAATGCCATCAGAAGAATCCCGGAACATATTCCAGTCTGTGCTAGCAAAACAGTAGCTTAGCATCTGCTTCATCTTACAACTTTCTTATTTACCAAGTCACTGGTGCTTCCTGCTTTAGTTTATGCTTGTAAGCAGGAATCAGTAGGATAGAATTATGGTCAGATTTGCCAAATGGAGGGAGAGCTTTGTATGCATCTCTGTGCGTGGAGTAAAGGTGGTCTTGAGTTTTTTTTCCCTCTGGTTGCACATTTAACATTCTGGTAGAAATGAGGTAAAACAGATTTGAGTTTCCCTGCATTAAAGTCCCAGGCCACTCGGAGCGCCTCCTCTGGATGAGCTTTTCCTGTTTGCTTATGGCCTTATACAATTCATTGAGTGTGGTTTGTGTTGGTAAATAGACGGCTACGAAAAATATACAGTTGAAATCAGAAGTTTACATACACCTTAGCCAAATCCATTTAAACTCAGTTTTTCACAATTCCTGACATTTAATCCTAGTAAATCCCGGTTTTGGGTCCGTTAGGATCACCACTTTATTTTAAGAATGTGAAATGTCAGAATAATAGTAGAGAGAATGATTTAGTTCAGCTTTTATTTCTTTATTCACATTCCCAGTGGGCCAGAAGTTTACATGCTATCAAATAATAATTGAGAGTATTTCCTTTGCATTGCTTAACTTGGGTCAAACGTTTCGGGTAGCCTTCCACAAGCTTCCCACAACAAGTTACAAACCTTTTATAAGTTTGTTTCTTTTTATTGTTAACATTTTTTTTGTGGAAGCCTGGCTTCCCTTGGAATCCATTAATACATGACACTTTGTAGACTGAATGTCATTACACGTATGGTGTTTGTAATAGATGTCCTTTTCCATTCAAATGGCATGTGCACAGTGCACTGTTCAGATGCTGGACTTATTTTGAAGTGTGCAAGTAACCTACTTTTTGAAGGGATTTGTTTGACAATCAGACGAAATCAAGATTGTTTGTGTTCGTGACACATTAAAAGGTAATACAATATTAGTTCAATTACATATTTTCTATAAAGCTCAAGCTCTGTCTGTTGTTCCCATTTTGCCTTTAGTTCTACCTCTCGCAGTTGCACATCTATGAGGTGTACTCTACCACCTGTGGGACCCATTTCATCAACTTCCTTCTCCTGAAGGATTTCCTCCTCTACCAAAGTAATACCAATCAACTCTGACTGCCGCTGTTGGATTGCCAGATGCCACTTTGATGCCATAATGCTTTGCAATGACGAGCAGATTTGCATTTATCTAGCATCTCCAATGTAGGGTTTTCCAACTTAAAGTCCATGGCTTTATTTTAATTTTATTATCTTGTGTTCATGCAACTTTCAAAATGATCCCACCTATCTTATAACCTCTCAAGGTGGAGGTCAGTAACAGAAACTCTACCACAAAAGTGTATTTTGAACACTCAAATATCTGGGCACAGAGCTTCAGAGTCCCGGACGAGCCCCCATTTTGTTACGTTCCACAGCAAGAAAACCAAAAATGTAGCTCAAACAGAAGAAGGAACTAACAGTCACTGACCAACAACCAAAGCAAAACAAATGGGGTTTTAGGAAGGGTTCTGAAAGACACTCATTGTGTTGTCCACTGAAAGTTGACTAGCAACAACAATTGGAACCTAAGACACCAAACATGAGCGGCCACTAAATTTGCCCGAAAAGAAGCAAACTAAAGAAAAACCCAAACATTTCGCTACACCCTCAACAACATCTGCTAAATGTGTATGTGACCAATAACATTTGAAGACAACACTTAGTTAATGATTCAAAAGTTGTAAAGTCTCATGTCCAGGGTGAATACATTTGAATTCATGTATATATCAAAGACTAGATTGAAGAATGGGACAATAGACAAGTGAATATAAGTCAGTTATTGCATTTGTATGAATGATTGGTTAAGATATGTAGACCTTCCAAACACACAAGGGTGTTCTACACTATTTATTTAACAATGGCTAAGTCCGAAGTGGACAAGTCCAAAAATATCAAATGCAAAAGTCCTATTTTAATAGCCCTTAGTGATCTGTGGTCCCACCACGGCAGGGACACTGAGGGATCCAAGCCAGTGTTCCAAGCCTCCTCTCTGGTTCACAGTGTATGCACTGGCATTAACACGCTCGTAGCACACAAAGCAGTAGAGAACGTCGGCAGGCACTGCTAGCAGGTGAAATGTTGGAAATGGAATATGAAGAGGTACTTAGCTTTGGGCAGGGTGAAGCGTTCACCCTCCCAATTTCCCAAAGGCCTCCTCTCCGTTTCTTCTCGCTCACCAGCAGTCGTCAATCTGATCCACAGTTGATTCGTAGTTCCTCCTCCGGTCAGGTCACACTGCAGCTATAGTCTCAATCCACAGGCACACTGGCATTAATGAGTGCGTAGCACGCAACACAGTAGAGAATGTTGGAATACAGCTCTCTGGCACTAAGTTAAAATTGGATATAAAGAGGTACTTAGCTTTGAGAAGGGTTAGCGTTCACCCTCCCAATTCCCATAAAGGCCTTTTCTCTCCATTTCAACACTGGTCCCGGTCTGCTCCAACAACAGCCCTCGTTCTCGCCTCATCTCCGGCTCTACAGCCTCGCTTCTCCCAGCTCACATCGATGGTGTGCTGCTTCTGGCGTTCACCTTAAATAAAGAACAGCCGTGGGAAGTAGTCCTGATACATCAAAATTAAATAAATATATAATCATTGAACTAGGCCTTTATTACTCCTGTATGAGTGGAGAAAAATACTAATTGGCACTAAAGTTTGTGAAAATACTTTGTTACTCCAGGTAAATACCCCCCTATAGATATAAATATTTGTTTTCCCCTCGCATCTAGAGCTGCCTAATATAGCAAGCCAGTTGATAGTACAGTAGCTAGGATGACTGAAATGTGTGACATTACTTGCTCCGAGGCATGCATCGAAATCGCTAATCAGCTATCATGCTGACCAAACAGCTTGCGTTGGGTGTAAGCGCCTTCGGACCCAGGTGCTAAAATATAACTTGGTTCTATTTCAACATGCTGCAAGTCCTGCCTCTCCCATTTCCTCATTGATTTTTAGCAGCATATATGTGCTGTCTCCTCATTGGTTTTTAGGAGCATAAACCCACGTGGGTGATTGAAAGATGAACTTAGGTCCACACTCCAGTTGAGTTGGTTGTGGTAATGCACCTTAAAGATGGTTGCCAACCACCATATAAAGTCCAAAGAAAAAGAAGCCTGAAGGAAGGATTACTAGAAACAAACTCAGTTTACCGTTTTAGCTGTGGATGAATTGTCGGAGTAGATGTTGTGCATTTCAGGTAAAATAACAACCCAATGTTTATATCCCAGGACAAATTAGCTAGCAACAGCAAACTAGCTAGTTCAATTGCCATAAATGTTTAATGCTTTTCGACCTGTCCCCAAATTAATATAATTGGTTGAGATTTTGTTTTGATATTTCAACCAGCGTGTCCTGATCACGTCTGGTGTGGGTGGACAAAATCAACTTGCGTATGATGGTGGACGCATGCACGCGTGCGGTCTGGTCAGCATGTGACTAACAGAAATGGAATAATGTGTCCCTGAACAAAGGGGGGGTCAAAAGTAACAGTCAGTCTCTGGTGTGGCCACCAGCTGCATTAAGTACTGCAGTGCATCTCCTCCTCATGGACTGCACCAGATTTGCCAGTTCTTGCTGTGAGATCTTACCCCACTCTGTTTTCTGGATATTGGCGGGAACTGGAACACGGTATCGTACACGTCGCTTTGGATAAAAGCGTCCGCTAAATGGCATATATACATATATATACATATACATATATATATATACATATATACATATACGTCAATCAGGAGCATCCCAAACATGCTCAATGGGTGACATTTCTGGTGAGTAGGCCATGAAAGAACTGGGACATTTTCCACTTCTAAGAATTGTGTACAGACCCTTACGACATGGGGACATGCATTATAATACTGAAACATGAGTTGATGGCGGCGGATGAATGGCATGACAATGGACCTCAGGATCTCGTTACAGTATCTCTGTGCATTTAAATTGCGATCAATAAAATGCAGTTTTGTTCATTGTCCATAGCTTATGCCTGCCCATACCATATCCCCACCACCATCACGGGGCACTCTGATCAGTGTTTACGTCAGTCTGCCATCTGCCTGGTACAGTTGAAATCGGGATTCATCTGTGATTAGTACACTTTTCCAGTATGCCAGTGGCCATTGAATTTGAGTATTTTCCCACCAAAGTCGGTTACGATGCCGATGCTGCATTCAGGTCAAGACCCTGGTGAAGACAAGCACAGAGATTAGCTTCTCGGAGACGGTTTCTGACAGTTTGTGCAGAACTTCTTCAGTTGTACCAACCCACAGTTCCATCAGCTGTCCGGGTGGTTGTTTTCAGACATTTACATTACATTACATTTAAGTCATTTAGCAGACGCTCTTATCCAGAGCGACTTACAAATTGGTGCATTCACCTTATGACATCCAGTGGAACAGTCACTTTACAATAGTGCATCTAAATCTTAAAGGGGGGGGGGTGAGAGGGATTACTTATCCTATCCTAGGTATTCCTTAAAGAGGTGGGGACGATCCCGCAGGTGAAGAAGCCGGATGTGAGGTCCTGGGCTGGCGTGTTGACATGTGGTCTGCTGCTGTGAGGCCGTTTGGACGTGCTGCCAAATTCTCTAAAATAACATTGTAGGCAGCTTATGGTAGAGAAATTAAAATTAAATGATCTGACAACAGCTCTGGTGGACATTCTGTAAGTCAGCATGCCAATTGCACCTCCCTCAAAACTTGAGACATCTGTGGCATTGTGTTGTGACCAAACTGCACATGTTAGAGTGGCCTTTTATTGTCACTGCATCAGGGATAGCATACACAGGCAAAAAAATTAATAATTATGTAAAATGGGAACCTGAGATTCCAAGGCTACTAAAGCCAACACATTACCACTGCGCTATGGAGTTTTAATGAGAACAGTGGAGAAAAAAACATGCCAGCAGTCCAAACACTGATGCACCCATCCCGTTAGCAGGATCATTTTCGTCAACATCCACTGAATTGCAGAGCACCAAATTAAATGACTAAAAATATTTAATTTTCATGAAATCACAAGTGCAATATAGCAAAACACAGCTTAGCTTGTTGTTAATCCACCTGGCATGTCAGATTTCAATAAAGCTTAAAGCCAAGTAGATAGGTCAGAAAAGCAATAAAATGAATCACTTACCTTTGATGATATTCGGATGTTTGCACTCACGAGACTCCCAGTTACACAATAAATGTTCCTTTTGTTCCATAAAGATTATTTTTATATTCAAAAAAACTCCATTTGGTTGGCGCGTTATGTTCAGAAATCCACAGGCTCGAGTGGTCACGACATCGCAGACGAAAATTCCAAATAGTATCCGTAATGTTTGTAGAAACATGTCAAACATTTTTTAGAATCAATCCTCAGGTTGTTTTTACAATATATAATCGATAATATTTCAACCGGGACTGTAGCTTCGTCAATAGGAGAGAGAGAGAAATGTCTGCTCCGCTCTGTTGGTGCATGCAAAACGCTGCTGGCACTCAGCCATACAATGAAGCGGTGTGATCTTTCTCGCTCATTTTTTCAACATAAAAGCCTGGAACTATGTCTAAAGACTGTTCACACCATGGGGAAGCGATAGGAAAAGGAATCTGATTGATATCCCTTTAAATGGAGCGAAGGCAGGCTATGGAACAGAGAGCTTTCAGGAAAAACAACACTTCCGGGTTGGATTTTCCTCAGGCTTTTTATGGAAAAGTTTGATCTTGCTGATATATGGAGAGAGAGGTTTCCGGCCGACAGATCATTCACTTAGAGTAACAAAACAGGTTCCAGACAGTCCAGAATATATTTTTGGCTTATATCCAAATGTATTGATAGTGAGTGTGTTACTACAGATATTTGTATTACTCCCCTCACAGACCATAGGGCCATTTACATTGACATCAAAATATTTACCGCCTAATATTTACCTTGGTAGAGCATCCTACTGGAAGCTAAATAGCTCATTATTAAATAATGATACAGTTACGTTTGAGGTTAAAAATCTGCTCTCACACTTTTGGGAAAGGGCTTGTGAAGAAAAATCAAAACACTCAAAATTAAATTTGAGTGTCCAAATACCTTAGAAAATATGGTACTAACCTTGCTAAGACCAGAAGAGCTGAGGAGGAAAAGGTGATCATTAAGATAACTTCCCTTTCTCAGAGGTCTGCACTATTGTTAAGTGACTGTCCCACTGGATGTCATAAGGTGATTGCACCAATTTGTAAGTCGCTCTGGATAAGAGCGTCTGCTAAATGACTTAAATGTAAATGTAAATGTAGGTCCCCAGCCGGCAGAATTCATCCTATTTCTTTAGACTTGAGAAATTTCACTCTACAAATAACACTATCCATAAATTAAACATTGATGGTGTTATTACAGACGACGAAAAAATGAATGGCTAAATACTGAAGCAATTTTTACAGGAATTTGTATTGCTCTATGTACTGTCAGGAATACACAAAGTTTTTTTACTCACTGAATAATGTTCACTCTATCAGTGATACAGAATCTAAACAGTGTGATGAACCCATCAAAGTTGAAGAGATTAGTCTATCAAACATCTAAAGAACAACAAATTACCAGGTGTTGATGGAATTCCTTCAGAATTTTACAAATTATTTTCTTAACAAGTAGCCCCCTTCCTATTTGAAGTCTTTTTTTAGAGAGTATTAAAAACAGTGTTCCCCCTTCTACAATGAGTCAGGAGTTAATAACACTGATGCCTAAAAACGAAGTGCTGCTCATTGATAACTGGCGTCCAATATGTCTTCTTAATAATGATTATAAGATATTGCCCTTATTACTTGCAAAAATAATTAAAGAAGTCCTGGGTGCAATCATTGATGAAACACAGTCTGGCTTTGTGAGGAACAGACATATTTCTAACAATATCAGACTAGTATTAGACATACTTGACTACTCAGACCTAATAACCGATGATAGCTTCATTTTTTATATATATATATAAAGCTTCATTTTTTATATATATAAAGCATTTGACACAGTAGAGCATCAGTTCCTCTTCCACTCCCTTGAGAAATTTTGAGATTTTTTCTGTAAGGCTATTAAGACTCTCGATACAAATGGTAAAAGCTCTATCAAATTTAAATATGGCACCTCACCTAGATTTGAGTTAAAGAGAGGAATTAGGCAAGGTTGTCCTATCTCTCCGTATCTGTTTTTATTAAATCACCTAACAAATTCTTTAAAAAATAGTCCTGTACAAGGTATTTCCATAGCTGGTAAAGAAATTATTATAAGCCAGCTGGCTGATGATACTACACTTTTTCTGAAAGACGCTAACCAAATTCCCATATTGATCAATGTGATACAATCCTTTCCCAAAGCGTCTGGTCTATATCATAATATTAATAAATGTGAACTCATAGCTGTCAAAGATTGTATGACACCTTCATATTATGGTATTCCAGTTAAAGAATAACTTACATATTTAGGAATAACCATTACTAAAGGCTTACTAAATTTTAACCCTCTTATTAAAGAAAACCCTGAAGAAGCTAAATCAATGGCGACAGAGGAACTTCTTTAAAAGGAAGAGACCTTCAGCCTTGGTTATTAGGAATCTTTAGGCTTACATATGGTGCTCTCTTTATATCTTGACGGTAAAATAAGCAAGGAGATAGACCAGATGCTTTTCAACTTTCTGTGGAGAAACCGTACCCATTACATTAGGAAAACTGTTGTAATGAACACTTATGAGTGTGGCGGGCTGAATTTTCTGGACTTTACTACCTTAAATAATACTTTTATGATAAATTGGATAATACAATTCCTAAGAAGACACATTTCTATATGGAATTATATTCCTCATCATGTCTTCTGTACTTTTGGTAGCCTTAACTTCATGTTGGTTTTCAATTATAATATTGACAAAGTTCCAATGAAACTTTCTGCTTTTCATCGGCAGGTTTTCTTGTCATGGTCCTTAATTTATAAGCATAATTTTTCTCCACTGATATTATATGGAATAAGCGGGATATATTGTATAAAAATAATTTTGTTTTTAGAGTATTGGTTCCGAAATAATATCCTATTGGTGAGCCAACATGTAAATGCAGAGGGTTTTTGACTTAGTTTTAAGGAAATCACTTTACAAGGTCCCTGTAACACCTAAAGATTTTGCAATTGTTTTAGATGCCATTCCCTCCGGTGTTGCTTTATTATTCATTCGTGTGAAGACCTGACCCTCAGAGCCTACCTTCCATTAACCCTGTTGACTCATCAGTAGGAAAGATTTTTTTCTCTTTTGGCCCATTCAACAACAGAGCGATACGAACCTAGTTTCAGCACGATGTTGTAATTGTTCATAAATATTATCCTGCCAACCACTATATGAAGAAGTTTAAGGAAAACAAACTCAAATTGTACCTTTTGTAATGACCACCCAGAAACAGTGTTGCGTCTTTTTTGGCATTGTATTCATGTAAGGTAACTGTGGCAAGACATCAGTAGATTTATAATTGAACACATTCATGAAGATTTTACACTATTGTGGAGAGATGTACTGCTTGGATTCTTTACCTATGATAGAAATAAACTGAAACAATTTTATGTAATTTAATTATTCTTTTGGCCAAATTTCATATTCACAAATGTACATTTACAAACAAAACACCACACTTTCATACCTTACAAAAATAAATTGAACTATATTTTAAGACAATTAAATACTCTCGAACAAAAAAGCTGTTAGAATTGTGTATGTATTTCCCTTAAGGTCCTTGTGTAATGTGATATTGTACCCCCTAGCTAACTTGTCCTTTGTATATTATTTATATATTTGTGTTCCCACATGTACCTCCTGTATTGATTTGTTTTTTATTTTAAAATATTTAAAAAAAATTAAAAGGGGGCTGAGGAGGAAGGAATGATTTTTAAATGGGCCACCCTTGCCCGGAAATTGGTCACTCGTTCATCCCGCGATCACTGTTTTCAGTGGGTGTGGGTGCTTTATTTGCGCTACAGTCAATTGAGTGTATGTCTACTTATATTAAATATATAATTATTAATATACCCCTACTGTATGATAGCTAGCAAATTAATTAGCTAACTAACGTTAGCCTGGCTAGCTGGAACTTCTGAAGGAAAAAGTTTTATTTATACAATTTCCAAAAGATAACCAAACACAAACATATTTACTCTTTACGAGACGTGTTTGTGCCGTCATGTGCATTAGTATCACAATTTCTAACTTATTTGCATTCGTTTTTACTTACACTTGTATGTTGACTTCTACATTGATGTTTTCTCTGACTTTTCTTAGCGGATGTACAATCGTCGCGAATTGAATTATGGGGAGTTTCAGGCCCCCGGAGCGAACCTAATTTTACACTCGCAAAGTCGACTAAAAGAAATTGAACTGTATTTTAAGACAGTTAAATACTCTACTAACAAAAAAGCTGTTAGAATTGTAAGTGTATGTATGTCTCTTAAGGTCCTTGTGTAATTGTAATGTGATATTGTCCAATAGCTCGATTGTCCATTGTATATAATCTATATATACTTGTGTTCCCTCGTGTACTTTCTGTATTGATTTGTTGTTAATAAAAACAATTAATTAAAAAAATAAAAACGAGGGCTGATGGGCTTACGTTGCAAACGTCACTTGCTTGGCTCATCATTTGGACCGCCCACCCAACATGGCGATGGGGATTCCCCCGAGTGTAAGTGGTCGAGGGTGTGTCTTTAAAGTGTTTGGATCAAAACCCGTGTTGCAATGTGGCTACTGGTTAGCTACCTGGGTATTTAAACATCACGTTGGTCCCGTCTTCCATTTAGCTAGTTAATCACTGGCATTGTAACAAAAGCAGTGCTATGATTGGTCAATAAGGCTGGCAAAAATATGAGTCAGAGATCAAATCGTACATGCAAGTATATTGTGAGCAGGTAGATGCTGTGCTCCACACTTAATTTATTGTGCTCAATTCCACTTTCTGGGCTTGCAACATTTTTGTCTGAGCTCTTAACTCTCTCTCAGCTCCTCAACATAATCCTTTGCGCCCTCAATATTTTTTTAAAATCTGTACTCACAACTCTCCACCGACGCTCAACATTATTTTCCATGTTCTCAACATGCCTTTTAATTGTGAGACGGAAATGACGCCATACATCCCATTCAAAATGTTCTGGACAAGCCACTGGCGGACATGCAAATTACCCACAAAAATTGTCTGAAGAATATTAACCAAATCTGTGCCTGTATTTGGCGCTGTTGCAGTCAATCGTAGGTATTTCAGTGTTTGGTAATTCTCTGAAAATGACATCCGAGGAAAGAGGCTGTATGGTTTGAACGATAGAATAGGACCAAACGTCAAAGCAGTTTCGGAGTAGAACCACTATTATTTAATTGCGCAAGGCGCACACATAGCGTTTTGGCAAGCTTCCACGTTTAATGAAAAGCGGGTCAGGATATTCTCTCGTGCTCACACAGAGGCCAGCACCCAACAGGAAAACCCTTAGTCAGCAAACAATCCACGTAGCCTATTGCAATAAATTCTCAGTAGACCCTTTATGAGCAGATAATTCGCAGTATTAACGAATTCTTGAATTGAGACGCCTAGGCCTATAATTGGATCACGCATAGACCTATTGCTCAACATCTACAGGACTGGAAAATGCATTCTAAAATATCAGTCAATCAATTTATGACGTGGAAAAAGTGAACACTAATTTAACATGGGTTATTCTGGAGTCACTGAAAGAAAATATATTAACCCCACTGTGACTGAAACAAAGCATCCCTTATATAATACCCGAATATTATAGGCTAAACAGCACTGAAATTATTTTGCATGTTTGTTTCATATTCATGTGTAGAATTGATTACCCACATCAGATACATGTCATATAATAGGAGTAGGCTAAGCTACACTCTTTTCAATATGTGATTTGGGGTAACGCATCTTATTCTTATCATATATCTGTTTGCTATTAATTTCCTCCTAATAAAAGCCTAGACTGAGAAATGCAGTGCAGGAAAATTGTTTCTCAGCAGCCTCCACCGGTGTCTGAGAAAAATCGTCCAACATAAAAGTTGATTAGGTTATTTACCCTCCACGTGTGCGCTTCTTTGGGTTGGTCTGACTTCTGCCATCTGATTGGACACACCTTCCAAATAGTTCACGCCTACTGCGTCCCAGCCTGGCCACTGGGCGGGGTCGACCCCAGCATTCGCTTTCATTGGCCCACACTGAGAAACTTAATAACTCTAGTCCGGCATGGGTCGAGCGGTATAAATGCAGTGTCTTGGTGCAAGATGAGCACCGACACCCGATATACTTTCCTTCGTTCATCTTCCATCGTATGAACATAGCCATACTTATGCTGCAGCAAGCCCTCAAAGTGTCCGGTCGCAGTGCGTCCCCGCTGATCAAGTGGATGGAGAAGTGGGCTGAGAGCGCAGCTGGCCTGAAGAAGATCGAGGCGACGCACGGGATGAAAACCCTAAAGGAGATGCCGGGACCCACCGTCGCCAAATTTGCCTGGGACCTCTTCGCCAAACGGGGACTGTCCCGCCTCCACGAGCTGCAGGTAAATTATGTTGTTGACTTGTTGATCTTTTTAATCATTACTTTTTAGCCAGACACTGATGTAAATGTATGACATTTGTGTTTTATAACTTATTATACTTAGTGCTTATGGGTTTGTCTTTTTAACGGCAAAACCATAGTAATTAATGTTTCATTAGGATATGTATATGGTCTTCACATTGTTTCTTGGAATAGATAGGTTATTACATTGATGTTGGGTTTGGCATAGCCTATGCAGTCGCCAGAAAACGCTAACATCCGGTTTTCAGGGGTACAGTATTTTCAACCTAACTTCTGTTTCCCCTGAAAAAACGGGAAGTGGGAACTCAGCTCAGGCATCTTTCTGCACCTGCTCCATTAGGTTAGATATGGCATGGTGCTATAGAGAAGGGCAGGCTTGAGGCTTGCCCCCCTCAGTCAGCCAAGGCCATAAACGGTGTCAGACTGGCAGACCATGTCACTGGCTCTCACATGTACTGTATAACCTAACCATCAGTGTGTAATGTAATTGTCCAACAATTAAAAAGCTATGAAGGGGCCAACAAAAGCTACCTAAATGTACCAGACATGCAGTTGCGAATGTATAGGCTATGTAAGACAAGTGGATCATTGAGCAGGAAAGTGCCTTGGAAAGTGCAACTCAGGCACGTTCCTGTGCTTTGGGGGTGTCTGCTGGCTCATAGGGGTAGATGGGGAGCATAAGGAGCAAGAAGGCAAGCTTTTTATCACATATTGACCATAGGGCGGCTGCTAAAACTTTGAACATTGTACAGATTTTGGCCATAAACTTTACATCAAGCAGCTTTAGAACTGTAGCTAGGTCTGCTCACAACATATTGATGTTCCATCCATAGAAATAGAATAATTCTATAGACTGTTCCATCTCTACTGAATCATGCCATCCATATGCGTTGTGTGCTAATGTGTTGTCCTCTCCCAGCTTGAGGGTGTGAAGCGCTACGGGCCAATGTGGAAGGCCAGCTTCGGTCCCATCCTGACGGTGCACGTGGCCGAACCAGCCCTAATAGAGCAGGTGCTGAGGCAGGAGGGCCAGACCCCCATCCGCTCTGACCTCTCCTCTTGGAAGGACTATAGGAAACAACGAGGCCACGGCTACGGACTGCTCACAGCGTGAGTACCATTAATCTCCTCTGCTGTTTTCCTCCCATGCTGTCCCCCTCCCCTCTACTCTGTCGACCTTGCCTCCCCTCTCCTATCCCTTTCCCTCCCCTATCGCCATATTCCTTTCTCTCATCACCACACCTCTCCTCTTCCCCCCTCCCCTCTCCTCCTCTCTTGTCTTTACCACACCCTCAGACAGCCACAGTCATCACCATTGGACACTGTTCAACTTGACACATAGCATCTGTTTTTATGGGTGTCCCATATTTCATAATATCACTATAGCAGCCTAATTATCTTTGTGACAGTGTCTGACTGTGTGATCTTACTCAATGAGTTGTCAAGCTGATTTAAACTGTTCTGACGTCAGGGTGACGTGCTGTCCACAGGAAACAGGAAAGATTAACAGAGATGAAACAAAGACTTTAGACAAAGGAATAATTGGCTAGTGGCCATACAGACAGTGAGTCATCCCTCGATCTATAATGGGTTATTATTACCTATGGGTTATTACCTAATCACCAGGAATATGAAAATACTATCTCAAATTAATTCAAGATTTATTTATACGGCACATTTCAGTCATGGAATGCAACACAATGTGCTTTACAGGAAAAAAACTCAAATAAAACCATGAAAATTAAAGCTGAAATATTTACTACACAACAAACACAAGATAAAAAAAAACAAAAGAAGGACACAAACTGAACAATTACAGTTCCATAATGTAGCCTACAGTACAGTTGGCCCAGCCTGTATAAAACATGTACATTATTGATGTTTGTTGGTGTGCAAACTCATTTGATGGCATTATTTTCTGTTTACCTTACTTTCTTCAGTGAGGGGGAGGAGTGGCAGGCGGTGCGGACTCTCCTGGGGAAGCACATGCTACGTCCGAAGGCGGTGGAGGCCTACGATGCGACTCTAAACGGCGTGGTAGATGACCTCATCACTAAGCTCCGCCTCCGCAGGCGCCAGGACCCCCGCGGCCTCGTCCCGGACATCGGCAGCGAGTTCTACCGCTTCGGCCTCGAAGGTAAGGCCTATTTACATTCGCTGTGGTTTGCCCCTGAGGCCTGATTTTACTCAACTCTCTTTGTTGATGTTTTTAAACGGTGGCATATGAGGTTAGCATCTGTGGTCAGGTGCCTGTAATAACAGACTAAATCAGGAAGGAGCTTTATCATTGTCATTCTATTGTATCAATGTCAATTAGCATTGTAGGTTACTAGTTTAGTCTATTAACATAACATGCTTGTGTATGGTACGAGTATGTTACTCTGACAAGTCTATAATAGTCTTAATTGGATCTGTATTACAGAGGGAAAACACAAAGCCTTTCAAACCCTTCTCCCCTTACCCTCTGCCTGTCTTCCTCTCTGCAGGGATCTCCTCAATCTTGTTCGATTCCAGGATTGGTTGTCTAGACCCTGTGGTTCCCATGGAGACAGAACGTTTCATTCAGTCCATTAACACCATGTTTGTCATGACGCTCCTCACCATGGCTATGCCTGCCTGGTTACACCAGTTGTTCCCCAAGCCCTGGGACACTTTCTGCCAGTGCTGGGACTACATGTTCCAATTCGGTGAGCTGCCATCTTGGATAGCCTCATACTTGCTCCACCTTGGTTTAATTCCACGGACTTCTTTAATCCATGCTACCTGACTGACCTACTGATTTATTATTAGTTGTCCCCAGTGGTAGTTTTTCCCAACGGATAGATTTCTAGTAACTTATAGTAACTATAAATAGTTCCCTTTGAACAGAACCCATAGTGTGTGGTCTCCATCCATTCATTACCTGTAATCCCTGTAGTAAGCGTTCCCAGAGGTCAATTATTTTCCTCTTCAAGCTGTACGGATCCCATAAGTCTGACTAGAGCTCTTTCAGACATGTGTTCAAATACTATTTGAAATCATTTCAAATACTAGCTAGAATTGATTGAGCTTGCCTGGTGCTATGGAACCAATATAAATGTCGCAATACTGCACACCTAGCCCATCTGGTACTCCAGGCAGGCTAAAGAAAACGCTGAAAGTATTTGAAAAATGTAAAATAGTATTTGAACCCAGGTCTGACTGAGCTCCTTCATTCTGATCTTGACCCCTGATCTATCTCATTGCAGCTAAAGGTCACATTGACCAGCGTCTGATGGAGGAAGCGGAGAAGGTGGCGCGGGGAGAGGAGGTGGAGGGGCGATATCTGACTTACTTTCTGACCCGCACGGGGCTACCCATGAAGACGGTGTACAGCAACGTCACTGAGCTGCTCCTGGCTGGGGTGGACACGGTGAGGAACATCTCTAATCTCTCCTTCCTCTCTCATCTCTCTCACCTCTGTCCTCATCGCTCTTTGACCTAGTGCTTTAATATTAATTTTTAACATATCCAATAGCCAAACGTCTCCATTCCCCCTCACTCCTAGTCACAGCGTACTTCCTCTTCTTAATCTCCCTCTCTGTATGTTAAGTCTGATCCCATACAGTCAGGCTTAGTTGTAGAGAGCTCACTATCCTCTCCATCCACTGCTGCGGTGTTCTTATGGTGAATGATTTTACAGTCGTACTGATCTGCTGTGTCCTGTGTGTGTTCAGATTTCCAGCACCATGTCCTGGTCCCTTTACGAGCTGTCTCGGCACACTGAGGTTCAGGCCTCGCTGCGGGAGGAGGTATTGACTGTGATGGGGGGTCGGAGGGTGCCTGGGGCTGCAGACGTGGCTCGCATGCCCCTCATGAAGGCTGTGGTCAAGGAAGTTCTCAGGTAAAAATAAAATAAAATAAATTTATAAAGCCCTTCTTACATCAGCTGATATATCAAAGTGCTGTACAGAAACCCAGCCTAAATCCTCAAACAGTAAGCAATACAGGTGGCTCGGAAAAACTCCCTAGAAAGGCCAAAACCTAGGAAGAAACCTAGAGAGGAACCAGGCTATGAGGGGTGGCCAGTCCTCTTCTGGCTGTGCCGGGTGGAGATTATAACAGAACATGGCCAAGATGTTCAAATGTTCATAAATGATCATCATGGTCAAATAATAGTAATCACAGTGAACAGGTCAGTGTTCCATAGCTGCAGGCAGAACAGTTGAAACTGGAGCAGCAGCACGGCCCAGTGGACTGGGGACAACAAGGAGTCATCATGCCAGGTAGTCCTGAGGCATGGTCCTAGGGCTCAGGTCCTCCTCCGAGAGAGAGCGAAAGAGAGAATTAGAGAGAGCATACTTAAATTCACACAGGGCACCGAATAAGACAGGAGAAATACTCCAGACTGACCCTAGCACCCCGACACAAACTACTGCAACATAAATATGATGAATGATCATTTTTGTATTGAACTAGGCCAGTTAAGAACAAATTCTTATTTACAATGACAGCCTACCGGGGAACAGTGGGTCAACTGCCTTGTTCAGGGGCAGAACGACTGATTTTTACCTTGTCAGCTCAGGGATTCGATCCAGCCCAACGCTCTAACCACTAGGCTACCTGCCGCCCCAAAATAATAATAGTAATGATATAGGTTTGGATATTTATAGCACTATTCCAACCAAGCTCCTCGTTATATAATTAATTAAGGGAAGTTAATTTCATCCACTACAAATTGGGGTGAACCATGTACCCTTGATTCAATCAACTACTACAACCAATCGATCAGTCATTAGACTGATCAGTCACACTGACATTGTTGTGTTTTGGCTTCTTCAGACTTTATCCTGTTATTCCGGCCAATGCCAGGGTCATCGCAGACAAAGACATCCAGGTCGGAGGCTACCTCCTCCCCAAAAACGTAAGTGTTGACGTGATGTTGAGTGCTTATTTTTATGCACTTTTACAGCAATCTGGTGTAATATGGTGTAATATTCATGTGTAAAGGCAAATGTGTGTAATGGTAAGTTTAAAAAAACAACTGATTCTTAACAGCAGGATTCTATCCTATCCAGACTCTGATCACCCTCTGCCACTTTGCCACATCCCGGAATGCATCATTTTTCCCGAACCCAAATGCCTTCCAGCCCCTTCGCTGGCTGAACCGGGACGAAGGCCACCACCCCTATGCCTCGGTGCCCTTTGGTGTGGGCAAACGCAGCTGCATCGGCCGCCGCATCGCAGAACTGGAGGTCTACCTGGCACTTGCACGAGTGAGTTGATTCTTGGTAACTTTTACATCGAGGCTTTGGCAGAAAGTGTCTCATAAAATGACATTACTTTTCATTGCATTTTGAGTCCCAGTACATACAGTCGCGACTGAAATAATTGGCACCCTTGATAAAGATGAGAAACTATAAAATAACACAAATATTGAGCTATGTAGTACACTACATTTTTTGGGAACATTTTTTTATTTAATGAGATTTTGTTTAACAAGTCATTTTCCCCTCTAGTGTAAGATCCCTCCCAATGTGTTCTCCAATCTCATAACATTTTACAAAAAGGTTATCTTCGCAAGGGGAGGGTGCCAGAGTATTGAGGAAAAAAAAGAAAAACATCTGCGTAATTGTATTCGTATAAAATGTAATATTTCCCTTTTTTTTATTGCATACGATATAGCTCAGTATTTTTATTATTTTATACAGTCCTATTCTCATCTTTATCAAGGGTGACGATCATTTCGGTTGTGACTGTATACTGTGTTTTTCTCCTTGTAGTAGACCTCCGTTCTTCTAAGTACTGTTCATGTGAGGGGTGCCCTCTAATTGCCTCAACCCCTCTCCTGGTCCCCTCAGATTCTGATGCAGTTTGATGTAAAGCCCGATCCAGAAGGCAGTGGTGCAGCAGTCAAACCCATGACCCGGACACTGCTGGTGCCAGAGAGTGAGATCAACCTGCAGTTTATTGAAAGATGAGTCGATGACCTGCTGAACACTAGCTATGTGTATTTGACTGTGACTGACAATCCATAGCTCTCAGAGTGAGACAGTTGGGAGCACTGGGAAAAGCATTGCGAAAGAGGGCCCGACTGAATTTGTAGGCCTAAACCCATAGACCAGGCCCTCAGCCCCTCAGATCCCAAGTTCAGTTGGTTTGGGCTGGCCTGGGTCTGAGTTGATACAGCAGCTGAATGAGGGGCTGATAGGTCTTTGTTAATTGAAAACCTTTCGCTCTGTATATGAACAGTAGTAGTTTCATTTCCAGTGAACTGAAACTCACTTCCCACACATTTTTTGCACAAGGAGGCTTGGAGATGGTGAAAGGAGGGTACGGCAATATTTCAAGTGCATTAGAGCCTATCTTGAAACTTCTCTCCATGCAGAGTGAAATGCATAGAACTTGAAACTTTTGACTGAAACTTGAAAAGTGCATCAGGAGATATTATGTGACATAGTACTATAAAGCTGCAATCAGCAGTAGAAACTATAACAAACTGTGCCCCTCCCCTATTTTGGTAAAAAGCTGAGGGATGGGTCTGGAGAAATGTAACCACTTAAAAATTAATAGACAAAGCTATGGATGATAGGACTGACCATCCATGATATCAAAATTATAGTTTTGAGGCCATGTAGTGTTTATTTACATTTACTTTGTTTCCAAACATTGGAGTAAAACAAGCTTGTATTTTGGGTTCTGATGGGATACGACAGTTGAACTAAGATCATGAAGCATTTATAAGTTGCATTATTCAAGAATCAATGGGTACATAACATTAATTGATAAGTAAAAAATTGCTGATTTTCCCCTTTAATGACAAGTGATTTTCCTTCTCAATATCAGGTTGATCCCTCTTTTCACCTCTTAAAGATGCATTATAAAGGTTTTGTATAATTTCAGCCAGTAGTTTTGAAAGTAGCACTTAAAGCCACAACGTGCCCTGAAAATTGTGCACAATTGTGTACAACGTCATCCATTTCGTATGAAATGTTACGTCCTGCAGTATATACAGTGCCTTGCGAAAGTATTCGGCCCCCTTGAACTTTGCGACCTTTTGCCACATTTCAGGCTTCAAACATAAATATATAAAACTGTATTTTTTTGTGAAGAATCAACAAGTTGGGACACAATCATGAAGTGGAACGATATTTATTGGATATTTCAAACTTTTTTAACAAATCAAAAACTGAAAAATTGGGCGTGCAAAATTATTCAGCCCCTTTACTTTCAGTGCAACAAACTCTCCAGAAGTTCAGTGAGGATCTCTGAATGATCCAATGTTGACCTAAATGACTAACGATGATAAATACAATCAACCTGTGTGTAATCAAGTCTCCGCATAAATGCACCTGCACTGTGATAGTCTCAGAGGTCCGTTAAAAGCGCAGAGAGCATCATGAAGAACAAGGAACACACCAGGCAGGTCCGAGATACTGTTGTGAAGAAGTTTAAAGCCGGATTTGGATACAAAAATATTTCTCAAGCTTTAAACATCCCAAGGAGCACTGTGCAAGCGATAATATTGAAATGGAAGGAGTATCAGACCACTGCAAATATACCAAGACCTGGCCGTCCCTCTAAACTTTCAGCTCATACAAGGAGAAGACTGATCAGAGATGCAGCCAAGAGGCCCATGATCACTCTGGATGAACTGCAGAGATCTACAGCTGAGGTGGGACACTCTATCCATAGGACAACAATCAGTCATATATTTCACAAATCTGGCCTTTATGGAAGAGTGGCAAGAAGAAAGCCATTTCGTAAAGATATCCATAAAAAGTGTCGTTTAAAGTTTGCCACAAGCCACCTGGGAGACACACCAAACATGTGGAAGAAGGTGCTCTGGTCAGATGAAACCAAAATTGAACTTTTTGGCAACAATGCAAAACGTTATGTTTGCCGTAAAAGCAACACAGCTCATCACCCTGAACACACCATCCCCACTGTCAAACATGGTGGTGGCAGAATCATGGTTTGGGCCTGCTTTTCTTCAGCAGGGACAGGGAAGATGGTTAAAATTGATGGGAAGATGGATGGAGCCAAATACAGGACCATTCTGGAAGAAATCCTGATGGAGTCTGCAAAAGACCCGAGACTGGGATGGAGATGTCTTCCAACAAGACAATGATCCAAAACATAAGGCAAAATCTACAATGGAATGGTTCAAAAATAAACATATCCAGGTGTTAGAATGGCCAAGTCAAAGTCCAGACCTGAATCCAATCGAGAATCTGTGGAAAGAACTGAAAACTGCTGTTCACAAATGCTCTCCATCCAACCTCACTGAGCTCGAGCTGTTTTGCAAGGAGGAATGGGAAAAAATGTCATTCTCTCGCTGTGCAAAACTGATAGAGACATACCCCAAGCAACTTACAGCTGTAATCACAGCAAAAGGTGGCGCTACAAAGTATTAACTTAAGGGGGCTGAATCATTTTGCACGCCCAATTTTTCAGTTTTTGATTTGTTAAAAAGTTTGAAATATCCAATAAATGTCATTCCACTTCATGATTGTGTCCCAGTTGTTGTTGATTCTTCACAAAGAAATACAGTTTTATATCTTTATGTTTGAAGCCTGAAATGTGGCAAAAGGTCGCAAAGTTCAAGGGGGCCGAATACTTTCGCAAGGCACTGTATATATTTTTTACAAATCTGCAATTCGTATGATATATTACAAATTTGTAAGTGCTTAAGATCCGGTTCAATCTCTTTAAACATTCTGATTTATTCAATAATGCTCATGAATACAATCACTTATACTTACTTGTGATTTAGATTGTAGTAAATGGTGTTGCCAATGTTATTATCAAAGGAATCTGATTAACTTCACATGTTCCTCTCACCTAACTAGACATCAATTGCTATTTGACTGTAAGAATCCTGACCATAGCATGTAATGCAAAACGAATATGGACTGTGACGTTGTAACTTATTCCTTAGCTAACACAAATGGAAATTACGGTGGCAGGTAGCCTAGCAGTTAAGAGCGTTGTGCCAGTAACCCAAAAGGTGCTGGTTCGATTCTCGAGACGACTAGGTGAACCATCTGCCATTGAGTAAGGCACTTAACCCTAATTGCTCCTGTAAGGCGCTCTGGATAAGAGTGTCTGCTAAATTACTATAATGTAAAATGAAAGCATAGCAATCATAGATTGGCAGATGCCAATTGCATTGACATCTCAGTTGCATTTAATAATGTTTAGGCATTGCTGATGAAGGTTCCTTAAAATGCTTAGAAATGTATCATGTACTACCTTTTTTAGAAGAGTGTTATTGAATAATAATAATTTGTCAACTATGATGCTCCTATCAGGATGGTGCTCATTTGGTGCTTATGTGGTGCTCGTTAATATCTTAATGAAAAATGGCAGCTGGTGGGACTAGCATGGTGCACCATAACCCACCTGGGTTACTCTGTTTAAAGACAGTCTTTTTATACTATTTTCAACTTTTATGAAGTCCCAAACTATTTAGCTAATGTGTGGTGTCTGTACCTCTTACGTCTAAAAAATTGTTACCAGTTTTTCTACATCTAGAACCTTACGTGACTTGTATGATGTGGTGCTTCTTTCTCTGTTGTAATAACACATTGTGGAAAACTGTTACAACAATATGGAACTATTTTACTTTTCTATTTGTTTTCTAATAAATACAAAAAAATCACATGTATTCATGGTCTTCTTTTTCTGTTCTAGAAATGTCTATTATACTACCTTGCGGCATCGTTTGTTTTCCTGTAAGGCATTAGTGAGGGTGGGGGAGGATAAATACAGTTACATATTGCTATATTATTTTTGGGCGATATTATAATATTGTACTCAAGTATTGAGTTGTATAAGAATATATATATCTATATATACAGTTGTATATAGCTTGTTTTTCAATCACTCCACATTTCTTATTAAAAAACTATAGTTTTGGCAAGTCGGTTAGGACATCTACATCTAAGTAATTTTTCCATCAATTGTTTACAGACAGATTATGTCACTGTATCACAATTCCAGTGGGTCAGAAGTTGACATACACTAAGTTGACTGTGCCTTTGAACAGCTTGGAAAATTACAGAAAATGATGTCATGGCTTTAGAAGCTTCTAATAGCCTCATTTACATAATGAGTCAATTGGAGGTGTACCTGTGGATGTATTTCAAGGCCTACCTTCAAACTCAGTGCCTCTTTGCTTGACATCATGGGAAAATCTAAAGAAATCAGCCAAGACCAAGTCTGGTTCATCCTTGGGAGCAATTTCCAAAACGCCTGAAGGTACCACGTTCATCTGTACAAACAATAGTACGCAAGTATAAATACCATGGGACCACGCAGCCGTCATACCGCTCAGGAAGGAGATGCGTTCTGTCTCCTAGAGATAAACGTACTTTGGTGTGAAGAGTGCAAATCAATCCCAGAACAACAGCAAAGGACCTTGCGAAGATGCTGGAGGAAACAGGTACAAAAGTATCTAAATCCACAGTAAAATGAGTCCTATAATTGGCATAACCTGGAAGGCTGCTCAGCAAGGAAGAAGCCACTGCTCCAAAACCTCCATAAAAAAGCCAGACTACAGTTTGCACCTGCACATGGGGACAAAGATCGTAGTTTTACTGGGGAAATGTTGTCTGGTCTGATGAAACAAAAATAGAACTGCCATAATGACCATCGTTATGTTTGGAGGCAAAAGGGGGAGCCTTGCAAGCTGAAGAACACCATCCCAACCGTGAAGCACTGGGATGGCAGCATCATGTTGTGGGGGTGCTTTGCTGCAGGAGGGACTGGTGCACTCCACAAAATAGATGGCATCATAAGTAAGGACAATTATGTGGATATATTGAAGCAACATCTCAAGACATCAGTGTAACGGTTTTCTTCTTCCTCTGACGAGGAGTATGAAATATCGGACCAATGCGCAGAGTGGTAAGTGTCCATAATATATTGAATAAACTGAACACAAAATACAAAAGAACAAGAGAATAAATGAAAGCCGAAACAGTCCCGTATGGTGCAAACACTGAAACGGAAAATAATCACCCACAACTCAAAATGGGGAAAACAGGCTACCTAAGTATGGCTCTCAATCAGAGACAACAATAGACAGCTGCCTCTGATTGAGAACCATACCAGGCCAAACATATAGAAAAAGAAAACCTAGACCTACAACATAGAATACCCACCCACATCACACCCTGACCAACCTAAAAATAGAAACATACAAAGCAATCTACGGTCAGGGCGTGACAGTACCCCCCCCCCCAAAAGGTGCAGACTCCGGCCGCAAAACCTAAACCCATAGGGGAGGGTCTGGGTGGGCATCTGTCCGGGGTGGCGGCTATGGCGCAAGATGTGGACCCCACTCCACCATAGTCTTGGCCCACTTAAGTGGTGCCTTTGGAGCGGCGACCCTCGCCTCCGACCTCAGACTGGGGACCCTTGCAGCGGGCCCCGAATAGACGGGAGACTCCGGCAGCGCCGGAGAGGCGGGAGTGAAGGGCGGCTCCGGCAGCTACGGACAGGAGGGAGGCTTTGGAAGCGCTGGACAGGAGGGAGGCTTTGGAAGCGCTGGACAGGAGGGAGGCTCTGGAAGCGCTGGGCAGGAGGGAGGCTCTGGAAGCGCTGGACAGGAGGGAGGCTCTGGAAGCGCTGGACAGGAGGGAGACTCTGGAAGTGCTGGACAGGCGGGAGCACCTGGAAGGAGGAGACTGAGAGACAGCCTGGGGCGTGGGGATGCCACAGGAGGAGGGAGGCTTTGGAAGCGCTGGACAGGAGGGAGGCTTTGGAAGCGCTGGACAGGAGGGAGGCTTTGGAAGCGCTGGACAGGAGGGAGGCTCTGGAAGCGCTGGACAGGAGGGAGACTCTGGAAGTGCTGGACAGGCGGGAGCACCTGGAAGGAGGAGACTGAGAGACAGCCTGGGGCGTGGGGATGCCACAGGAGGCCTGGTGCGTGGAGGACGACACCGGATGGACCGGACCGTGGAGGCGCACTGGAGGTCTCGCGCACCGAGCCTGCACAACCTGTCCTGGTGAACAGACCGTGCTGTGCTGGCAAACCAGGGACACCGTGCGTAGGGCTGGTGCCATATAACCCGGGCCGAGGAGATGCACTGGAGACCAGGTGCGCTGAGCCGGCTTCATTCCTCCTGGCTCGATGCCTACTCTAGCCCAGCCGATGCAAGGAGCTGCGATGTAGCGCACTGGGCTATGCGTGCGCACTGGGGACACTGTGCGCCTCACCGCATAACACGGTGCCTGCCCGGTCAACCTCTAGCCCCGGTAAGCACGGGGAGTTGGCTCAGGTCTCCTACCTGACTTACCCACACTCCCCGTGTGTCTCCCCCAATACATTTTTGGGGCTGCCTCTCAGGCTTCCTTGCCATCGTGTTAACTACTCATAGTGTCTCCGCTCAGCCTTAGCTACCTCTAATTCCTCCTGCGGACGGCGATACTCCCCTGCCTGTGCCCAGGGTCCCTTGCCGTCCAATATCTCCTCCCATGTCCATTTCTCCAGATATCGCAGCCTCTCGATACCACGCTGCTTGGTCTTTGGTTGGTGGGTGATTCTGTAATGATTTTCGTTGGTTGAAGAAGGAGTAGACCAAAGCACAGCGTGGTACGTGTTCATGATGCCTTTAATAAACTGAACACTGAATACAAAACGAACAAAATAATAAAGGAAAACCGAAACAGTCCCGTATGGTGAAAACACTGAAAAGGAAAATAACTACCCACAACCCATAGTGGGAAAACAGGCTGCCTAAGTATGGTTCTCAATTAGAGACAACGATTGACAGCTGCCTCTGATTGGGAACCATACCGGGCCAAACACAGAAATACAAAACATAGAAATACAAAACATAGAATGTCCACTCCAACTCACGCCCTGACCAAACTAAAACAAAGACATAAACAAGGAACTAAGTCAGGACGTGACGGGAAGTTAAAGCTTGGTCGCAAAATGGTCTTCCAAATGGACAATTACCCCAAGCATACTTCCAAAGTTGTGGCAATATGGCTTAAGCACAACAAAGTCAAGGCATTGGAGTAGCCATCAAATCCTATAGAACATTTGTGGGCAGAACTGAAAAAGTGTGTGTGAGCAAGGAGGCCTACAAATCTGACTCAGTTGCATCAGCTCTGTCAGGAGGAATGGGCCAAACTTCACCCAACTTATTGTGGGAAGCTTGTGGAAGGCTACCTGAAACGTTTGACCCAAGTTAAACTATTTAAAGGCAATGCTACTAAATACTAATTGAGTGTGTGTAAACTTCTGACCCATTGGGAATGTGTTAAAACAAATAAAAGCTGAAATAAATAATTCTTTCTGCTATTATTTTGACATTTCACATTCTTAAAATAAAGTGGTGATCCTAACTGACCTAAGACAGGGAATTTTTACTAGAATTAAATGTCAGGAATTGTGGAAAAACTGAGTTTAAATGTAGTTGGCTAAGGTGTATGTAAATTTCCGACTTCAACTGTATAATATACAGTATATTTAACAAAAATATAAAGTGTTGTTTTCATGAGCTGAAATAAAAGATCCCAGAAATGTTTCATACGCACAAAAAGCTTTTCACAAATTTTGTGAACTCTTTTTTTTTTACATCCCTGATAGTGAGTATTTCTCCTTTGCTAAAATAATCTGTCCACTTGGCATATCTATAATCTGATTAAACAGCATGATCATTACACAGGTGCTGGGGGCAATAAAAAGCCACTCTAAAATGTGCAGTTTTATCACACAACACAATGCCACAGATGTCTCAAGTTTTGGGGGAGCATGCAATTGGCATGCTGCCACTGCAGGAATGTCAACCAGAACTGTTGCCAGATGATTTAATGTTAATTTTTTCTATATCATAAGCCCCCTCCAATGTCATTTCAGAGAATTTGGCAGTATGTCCAACCGGCTTCACAACCGCAGACCACGTGTAACCATGCCAGGCCAGGACCCCCACATCCTGCTTCTTCACCTGCATGATCGACTGAGACCAGCTACATGGATAGTTTATGAAACTGCGGGTTTGCACAACCGAAGAATATCTGTACAAACTGTCAGAAACCGTTTCAGGGAAGGTCATCTGCGTGCTCGTTGTCCTAACCAGGGTCTTGACCTGAATGCAGTTTGGCGTTGTAACTGACTTCAGTATGCAAATGCTCACCTTCGATGGCCACTGGCATGCTGGAGAAGTGTGCTCTTCACGGATGAATATCAGTGTCAACTGTACAAGGCAAATGGCAGACGTGTGGGCGAGCGGTTTTCTGATGTCAACGTTGTGAACAGAGTGCCCCGTGGTGGTGTGGTTATGGTATTTGCAAGCATAAGCCATTTAAATGCACAGAGATACCATGATGAGATCCTTAGGCCCATTGTCGTGCCATTCATCCACCGCCATCACATCCTGATTCAGTATGATAATACACAGCCCCATGTCGCATGACGAACCATCAAACAGGAAAAGCGTCAATACAGGACTAAGATTGAATCCTACTACACCGGCTCTGACGCTCGTTGGATGCGGCAGGGCTTGGAAACTATTACGGACTACAAAGGGAAACCCAGCCGTGAGCTGCCTAGTGACGTCAGCCTACCAGACAAGCTACAGTAAAGGCTTTATATGTATGCTTCGAGGCAAGCAACGTTGAAGCATGCATAAGAGCACCAGCTGTTCCGGACGACTATGTGATCACGCTCTTTGTAGCCGATGTGAGCAAGACCTTTAAACAGGTCAACATTCAGAAGGCCGCGGGGCCAGATAGATTACCAGGACGTGTACTTAGAGCATGCGCGGATCAACTGTCAAGTGTCTTCACTGACATGTTCAATCTCTACCTGACTGAGTCTGTAAAACCTACATGTTTCAAGCAGACGACCATAGTCCTTGTGCCCAAGGAAACGATGGTAACCTGCCTAAATGACTACCGCCCCATAGCACGGCGTTAGCCATGAAGTGCTTTGAAAGGCTGGTCATGACTCACATCAACACCATCATCCCGGAAACCCTAGACCCACTCCAAATTCGCATACCGCTCCAACAGATCCACAGATGACGTAATCTCAATCGCACTCCACACCGCCCTTTCCCACCTGGACATAAGGAACACCTATGTGAGAATGCTGTTCATTGACTACAGCTCAGTGTTCAACACCATTAGTGCCCTCAAAGCTCATCACTAAGCTAAGGACAACAACCTCAATGTGAGCAAAACAAAGGAGCTGATCATGGACTACAGGAGGGCCGAACATTAACATCGACAGGGCTGTAGTGGAGCGGGTCGAGAGTTTCAAGATCCTTGGTGTCCACATCACTAACAAACTTGCATGGTCCAAACACACCAAGACACTCATGAAGAGGGCACAATAACACATTTTTCCCCTCAGGAGACTGAAAAGATTTGGCATAGGTCCCCAGATCCTCAAAAAATTCTACAGCTGCTCCATTGAGAGCATCCTGACCGGTTGCATCACTGTCTGGTATGGTAACTGCTAGGCATCCGACCGTAAGGTGCTACAGAGGGTAGTACATACTGCCCAGTACATCACTGAGGCCAACCTTCCTGTCATCCAGGACCTATATACTCGGCGGTGTCAGAGGAAGGCCCAAAAAATGGTCAAAGATTCCAGTCATAGACTGTTCACTCTGCTACCGCATGGCAAGCGGTACCGGAGCGCCAAGTCCAGGTCCAAAAGGCTCCTTATTAACAGCTTCTACCCCCAAGCCATAAGACTGCAGAACAATTAATAAAATGGCCACCCGAACTATTTACTTTGACATCGCCCCCTTTGTTTTTACACTGCTGCTACTCGCTGTTTATTGTCTATGCATAATCACTGTCTCCCTACCTACATGTACAAATTACCTCAACTAACCTATACCCCCCGTACATCGACTCGGTACCGGTACCCTCTGTATATAGTCTCATTATTGTTATGTTGATTGTGTTACTTTTTTTGTTCTACTTGAATTTATTTACTAAAGTTTATTTTCTTGAACTGCATTGTTGGTTAAGTGCTTATAAGTAAGCTTTTCACAGTAAGGTCTACTACAGCTGTTGTATTCGGCTCATGTGACAAATAAAATTGGATTTGATTTGAAGGGTCTGAAGTCCTGGAAGCTGGAAATGTCCCAGTTCTTTTATGGCCTGCATACTCACCAGACATGTCACCTATTGAGCATGTTTGGGATGCTCTGGATCAATGTGTACGGCAGCGTGTTCCAGTTCCCGCTAATATCCAGAAACTTCACACAGCCATTGAAGAGGAGTTGGACAACATTTTACAGGCCACAATCAACAGCCTGATCAACTCTATGCAAATGAGATGTGTCATGCTGCATGAGGCAAATGGTGGTCACAAGATACTGACTGGTTTTCTGATCCACGCCCCTACTTTTTTTTTATCTGTGACCGACAGATCCCTATCTGTATTCCCAGTCATGTGAAATCCATAGATTAGGGCCTAATTTGTTTATTTCAATTGACCGATGTCCTTATATGAACAGTAACTCACTAACTCATCTTTGAAACTGTTGCATGTTGCATTTATATTTTTGTTCAGTGTATATATTATTTTTTGCTACTGCAGGTACCGCTAGCTATCGTTAGTCGGCAGTACCTGCATTAACATTCCGCTCATTTTCATCCTATAGCTTGTTCTCCATCTCCTTTTTAAATAGTTAGCCTACGTGTTTTCAGCATTTTTATTTCCTTGACTGATCAAGGACATTTTCTCATGCTCTCTCTTGACTCTCTGCAGAAGACATATAGTGAGCAGTATGTTTGGAACATCAAATCTCAATAAAATCTCAGTATCGTATCACAATACATATAGAATCGTGAGAATCGCAATACATATCGTATCGGAACATAATTATCGCAAGAATATTGTATTGTGAGGTCCCTGGCAATTCCCAGACGTATAAGACATTGTAACCTAGTTTCTGGTTCGAGCTTGTCTGTGGCTCAAACCAATGGACTAATATTTAGACATGAAGGCAGGTGGTTCTGAGAATGCCGCTGCTGGGTATCGCTGTTCCTGTGGGATGTGTCTGTGGGGACATTGTGCTACCGTACATTGGTGCTAAGTTTGCAGGTCAACAGTTTGCATAACATAACTACTCCACCCCCAATTACATTCTGGATGAGAGAGTGAGGGTTTTGCACATAACCCTGACTGTCCAAAATGCCCAAATCACACTGGAACAAAGGTTGAGAGACAGGAAGCAACCCGCTAGATTATAAATTATGTAAAAGAGTACACTGCAGTGGTAGGCCTACTCATTAGTAGGATGTTATTTTGATGGGTATGCCTCTCTTTCTGAGTAAAATACCAACCACACTTCCTTCAATTAATCATGCTTCACTCTCCAAAATGTTCTGACCATGAACAGAACAATGCATTTCCAACACAGCTGTAAACATATGTTGCATTTTATAGTATTATACATGCATAGGCCTACAATAAATGATTGTGGTGGACTAAAATACTGGAGGAAAAACATCCATAGCCAGTCAGAGCTGAATTTTCTCCAAAAAGGTTAATAATTCATAGACTCCTTTTCTCTTATTTCACCCTCTGCCTGGCAGGGGCAGCAACAGAGGTAGGGGCCTTAGGTGGGCTGAGAACAGACCAGGTCAATGCTGGACTTTAGCAGGTGACTGTAAGCAGTGGGTCTGTGCCTTTCAGTGCCTATACAGACTCAGTCTAGTCAGTCTGGTAAACAGACAACACGTAACAGGGTGTGTTGAAGGGGATGTGGAGTTAGGGGACATAAGGAGGGTTTTGCGAAAGTTGAAATAGATAACACAAATTATAGATTATAATGATTGATTTTGATTTTTCAGAATTGCTCAATCCATTAGTATGATTGTACTTCCTAATTTCGAAAATAATGTAGTCTATTATAGTCTTGTGAATTCAAACCATAGAGATGTATAGAGGACTCTAGCACCTAAAATCCTGTTTTAACATAGGCACTGGCATTGAGGACTTTCACCATCTTGAAATAGTCAACTGGGTGGGACTTCCTATGGGTTAAGGAAGGATCACATAATTCCATCCAGGTCATCAGGAGGATCAACCCAATGAATTATACTTGTGAGCAAACATTCCATAACTGCAAGTGGCAGTAAATCACCAACCTTGGCTTTACCTGTTCAAATAACACAGTATGTATCCTTTCAGTTTGTTTAGTCATAGAAGTAGCTAGTAGAAGAATGAAATTGACTACTTAAAAATGGAGATGACTCTGCCCGTACTCTCACAGACGCCATAATGTGACAGATACAACATTGCAATCTCTATACATCTATATCAGCGTTTCCCAAACTCGGTCCCCGGGACCCCAATTTGTACGTATTTTGTTTTTTGCCCTGACACTACACAGCTGATTCAAATGATCAAAGCTTGAGGAGTAGTTGGTTATTTGAATCAGCTGTGTCGTGCAAGGGTAACCCTGATCTAGATGATTCAAACAAAACGCTGTCTTGTGCAATGACTGTAAAAAAGAGAGGTGTCTTGCAGCACCATCTGTTGGTAAAATATTTGACTAACCCAGGTCATCATTAATTGCACATGTCCTAAGAGTTCACATGCTGGAACTACACAGCCATTATTTGCATTTTGGGGTAATGGCTACATGTCAACAAGCATTCCATACTACAGCCCTGTTATGAAGCGGGATGGTGGAGGATGGTTTGAGGAGCTCGCTTGTTTGAAATGGAAAAGCTTTTCGGTAGCTTTTGATAAAGGAGAATATCAAGAGGAAGCAGCTGCGTTATAAGTGGGATGCACTGTTGAGCGCTACTGTAACAGTATAACTTTAGAACGTCCCCTCGCCCATACCCGGGCGCGAACCAGGGACCCTCTGCACACATCAACAACAGTCAACCACGAAGCATCGCTACCCATCGCTCCACAAAAGCCGTGGCCCTTGCAGAGCAAGGGGAACAACTACTTCAAGGTCTCAGAGCAAGTGATGTCACCGATTGAAACGCTATTTAGCGCACAACACCGCTAACTAAGCTCTCTGTTTCACATCCGTTACACTCACCCCCCTTTTGACCTCCTCCTTTCCGCAAATCAAATCAAATTTTATTTGTCACATACACATGGTTAGCAGATGTTAATGCGAGTGGAGCGAAATGCTGGTGCTTCTAGTTCCGACAATGCAGTGATAACCAACAAGTAATCTAACTAACAATTCCAAAACTACTGTCTTATACACAGCGTAAGGGGATAAAGAATATGCACATAAGGATATATGAATGAGTGATGGTACAGGGCAGCATACAGTAGATGGTATCGAGTACAGTATATACATATGAGATGAGTATGTAGACAAAGTAAACAAAGTGGCATAGTTAAAGTGGCTAGTGATACATGTATTACATAAGGATGCAGTCGATGATATAGAGTACAGTATATTTACATTTACATTACATTTAAGTCATTTAGCAGACGCTCTTATCCAGAGCGACTTACAAATTGGTGCATTCACCTTATGACATCCAGTGGAACAACCACTTTACAATAGTGCATCTAAATATTTTAAGGGGGGGGGGGGGGTGAGAAGGATTACTTTATCCTATCCTAGGTATTCCTTAAAGAGGTGGGGTTTCAGGTGTCTCCGGAAGGTGGTGATTGACTCCGCTGTCCTGGCGTCGTGAGGGAGTTTGTTCCACCATTGGGGAGCCAGAGCAGCGAACAGTTTTGACTGAGCTGAGCGGGAACTGTACTTCCTCAGTGGTAGGGAGGCGAGCAGGCCAGAGGTGGATGAACGCAGTTCCCTTATTTGGGTGTAGGGCCTGATCAGAGCCTGGAGGTACTGAGGTGCCGTTCCCCTCACAGCTCCGTAGGCAAGCACCATGGTCTTGTAGCGGATGCGAGCTTCAACTGGAAGCCAGTGGAGAGAGCGGAGGAGCGGGGTGACGTGAGAGAACTTGGGAAGGTTGAACACTAGACGGGCTGTGGCGTTCTGGATGAGTTGTAGGGGTTTAATGGCACAGGCAGGGAGCCCAGCCAACAGCGAGTTGCAGTAATCCAGACGGGAGATGACAAGTGCCTGGATTAGGACCTGCGCCGCTTCCTGTGTGAGGCAGGGTCGTACTCTGCGGATGTTGTAGAGCATGAACCTACAGGAACGGGCCACCGCCTTGATGTTAGTTGAGAACGACAGTTTGTTGTCCAGGATCACGCCAAGGTTCTTAGCGCTCTGGGAGGAGGACACAATGGAGTTGTCAACCGTGATGGCGAGATCATGGAACGGGCAGTCCTTCCCCGGGAGGAAGAGCAGCTCCGTCTTGCCGAAGTTCAGCTTGAGGTGGTGATCCGTCATCCACACTGATATGTCTGCCAGACATGCAGAGATGCGATTCGCCACCTGGTCATCAGAAGGGGGAAAGGAGAAGATTAATTGTGTGTCGTCTGCATAGCAATGATAGGAGAGACCATGTGAGGTTATGACAGAGCCAAGTGTACATATATACATATGCATATGAGATGAATAATGTAGGGTAAGTAACATTATATAGGGTAGCATTGTTTAAAGTGGCTAGTGATATATTTACATAATTTCCCATCAATTCCCATTATTAAAGTGGCTGGAGTTGGGTCAGTGTCAATGACAGTGTGTTGGCAGCAGCCACTCAATGTTAGTGGTGGCTGTTTAACAGTCTGATGGCCTTGAGATAGAAGCTGTTTTTCAGTCTCTCGGTCTCAGCTTTGATGCACCTGTACTGACCTCGCCTTCTGGATGATAGCGGGGTGAACAGGCAGTGGCTCGGGTGGTTTATGTCCTTGATGATCTTTATGGCCTTCCTGTAACATCGGGTGGTGTAGGTGTCCTGGAGGGCAGGTAGTTTGCCCCGCTGCTGCGCCTTCTTCACGACGCTGTCAGTGTGAGTGGACCAATTCAGTTTGTCTGTGATGTGTATGCCGAGGAACTTAAAACTTGCTACCCTCTCCACTACTGTTCTATCGATGTGGATAGGGGGGTGTTCCCTCTGCTGTTTCCTGAAGTCCACAATCATCTCCTTAGTTTTGTTGACGTTGAGTGTGAGGTTATTTTCCTGACACCACACTCCGAGGGCCCTCACCTCCTCCCTGTAGGCCGTCTCGTCGTTGTTGGTAATCAAGCCTACCACTGTTGTGTCGTCCGCAAACTTGATGATTGAGTTGGAGGCGTGCGTGGCCACGCATTCGTGGGTGAACAGGGAGTACAGGACAGGGCTCAGAACGCACCCTTGTGGGGCCCCAGTGTTGAGGATCAGCGGGGAGGAGATGTTGTTGCCTACCCTCACCACCTGGGGGCGGCCCGTCAGGAAGTCCAGTACCCAGTTGCACAGGGTGGGGTCGAGACCCAGGGTCTCGAGCTTGATGACGAGCTTGGAGGGTACTATGGTGTTGAATGCCGAGCTGTAGTCGATGAACAGCATTCTCACATAGGTATTCCTCTTGTCCAGGTGGGTTAGGGCAGTGTGCAGTGTGGTTGAGATTGCGTCGTCTGTGGACCTATTTGGGCGGTAAGCAAATTGGAGTGGGTCTAGGGTGTCAGGTAGGGTGGAGGTGATATGGTCCTTGACTAGTCTCTCAAAGCACTTCATGATGACGGAAGTGAGTGCTACGGGGCGGTAGTCGTTTAGCTCAGTTACCTTAGCTTTCTTGGGAACAGGAACAATGGTGGCCCTCTTGAAGCATGTGGGAACAGCAGACTGGTATAGGGATTGATTGAATATGTCCGTAAACACACCGGCCAGCTGGTCTGCGCATGCTCTGAGGGCGCGGCTGGGGATGCCGTCTGGGCCTGCAGCCTTGCTTGGGTTCACACGTTTAAATGTCTTACTTACCTCGGCTGCAGTGAAGGAGAGACCGCATGTTTTCGTTGCAGGCCGTGTCAGTGGCACTGTATTGTCCTCAAAGCGGGCAAAAAAGTTATTTAGTCTGCCTGGGAGCAAGACATCCTGGTCCGTGACTGGGCTGGGTTTCTTCTTGTAGTCCGTGATTGACTGTAGACCCTGCCACATGCCTCTTGTGTCTGAGCCGTTGAATTGAGATTTCTTCTTTGTCTCTGTACTGACGCTTAGCTTGTTTAATAGCCTTGCGGAGGGAATAGCTGCATTGTTTATATTCGGTCATGTTACCAGACACCTTGCCCTGATTAAAAGCAGTGGTTCGTGCTTTCAGTTTCACGCGAATGCTGCCATCAATCCACGGTTTCTGGTTAGGGAATGTTTTTATCGTTGCTATGGGAACGACATCTTCAACGCACGTTCTAACGAACTCGCACACCGAATCAGCGTATTCGTCAATATTTTTATCTGACGCAATACGAAACATGTCCACGTGATGGAAGCAGTCTTGGAGTGTGGAGTCAGCTTGGTCGGACCAGCGTTGGACAGACCTCAGCCTGGGAGCCTCTTGTTTAAGTTTCTGTCTGTAGGCAGGGATCAACAAAATGGAGTCGTGGTCAGCTTTTCCGAAAGGGGGGCGGGGCAGGGCCTTATATGCGTCGCGGAAGTTAGAGTAAGAATGATCCAAGGTTTTACCACCCCTGGTTGCGCAATCGATATGCTGATAAAATTTAGGGAGTCTTGTTTTCAGATTAGCTTTGTTAAAATCCCCAGCTACAATGAATGCAGCCTCCGGATAAATGGTTTCTAGTTTGCAAAGAGTTAAATAAAGTTCGTTCAGAGCCATCGATGTGTCTGCTTGGGGGGGGTATATACGGCTGTGACTATAATCGAAGAGAATTCTCTTGGTAGATAATGCGGTCTACATTTGATTGTGAGGAATTCTAAATCAGGTGAACAGAAGGATTTGAGTTCCTGTATGTTTCTTTCATCACACCATGACTCGTTAGTCATGAGGCATACGCCCCCGCCACTCTTCTTACCAGAAAGATGTTTGTTTCTGTCGGCGCGATGCGTGGAGAAACCCATTGGCTGCACCGCCCCGGATAGTGTCTTCCCAGTGAGCCATGTTTCCGTGAAGCAGAGGATGTTACAGTCTCTGATGTCCCTCTGGAATGCTACCCTTGCTCGGATTTCATCAACCTTGTTGTCAAGAGACTGGACATTGGCAAGAAGAATGCTAGGTAGTGGTGCGCGATGTGCCCGTGTCCTGAGTCTGACCAGAAGACCGCTACGTTTCCCTCTTTTACGAAGTCGTTTTTTTTTGGGGGGGGGGTCGCTGCATGCGATCCATTCCGTTGACCTGTTTGTAAGGCAGAACACAGGATCCGCGTCGCGGAAAACATATTCTTGGTCGTACTGATGGTGAGTTGACGCTGATCTTATATTCAGTAGTTCTTCTCGACTGTATGTAATGAAACCTAAGATGACCTGGGGTACTAATGTAAGAAATAACACGTAAAAAAAACAAAAAACTGCATAGTTTCCTAGGAACGCAAAGCGAGGCGGCCATCTTTGTCGGCGCCGGAAGAGAGATCAGTGACCCGGGACAACAGCATCAATGTAACAGTATAACTTTAGACCGTCCCCTCGCTCACACCCGGGCGTGAACCAGGGACCCTCTTCACACATCAACAAGTCACCCACGAAGCATCGTTACCCATCGCTCCACAAAAGCCGCGGCCCTTGCTGGGCAAGGTGAACAACTACTTCAAGGTCTCAGAGCAAGTGACGTCACCGATTGAAACGCTATTTAGCGCGCACCGCTAACTAAGCTAGCCGTTTCACATCTTTTACACTACATCCCGAAGGGTTTGTGCTGATTGTACAGAGATTGTGACAGCTGGTTAAATGGCGTCCCTTGAAAAGGCAAGAATAAGATGTATGTCAGGAGAAGTGCAGTATTATCATAAGGAGACGAATACTTGGAATACTGAGGAAGAATGAAGGGAAAAAGAGAGTCAGAGGTCTGAGAGAAAGAGGGAGGAAGATGGCGGGAAAAGGGAGATGGTTTGTTAAAGAAGAATGGTAGAAAGTGTAAGCAGAGTGAGCTGAAGACAGTAGGAGAAATGGAAGTTAATGAGGTTGAAGTATCGGAGTTGTTAAGAGTGATGAAGTTCTCAGGCCCAAGGCTTGCACTGAGGGTCAGGATAAAGATGAGTCTGTGAAAGTAGGAGTGAAGTTTTTGGGAAAAGTGGACCCTTGCCTTTTCGCAGATCCATTTGTGGTTTCAGGGTGGGTGAAAACAGATTTGGGGGCTGTGGAAACGGTGAGGGTAACCAGAAGTGGTCTTGTGATAATTGTTTGTGTTTCTGCTGGTCAGAGGGAAAAGGCGCTCCGCGTTAAACAAATGGGGGCAAGAAATGTGAATTGTTTTGCTCTCAAGAAAAGAGTGCCATTGAAATGAGTGATTACTGGGGTAGCAGTAAATGTAAAAGTTGTCCAACTGAAGGCGAAGATTCCCGTTGTTTGTGATGCTTGTCGTTTCGTGCGACGCAGACAGAGTGGTGTGAGTGGTGAAACAGAAGTCTTTGCTCAACAAAGTTATGTTAGGATATATACATTTGAAGTCGGAGGTTTACAAATGCTTAGGTTGGAGTCATTAAAACTCGTTTTTAAACCACTCCACATATTTCTTATTAAAAAAAATTAGTTTTGGCAAGACGGTTAGGACATCTACTTTGTTCATGACACAAGTAATTTTTCCAACAATTGTTTACAGACAATTTATTTCACTTACAATTCACTGTATCACAAATCCAATGGGTCAGAAGTTTACATACACTAAGTTGACTGTGCCTTTGAACAGCTTGGAAAATTCCAGAAAATGATGTCATGGCTTTAGAAGCTTCTGATAGGCTAATTGACATCATTTGAGTCAATTGGAGGTGTACCTGTGGATGTATTTCAAGGCCTACCTTCAAATTCAGTGCCTCTTTGCTTGACATCATGGGAAAATCTCAAGAAATCAGCCAAGACCTCAGAAAAAGAATTGTAGATTTCCACATGTCTGGTTCATCCTTGGGAGCAATTTCCAAACACATGAAGGTACAACATTCATCTGTACAAACAATAGTATGCAAGTGGGACAACGCAGCAGTCATACCGCTCAGGAAGGAAACGCATTCTGTCTCCTAGAGATGAAAGTACTTTGGTGCGAAAAGTGCAAATCAATCCCAGAACAACAGCAAAGAACCTTGTGAAGATGCTGGAGGAAACAGGTACAAAAGTATCTATATCCACAGTAAAACAAGTCCTATATCGACCTAACCTAGAAGGCTGCTCAGCAAGAAAGAAACCACTGCTCCAAAACCGCCATAAAAAAGCCAGACGAAGGTTTTCAATTGCACATGGGGACAAAGATCGTACTTTTTGAAGAAATGTCCTCTGGTCTGATGAAACAAAAATAGATATGTTTGGTCATAATGACCATTGTTATGTTTAGAGGAAAAAGGTGGAGGCTTGCAAGCCGAAGAACACCATCCCAACCGGGAAGCACTGGGATGGCAGCATCATGTTGTGGGGGTGCTTTTCTGCAGGAGGGACTGGTGCACTCCACAAAATAGATGGCATCATAAGGAGGAAAGATATATGTATATATTGAAGCAACATCTCAAGACATCAGTCAAAGCTTGGTCGCAAACTTCTGACCCACTGGGAATGTGATGAAAGAAATAAAAGATGAAATAAATCATTCTCTCTACTATTATTCTGACATTTCACATTCTTAAAATAAAGTGGTGATTCTAACTGACCTAAGGCATGGATTTTTTACTAGGATTAAATGTAAGGAATTGTGAAAAACTGAGTTTAAATGTATTTGGCTAAGGTGAATGTAAACTTCCAACTTCAACTGTAAGTTATCCTTTACAAGCTTTTGTGCCGAATATATTACGTTACAGGTGTCAAGCTTATGGACATGTGGCAGCAGTGTGTAGGAGGGAGGTTCCTAGGTGTGAGAAGTGTGCAGAAGGGCATGAGACAAAGGAATGTGTTGCATTGGGGAAAGTAGTGGTATGTGATAATTGTAGTGGTTGGGGATCAGAATTGTCCCGTGCGAGAGAAGCAGGTCTAGGTTTCCAGGGTTAGAGTTGTGCAGAAGTTGTCGTGTTCTGAGGTTGTGAAGAAAGTAAAGGAAGATGGGTCATGGGGGAGGGATCCTGAGAGGTGGTGTGAGTAGTAGATCTGTACCAATACAGAAGGATAAACCAACAAGTGAAATATGTTTCAGTAAGATTGGATTTTTAGCATTTATAGCAATGGTTATCAACTGTACTGCATAGATGGAATGCAAGTGGCAGAAAATGTAGGTTGTGGTGGCAGCTGCAGACAGGTATTTGGGTGTGCGAGACTTGACATTAGAAGAGTTACAGGGTGTGAGGCTTGATTTTACGAATTGACGGTTTATTAACCCAACTTTACACAGGCTACTGTTAGGCCGTAGCCCACGCCAAATAAATGAAAGATACCCCACAAGCCAACCGTGACCTTCTCTTGTGAAGCCCAGACATAAGAGAGAGAACAATGGCTAAACCTGGTCTTAACTTCCAATGCTCCATCCCCTGCCCAACCCCCCCTCCACGCCACTCCGCCAATTGCTAGGATGCCCGGCATCAGAACATTCCAGGCATTCCCGTGATTGGCAGATAGCAGGTTGATTGCCATGTTGGACCCCGCGAACACTGGTAAGTACAACACAACCCACTAATAGCCTAACACATAACACACAGCCGTCTGTGCTGGTCGCTACACAGCCCCCCCCCACCCCCCCCCACAAAGTCCCTCATCCCCGAGGGAACAAACAAAGTCTCTGAAGTGACCCAGAGGTCTCCTTTGCCTGCGTGGCCGTGATGGTCGCAGTGTCCAGATGTGAAACAGGGGGCTCCATCCGTGGCAGGGGGCTGCCTCTCTGGGAACCAGGGAATGAAGGAAGGGATATGGGGGACAAGGAAGCGGGAATGGGGAATGCAGTCTGTGGCTCTAGGGAACCACGCAGTGACACAGGGAGGGAGACAGGGGGGGTTGGGCTGTCTGGAGCCTTGTCTGCGACATCTGGGGGTGGGTGCCTGGAGAATGTCATTGCCAGAGAGGGGAATTGTGGGGGTCCCTGGGGTTTGAGGAGAAGAGGCCCCTCTGTATGGGGCTAACCTGTCCAGGTGCAATGTCACTTTTCTCCCCCCGGGAGGAAGCTGCACCCGGTAAACAACGCTGCAGAGTCCCACCCCGTGACTGTCCAACTTGGGGCATCTGCCTTTTTTTCTTAGGGGGCTGTAGACCCAGACCAGCTCCCCAGCCACAAAGTGCCTTCCCCGGGTGTGCACGTCGTAGTTCCTTTTCTGCCTCACACCTGCATTCACCAGCTGCTCTCTGGCGAACGTGTGGGCTGTCTCCAGGCGGTTCTGGAGTCTCCGGGCATACTCCAGCCCCAGGGGAACATGAGGGCTATCCAGGGGCCGACCAAACACCATCTCTGCAGGGGTGTGGATCTCTTTCTGAGTCTGAATGTGCTGTCAGGCTCAGCATGCTCGCTGGGGCGGCAGCCTAGCCTAGTGGTTAGAGTGTTGGACTAGTAACCGGAAGGTTGCGAGTTCAAACCCCCGAGTTGACAAGGTACAAATCTGTCGTTCTGCCCCTGAACGGGCAGTTAACCCACTGTTCCCAGGCCGTCATTGAAAATAAGAATATGTTCTTAACTGACTTGCCTGGTTAAATAAAGGTAAAATAAATAAATAAATATTGCTGGTCCGAATGTCAGTTGTGAAGCTAATAGCAGTGATGCCCATTGCAAGTAGCTCATGGATGTGTTTCAACAATACTGTGTAACTCCGGTAGGGCAACATCTGAAAAATAGCACCTACTTGGTAGCGTGTACCGGGGCTCAAGGTGCTTGACCAGTCGGCGAAAGCCAACATCACCCACGACAAAGAACGGTTGATTGTCAAGGGCAAAGAATTCCATTATCTTTGCGTTAATGGATTTTGCCTTGGAGTTGTCTCGCTGAAATGTACTTACTCTTTCAAATGACTGCTCGACTTGAACTAATTTACAGTGGGGCAAAAAAGTATTTAGTCATTCACCAATTGTGCAAGTTCTCCCACTTAAAAGGATGAGAGAGGCCTGTAATTTTCATCATGGGTACACTTCAACTATGACAGACAAAATGAGAAAAAAGTCCAGAAAATCACATTGTATGATTTTTAATGAATTTATTTGCAAATTATGGTGGGAAATAAGTATTTGGTCACCTACAAACAAGTAAGATTTCTGGCTCTCACAGACCTGTAACTTCTTCTTTAAGAGGCTCCTCTGTCCTCCACTCGTTACCTGTATTAATGGCACCTCTTTGAACTTGTTATCAGTATAAAAGACACCTGTCCACAACCTCAAACAGTCACACTCCAAACTCCACTATGGCCAAGACCAAAGAGCTGTCAAAGGACACCAGAAACAAAATTGTAGACCTGCACCAGGCTGGGAAGACTGAATCTGCAATAGGTAAACAGCTTGGTTTGAAGAAATCAACTGTGGGAGCAATTATTAGGAAATGGAAGACATACAAGACCACTGATAATCTCCCTTGATCTGGGGCTCCACGCAAGATCTCACCCCGTGGGGTGAAAATGATCACAAGAACAGTGAGCAAAAATCCCAGAACCACACGGGGGGACCTAGTGAATGACCTGCAGAGAGCTGGGACCAAAGTAACAAAGCCTACCATCAGTAAACCACTACGCCGCCAGGGACTCAAATCCTGCAGTGCCAGACGTGTCCCCCTGCTTAAGCCAGTACATGTCCAGGCCCGTCTGAAGTTTGCTAGAGAGCAATTGGATGATCCAGAAGAAGATTGGGAGAACGTCATATGGTCAGATGAAACCAAAATATAACTTTTTGGTAAAAAGTCAACTCGTCATGTTTGGAGGACAAATAATGCTGAGTTGCATCCAAAAAAACACCATACCTACTGTGAAGCATGGTGGTGGAAACATCATGCTTTGTGGCTGTTTTTCTGCAAAGGGACCAGGACGACTGATCCGTGTAAAGGAAAGAATGGATGGGGCCATGTATCTTGAGATTGAGTGAAAACCTCCTTCCATCAGCAAAGGCATTGAAGATGAAACGTGGCTGGGTCTTTCAGTATGACAATGATCCCAAACACACCTCCCGGGCAACGGAAGGAGTGGCTTCGTAAGAAGCATTTCAAGGTCCTGGAGTGGCCTAGCCAGTCTCCAGATCTCAACCCCATAGAAAATCTTTGGAGGGAGTTGAAAGTCTGTGTTGCCCAGCAACAGCCCCAAAACATCACTGCTCTAGAGGAGATCTGCATGGAGGAATGGGCCAAAATACCAGCAACAGTGTGTGAAAACCTTGTGAAGACTTACAGAAAACGTTTGACCTTTGTCATTGCCAACAAAGGGTATATAACAAAGTATTGAGATAAACTTTTGTTATTGACCAAATATTTATTTTCCACCATAATTTGCAAATAAATTCATTAAAAATCCTACAATGTGATTTTCTGGATTTTTTCCCCCCTCATTTTGTCTGTCATGGTTTAAGTGTACCTATGATGAAAATTACTGGCCTCTCTCATCTTTTTAAGTGGGAGAACTTGCACAATTGGTGGCCGACTAAATACTTTTTTGACCCACTGTTGTTGTTGGTAGTGTGCTCTTAGTATGTTTATATTTTTGTTCTGTGTAGCGCTGTATTTTTCATGGCGTCATTACGTCATCTATCTACATTATATAGCTATGCACGTCAGCTTCGACATCGGTTTTGCACATCAGCGTCGGGCTGACGCCGATGTTGGCATTTTTAGCAAATATCGGCCAATTCCGATATGCTCACCAACATATTGTGCATCCGTAATAATTATACTCTTCGCAAAAAAATGTTTATTTAATTTGCAATATGTAGAATCTATGAGAATAGAGGTTCAGAACTTTTGTGAAGCAGCACAGTTGAGAGGTAGATGGGAGGGGTTGAGTGGAGCTGAAGGATGGGATTAAAAACAAACAAGAGTCCGTAAAATGTATATAGTATGTATAAGCTGGAAGTAGAAGCCTAAGTGTTGCTGTCCATTAGTTTACTCCACTTAGGGGAGAGATGGAAGGGTTAGGGGAAAGTAATAAAGTCATTTTGCTTTGTCATTATGGGTTATTGTGTGTATGTTCTGTTTTATTTAATCCATTTTAGAATAAGGCTGTAACATAACAAAATGTGGAAAAGTTCAAGGGGTCTGAATACTTTCCCGAATATGCAATATTAAAGCTGATCTGTATGAAAATACACTTTAATAAAAAATTACTTTCTATACAAAATGCTGGAGTATAGAGCCACATGTAACAGTTCAGCTTCATTGTCCAAATACATATGGTGTGGACTTCATATACACGTGCATATAGTCATTTATATGCACTTGTGTGTGTGTATATGGTTCGGTCATTAACTAAGTTTAATGAGGCTGGAAAAATCAGTGGTGAAATATGTATTTCGCTGCATATGTTTAAGTGTGTGTGATTGATAGCACTGTATTTGTGTCCGTTTGAAGAAGTGAGTGTGCATTTATTTAAATACGTGTTTTTTTTTCTTCTTCTGATGAGCAGAGCAGTCAGCCCAAGCTGGAGGTGTTCCAGGAGATGCTGAGTAAGCACCCCAGTGTGTTCTATCCCTCCCGCACTCCCAAGAGCTTGTTGGTGCACTGGCAGCTACTCGAACAGTACTATCTGCTGGAGGACCAGAGTGGTGAGAGAAACTCAACTGGGATTATCTGTTCATTACACAGTTTACATCCAAAATGGCACCCTATTCCCTTGTAGTTGGTCAAAAGTAGTGGTGCCATTTGGGACACTGTTAGCCCATCACTTGACATCCATGGAGTGTAGTTACTATATATATATTTTTTAAAGTTAACTATACACAAATGTTTGACTGTTAAACTAAAACTAAGTGAGTTGAGCCTTATTGTATGGTTTGATTCTCTTTTGCAGTTCAACCTCTCCCTAAAGGAAACCAAGTTCTCAACTTCTCTGATGCTGAGCAGCTGGTGGATGATGCTAAGCTAAAGTAAGAGAAACGTTCTGACCACAATTAATTAAAGTTTCCCTGAGGTTAAAATCAGAGCTCCTCTCTTGTCGGTCATTTTAATCAGTGTCTCTGTCTCGTTACCCAGGGAGCGCAGGGATGAGGTGCTGGAGCATGGTGGGTTACTCAACCATAGAAACATGTATATAAATTACACATTACTAACACATAAAAAGGAGTCTAAGAAGGTGCTTCATTGACCAAATTCAGAGCAACTGAATGCATGTTAATGGTTTATTGGAGTAGAAATGATTTGCGTCATCTCTCCTGCCCTTCCTCATTTTCTCCTCACTCTCAGAGCTGATGATCTCTGACCGCCATCAGAAGAAGGAGATAAGACAGCTGGAACAGGAGCTACCACGCTGGCAGGTCCTGGTGGACAGCATCACAGGTGAGCAATACAGTGCATTCGGAAAGTATTCAGACCCCTTAACTTTTTCCACATTTTGTTACGTTACAGCCTTATTGTAAAATGGATTACATTTTTGGCTATGACGCTACAAGCTTGGCACAGCTGTATTCAAGTGCTGTCAGGTTGGATGGGGAGTTGCTGCCCAGCTATTTTCAGGTATCCATAGAGATGTTAGATCGGGTTCATTCTGGGCTCTGGATGGGCCACTCAAGCACATTCAGAGACTTGTCCCGAAGCCACTCCTCCAGACAGACAGTGTCTAACACGCTAAAGCTCAGTGGGGGAACTGACCGTACCACAGGCGCTGTGTGTAAGGTGCCCTGAAACTAAAGTACCCCTCTGTTGTCTTGTTGCACCCCAAAACAGCTAATTCTGTTCAGTGGAGATGGACAAAATAAAATAGGCATTCATCTGTGTGTAGCTAATGTTGAGCGCTTAAAGAACATTGTGGCCATTTGGGTTAAAGAGTTTACACGTAACAATGCTTCAGTCATTATTTTCAGAGATAGCTAAACAGCCCCACCCTGTCATGCAGGTGAAAGAGGACCCAAAAGCGACTTGGCGAAAACAGAGTCTTTAATCCAGTAAAGTGAATACAAACAAAAAAACACAACTTTCACTCGAAATGACGAGGACAAACTGGAGACTCGATCTTGAACAGCAGGTGAACAGCAGGTTGCCTCGGGAAGGCACTCGAACCAGACAGACTCAGACACCTGCTCACCACGCAGCATCTGAGGAAAACACGACACGACAGGGCGATACACAATCACAGCACGGTGAATTCTAAACAAGGAACCGACAGGACAGGAACGGAACACAAAGGAAGAAATAGGGACTCTAATCAGGGGAAAGGATCGGGAACAGGTGTGGGAAGACTAAATGATTGATTAGGGGAATAGGAACAGCTGGGAGCAGGAACGGAACGATAGAGAGAAGAGAGAGCGAGAGAGTGAGAGAGGGGGGGGGAGAGAGAGGGATAGAAAGAGGGAAAGAACCTAATAAGACCAGCAGAGGGAAACGAATAGAATGGGGAGCACAGGGACAAGACATGATAATAAATGACAAACATGACAGTACCCCCCCACTCACCGAGCGCCTCCTGGCGCACTCGAGGAGGAATCCTGGCGGCAACGGAGGAAATCATCAATGAGTGAACGGTCCAGCACGTCCCGAGACGGAACCCAACTCCTCTCCTCAGGACCGTAACCCTCCCAATCCACTAAGTATTGGTGACCCCGTCCCCGAGAACGCATGTCCATGATCTTATGTACCTTGTAAATAGGTGCGCTCTCGACAAGGACGGGAGGGGGGGGAGGGAAGACGAACGGGGTGCGAAGAAAGGGCTTAACACAGGAGACATGGAAGACAGGATGGACGCGACGAAGATGTCGCGGAAGAAGCAGTCGCACAGCGACAGGATTGACGACCTGGGAAACACGGAACGGACCAATGAACCGCGGAGTCAACTTACGAGAAGCTGTCGTAAGAGGAAGGTTGCGAGTGGAAAGCCACACTCTCTGGCCGCAACAATACCTTGGACTCTTAATCCTGCGTTTATTGGCGGCTCTCACAGTCTGTGCCCTGTAACGGCAAAGTGCAGACCTCACCCTCCTCCAGGTGCGCTCACAACGTTGGACAAACGCTTGAGCGGAGGGAACGCTGGACTCGGCAAGCTGGGATGAGAACAGAGGAGGCTGGTAACCCAGACTACTCTGAAACGGAGATAACCCGGTAGCAGACGAAGGAAGCGAATTGTGAGCGTATTCTGCCCAGGGGAGCTGTTCTGCCCAAGACGCAGGGTTTCTGAAAGAAAGGCTGCGTAGTATGCGACCAATCGTCTGATTGGCCCTCTCTGCTTGTCCGTTAGACTGGGGATGAAACCCGGAAGAGAGACTGACGGACGCACCAATCAAACGACAGAACTCCCTCCAAAACTGTGACGTGAATTGCGGGCCTCTGTCTGAAACGGCGTCTAACGGGAGGCCATGAATTCTGAATACATTCTCGATAATGATTTGTGCCGTCTCCTTAGCGGAAGGAAGTTTAGCGAGGGGAATGAAATGTGCCGCCTTAGAGAACCTATCGACAACCGTAAGAATCACAGTCTTCCCCGCAGACAAAGGCAGACCGGTAATGAAGTCTAGGGCGATGTGAGACCATGGTCGAGAAGGAATGGGGAGCGGTCTGAGACGACCGGCAGGAGGAGAGTTACCCGACTTAGTCTGCGCGCAGTCCGAACAAGCAGCCACGAAACGGCGCGTGTCACGCTCCTGAGTCGGCCACCAAAAGCGCTGGCGAATAGACGCAAGAGTGCCTCGAACACCGGGATGACCAGCTAACTTGGCAGAGTGAGCCCACTGAAGAACAGCCAGACGAGTGGAAACAGGAACGAAAAGGAGGTTACTAGGACAAGCGCGCGGCGACGCAGTGTGCGTGAGTGCTTGCTTAACCTGTCTCTCAATTCCCCAGACTGTTAACCCGACAACACGCCCATAAGGAAGAATCCCCTCGGGATCAGTAGAAGCCACAGAAGAACTAAACAGACGGGATAAGGCATCAGGCTTGGTGTTCTTGCTACCCGGACGGTAAGAAATCACAAACTCGAAACGAGCGAAAAACAACGCCCAACGAGCTTGACGGGCATTAAGTCGTTTGGCAGAACGGATGTACTCAAGGTTCTTATGGTCTGTCCAAACGACAAAAGGAACGGTCGCCCCCTCCAACCACTGTCGCCATTCGCCTAGGGCTAAGCGGATGGCGAGCAGTTCACGGTTACCCACATCATAGTTGCGCTCAGATGGCGACAGGCGATGAGAAAAATAAGCGCAAGGATGAACCTTATCGTCAGACTGGAAGCGCTGGGATAGAATGGCTCCCACGCCTACCTCTGAAGCGTCAACCTCGACAATGAATTGTCTAGTGACGTCAGGAGTAACGAGGATAGGAGCGGACGTAAAACGTTCTTTTAGAAGATCAAAAGCTCCCTGGGCGGAACCGGACCACTTAAAACACGTCTTGACAGAAGTAAGAGCTGTGAGAGGGGCAGCAACTTGACCGAAATTACGAATGAAACGCCGATAGAAATTAGCGAAACCTAAAAAGCGCTGCAACTCGACACGTGACCTTGGAACGGGCCAATCACTGACAGCTTGGACCTTAGCGGAATCCATCTGAATGCCTTCAGCGGAAATAACGGAACCGAGAAAAGTAACGGAGGAGACATGAAAAGAGCACTTCTCAGCCTTTACGTAGAGACAATTCTCTAAAAGGCGCTGTAGAACACGTCGAACGTGCTGAACATGAATCTCGAGTGACGGAGAAAAAATCAGGATATCGTCAAGATAGACAAAAACAAAGATGTTCAGCATGTCTCTCAGAACATCATTAACTAATGCCTGAAAAACAGCTGGCGCATTGGCGAGACCGAACGGCAGAACCCGGTACTCAAAATGCCCTAACGGAGTGTTAAACGCCGTTTTCCACTCGTCCCCCTCTCTGATGCGCACGAGATGGTAAGCGTTACGAAGGTCCAACTTAGTAAAGCACCTGGCTCCCTGCAGAATCTCGAAGGCTGATGACATAAGGGGAAGCGGATAACGATTCTTAACCGTTATGTCATTCAGCCCTCGATAATCCACGCAGGGGCGCAGAGTACCGTCCTTCTTCTTAACAAAAAAGAACCCCGCCCCGGCCGGAGAGGAAGAAGGCACTATGGTACCGGCGTCAAGAGACACAGACAAATAATCCTCGAGAGCCTTACGTTCGGGAGCCGACAGAGAGTATAGTCTACCCCGAGGAGGAGTGGTCCCCGGAAGGAGATCAATACTACAATCATACGACCGGTGAGGAGGAAGGGAGTTGGCTCGGGACCGACTGAAGACCGTGCGCAGATCATGATATTCCTCCGGCACTCCTGTCAAATCGCCAGGTTCCTCCTGAGAAGTAGGGACAGAAGAAATGGGAGGGATGGCAGACATTAAACACTTCACATGACAAGAAACGTTCCAGGATAGGATAGAATTACTAGACCAATTAATAGAAGGATTATGACATACTAGCCAGGGATGACCCAAAACAACAGGTGTAAACGGTGAACGGAAAATCAAAAAAGAAATAGTCTCACTGTGGTTACCAGATACTGTGAGGGTTAAAGGTAGTGTCTCAAATCTGATACTGGGAAGATGACTACCATCTAAGGCGAACATGGGCGTAGGCTTCTCTAACTCTCTGAAAGGAATGTCATGTTTCCGAACCCATGCTTCGTCCATGAAACAACCCTCAGCCCCAGAGTCTATCAAGGCACTACATGTAGCACCCGAACCGGTCCAGCGTAGATGGACCGACAAAGTAGTACAGGATTTTGATGGAGAGACTTGAGTAGTTGCGCTCACCTGTAGCCCTCCGCTTACAGATGAGCTCTGGCTTTTACTGGACATGAATTAACAAAATGTCCAGCAACTCCGCAATAGAGGCACAGGCGGTTGGTGATCCTCCGTTCCCTCTCCTTAGTCGAGATGCGAATCCCTCCCAGCTGCATGGGCTCAGTCTCTGAGCCAGAGGAGGGAGATGGTTGCGATGCGGAGCAGGGAAACACCGTTGATGCGAGCTCTCTTCCACGAGCCCGGTGACGAAGATCTACCCGTCGTTCTATGCGGATGGCGAGAGCAATCAAAGAGTCCACATCTGAAGGAACCTCCCGGGAGAGAATCTCATCCTTAACCACTGCGTGGAGTCCCTCCAGAAAACGAGCGAGCAGCGCCGGCTCGTTCCACTCACTAGAGGCAGCAAGAGTGCGAAACTCAATAGAATAATCCGTTATGGACCGTTCACCTTGGCATAAGGAAGCCAGGGCCCTAGAAGCCTCCCTACCAAAAACTGAACGGTCAAAAACCCGAATCATCTCCTCTTTAAAGTTCTGGAACTTGTTAGAGCAATCAGCCCTTGCCTCCCAGATAGCTGTGCCCCATTCTCGAGCCCGGCCAGTAAGGAGTGAAATGACGTAAGCAACCCGAGCTCTCTCTCTAGAGTATGTGTTGGGTTGGAGAGAGAACACAATCTCACACTGCGTGAGAAAGGAGCGGCACTCAGTGGGCTGCCCGGAGTAGCAAGGTGGGTTATTAACCCTAGGTTCTGGAGGCTCGGCAGGCCAGGAAGTAACAGGTGGCACGAGACGTAGACTCTGGAACTGTCCAGAGAGGTCGGAAACCTGAGCGGCCAGGTTCTCCACGGCATGGCGAGCAGCAGACAATTCCTGCTCGTGTCTGCCGAGCATGGCTCCTTGGATCTCGACGGCAGTGTAACGAGCGTCTGAAGTCGCTGGGTCCATTCCTTGGTCGGTTCCTTCTGTCATGCAGGTGAAAGAGGACCCAAAAGCGACTTGGCGAAAACAGAGTCTTTAATCCAGTAAAGTGAATACAAACAAAAAAACACAACTTTCACTCGAAATGACGAGGACAAACTGGAGACTCGATCTTGAACAGCAGGTGAACAGCAGGTTGCCTCGGGAAGGCACTCGAACCAGACAGACTCAGACACCTGCTCACCACGCAGCATCTGAGGAAAACACGACACGACAGGGCGATACACAATCACAGCACGGTGAATTCTAAACAAGGAACCGACAGGACAGGAACGGAACACAAAGGAAGAAATAGGGACTCTAATCAGGGGAAAGGATCGGGAACAGGTGTGGGAAGACTAAATGATTGATTAGGGGAATAGGAACAGCTGGGAGCAGGAACGGAACGATAGAGAGAAGAGAGAGCGAGAGAGTGAGAGAGGGAGGGGGAGAGAGAGGGATAGAAAGAGGGAAAGAACCTAATAAGACCAGCAGAGGGAAACGAATAGAATGGGGAGCACAGGGACAAGACATGATAATAAATGACAAACATGACACACCCATTGCAAGTCAAAATGTGATTAGTTCATTTCACTGTTATTCCAAAATTCGGCTCTAATACAGTTGTATGGCTGAGGCCTTCTTCTGAAGGCCTAGTCAATGGCTGACTGAGCTAGCTAGGTTTTTCAACCCAGAGACCACAAAAGAAAATCCTGATTGGATATTTTTTTCTCTTCAGCATTAATCTTTCTCTTTCCAACACAAACACAACATTTTTATTTAATTGGAGACCCATTTTGACAGTGACCTGTTGGCTCTGTAGGCGAACTGCAGGGGGTCAAGGAGGGCATCTGTGATGGTTTTGAGGTGGGATAGAATAAGGATCTCGAATAGGATAGGGGGATTTATAGCCTAGTATCAGTCTAATTGAGGTGTAGACAATAGAACTTGTTAACACGGCTGCATTAACTTCTAACATGGCTGCATGGGATTTGTCAGATTATAAAGTCGGGTGGTTTCGTTGCGTCCAATAGCTTTTCGGACACTGCCAACGCAAGGAGCCGCTTGTGGATTAGATGACTGTGGAGCAGGTTAATTATACGGAAATGTATGCTTACAAAATATGAAAATATATGCACACATGACTAACTTCCTTTGGTCTGCTAAATGTCCTGTATTTTATGAAGCTGATCTGACTGTTCCTCTAGATCACCCTGGGCAGAGCCACCAAGGACAAGCAGATCGATGTAGATCTGACTCTGGAAGGACCTGCCTGGAAGATCTCCAGGAAACAAGGTGACTCACTACATCACATGCAGCACCATGACATAGGTCCTCATTTAACACTGGTTGTGACTGAAATGGCACCCTACGGGGTGGCGCTATAGGCCATGGTCAAAATTGGTGCACTATGTAAAGAATAAGATGCCATTTCAGACACACCCCCTATCTGCATTATCTGGGTCTGAAGCTGAACAACCAGTATTATCTGGACTCTACAGGGCAGTGCTTGTCTTGTCCTCACGTCACCTTAGTGAAATTATACCCTGTTAAAATGTGACTGTTTTCTGCTAAATGTCTATCATGGGGTAATATTATCAGGACTTTACCTAGTTTGTCATTGTGTGTTTATAACTGGTTTATAATTATATGTCCATAATGTACAGGGATCATTAAACTAAAGAACGGAGACTTCTTCATAGCCAACGAAGGCCGCAGGCCCATCTACATAGACAGCAGACCAGTCTTGTCTGGCTACAAGTGGAAACTCAACAATAACTCTGTGGTGGAGGTGTGTGGATGGTTCTGGACAACTTAAATGGCAGGGAATATGATTGAGAAATGTGTTAAAAGTGGCAAAGGGTATATTTCATAAACATCAACAGCCACCTCTTTATAATACATGAACCTCACAAGTAATTTATCTCTCCAGATGGCCGGTCTTCGTTTTGTATTCCTGATCAACCAGCAGCTGATCTCACTCATCAAGGCAGAAGCAGCTAAGATGAACCAGCAGTGAGAGAGAGAGAGAGAGAGAGAGAGAGAGAGAGAGAGAGAGAGAGAGAGAGAGAGAGAGAGAGAGAGAGAGAGAGAGAGAGAGAGAGAGAGAGAGAGAGAGAGAGAGAGAGAGAGAGAGAGAGAGAGAGAGAGAGAGAGAGAGAGAGAGAGAGAGAGAGAGAGAGAGAGAGAGAGAGAGAGAGAGAGAGAGAGAGAGAGAGAGAGAGAGAGAGAGAGAGAGAGAGAGAGAGAGAGAGAGAGAGAGAGAGAGAGAGAGAGAGAGAGAGAGAGAGAGAGAGAGAGAGAGAGAGAGAGAGAGAGAGAGAGAGAGAGAGAGAGAGAGAGAGAGAGAGAGAGAGAGAGAGAGAGAGAGAGAGAGAGAGAGAGAGAGAGAGAGAGAGAGAGAGAGAGAGAGAGAGAGAGAGAGAGAGAGAGAGAGAGAGAGAGAGAGAGAGAGAGAGAGCTGTGCTGCCTCAGTGGAGCAGCACAAGCCTTTGTCTACTACCCAGCCAGCTCCTACATACAGATCAATGAGGTACACATGAAGGAGCACAGACTTGAATGAAAGGAACCCAGAACCCCTTTGGTTATGGTTATACAGTGGAGTAAGAGCAGGACACCCACACACTGAGAATGGTTGTGATATTTGGTAACCTTTCCACTGCTGGGTATTTTAAGGTGAATCTTATCTCAAAGACTCTCAATTATACTTTCAAAACTACAGGACCATAACACCAGTTTAGTCTTGTTTAAATTGGCATTCATATCATGAGGTTCCACAGTGCATATAAGACAATCAAGTGGTTTTAATTCTGTTTTTCCCCCATACAGATTGGTTTAGGTTGAGCTGGTACATGCGAAAATGCATTTAGGACTAGGATAGGGAATCACTTGAAAAGGGATATTGTGCATGTATGTACAGTTGAAGTCAGAAGTTTACATACACTTTAGCCAAATACATTTAATCCTAGGAAAAATTCCCTGTCTTAGGTCAGTTAGGATCACCACTTTATTTTAAGAATGTGAAATGTCAGAATAATAGAGGCAATTATTTATTTATTTCATCACATTCCCAGTGGGTCAGAAGTTTACATGCACTCAATTGGTATTTGGTAGCATTGCCTTTAAATTGTTTAACTTGGGTCAAGTGTTTCGGGTAGCCTTCCACAAGCTTCCCAAAATAAGTTGGGTGAATTTTGGCCCATTCCTCCTGCCAGAGCTTGTGTAACTGAGTCAGGCTTGTAGGCCTCCTTGCTCGCACACGCTTTTTCAGTTCTGCCCACAAATGTTTCTATTGGATTGAGGTCAGGGCTTTGTGATGGCCACTCCAATACCTTGACTTTGTTGTCCTTAAGCCATTTTGCCACAACTTTGGAAGTATGCTTGGGGTCATTGTCCATTTGGAAGACCCATTTGCGACCAAGCTTTAACTTCCTGCCTGACTGATGTCTTGAGATGTTGCTTCAATATATCCACATAATTTCCTTTCCTCATGATGCTATCTATTTTGTGAAGTGCACAAGTCCCTCCTGCAGCAAAGCACCCCCACAACATGATGCTGCCACCCCCGTGCTTCACGGTTGGGATGGTGTTCTTCGGCTTGCAAGCCTCCCCCTTTTTCCTCCCAACATAACAATGGTCAATATGGCCAAACAGTTCTATTTTTGTTTCATCAGGCCAGAGGACATTTCTCCAAAAAGTACGATCTTTGTCCCCATGTGCAGTTGCAAACCGTAGTCTGGCTTTTTTATGGTGATTTTGGAGCAGTGGCTTCTTCCTTGCTGAGCGGCCTTTCAGGTTATGTCGATATAGGACTCATTTTACTGTGGATTTAGATACTTTTGTACCTGTTTTCTCCAGCATCTTCACAAGGTCCTTTTGCTGTTGTTCTGGGATTGATTTGCACTTTTCACACCAAAGTGCGTTCATCTCTAGGAGACAGAACTAGTCTCCTTCCTAAGCAGTATTTAAAAAAAAATATATATATATACTTTACCTTTATTTTACTAGGCAAGTCAGTTAAGTATGACGGCTGCAATGTCCCATGGTGTTTATACTTGCGTACTATTGTTTGTACAGATGAACATGGTACCTTCAGGAGTTTGTAAATTGCTCCCAAAGATGAACCAGACTTGTGGAGGTCTTTTTTTCCTGAGGTCTTGGCTGATATCTTTTGATTTTCCCATGATGTCAAGCAAAGAGGCACTGAGTTTGAAGGTAGGCCTTGAAATACATCCACAGGTACACCTTCAATTGACTCAAATTGTGTCAATTAACCTATCAGAAGCTTCTAAAGCCATGACATCTTTTTCTGGATTTTTCCAAGCTGTTTAATGGCACAGTCAATTTAGTGTATGTAAACTTCTGACCCACTGGAATTGTGATACAGTGAATTATAAGTGAAATAATCTGTCTTTAAACAATTGTTGGAAAAATGAGTTGTGTCATGTACAAAGTAGATGTCCTAACCGAGTTGCCAAAACTATAGGTTGTTAACAAGAAATTTGTGGAGTGGTTGAAAAACGAGTTTTAATGACTCCAACCTAAGTGTATGTAAACTTCTGACTCCAAATGTATGTATCTATATTAGTGCTACTTAAGCCATAGCCATGTAAATGTGACAGTTTCTTAGATTTTTGTATGAAAGTTTGGATTAAACTTTGCCATTAGTTGTATGTCCTTCCTTTGGGGAGCCATTTCTTAAGTGTCGTCATAATAGCATGTAAATGTAGGGGGTTTGTTCTACCACAAGGTAACGCTGTTGGATAATTACATCGGTTCAAAATGGCAGATTGTTGTTGTTTTTTAGTCTTCAGTCTTGATACTGAAGCACACATTATTACAGTGTATTTCATGTTATTCATATCTGAGAGTTGAGCGGTAAATGAAAATATATAAATTATACTCCATAATTTGCCTGATAGGTGTAGACGGAACCTCAGAGTCCCATGAGCAGATGTAGTGCTTGTCTGACTACAGTATAGTACTATTTTCTTCGCAACATAGTAGAAAGTTGGAAGTTAATTTCCAAAATCGGAGAGACACCACAGTCTCCGTTTTAATATGCTGCAATATTAAAGAATATCAGATCGGTGGATATGCAGATTTTCTAGAAGTGAAAGAAGTCTATTGAAAAATACGATATTAATCTGTTAACGCTCAATTGTAGTAGCAGTTAATACATTAATAAATAGTGGTATTATTTACATAAACCCTATGATCTTATGCTATCTCCTCATTGTGGAATTTTCTGTTAAATTTAAATCAAACACCCTGTGTTATCCTGGGTGCCAATTTTCGGTGAGCTGGATCATTTTTGCTCCGTTCACCTAAAAGACATTTGTCTAAATACAGATCTTCGTTTAGAAATTTTTCCCCACTATTTGTTGTTCATACAGTGAGGATTTACCATCTTCAGATAATGTAAAACAAAGTGGTATCTGATCAAATGTGGATGTTGGATATTTAAACTGATCAGCAGCATCAGGAATTGGAATAACAAAATAGGTTTACTCACGGCTTGCTTTATGTTTTACCATTTGATTTGGGGATGTAGACAATTTCTGAAGTAGCTAGTTAACCCTATTTGGCCAATTTCGCCCAGCGATTATTCCACAATGAGCGAGTTCGTTTAACATTGCCAGTTGCCCTGGATGGGCGGATGTTGCATATTTTAGACCATTCTATTGGTCGTTAAACAACATCTCAACCGACCCGGTACACCGGGGCATGCAAGACGAACTCGCCCACTGACAATCAAACTACGTACCCAACCGGCTAGTGGAGGAGAGCTCGATCCTCGAGGATTTGTCAGCAGTGCATCAGGAATAAAAAAAATAGACAATATTGAACTTTAGGTGAGTAACAGTTAATGTCACTTTCTTTTAAAGATGCTAATTTATCGATTATATTCAATAATTGGAATGCAAGAACACTAGCCACACCTAGAAATACTATTGAGTGGCTTGTTTATGACATGGTCCTGACATGGCTAGCTGGCAAATCCACATGCTAGCTAATGCTAACGTAATGTGGCTAGTTTGCGGCTGGTAGCAGCTATGATTACAAGCCATGACATTTGATCAGGTCTTTGCCATCCATCCGATTTTCAGATTATGCAGGCACTACAAAGGTAACGTTAGGTAATTAATTAAATTAAATCATGAGTATGTCTTAATCAATTGAACCATTGATGCCATTCGAAATAAGGGTATGTGGAATCAGTGCTGTAGCAAATATGGTTTTGATTAAGAAAAAACACATATCTAGCGAACGGTGCACCAAAAATCGAACCCGGGTCGCTGGTGTGAAAGTAAACGCATAACGTCAATAGTGACGTCACTTGGTATGAATTAGAACACTGCTGACGCAACGGGAAGGCACGTTCCGGTGCTTCGTATGCTTGCTTAGCCCCCCTTACAAGTCCGGGTCGTGCGTTCCGATGGCCTCACAGCAGTCATCCCACTTTTAACACGAACGGCAAGGCATCGAACCCGGGTCGCTGGCATGAAAGCCAGACACCCGAGTTGCGTCAATACTCAGTAGGGTTAACTCTCTGTTGGAATCGTACCGTGGCTCATATAGCAGGATCACTATAATACAATTGCAGTGTCCAGGATTTGTTACTCTGTGTTTATATTGTATGTATGTATCAAGCCAGGATGCTGTGTTTAAAGTATATTTGACTTGTTTAAAATATATTTGACTTTTGATTAAAAACCTACTAAAAGGGTGTTTACCACATGAGTGCCTCAATTTGCATGAAAATAAGTAAATGCACTCTTTCAGTGTCAAGGACATTTTGTTCTAGGCAGGAAGCGCCGGATTGCTGTGTTTAACGTGTTATCACAATCGGTCTTATGTAGATTTATGATGGGCAATAAACCACTTGAAACAGTTGATTAATCACCGACTTTTCACTCTTCTGATAGTGTAGTCAGGTGATTCTCATGAAACCTGTTTTAACCCTGGCAGTAGTTGAATTACACTGAACTAAAATATAAACGCAATATGCAACAATTTCAAAGAGTTTTATGAGTTTAAAATGTGTTTATTTTTTATGTAACCTTTTTAACTTGCCAAATCAGAACAAATTCTTATTTACAATGACGGCCTACCGTTCATATAAGGAAATAAGTCAACTGAAATAAATACATTTTAGGCCCTAATCTATGGATTTCATGTGACTGGGAATACAGATATGCATGTGTTGGTCACAGATACCTTTTAAAAAAGGTAGGGGTGTGGATCAGAAAACCAGTCAGTATCTGGTGTGACCACCATTTGCCTCATGCAGCGTGGCATGTCTCCTTCACATCGAGTTGATCAGGTTGTTTATTGTGACCTGTGGAATGTTGTCCCACTCCTCTTCAATGGCTGTGCGAAGTTGCTGGATATTGGCGGAAACTGGAACATGCTATCGTACACGTCAATCCAGAGCATCCCAAACATGCTCAACGGGTGACATGTCTGGTGGGTATATAGGCCATGAAAGAAGTGGGACATTTTTAATCTTCTAGGAATACTGTAGAGATCGTTACGACATAGGGCCTTGCGTTATCATGCTGAAACATGAGGCGATGGTGGCGAATGAATGCCATGACAATTGCCCTCAGGATCTCGTCACGTTATCTCTGCGTTCAAATTGCCATCGAAAAATGCAATTGGGTTTGTTGGCTGTAGCTTATGCCTGCCCATACCATAACTCCACTGACACCATGGGGAACTCTGTTCACAACGTTGACATCAGAAAACCACTTGCTCACACAATGTTATACAAGCTGTCTGCCATCTGCCTGGTACAGTTGAAACTGGGATTCATCCGTGAAGAGCACACTTCTCCACTGTGCTAATGAACACCGAAGGTGAGCATTTGCCCACTGAAGTCGGTTTCAATGCCGAACTGCAGTCAGGACAAGACCCTCTTGAGGGCAACAAGGATGCATTAGCTTCCCTGAGATGGTTTCAGACCATTTTTGCAAAAACTCTTAGGTTGTGCAAACCCACAGTTCCATCATCCGACTGGGTGGCTGGTCTCAGACGATCCTGCAGGTAAAGAAGACTGATGTGGAGATCCTGGGCTGGTGTAGTTACACGTGGTCTGCGGTTGTGAGGCCGGTTGGACGTACTGCCAAATTATCTAAAACGACATTGGTGGCAGCTTATGGTAGAGAAATGAACATTCAATTCTCTGGCAACAGCTCTGGTGGACATTCCTGCAGTCAGCATGCCAATCCCTCAAAATGTGAGACATCGGTGGCATTTTGTGTGGCAAAATTTCACATTTTAGGGTGGCCTTTTATTTTCCCCAGCACGTTTGATTGTGCTGTTTAATCAGCTTCTTGATATGCCACACCTGTCAGGTGGATGGTTTATCTTGGCAAAGGTCAAATGTTCACTAACGGGTATAAACAAATTTGTGCACACAATTTAAGAGAAATAAGCTTTTTGTGCATATGGAACATTTCTGGGATCTTTTATTTCAGTTCAGGGAACATGGGACCAACAGTTTACAGTTTACATGTTGCATTTATATTTATTCAGTGTAGAAAACCATGATGCATCTTCAACTATCATTCTGAAGGCTAAGATGCCTAGTGTCTGATTTAAAATACATTTTCACTCTTCATTTTTTTAACATTTTAACCCCAAATTCTCATTACCCAAAATGCATCCAGATGAAATCGTCAGGTCATTTTTATATACCTGCGTTGGTGGTTGTGGAAGTTTAAAAAATCCATAATATCTGATCAAGTGCCAGTTTCGTAAGGGTCACCCACTGCTCTGACTGGTGTTAGGCGGTACTGTCAGAAACTGATATGAGATGATACTTATATAAGTAAATGATGCAGGTAGCTGCTAAAGTCATAAACAGGAATTTAAACAAAACTTAAATAAGTGTTGATACAACATGTATAGCTTATTAATACTACAAGGGCCCAGAGTTTTCCCCAGTTAGCCTACTTCTTCTTTCCCTACTGAATCTACTTTTGTAACAGTTCTGAATGGGCTGAGAAAAGACCTGACTCTGACAAGCTAGCCCTCCCCTTGGTTCACGCCCCTTGGCTAGTTTGGCTTGGTAGCCCTTGATTGGTCGATGGAGGAGGCGTTGAAGGATATTGAAAGACCTATTGGTTGCTGGAGCAGAACTGGTATAGGGTGAAGTTGCCCCTAGATGCTGATCTGGCGTCAGTTTTGCATTTCCCCCACTATTGGTTAAGGTTAGTATCGAGGAAGGGAAGCTTATCCTAGATCTGTATCTAGGGCAGGGATGGATAACTTCAGCCCTCGGGGGCCGGAGTGGTGTCAGACTTTTTCTCCATCCCTTAGCACACACAGCTGATTAAACGAATTACTCTCTGAACTGAAGTTGATTATTGGAGTCGGGTGTGTTAGTTGGGGCTGGGGCAAAAGTACAACACCAATCAGGCTCCCGATCTAGGGGAAACTTTACTCCGGAGCAGCAGGAACATGTTGGCAGTGAAACGGAGAGCAGTTAATATCGAGTTATAGTGAGTCATGCTAAGTTAACTGCCCCTTAAATTGTTAAGGCTAACCTTTCTATTTGAAAACATACATTCTCAACACAGAGTCATTTAGGACACAGAGTTCCATATACATTGAACTGAAACTGAATAGTTTTGCCCTATTCCTGCCATGTGAGATTTTCCCCTCTGTAGATATAACTAGGGACTATACTGTACACACAATAAAGTGAACAGGTTACTTCATGGGGAATGACATGTCTACTTTGAACAATTATTTTGAACTTTGGTGCATGCCCTGGTTGTATTGTTGGGTGCATGCCCGACTCATGCTGGGGTCACCCAGGCACTGTGAAATCTGATAGCACCGACTCTCTTTTTAGGTCACACACACACTCTGGGCTCTATTTTAACAAACCTAGGCCTAACGCAATGGTAAATCTTAGTGCTTGCGGTAGCGTTATAGGTTTGGGGATGTGGCAGAAATATTTCAGCTATTTTCACAATCGGAATTATGGGTGCGGTAGTGCGAAAGGACTGAGTTTTGATTCATATATTAGTTGTAGGTGTGTGTAGGCTTGACCCCCTCACTGGCCAATCACAACGTGCTCCAGGGCTAAATATGTGGTTGCTTCAAGTTGTGTATTTACAGTCTTTTATGTATTGCATTGTCATCAACTCCAATAAGAATGTTAGTCCGTTACAGCATAGTTTGTTAAATAGCCTAGAGAAACTAAATGTATGTAGGCCTATGTCATCTTTCCTAAATATGTTGAACATGTTTGCGGTCTACATTGTAGGAAGCCTAATTACGTGGCTTTAATAAATGGGTTTGGTTGTTTAGCAACAAAACCGAAGTGTGTGTGTGTGCGCAACTATGGGGCAAAGTAGATGGGGTTGGCTTAGAATGTAAATTATATTTAGTCTCCAATGTTTATTGAAAACAAATACATTTACACAATGATCACTTGTTGTCTCTTAAATACATTGTTACAGTTGTAGGTTAGCTAGGTTTTGAATTTTAGCATTAGCATTGCCATGAAATTGGTCAAAACACCTCAAAACAAGACATGCTATCAAGAACAAGATGAAACTAGCTGAAATGAACCACATACGATTCCCCACATGGCAGTTTCCTGTCAATGTTGGTAGCCATCTGGCCATCCAGAATCACAACAGCTCTGACTTCTGCCCCATTGAAGCGTGTGCATTGTTTTCGTGACATTTTAAGCTAGCCCATATATATGGATATATACTGAACAAAAATATAAACGCATCATGTAAAGTGTTGGTCCTAAGTTTCATGAGCTGAAATAAAAGATCCCAGAAATGTTTCACGCGCATGAAAAGCTTATTTCTCTCATTGTGTGCCCATATTTGTTTACATCCCAGTTAGAGAATTTCTTCTTTGCCATGATAATCCATCCACCTGACAGGTGTGGCATATCACGATGATCAAACAGCATTATCATTACACAATAAAAGGCCATTCTAAAATGTGCAGTTTCGTCATGCAATGCTACAGATACATAACGTTTGGAGAGTGTGTGCAATTGGCATGCTGACTGCAGGAGTGTCCACCAGAGCTGTTTCCAGAGAATTGAATGTTCATTTCTCTACCATAAGCCACATCCAACGTTGTTTTAGAATTTGGCAGTACGTCCAACCGGCCTCACAACTGCAGACCACGTGTAACCATGCCAGCCCAGGACCTCCACATCCGGCTTCTTCACGTGCGGGATCATTTGAGACCAGCCATCCAAACAGCTGATGAAACTCAATAGTTTTTCTGAATGTAATAAAGCCCTTTTGTGGGGAAAAACTAATTCTGATTGACTGGGCCTAGCTACCCAATGGGTGGGCCTATGCCCTCCCAGGCCCATCCATGGCAGCGCCCCTGCCCAGTCTTGTGAAATCCATAGATTAGGGCCTAATTTATTTATTTCAATTGACTGATTTCCTTACAGTTAATATAACTGTAAAATTGTTGTTTTTAATATTTTTGTTCAGTATATATTGTTAAACATAGCATTCACACTGATATAGGGGCTAGACTCAATGTAAATTGCATTATGTCTGCCATGTACATGTCAAATGTTGTCAATAAGCAAGATTACATTCACTATTGATAAGGTTTAGAAGAGTGAATAATTCTAATCAAAACTAAACAACTTGTTTTAAATAGGCTATGTCAAAATACAGTTAGAGGCACCATAATTGCTCCCCGTGGTAATATAATATTAAAGGAAAAAATCAACCCAAAACCACTATTCCTATAGTTTCCAATGTTAAATAACACTAATCAAAACTTTACTGGCCCGGACATGGCGTAGCCTAGTTAAAATGCATAAGGGTCATGCAGGGCCAATAGGTTGACGTGCTTTCTATGTTCAGCTGTATTAGACAAAAGTTGGTTATTATGGTATGTATTAAAAAGCTGTGTAATATAATCTAGCAGTGTAAGTCATTACTTTATTACTCTCATTTTGAGAAGATTTTTTAAACATTTAACATCAGGATGCTGCCCCTTTAAGACAACAGCCTTTAAAAAGAGATATTGATCCGGCTACAGTAGATTAATGCTATGTGTCTTTTTGTAGTTTTCTTTGTGCAGACTATCAGCAGTAGCTAGCATATTACTAGGATGTTCACAATTGAACGTTTTACTTGTAAATCAATTTCTCTAAATTCAGCAAGTGTATTGATGAGAGCTTATTTTTACTGTCGACAGGCTCATGTGTGCTGTGTGAACGCATCAATTTAGCTATGTACTTCTCGAGAAGTTGTAACTCGCCAGGAGCGTTGTTGAATGAACGTCCAATCATGTTGCTTAAATGCAAATAGCATGACTTTTTTTCGTGAATTCTTTTTTTCTTCTGTTTTTCCCCCATAGTTGCGCACACGTCGGTTTGGTTGCTCAACAACCAACAATGACACAGCAGGTAAATGTTTAACTGGTACGCCAAATTGCACTGAGAAGTTACTGGCTCCTGGGTGGATGAAACCCACAACAGAGGTGTCATCTGCGTATTTAAATAATTTTGGGGCTGGATCAGAGGATTGACAATCGTTCGTGTACAGGATTGGCGAAAGTACGCAACCTTGCGGGGCTCCCATATTCACCGTTTTAGATGTGGAGATGGCGGAGTTAAATTTAACATGTTGGGTACGGTTCACAAGGAAACATTTAATCTAGTTGATCAATACAGAGTTGACACCCATATTCACCAGTTTATCCACCGGTAGGTGGATTGGATGTTATTGAACGTGCTACTGAAGTCAATGAATACCACTTTAACTAGGCTATTTGCCTGTTCTAAGTGTTTGTAAATGTTGTTCAGCATGACCAGTAACACATCATCAACACCCCTGGTTTGGATTTAGTTTTATTTATTTATTTATCCGTTATTTTACCAGGTAAGTTGACTGAGAACACATTGTCATTTGCAGCAACGACCTGGGGAATAGTTACTGGGGACAGGAGGGGGATTAATGAGCCAATTATAAACTGGGGATTATTAGGTGACGGTGATGGTTTAAGGGCCAGATTGGGAATTTAGCCAGGACACTGGGGTTAACACCCCACCCCTAGTTGAGACACCAGAGAGAAGATGTTTTTATTATTATTTTTTCAAAACATTTCATAGGTACAGATTACAGGGCTTAAGTCATTATTTTATTTTGGCCTGTTTTTTTTAGTACTGGGACAATCAGCTGTTTTTTCCATGAATCTGGAATTATCCCGCTTTCCAATGACTCCACTTTCTGCTGCGATGTAAAATCACACATCAAACTTGCAATAGAAACTGTTCAAATAATTTGCAAAGACAAAGTCATTATCAACGGTCATGCAATGTCTCTGTCCGTCAGGGCCGCCCAGTCAGTGGGCTTGAAACAGTCCTGGAGGGCGTCAGTCGCTTCAGGAGTCCAGCTTTTAATCTCCACCTATTTAGCCTTCTCTCGCTGCAGTCGCGGTTTGTAGACTGGGATGAGCCGGACCATATTATGAGCTGAATCTCCGAGATTGGGTAGTGTCTTGGAGGAATACGCACCTGGGATGTTACCATAACAGAGGCCCAGACAGGCTTCATTTCGGGTAGGACATGTAAAATATTCCTGGTATGATGGTAAATGTTCAGATTGACTGCACATGTTAAAGTCTCCCATGATCAGCTTTACTGCGTCAGGTGACTGTTTCAGCCTGGGATACAAGGTCATGGATCACGTCGGCAGTTGTGGGCTATGTAAACAAACAGTCGGGCTTGATTTATTTCCTGTGGCAGGTAGTATAACTGTAGGTTAAGAGCAAGGAGTTCAATATCTTTAGTACAGACCTGGTGCTTCGTTGTGATATGGGCTGAATTACAGTATTTCTCGTTGATGAACTCAAACTCCTCTGCCTTTCCGCTTAGTGGAGTTGATGCTTCGGTCCATTCTAATGATTGTGTAGCCGTCCAGCTCCACTGCAGAGTCGGGTTCCTGTTCCATAAGCCAGGTCTCAGACAAATCAGGCTAGATTGTTGGTACTCGGACAGGTATTGCCTGTAGCTCGTCAGTAGGCTTGGGCGGTATACCGTATACGAGGGTATTTTGAAATAGCCATGGGATGGTTTTCAATACTGTTTAAATGATTCTTTTTTTCAACCAATGTTCATATTTGTAGCTACTTTGTAAGTAAATACCTGTAGTTAACTTGTGCAATACGTTAGGAGACAAAGCAGACCACGTTCTTCATTTCACCTGTCACATTATTTTACATTATGAAACGTATTGTAGTTCCCCAGTTGAGCCAGTCACATGTGTGTTTGTTTGTAAATAGCACAATGTGAGAAAGCGGGAGCAGGTGAGTCCAGCTGTGTATTGAAAGTATTCACATTTTATATTGAAAGTCCATTTTAGTGTAAACTTGCAGCCAAGGGTCGGAGAATAAGCAGGATATCTTGTGTACGATATCCGCGGTTGCGGCTCTCTATATCCACTGATATGGATATATTTGTCGACAGCATGGTTGGTGCATTTCACTTAAAACATTTTTTTTAAACTAACAGCAAAAGTACTGCTGTTTGCCTCATTATTAGCTATCTAATTTCATATCACTAAAAACTTGGTTGATGGAGGTGGATCGCAACTTTAAAACACATTAAATAAACAAGCACGAAAACGACAAGCACAAATGACCGTGTCTCTGCAAGAGCAGTCCCCATACATTATACGTTTTATAAACATTGTGGAAGGATCATACAGATTGCATTCACTCACTGTTTTGCTGCTCCTAAACTTGATCTTTTAATAAAGCTTTGGTGATTTAATATTTATTTAAAGCAGTCTCATGAACCAAATCCTTTGTTGATAGGCTGCTGAAATGAAAAACCAAGCAATCTGTGTTATTGTTAAGACCTGCTTTTGGTTGGACTCAACTTTCGTGCTGCATGCAATTGTCACTTTTGTGCTTGCTTTTATGACATACCTCAAATATTACCACCCCTCCCACCTCAGTACAATTGGGTTGATGTGAGTTGACTGTGTTAAAAAGAATGACATCCATGTTTTGCATGGGTCCATGCTATGGGTATTTTTGAATGAGGTTTTCATGTTAGGGGAACGTGTATATTTGTGCTTCTTGTTTATTAATTGTACTTCTTTCCCCTCAGACTATCAACACCAATGCAATGCTGCTCCTCAGACACTGTCGAGGCCTAACCAGAGTAGGCCTTCTCAAGACTCAAAGGTAGTCATAAAATAAGCTGCATTTGTTACCTTTCAGCTTAAAAGTAATATCAAAGTTATAAAAAAATATATCACTAACTGCATGGCCATTCTGGCAGACCTGGCATCTGCCTTTTTTCCTTATTGCTATAGTCCACTTTAATGACCTGTTTATGTCTTGCCTATTCAAAGGTCTGAGTCGGAACAGCTACTAAAAACATCTTACATGTCTTTAAAAAAACAAACACACCAGCCACCCAGGGCTGTCAGCCATGAAAGTGCAAGGCAGGGCCAGTATGTCCTGACTGACTTTAAAGGAATAATTTTCACTACGGCTAACTGCGTCCCAGATCCCTTGACTTTTTAAATCAAATCAAAATCAAATGTATTTATATAGCCCTTCGTACATCAGCTGATATCTCAAAGTGCTGTACAGAAACCCAGCCTAAAATCCCAAACAGCAAGCAATGCAGGTGTAGAAGCACAGTGTCTAGGAAAAACTCCCTAGAAAGGCCAAAACCTAGGAAGAAACCTAGAGAGGAACCAGGCTATGTGGGGTGGTCAGTCCTCTTCTGGCTGTGCCGGGTGGAGATTATAACAGAACATGGCCAAGATGTTCAAATGTTCATAAATGACCAGCATGGTCAAATAATAATAAGGCAGAACAGTTGAAACTGGAGCAGCAGCACGGCCAGGTGGACTGGGGACAGCAAGGAGTCATCATGTCAGGCAGTCCTGAGGCATGGTCCTAGGGCTCAGGTCCTCCTCCGAGAGAGAGAAAGAGAGAATTAGAGAGAGCACACTTAAATTCACACAGGACGCCAAATAGGACAGGAGAAGTACTCCAGATATAACAAACTGACCCTAGCCCCCCGACACACAAACTACTGCAGCATAAATGCTGGAGGCTGAGACAGGAGGGGTCAGGAGACACTGTGGCCCCATCCTAGGACAACCCCGAACAGGGCCAAACAGGAAGGATATAACCCCACCCACTTTGCCAAAGCACAGCCCCCACACCACTAGAGGGATATCTTCAACCACCAACTTACCATCCTGTGACAAGGCCGAGTATAGCCCACAAAGATCACTGCCACGGCACAACCCAAGGGGGGGGCGCCAACCCAGACAGGTCTTAAATATTTTGTTAAATTACAGCCTTGTTCTAAAATTGATTAAATCATTTTTTCCCCTCCTCAGTCTACACAGAATACCCCATAATGACAAAGAAAAAACAGTCGTTAAGAAATTTTAGCACATTTCTAAAAAAAAAAATTAAAAAAAAATGTAATATAACATTTTCATAAGTATTTCGACCGTTTACTCAGTACTTTTTTGAAGCACCTTTGGCAGTGATTACAGCCTCGTGTCCTCTTGGGTATGACGCTTTAAGCTTGGCACACCTGTATTTAGGGAGTTTCTCCCATTCTTCTCTGCAGATCCTCTCAAGCTCTGTCAGGTTGGATGGGGAGCATCGCTGCACAGGTGTTTTTATGTCTCTCCGGAGATGTTCTATCGGGTTCAAGTTCGGGCTCTGGCTGGGCCACTCAAGGACATTCAGAGACTTGTCCTGAAGCCACTTCTGCTTTGTTTTGGCTGTGTGCTTAGGGTTGTTGTCCTGTTGGAAGGTGTCCTTCTCCCCAGTCTGAAGTCCTGAGCGCTGGGGAGCAGGTTCTCATCAAGGATCTCTCTGTACTTTGCGCCGTTCATCTTTCTCTCGACCCAGTCCCTGCCGCTGAAAAACATCCTCACAGCATAATTCTGCCACCCCCATGCATCACCGTAGGGATGGTGCCACGTTTCCTCCTGACGTAACCCTTGGCATTCAGGCCAAATAGTACAATCTTGGCTTCATCAGACCAGAGAATCTGGTTTCTCAAGGTCTGAGAGTCCTTTAGGTGCCTTTTGGCAAACACCAAACGGGCGGTCATGTGCCTTTTACTGAGGAGTGGCTTCCGTCTGGCCACTCTACCATAAAGGCCTGATTGGTGGAGTGCTACAGAGATGGTTGTCCATCTCCACAGAGGAACTCTGGAGCTCTGTCTGAGTGATCTCTATCTACAAAATGTAGAAAATGTCAAGGAGTCAAAATACTTTCCAAATGTACTGTACATAGTGCACTACTTTTGACCAGGACCCAAAGTAAAAAGTGATCCACGGTAGTGCACTAAATAGGAATGTGGCCCTAGTGTCAGAAGCTGGGTTAATGATTTCCAAGCAGGAGCAGAGATAATCAATTATCTCCTTATCAAACGAGCTCCTGAAATATAGATTTGTCTCCCCCTTTATTTGTTTTAGTTAGTTTTATTGCTTATTGATATGAACTGTGAGCAGTTTGCCTGACCTTTAACATCTTTAAGGAGTGGAGTCTCTTAGGAGAGGCCTCTGTCTGGGTTATCAGGTGAAATCTGGACCATAGAAACTATTTTAACATGTCAGTTAAGTCTAATGGGCCCAAACTTTTTTAGATGAGCCCTCTGGTCCATGAATAGAAAAAGCTTTTGTCAGTTGCATAGTTACGCCTTATCTTACAGCAGGATCTACTCAAGTATATTTGCACTGCCTACCATAACTTGTCCTTTGTATGGACATGGATGTAACTATCTGTAACATGAATGCAATCAGTACATGAGTAAACTGCTCTGTGTGTCTCAAATGACTCCCTATATAGTGCACTGCTTTTGGCCAGAGCCATTTGGGACCCACCACTACTGTTTGTCTGATTGTGACGCTGGTCTGTGTGTCTCCTACAGGGTGCAGTTGTTGCAGGGTGCGGCCCTTCCTGTGGCAGTGTGTGCGGGCAGCCTCTGTGCACGCTGGGGCAGCAGTCATGGGGGGCATAAGTCAGGGCAGTACCAACGCAGCCATGGCCCCAACTGGAGACACGCCCTAGCAGGGCTGCTGGCTGGGACAGGGGCTGTACTGGCCTATGGCCTCCACCACAGCCAGGTGAGAGGGATAGTCTGCGTACTAATAGCTGGTGTGATGGAAGTTGTGGTGCATTTATGCTATTATACTGTTGGAGAAATCTAACCTACAATATGGGCATTTAACAGCATTTATAGTTTTTCAATGCTGTATATTGTTCAGTACAATTCATTTTGTTACCTGTTTTGTAGCATAACTAATGTCAAAAATGACTTTTCGGTATGTTTCTGCTCTTTTTTCCTTTTTTCTTTTCTTCTGTAGCTGATATTTGACTGTTTGTCTTCTCTCCAGACTGAGCAGGCAGCCACCACTATAGTCCAGCCCATAGCCCCAGCCTCCTCTCTACCCATCTACACCCAGGACGAGGTCACCAAACACCGCTCTGTTGAGGAGGGCGTCTGGGTCACCTACAAGGGCAGTGTCTATGACATCACAGAGTTTGTGTCTATGCACCCTGGTGGTGATAAGATCCTGCTAGCAGCAGGTGGCGCTCTGGAGCCCTTCTGGGCACTGTATGCCGTTCACAGCCAAGACCACGTGCTGGAGATCCTGTCTGAGTATAAGGTGGACGAGCTGTGTATGGTCTTGTTATCTGGTCTGCGCAAGTGTGAATAATTCTACTGTTGCTACGACAGCATATCTTCCCACAACCAATTCTTATTATGAAACCTTTGTTACAATTTACTCTCTTTTTTTATCTAAATAACATAACAATAAAATATATACAGTGCCTGCAGAAGGTATTCAGACCCCTTGACTTTTTCCACATTTTGTTACATTACAGCCTTATTCTACAATGGCTTAACAACAACAACAAAAACTCAGCAGTCTACACACAATACCCCATAATGACGAAGCAAAAAGTTTTTTGTAATTTTATTTTTGCAAATGTATTACATATTAAAAACACATACCTAATTTACATAAGTATTCAGGCCCTTTGCTATGAGACTCGAAATTGAGCTCAGGTGCATCCTGTTTCCATTGATCACCCTTGAGATGCTTCTACAACATGGAGTCCACCTGTGGTAAATTCAATTGATTGGACTTAACTTGGAAAGGCACATACCTGTCTATATAATGTCCCACAGTTGACAGTGCATGTCAGAGCAAAAATCAAGCTGTGAGGTTGAAGGGATTGTCCGTAGCGCTCCGAGACAGGATTGTGTCGAGGCACAGATCTGGGGAAGGGTACCAAAACATTTCAGCAGCATTGAAGGTCCCCAAGAATACAGTAGCCTCCATCATTCTTAAATGGAAGAAGTTTGGAACCACCAAGACTCTTTAGAGCTGTCCACGTGGCCAAACTGAACAATCGGGGGAGAAGGACCCTGGTCAGGGAGGTGACCAAGAACCTGATGGTCACTCTGACAGAGCTCCAGAGTTCCTCTTGGAATTTCCCAAAAGGCACCTAAAGACTCAGACCATGGGAAACAAGATTCGCTGGTCTGATGAAACCAAGATTGAACTCTTTGGCCTGAATGCCAAGCGTCACGTCTGGAGGAAACCTGGCAACGTCCCTGCGGTGAAGCATGGTGGTGGTAGCATCATGCTGTGGGGATGTTTTTCTGCGGCAGAGACTGGGAGACTAGTCAGGATTGAGGAAAGATGAACGGAGCAAAGTACAGAGAGATCCTTGATGAAAACCTGCTCCAGAATTCTCAGGACCTCACTGGGGCATAGGTTCACTTTCCAACAGGACAACGACCCTAAGCACACAGCCAAGACAATGGAGGAGTGGCTTCGGGACAAGTCTCAATGTCCTTGAGTGGCCCAGCCAGAGCCCAGACCTGAACTCAATCGAACATCTCTGGAGAGATGTGCAGCAACTCTCCACATCCAACCTGACAGCATCTGTATAGAAGACTGGGAGAAAATCACCAAATACAAATGTGCCAAGCTTGTAGTGTCATACCCAAGAAGACTCTAGGCTGTAATCGCTGCCAAAGGTGCTTCAAGAAAGTACTGAGTAAAGCGTCTGAATACTTATGTGAATGTGATATTTCAGTTTTTTATATTTCATAAATTAGCAAACATTTCTAAAATCCTGTTTTTGCTTAGTCATTGTGGAGTATTGTTTGTAGATTTGATCAATTTCTTCCTCAATTTTAGAATAAGGCTGTAACCTAAAAACATTTGGAAAAAGTCAAAGGGTCTGGATACTTTTTTTGAAGGCACTGTGTATGTATGTATGTATGCATGTATGCATGCATGTATGCATGTATGCATGCATGTATGTATATATATATACGTTTTTTTTTTTTAAGGTGGGTGAGCTGAGTGCAGAGGATCGGCTGAAGCAACAAAGCGTGAAATCCACGGACCCCTACTCTACCGACCCGGAGCGGCACCCTGCCCTGCGCATCAACAGCCTCAAGCCCTTCAATGCCGAGCCCCCACCCGAAATCCTCTCCGACAACTACATCACCCCTTCAGCCATCTTCTTTAAGAGGAACCACCTGCCTGTGCCACAAGTGGACCCGAAATCCTACCGGTTGCAGGTGGAGGGTGTGCCTGGTGGAGCATCTCTGAGCCTCTCTCTGGAGGAGCTGAAGACACTCTTCCCCAAACACACAGTCACGGCCACGCTGCAGTGTGCTGGCAACCGCCGCTCGGAGATGAATAAAGTCAAGCAGGTGAAGGGGCTCAATTGGGGCATCGCTGCGATAAGTAATGCTACGTGGAGCGGTGCCAGGCTGAAGGATGTGCTGCTGGCAGCTGGCTTCAGGTCAGAGGTGGCCCAGCAGACATCCCACGTTCAATTTGAAGGCCTTGACAGTGACGTGACCGGCACCACCTATGGAGCATCTATCCCGCTCAACAAGGCGGTAAGTGAAGAGGGCGACGTGCTGCTGGCTTACCAGATGAATGGAGAAGACCTACCTGCTGACCACGGCTATCCCGTGCGGGTGGTGGTGCCGGGAACGGTGGGCGCCCGCAATGTCAAGTGGCTGGGAAAGATCATAGTGAGTGAGGAGGAGAGCAGCAGCCACTGGCAGCAGAATGACTACAAGGGCTTCTCCCCTGCCACTGACTGGGACACGGTGGACTTCAAGTCGGCCCCAGCCATCCAGGAGCTGCCCATCCAGTCGGCCATCACCGAGCCAGTGGAGGGAGCTGTGGTGGAACGCAGCGCAGAGGAGGTGACAGTGAAGGGCTACGCTTGGAGCGGGGGCGGCCGGGAGGTGGTGCGTGTCGATGTGTCTCTGGATGGGGGGCGGACCTGGCAAGTGGCGCAGCTACAGAGCAGTGAGAAGGGGCAGGTCCCGGCCCCCTCGCCCCCACCCGGCAGAGCCTGGGCCTGGAAGCTGTGGGAGCTGACAGCCCCACTGCCCCCCGCGGTCCAGGAACTGGAGATTGTGTGCAAGGCGGTGGACAACAGCTACAACATGCAGCCAGACTCAGTGGCACCTATCTGGAACCTGAGGGGAGTTTTGAGTAACGCCTGGCACAGGGTGAAAGTCACAGTCAAGGAGGATGAGGAAAATCAGAAACTGTTGTGATCTAGGGGGTTGTGTTCAAGTCTTAAAGAGTGTAGAGGTAAACAGATGATGTTTTAACCTGCCCCTCTCCAGACAGACAGCGTGTAACACGCTAAAGCTCTGGGGGAACTGAAACTAAAAATCCCTCTGTTGACTTGTTGCGCCGCAAAACAGCTAATTCTGTTCAGTGGAGATGGAAAAAAAAGAAACAAAAAATCGGCATTCATCTGTGTGTAGCTAATGTTGAGCGCTTAAAGAACATTGTGGCCAGTTGGGTTAAAAAGAATCCCAAACGCACCACAAAACAAGATAACAGAAGCAAATCTGTTGGTGTCAACAGTTGCTCAAGGACAATCAAAAACACCTTGCCAGTGCTGTCCTTTTCATATCCTAAAATCTATTCACTAACTTCTTTGGCTTTAATGACAAGCTTGCTTCTGTTTCATGATTTTTATAAGGGTGTCATTTGCTGGATCCAGAGAATATTCTAATTCTTTGAGTTGCATTGTCTTAACCCATATTGATTATAGCAATTGATAAATGATCTATCGTATAACTAATTATTCATTGTGTAAGATCAAAATCACTTTGATCTTGTAAGTTTCAGCTAGTGTTATCTGCTGCATTAAGCAAGGTGCCATATTGTTTTGATTTTCACAAAAGTTCTCAGTTATATTTTTGAGAGATTGTTTTGCACACAATGTTGCATTGAAATGAATCAGCGATACTGCTTTTGTCAATTGTGATAAAACATATTTTCTCCACCTATCTGGTTACATGCTACATGATTGATTAGGAGCTTTAAATGAATATGTAATAAATATCACTTAAAAAAACGTATTTAGAAATAACACATTAATGTTGAATATTAAACTTACACTACATGACCAATAGTATGTGGACACCTGCTCGTCAAACATCTCATTCCAAAACAGTGGGCATTAATATGGAGTTGGTCCCCCCCTTTGCTATAACAGCCTCCACTCTTCTGGGAAGGCTTTCCACTAGATGTTGGAACATTACTGCAGGGATTTGCTTCCATTCAGCCACAAGAGCATTAGTGAGGTTGGGCACTGATGTTGGGCGATTAGGCCTGGCTCGCAGTCGACGTTCCAATTCATCCCAAAGGTGTTCGATGGGGTTGAGGTCTGGGCTCGTGCAGGCCATTTAAGTTCTTCCACAAAGACACTCTAATGTACTTGTCCTTTTGCTCAGTTGTGTACCAGGGCCTCCCACTCTTCTTTCTATTCTGGTTAGAGACTGTTTGTGCTGTTCTATGAAGGGAGTAGTACACAGCATTGTACGTGATCTTCAGTTTCTTGGCAATTTCTCGCATGGATTAGCTTTCATTTCTCAGAACAAGAATAGACTGACGAGTTTCACAAGAAAGTTATTTGTTTCTAGCCATTTTGAGCCTGTAATCGAACCTACAAATCCTGATGCTCCAGATACTCAACTAGTTTAAAGAAGGCCAGTTTTATTATTCTTTAATCAGAACAACAGTTGTCAGCTGTGCGAACATAATTGCAAAGGGGTTTTCTAATGATCAATTAGCCTTTGTCATTTTAAACTTGGATTAGCTAATACAATGTGCCATTGGAACAGAGGTGTGATGGCTGCTGATAATGGGCCTCTGTACACCTATGTAGATATTCCATGCAAAATCTGCCGTTTCAAGCTACAATAGTCATTTACAACATTAACAATGTCTACACTGTATTTCTGATAAATGTGATATTATTTTAATGGACAAAAAAATTTGCTTTTCTTTCAAAAACATTGACATTTCTAAGTGACCCCAAACTTATGAACGGTAGTGTACATATTACATATTGACCGGTGCCCCCGCACATTGACTGTCCCGGTACCCCCTGTATATGGCCTCGCTAATGTTATTTTACTGCAGCTCTTTAAAAAAAGTAATTATATATATTATATAAGTTTAAAAAATATATCTATTTTTCTTCACTGCATTGTTGGTTAAAGGCTTGTAAAGTAAGCATTTCACTGTAAGGTCTACGTGTTGTATTCGACGCATATGACAAATAACATTTTATTTGAATTGGCTACACAGAAATTGTGCTGGCAGATCAATATCATTATTATGTTTATCAGATTCAGAACACTTGACCAGAAATCTGCATGTTTTTGCACATGCTATTTATTTTTATAGCAAGATGAATAAATACAGGACTTAAGCGAATCAATAAATGTTTTTGCATGGGGGCATCTGGTTGTGAACCCATTCCTCTAACTCACGGATGGTCAACTGATGGCCCGCGCGCGGCCCCTCCTTTGAAGGCCCATGGATCAATTTCCAAAATGTGTTTGTGCATCAGCAGTTCTTCTCTTGTTATGTCAGTCACTGACATTCACTCAATTAGCGAATGTCAGCAAAACAACATTTTAGGGCCCCCAAAAGGCTAGGGTCGGCTCTGACTGCGTGGATGTGGGTATGCAGACCCACTCATGATAAGGTCAGATTTTTTCTCCAGACAGAATATTCACCATCACACACATTTACCAGAATCTAACCTCATGCCCAGGCAAGATAGAGCCGGCTGGTGGACAAAATGACTCAATCTTAATTGAAAGGAGTAGCTTTTCTGCTTGCATGACCTCAAGTACTCACATCACCACAAACACTCCCCGTGAAGACTGGACCATGCCAAAACCACACAAAGCCTCCTCTCCACCCCAGTGTCCCCACTGTTTGCAGCTTGTAAAGCTGATAACAGTGATTTGGAAGAGGTACAGTATATGTTAGAGTGGACCTTAATGATGGCTGACAACTTCTCCATCCCAGTCGGCCCCATTATACATGTGCTACCACATAACTCCACTGGTACCAGCATAACTATTCCAGCATGGCACACGACAATAAAATAGACTAGCATGCCTCTTTCCATCCCCACACACAGTGTTTTCACACCTCTGTCTTGTTAGGCTATTGTACAACTAAGCGATGTGTGCTTCAGTAAATAGACATGGGAGCCAGCTACACTCTTAGAAAAAAGGGTTATTTGGCTGTTCCCATAGGAGAACCCTTTTTGGTTACAGGAGAACCCTTAATGGTTCCACGCTAGCACCGTAGGATAGTTTGACTAGCGGTAAAGTTGAAAGAAGAAAAAAACAGAAAAACAGGTGATATCTAGAACCTGAAATGGCTCTTCGCCTGTTCCCTTAGGAGGACCCTTTGAAGAACCCTTTTTGGTTCCATGAAGGACCCTTTGCTAAATTGTAATTATTCGCCTACCTCCTCATGGCTTTTGCACACAATGTGTATAGACTCTTTTTTTTCCTACTGTGTTATTGACTTGTTTATTGTTTACTCCATGTGTAACTCTGTTGTTGTCTGTTCAAACTGCTATGCTTTATCTTGGCCAGGTCGCAGTTGTAAATGAGAACTTGTTCTCAACTAGCCTACCTGGTTAAATAAAGGTGTAATAAATACAAAAAATACACACATACTCAAGGGGAAGAGAAGCAAGGATATACATTTCAGGTACCAAGACTAGATACATGCTTTTTTGAAGTTTGGTGTTGTTTTAACCACTGTGGGGTTGAAGGAAAATGTATTTAATTTTTTTTGGTAGCTGAGAAAGCAAACCCGATTCAATGTGATTCACTTCCTTGTTAATCATGGATGGGGATTGACACAGCACCCCCATAGGCATCAAACAGATACATGAGATAAATGTCCCTACAAACAGCTGTAGAATGCAATCATGATTGAGTTGATGACATTGTACTTAGATTCACCCTGCATACTCAATACGTATGACTCTTTCTCTTGGAAGCCTACAGGCTGACCAAACAGATAAATTGTGAATAGATATCTTTGTTAACCCTATCAGTCCCGAGACCCAAGCAGAAATCGTCTTTTCATTTATCTTACTTGTTGTCCAGCCCTTATATTTAGCCTCACAATGAAGTGTTTTACAATTTTCTTTTCAGGACAACCAGGGATACAAGTTAAACACAAAACAATTTGACATCAACAGTTTAATCCATGAGTTTATTGACACATGTACATTTTTAAAGAAGGTCAGCCAAAGCAAGAACCTGATAAAAATTAATTTATATGAATGCTATAAGTACATAAATTGTTTGCTCATGGGGAAATTAATGTCCAACTAGTCAGTGACAACTGTGTAGAGTTTGTGACATTAACTATGTTTACTTATTACAGTTTTAAAGTCACTATGTCAAGGGATTTTCTATGCACAACTATGTAGAAGAACTCCTTACCTTGTAACGACTCTTGTGTAGCTAGGGAGCATCATAGAGAAAAACACAAGGCTCAGTTTTTCATAGATAGCTTTATGTAGTTTGTAGCTCAAACCATTCGGATTCTACAGACGTTTTTGTAAAAAGACCCAGCCCCATGCCCCTTCGGGAGCTGTCCTTGTCTCACAAACACCGCTCTAGTTCAGCCCCTGTTAATCACACAGATGAATGGTTGGTATCTATAGATGCAGAAGAATAGACTCATCTAATTGTACAACAGAAGTCTGTAGTTCAAACATACAATGTTTAAATGGTAACTCTCACAACCCCAATTTCAGCCTTTGCCCAGCAAATGTTCAAAACATGTATTCAGGTGAGAAGTTGTGGATGGGGGGAATTGCTCATAAATATTCATTTTGGAGGTGGGTAAACATAGTTGTACCCGATCCCAACATTGCTCACAAAAGCATATTTACCAGAAGTCCATTGGTACGGTCTGATAATACAATTATGTGTATTGCATCTATTGCCACTTGTGTTGTATATTCAAATCCCCCATGGGACACAAAAAAATGATGAAATGTTTTATTGTGTTGGAAAGAAAAGTGTAATCATCACCTTGAAAATGAAGATAAAGGGCAAAGTTCAATCCAACCCCCGTTGCAGTAACAATTTTTCCAATGGTCAAATTAACTCACAGATTGGTTTTCAGGGGGATCACTCACAGGTATGCTTTCACTTTTCAGAATGAGATGGGTGTGGGCATGGGATGAATATTGTAAATAAAGGATTTGGAGAGAGAAAATTTATATCTGCCCAATGTGAGATAAGAACTCACATTGATCTATGAAGCAACTGTATGGAATCAAATCTGGTTCAAAAATCGAACTTGCATTAGATGGCGCACGAGAGCAAGGTGAAACAGCACTGCACGATCAAACACTAGGCAGGTTTCCATTGACCCAGATTTATTCAGGTTTCCATTGACCCAGATTTATTCAGGTTTCCATTGACTAAGCTTTATTCAGGTTTCCAATTACCCAGATTTATTCAGGTTTCCATTGACCCAGATTTATTCAGGTTTCCATTGACCCAGATTTATTCAGGTTTCCATTGACTAAGCTTTATTCAGGTTTCCAATTACCCAGATTTATTCAGGTTTCCATTGACTAAGCTTTATTCAGGTTTCCATTGACTAAGCTTTATTCAGGTTTCCAATTACCCAGATTTATTCAGGTTTCCATTGAACCAGATTTATTTGACAAAAGCAATGCCGCCCGCCAAAATATTATTGTGACATATGTAATGGAAACGGCATATATAGGATATATTTTATACAGATTTAAAAAACAATTGTTTGACTGGTGGATTTTTATTTCGTAGAAAGTTCATTAATGCGACAAATTATGACGGCAATTTAGTTTTCACAATAAAGGATGATTGCGGAATGTATGCGGGGCACGTGATGTGATCACGTAACTATAAACGCCACTCCACAATTTATTCTAAATGCCTAACCTACTGCCTGCAAAATCTATTTTGTCCTGACTTTCCTAGCCCAGATTCTTGGCGATATGTTAGGCAATTATAACATTCTATCCATGCTGGCTTTCACGGGCTACCTGAGACATGAATCAGATCGGTGGGAGGCCATACTGCTGTTGCCAATTTATTACGCAATTTGCCTAAATGGGTAACGGAAACATCAACCCATCAACATCAAAAAAATGTAGACACACTGTAGGTTTTAGGGAAAAGGTGTGACGTCATTACGTCCAACTGTTTTTATCGACACAAGATAGTTAAATGGCAACACACCCTAGCAGGCAATCTATTTTCTATGCAACCTATCGAAATGTGTAAATGTGCATGTAATTGCACTCAAAACACTCCTTTCATCTGTGGTCAAAAATCCGCTTTGGAGCAGTCAATCCGCGATTGGTCCAAAAACCTGAACAATTACATTTCAGTAGTCTTAAAAAAATAATGTTAAATGCAATTTATTATGTGACTTGTTAAGCACATTTTACTCCTGAACTTATTTAGGCTTGCCATAACAAAGGGATTGAATTCATATTGACTCAACATATTTCACATTTTTATTTTGTTTTTCAATTGCAATTTTTGATAAAAACATAATTCCACGTTGAAATAATGGGTTATTGTGTGTAAGCCAGTGACCAAGACATGTCAGTTGAATCCATTTAAATTTCAGACTGTAACACAACAACATTTTGAAAAAGTCAAAGGGTGTGAATACTTTCTGAAGACACTGTAGATGTGTATAAAACGGTAAGCAAAAACGTAGAATTTGGTCATATGTGGAAATGTGCCTTACTGCCTTTTACATTTTGTGTAACGTCTAGTCAAGGAAGCATCATGCAAAATATATAGGAAAACTACACTTAACAAGACCATTGCCAAATAAGGAGCGCTATATCACCTGGTTTACGTTCAGTAAGTTTTTACTTTCTGGAATGTTCAATTAAACAAAAACGGTTCTGTACTGAACAACCATTTGAGAAACGGGGAGGGGTTGGGTTGTGGGTTGAGGAGCAGTGCCAGCAGGGCCACACCCCTTTAAATTCATCACTCTTTGCTTGAATTCATACCTCGCCAGTCGCCAACAGTGGTCGCTGGACCCACCAAACTGCAGCAAATGTACAGTACCTTATAATCTGTTCAACAACGTATAAGAACTTTTTCAAAGTATTTAAGACAAGAGCATCCTGCAAAGTCTGTTACGAATCTCATATTTGCTTGGCTTTCCTAACATTTACAGCTGTTTTACCTGTGTAGAACTTTGGCAAAATGGGTGACCTTCAGCAGATGACAGTGTTCATGGCTATTGTGCAGTGCGTAATGACAGGAGTGATGGACAGGAGGATGGAGGTCACTGAAGCAACGGTAGGAATTTACCAGCTTCTTTCAAATGTATTATAATATACACTATATATACAAAAGTATGTGGACACCCTTTCAAATAAGTGGATTCGGCTATATCAGCCATTCACAAATCAAGCACACAGCCATGCAATTTCCATAGTCAAACATTGGCAGTAGAATGGCCTCACTGAAGAACTCAGTGACTTTCAACATGGCACCAGAATAGGATGCCACCTTTCTAACAAGTCAGTCCGTCAAATTTCTGCCCTGCTAGAGCTGCCCCAGTCAACTGTAAGTGCTGACATTGTGAAGTGGAAACGTCTAGGAGCAACAAGACTCAGTCGCAAAGTCGTAGGTCAAACAAGCTCACAAAACGGGACCACTGAGTGATGAAGTGCGTAGCACGTAAAAACCGTCTGTCCTCAGTTGCAACACTCACTACTGAGTTCCAAACTGCCTCTGGAAGCAACGTCAGCACAAGAACTGTTTGGCCTTGAGCTTCATGAAATCGGTTTACATGGCTGAGCAGCCACACACAGGTCTAAGATAACCATACGCAATGCCAAGCGTTTGCTGGAGTGGTGTAAAACTCGCCACCATTAGACTCTGGAGCAGTGGAAAGCGTGATTCATCATCCGGCAGTCCAACGGACCAGGAGAACGATACCTGCCCCAATGCATAGTCCAGGGCTGTTTTTTATGGTTCGGGCTAGGACCCTTAGTTCCAGTGGAGGGAAATCTTAACGCTGTAGCATACAATGCCATTTTAGACGATTCTGTGCTTCCAACTTTGTGGAAAAAGTTTGGGGAAGGCCCTTTCCTGTTTCAGCATGACAATGCCCCCGTGCACAAGGCGAGGCCCATACAGAAATGATTTGTCGAGATCGGTGTGGAAGAACTCGACTGGCCTGCACAGAGTCCTGACCTCAACCACATCGAACACCTTTGGGATGAATTGGAATACTGACTGCGAGCCAGGCCTAATGGCCCAATATTAGTGCCCAACATCACTAATGCACTTGTGGCTGAATGGAAGCAAGTCCCCACAGCAATGTTCCAACATCTAATGGAAAGCCTACCCAGAAGAGTGGAGGCTTTTATAGCAGTGTATCTTTCTCCATTATTTTAATTGCAGTGCAACTTCTGAATACTGTGCATTATTGTCATAATACAAACTTTATCTGAACTGGACCATGTTTTTTATTTTATTTTTTTATTTATTTTTATTTTACCTTTATTTAACTAGGCAAGTCAGTTAAGAACAAATTCTTATTTTCAATGACGGCCTAGGAACAGTGGGTTAATTGCCTGTTCAGGGGCAGAACGACAGATTTGTACCTTGTCAGCTCGGGGATTTGAACTTGCAACCTTTTTAAAAATTTTTATTTTTATATCACCTTTATTTAACCAGCCAGGTAGGCTAGTTGAGAACAGGTTCTCATTTGCAACTGCGACCTGGCCAAGATAAAGCATAGCAGTGTGAACAGACAACACAGAGTTACACATGGAGTAAACAATTAACAAGTCAATAACACAGTAGAGAAAAAAGGGGAGTCTATATACAATGTGTGCAAAAGGCATGAGGAGGTAGGCGAATAATTACAATATTGCAGATTAACACTGGAGTGATAAATGATCAGATGATCATGTACAGGTAGAGATATTGGTGTGCAAAAGAGCAGAAAAGTAAATAAATAAAAACTGTGGGGATGAGGTAGGTGAAAATGGGTGGGCTATTTACCAATAGATTATGTACAGCTGCAGCGATCGGTTAGCTGCTCAGATAGCTGATGTTTGAAGTTGGTGAGGGAGATAAAAGTCTCCAACTTCAGCGATTTTTGCAATTCGTTCCAGTCACAGGCAGCAGAGTACTGGAACGAAAGGCGGCCGAATGAGGTGTTGGCTTTAGGGATGATCAATGAGATACACCTGCTGGAGCGCGTGCTACGGATGGGTGTTGCCATCGTGACCAGTGAGCTGAGATAAGGCGGAGCTTTGCCTAGCATGGCCTTGTAGATGACCTGGAGCCAGTGGGTCTGGCGATGAATATGTAGCGAGGGCCAGCCGAATAGAGCATACAAGTCGCAGTGGTGGGTAGTATAAGGTGCTTTAGTGACAAAATGGATGGCACTGTGATAAACTGCATCCAGTTTGCTGAGAAGAGTGTTGGAAGCAATTTTGTAGATGACATCGCCGAAGTCGAGGATCGGTAGGATAGTCAGTTTTACTAGGGTAAGCTTGGCAGCGTGAGTGAAGGAGGCTTTGTTGCGGAATAGAAAGCCGACTCTTGATTTGATTTTCGATTGGAGATGTTTGATATGGGTCTGGAAGGAGAGTTTGCAGTCTAGCCAGACACCTAGGTACTTATAGGTGTCCACATATTCAAGGTCGGAACCATCCAGTGTGGTGATGCTAGTCGGGCAAGCGGGTGCAGGCAGCGATCGGTTGAAAAGCATGCATTTGGTTTTACTAGCGTTTAAGAGCAGTTGGAGGCCACGGAAGGAGTGTTGTATGGCATTGAAGCTCGATTGGAGGTTAGATAGCACAGTGTCCAATGACGGGCCGAAAGTGTACAGAATGGTGTCGTCTGCGTAGAGGTGGATCAGGGAAACGCCCGCAGCAAGAGCAACATCATTGATATACACAGAGAAAAGAGTCGGCCCGAGAATTGAACCCTGTGGCACCCCCATAGAGACTGCCAGAGGACCGGACAACATGCCCTCCGATTTGACACACTGAACTCTGTCTGCAAAGTAATTGGTGAACCTTCTGGTTACTAGTCCAACGCTCTAACCACTAAGCTACCCTGCCGCCCCAATACCCATTGTATGATGCAAAGTGCCACATGTACAACCTGTGGCTTTTACAGTCTTTCTGGTAGACTGCAACTGAATCAGCATTGGTTTCTCTTGTGGCTGTTGTCATTCATAATGTTAGAGGTGAATAATATTACTTTGAAACTTCTAAAATTAACCCTTGTATCCCACTGTGATTATTGTGTTACCAGGCATACCTGATGAAGTATGGCTATCTGCACACTTCACTGGATCCTCAGAACCAGGGCTTCCAGAAAGAAGATGTAATTGAGGCACTCAGGTAAAGTAGATCCACAGCAACACAAACTACATTCTATGAACACAACAACAACTTACATGTGTAATTCTTCATGGCAATGTGTGATTCCTCTTCCCCAACACAACAAATCTGAACACACTTACTCTAAATTCCCCCTTTATGAATACAGATCCAAACACAGCTCTATTGTATAGCTTTTTGCAAGTCACATTGATACATGTACTACAATCAATGCAATTCTTTAGCATAACATTTCCCATTGGAAGGAAATGTTTCCTTGCCTTACATTTACACTACACACATGCTGTATCTGCTATTGGAGCTTTCAGTCCTTCCTTTCCCGAGGGTGTTCCAGAGGGTAACAGACCTTCCTGTCACTGGAGTGATCGACAAGGCCACCCTAGAGATGGTGAGACAGTCTCGCTGTGGCATAGAGGACCCCTTCAATCAACAAACCCTCAAGTACAGAGTGCTGGATGAGTGAAAACATGTGGACAGGATATTACATTTACATTTACATTTAAGTCATTTAGCAGACGCTCTTATCCAGAGCGACTTACAAATTGGTGCATTCACCTTATGACATCCAGTGGAACAGTCACTTTACAATAGTGCATCTAAAACTTAAGGGGGGTGAGAGGGATTACTTATCCTATCCTAGGTATTCCTTAAAGAGGTGGGGTTTCAGGTGTCTCCGGAAGGTGGTGATTGACTCCGCTGTCCTGGCGTCGTGAGGGAGTTTGTTCCACCATTGGGGGGCCAGGGCAGCGAACAGTTTTGACTGGGCTGAGCGGGAGCTGTACTTCCTCAGTGGTAGGGAGGCGAGCAGGCCAGAGGTGGATGAACGCAGTGCCCTTGTTTGGGTGTAGGGCCTGATCAGAGCCTGGAGGTACTGAGGTGCCGTTCCCCTCACAGCTCCGTAGGCAAGCACCATGGTCTTGTAGCGGATGCGAGCTTCAACTGGAAGCCAGTGGAGAGAACGGAGGAGCGGGGTGACGTGAGAGAACTTGGGAAGGTTGAACACCAGACGGGCTGCGGCGTTCTGGATGAGTTGAAGGGGTTTAATGGCACAGGCAGGGAGCCCAGCCAACAGCGAGTTGCAGTAATCCAGACGGGAGATGACAAGTGCCTGGATTAGGACCTGCGCCGCTTCCTGTGTGAGGCAGGGTCGTACTCTGCGGATGTTGTAGAGCATGAACCTACAGGAACGGGCCACCGCCTTGATGTTGGTTGAGAACGACAGGGTGTTGTCCAGGATCACGCCAAGGTTCTTGGCGCTCTGGGAGGAGGACACAATGGAGTTGTCAACCGTGATGGCGAGATCATGGAACGGGCAGTCCTTCCCCGGGAGGAAGAGCAGCTCCGTCTTGCCGAGGTTCAGCTTGAGGTGGTGATCCGTCATCCACACTGATATGTCTGCCAGACATGCAGAGATGCGATTCGCCACCTGGTCATCAGAAGGGGGAAAGGAGAAGATTAATTGTGTGTCGTCTGCATAGCAATGATAAGAGAGACCATGTGAGGTTATGACAGAGCCAAGTGACTTGGTGTATAGCGAGAATAGGAGAGGGCCAAGAACAGAGCCCTGGGGGACACCAGTGGTGAGAGCGCGTGGTGAGGAGACAGATTCTCGCCACGCCACCTGGTAGGAGCGACCTGTCAGGTAGGACGCAATCCAAGCGTGGGCCGCGCCGGAGATGCCCAACTCGGAGAGGGTGGAGAGGAGGATCTGATGGTTCACAGTATCGAAGGCAGCCGATAGATCTAGAAGGATGAGAGCAGAGGAGAGAGAGTTAGCTTTAGCAGTGCGGAGCGCCTCCGTGATACAGAGGAGAGCAGTCTCAGTTGAATGACTAGTCTTGAAACCTGACTGATTTGGATCAAGAAGGTCATTCAGAGAGAGATAGCGGGAGAGCTGGCCAAGGACGGCACGTTCAAGAGTTTTGGAGAGAAAAGAAAGAAGGGATACTGGTCTGTAATTGTTGACATCGGAGGGATCGAGTGTAGGTTTTTTCAGAAGGGGTGCAACTCTCGCTCTCTTGAAGACGGAAGGGACGTAGCCAGCGGTCAGGGATGAGTTGATGAGCGAGGTGAGGTAAGGGAGAGGTCTATTATATGTGGGGGTGGGATGGACCACTGTTTCCCAGATGGTTGGTCAGTTCTTAAAACCTAGGGAGACACTATGCACATTAAATGATAATAATAATCCTCATCTAATAAAAATAAACTTCATTTACACACTTGTAGTTTCTCGTCTAGACGTGTTTGTAGTAAAATGCATGTTTTTTTTGTCTCTACTGTAGGCTACGGGCGCAAGAGAAGCCTGACCTGGTGCATCTACAACTACACTCCAGACGTGCCGAAGAGTGAGACAAAGAGGGCCATCCGCTCTGCATTTGAAGTATTGGAACGATGTGGCTCCCCTGAGCTTCCGAGAGGTTGAGTATGGACGAGCCGACATCAGGATCTCATTCCACACGGAAGATGCCACTTGTGCCGTGCCTTTTGACGGGAGGGGTGCGTCTGCCTGTGGGCCGGATACGATTGGGTTGGAGTAACAATAGCCTAACACACACACAGTAGGAGTAACCCTAATTGCCATTGGAATATAAAAGAATATAAAATATTTTAAATCTGTAGGTCACGTGCTGGCCCATGCTGAACACCCACAGTCGGGGATTGTTCATTTTGACTAGGATGAGTTTTGGACCGAGGGCATGTTCTATGGCATTAAACTACGTATCATCGCTGCCCATGAGATAGGCCATGCCCTGGGCTTAGACCACTCGCAATACAGAAGTACTCTGATAGCCCCTCTTTACACTGGTTACCGTAGCAACTTCCTTCTGCATCCCGACGACGTAGACGTAAAAGGCATCCAAGCTATGTATGGTAAGTGGAGCCTGAGTTTGACCTGAGGATTTTCTGACCTGCTGGCTTTCCATACATAGTAGTACCTCCTTATCAGAATACTTTATTATTACAATAGGGCTCAAATGTCACATATAATGCTTTTATCCTCTTAAGTCTAATCCCTTCCACCAATTATGTCTGTTTTAGGTAAACGTGGTACAAGTGTTCCAGTTGAGCCAACAGTGACACTCCCCACAGACAGCCTCCCTGATGCTGAGGGAGACATCCCAGACCCCTTCACCGCCAGGCTAGATGCCATCATGTTGGGTAAACTGTCTGTGCACAATACTGGCCAGCGATATACATTCAAGAGCAGTCTCCTTTGGAAATGCTTATTTTTGCCTCACCAAGTTTTGCCTTCCACTAGTCAAGAAAGATTGAAGCAATATTTCTTACTCTGATAAAGCCGACTAACCTTATTTTACTCTCTTTATTGGAACTGAAGATGGGATATGACAGGTTGACATCACACTCTGATTGGACCTTCAGTGTTCTATTTCATGCCCCTCTTTCTCATCAGGTCCATGGAGGAAGACATTTGCCTTCAGTGGTGATTATGTGTGGACGGTCTCTGACACGGGGTACAATGCACCCATGAAGATCGACCGGCTGTGGATGGGACTGCCTGGGAACCTGAAAACAGCTGTTTACTCTCAGAGAACCAACAAAACATACTTTTTTAAAGGTACAATATTTTCTCGACTTTAAAAAGTATAATGTTTTTGATGAACAAATTAGGTAAAGTGAGATGATTTTTAAAGAAAGACTAATAGTATGAACTGTGTAATACTTGTGTTAAATTACTTGACAGTGATTGACAGTGATCCGGCCCAGAATGTGTTACTGTTAATCTCACTTCATTTCAGCCTACTCACCAAAACTGGTTCTGACCACAGGTGATATAGTGTGGAGATAGTCCAGGAGAAAACTGGTGTACAGGTATCCCAAAGAGCTCAAACGCCTCGCACCTAATATTGATGCCGCTTTGTACTTAGAGAAGAATAAGAAGCTGGTGTTTTTCAAGGTAGTTGAACACAACACAGCACAATTATGTCTATACTTTTTAACCAGTAAACTCAACATTGTTACAAATGACAATTGAGATGTATGGTTTCAGTAAGTTGTGATAATAGATTCATGATAACAACTGAAGCCTTTTAGCATTTTTACCCACTTGAATGTGATGAATATGCCAAATAACAACCTTAAAAAAAAAACATTTGTACTAATCATCTTTGTCCTCTGTTGTCCGTCTCCTCAGAGTACAGGGTATTGGCAGTGGGATGAGCTGCACTCCAGTAACCTCAACGTGTACCCCAAACCCTTGTCTAACCTCATCAATGGGGTGCCCTCCAGCCCTGATGCAGCCTTTACCTGGACCAATGGAAAAATCTACTTCTTCAAGAGAGTACTGGCGTGTGAACAGTCTACTGAGCGTAGACAAAGGCTGTCCACTCAGAAAGAGTTAACACTGGATGCACTGTTAGGAGCAAGACACTAGGGGGAAGCAGACACTATAAGCCTTGATAGGGTGCTTTTGTGATGTGTGCTCAGTTCAGGGAACCACAACAGCAACCACAACCACACTGTGATAACATTGTGTTCACACTGTGAGGTGTCTGGAAACCATATAAACATATCGCCATGAGATGATTTTTAAAGAAAGACTGATAGTATGAACTGTGTAATACTTGTGTTAAATTACTTGACAGTGATTGACTGACAGTGGTACTGGTACATTATTTCAAGTGAGGATTGAGTTAGGTACAGTCAATGTACATAAAACTGAAATGTTATATCAAATGAATTATTCTTGAAACACAATAACTTTTATCAGGTTGCGTATTGAGTGTCGTCCCACATAAGTAAAATGCGTTTCTAGTTCTGGAGCAGTAACCTGCTGGGTTTGATGGCCAAGCTATCTGTTTCCATCAAACACAAGCAGGACCTCCAGCTGTATTCATCTGCTCTTTTCTTCCAACAGCCCAAACATGTTAGGCTTAGATCTGTGTGTGTGTGTGTTATGATCTTAGGGGCCATTCCAGGGGGGCCATTTTCTCCCTCACCACAGATGTGGATTGGATTATTCAGTTGTGGTGTGTCCTCTTTTCAGTACTGTTTTCAACTCTACGCCTCCTGTGTGTCTCCCCAGTCTGGTGAGTCCTGTGCCTGCTGCGCGAACAAAGCCTCCAGTGATGATCCATGGCACGAAGCCTCTAGTGATGATCCATGGCAGGGAGCCACCGGCGACGGTCCCCAGTCCGGAGCCTCCAGCGACGGTCCCCAGTCCGGAGCCTCCAGCGACGGTCCCCAGTCCGGAGCCTCCAGCAACGGTCCCCAGTCCGGAGCCTCCAGCGACGGTCCCCAGTCCGGGGCCAGCAACGAGGGTCCCCAGTCCGGGGCCAGCAACAAGGTTCCCCAGTCCGGGGCCTCCCTTATAGGTTCAATCAGGGACAGCTGTCTATCGTTGTCTCTGATTGGGAATCATACTTAGGCACCCTTTCCATTTTGTCATTGTGGGAAATTGTCTTTGTTAGGGGTACTATAGCCCTTGTAAGCTTGTGAGTATGGCAAATGTCTGGAATCTCGAGTGGCGCATAAGGCACTGCATCTCAGTGCTAGAGGCGTCACTACAGACACCCTGGTTCAAATCCACAACCGGCCGTGATTGGGAGCCGTGATTGGGAGTCGTGATTGGGAGTCCCATAGGGCGGCGCACAATTGGCCCAGCGTCGTCCGGGTTTGGCCGGTGTAGGCTGTCAATGTAAATAAGAATGTGTTCTTAACTGACTTGCTTAATTAAATGAAAAAAAGTTTCAGCTCATGAAACATGGGACCAGCACTTTAAAAAATAGTTTTTTGTTCAGAATATATGTATGCAATTACTTTTTTCATCTAAGACATAGTTGTGCAAATTAGTCATGACAGTCAACAAAAAAACTGTCCTGGTTTCCTTTATGATGTAAACCTACTCTGATCTCATTGCAATGGCTTATGAACAACAGAGAAACCAAGTTTAGCTAAATACTTGAGGTCAGAAGAGCCTATGACGAGAGCCATGTGCTTTCATGCATGATACTTGTGGGCTGCTAAAGTTCGGAGCTGCCACAGCAACACCACTGCTTAAACCAATCAGGGAGCAGGAAATCACCCCCATTTGTTGCCTTCAAGATCCTCTGTGTTTCTGATTCCAAGGCAGAATTTGGCAGCTGATGTTGCTAGGTGACCAGTGAGGGAATATAGAGCCATTTAGCCTCAGACAAATAACTCAGACAGCTTTTGTTTTAAACTAATTTAATGGTTTATCTTTCAATTTCCTATTGACAATTATGTACAGATTCAGAGTAGTTGAGAGTACTGAGTGAAAGTAGGCCTACTGTCCCTCTAAAATTCTAAAACAAAAGTAAATTACAATTTTAAAAACACTGATAATTCCTTAGTAACCTACAGTACAGCAAATGTATGCTCAATTGTTTTCCATAGCACATTCCTTCAATGTTATTGTTCATATACATTACTGAATACAGGTACTACACAGGTAAAACTGCCTTGAAATTGTAATGAAAACAAGCTACTGCTCAAAAATAACTGGCATAACCAAGTATGGTTTGAAACAATATTGTATAGTATTGCTACCACTAAAAAAGGCACTGCAGTTCCAATGAAAACAAACATAAATGTCACTTGAAACAGATGCCCATGTAATCTCCATTGTATTTAGGCACAAAATGGTTGCCGTGTATCTCTCTGGACCTGAACCTTCTGCACTCAACTATACAGGCAGTTACTTCAAAAAAGGGACAAGTAAACAGCAATACACACACCTTAACATTACCAACGCACACACACTCACAGACAGAAAACACTGGTCAGAGAAATGTATCTCGAAATGTCCTCTTCTTTGTCCCATCACAGTGCCTTGTCAACATCAGCTGGTGTCCTGTTCTGAGGCGGTTGACCCGAGTTTACACTGGTTCATTTCAAGTCATTAAAGTCACAGTTAACTCCAATTATAAAAGTTGAAATCACTCGGAGGTAGCTCTCGTGTAATTCATGGCCATTTCCATTCCCAGTATTGCTTTCTGAACAGCAAAAACAAGTCTGTTTTCATCAGTCAAGTGATTTCTCCCACATGTAATCAAACAATCACATAATGGCACCAGAGAAAGTATAGGACCTCAGAAGTCAAATGAGATCATTTCTGCTCCTTCTTCTGACTGTGTACTCTGCTCTGTCCTAACCCCAGACCTTTCACATGGGCATGCCACCGCTCAGAGCAGACAACACAGGGAGAGGCCACACAGGCCCAGTCTATTGAGAGGGATTACAGCACACATCAAACAGGGGGTCAAACACCAACCACTCTCAGGGAACAGCTCACAGATCGAGGACCCATATATTCCATCACCTTCCAGTCTGCCAACCCAAACGAGGTACAGTACAGTACACTGGAGGTATGCTTTGATCTTCACTTGGACAGCATTCAAGGCCCTTTTCCAAGTCAATGTAAGGAACGTCCATTGTTCAATAGACTCTCACATTGTCTGTAGGGTCAATAGTACACTACATAGGGAGGAGGACTGTGGAGGGGGGGCAAGAAACAAGTGAGTCATCCCCCGTCTGTCCCTCGGTGCGTCAGACCCTGTTGACAGGTGTGGTGATGGTGAGGGGTACGGTGGAGCTTGTCTCATAGTCAAAGTCGATTATTGTGTGGTTGGTAGTGCCCAGGCTGCTGAGGGAGTTGCCTGTGCCCATCTGTCTGTCCCTAAGACTCTGCAGGTAGCTCTGAGAGAAGGAATAAAGGAGAGAGGGGAAGAAGAGGAGAGAGGGAATATAATCAGAATCAACCTTGGAATCTGTTCTACATGTTGGAATTCAAATAGAATAGTGTGTGTGTGTGTGTGTGTGTGTGTGTGTGTGTGTGTGTGTGTGTGTGTGTGTGTGTGTGTGTGTGTGTGTGTGTGTGTGTGTGTGTGTGTGTGTGTGTGTGTGTCAGTAGAGGCTGGCGGGAGGTGACTCCGTTGCATTTATTCCATTCCAGCCATTACAATGAGCCCATCCTCCTATAGCTCCTCCCACCAGCCTTCTCTGTTGAGAGAGAGAGAGAGAGAGAGAGAGAGAGAGAGAGAGAGAGAGAGAGAGAGAGAGAGAGAGAGAGAGAGAGAGAGAGACCGGTGCCAGCAGGTCTCCGGCATAGCGTTTGACGGGAGTGGGCTTGCGACGGTATGTGCCCTCCTGCCCACTGTTCTGCTGGCACTTTTTGACATCTTTCTGTCTGATCTGCATCAACTGGGCCCGCTTCTGCCTCCTGCTGATGATGACTGAGATGAGAGAGAGATGAGAGAGATATGAGCGAGAGGAAAGAGGTGTGTTTACTCAGTGAGTCATTTCTTAGTAATTCTACAGAGCACATGAGAACTTTAGGGGACAATTTGACATTCTTAAATCACCTGAAATGTAATATAAACAGCTGACTTGGAGACAATCTGTCTTGTTTCAATACCATAACAATGTTCTCCAATACCATAAAACCATTGTAGCAGTGCAGAGAACATAATATAACCCATAGTCCATATTGAGATATACAGATGCATCATACTCTACAAACAGCTTCCTCTACCTCCCATGCTTACCACAGAGATCCTATACATTACGTCTATATGTAATTCTATGATGCTTACCCTCAGTATGTGAGAACCCCACGGCTGTCAGCTTCCACTGCACCAGCACCCCCATGAAGCTGAGTGCCGGCCAGATACCCAGGATCACCCAGCTGTACCAGCAGAGCGACGGCGCCGGTGACAGCCTCAAGTACTGATACGCGTGTCTGGCCAGCGCCAGCATCTCCACAAAGTAGTCAACGCACACCATCATGATGGCCGCCCCGAACACAGACGTAGACAACACGGTGAAGAGCTTCTGCCACTGTAGGGTGAGCACAGCAAACAGCATGCCAGTGCCCAGCAGCACCCCTAAGGGCACCCAGACGGTGGTGGGTGTGTAGAACTGGTGGGTGACCAGCAGGGTGGCGAGGGCAAGTAGCAGGCCCAGTAACAGACCCGTCATGAAGAGACCCACGGAGCGCACCAGCATGGTGACCAGGCCACACAGCAGGCCGATGCCCAGGCCGATACCCGCCGAGACCTCCACACTCAGCTGGGTGTCCAGCACACGCTCCTTGTGGCACAACAGGAAGATTATGACAGAGCCGAACATCAGGCCCGACAGGAACATGACCGCCTTGAAGCAGCGATATCCTGGGAGAGAAGAGAGGTGAAGATGGAAATGTGATGGAGAGAGGAGTAGAGAGAGGGAATGGTGAGGGAGAGAGGAGAGGGGTAGAGAGGGAGAGAGGAGAGGAGTAGAGAGAGAGAATGGTGAGGGAGAGGGGTAGAGAGAGGAGAGGAGAGGAGTAGAGAGAGGGAATGGTGACAGACGGAGAGAGGGGAGAGGGAGGAGAGAGGAGTAGAGAGAGGGAATGGTGATGGAGAGAGGAGAGGGGTAGAGAAGGAGAGAGGAGAGGAGTAGAGAGAGGGAATGGTGATGGAGAGAGGAGAGGGGTGGAGAGGGAATGGTGAGGGAGAGAGAGAGGGGAGAGGGGAGAGGAGTAGAGAGAGGGAATGGTGATGGAGAGAGAGGGGAGAGAGGGTGGAGAGGGAGATGGAGAGAGGAGAGGGGTAGAGAGGGAGGAGAGGAGTAGAGAGAGGGAATGGTGACGGAGAGAAGAGAGGGGTGGAGAGGGAATGGTGAGGGAGAGTAGAGAGGGAGAGAGGAGAGGAGTAGAGAGGGAATGGTGACAGAGAGAGGAGAGGGGTAGAGAGGGAATGGTGAGGGAGAGTGGAGAGGGGTAGAGAGGGAATGGTGAGGGAGAGTAGAGAGGGAGAGAGGAGAGGAGTAGAGAGAGGGAATGGTGACAGAGAGGGGTAGAGAGGGAATGGTGAGGGAGAGTGGAGAGGGGTAGAGAGAGAGGGGGTGAAAAGAAAACAATACTTATTTAAAGTTGTACTTCACTTCAATGAGGGGAGATTCAATAGCCTGAGGAATCTAACAGTAAAAAAATATGCAGGTGATAAGTTAGAGCTTAAAGAGAACGTTAAATTGCAGAGGCTAGGGCATCAGCAACTCTATAAATATTACACAATATCGACTGTAAGCAATGTAATGCCGTATAAATTACCCTACAGTTAAAACTAAAAAGAGAGGCGGTGTGGAGGAGAAAGAAGCAGTTGTGGTTATTAAGTTGGATTTGGTGAGAAAAATCTGAAATTATAAAGTGTGTTTTTACTCTATTTGTTATCATCTATAAGGCCATGCACCACAGCCTAATATGATGATTATTGTTCTGCTGTAGATTGCAGGAAACGTCAGTTACAGGTGTTAAATAATCAGCAGCAGCACCTTGTTAAAATATCCTGGGGAGAACCCTGCTGTATAACACATTAGTAGACATATGATACGTCTGAATACACATTCCTTATCCCCTGCTCTATTACATTGTTTGCGTCCCAAATGGCACCCTATTCCCCACATATGGCTCTGTTCAAAAGTTGTGCACCATGGGCCTTGGTCAAAAGTAGTGCACTATATAAGGATTGGGGTTCCATTTGGGACGCAACCCTTGTTATTGAAGATTTTGTTTACTCGTTGACATGACGTGGTTGGGTTACGACTTGTGGTCTTGACCCCGTGGTGACCTTACCAATGAAGCAGTAGATGATGCCGAACAGGCAGCACATGGAGCAAATGACGGCAGGGATGACCTCATACTTCCTCTCGATCTCCAGGCTGCAGGCGTTCACCTCGGCCAGGCCCTCCCCTTCAGCCCCGTCAGGGTCTGTCATCCTGGGGCTCCCTCCGACCGACCAGACCACTGGGGAGACAAGGAAGTGGTGGTGGTTGAAGGTTGGGACTGAAGGATAAGGAGTGGTGCTGTTATCGGAAGTTCATCAGAACAGCTTGAGTGCCTGTAACATGAAAGATACATATCTGAGTAGGTCATAGATCATCACAGGCCATCACAATGCGTTAACTCACAATGCAATAAAGTGGCTTACAGTATTTATTTGTCTCTGTTAAGACTTTAGGGCACAGTACTGGCAAAGAGGACTGAGAACATTAAAATCTAGGGCTAGGTTAACAAACACTGTCTTACCCACAAAATAGAGAACACAAAGTGGTGAGTTGCGAGACTCCATTGATGCTAAATGTCACAAGTTTAACATGGTGTATGTAGGACACTCTAGAACCCCCCCCCCTCCTCCTCCTCACCCCTCCACCCCTGATTCAGACCTCTGACCCCTCACCCCCGCCAGTGTTCCCCGAGGCTTCAGGAGAAGTGTGAAATCTGCCGCCCATCTGTGACTTCTCCCTGGTGACTCTGCATATAGGCCTGCCAGACACTCCATATGCTGCTAGCCTAGCCCCCCATGATAACCCACAGTCCTGTATACCACACATACACCCCGTTGCCATGACTACAGTATCATGGGAGTACATAAACATGGACAACCACATACTACAGAGACATCTGTAGTACAATAATGGAAAAAAACTGTACCAAAAAGGCCTATAGACACCAGTACCAAGTACCGGAACGTCTTATATAATATTGAATTATTGCAGTGTCTGTCTACTCTACTGTATTTTTGTAATTATGACCATTCTAATCAACATAGCAGCAGATGTCCAGTGTCCACTCAAGTCCACTCAAACAACATCATTTTCAGTGTGCATATTCAACACTGATTTCATATCAGCAGCAAACACCCACTCAAGTTCTCTGGGGTCCACGTTTTTTTTTAAATGTTTTTTTTACAACTCTCCTAAATTGAACTTGAGGTGTCTATGTCAGGCATTTAAAATAGGCTATGTAGTAAAATATCTGGGTGAAAGTAAATTACTATACTAAAATTAGGGCTACTACGGACATCGAGTGGTGCTAGTGAACAGTTAATCAGGCAGCCCCAACTCCCCTCCCAGTTTGCCTGTTGGGGAGGATGTGTAGGGCTCATTGCTCAGGGTGGGCTGCTCTCTCTGGGGCTGCTGGCCAGCCTTCTTTATGATCTCACCCCAGTTCTGATCCGATTACAGCAAACTCACGTTTCCAGGCTCAGGAGAAAAACAGTAACAGAGCTGTGTGCCTGCTCTCCTGATCTGCTCTTTCACTTCTCAGTCCCCCTCTCCCTCCATTCTCCCAAACTTTTGCTTTTTAACCCCCCCCCCCCCCTCTCCGTCTGAGATACATTATGACCTGGCCATGACTTGACATGGAAAGAATGAGGGCCCGTTGGATGGTAGCTCTCTGCTTCCCTCTCTTTTTTCCAAAGCTAGAGGAAGAGTTCTGGCTTCATTCACTCAGTCCTTCACGTGTCTGCCTCTCTGTCTCAGCCAGATAGAACAGAGGGGACTCTCACTTGTTTTCAAAAGGCCAAGGACAACTCAAGACAAATGATCTAGCCATCTGAGCGCTCCACAGTCCCACTGATCTGCTGTGTCTGTGGCACGACTTTCCAAGTAGGTCTGAGAGGATGAAGCCAGGACAATGAATGCTTTAGAATGAGACTGAAATCTGATATACAGAAGTCATACAGTATTTAGGCTAATAAATGTGCAGTGCAGTAACACCCTTATTGAAAGCATGAGAGCATTTCACCTTGAGGTTATAGTATGGACTTCTCTTTCATCATATTCAGTTATGACAATCTGGACCCTCTATTTCTGAAACTATCCGCCGCCATTGTCGCAACCCCTATTACCAGCCTGTTCAACCTCTCTTTCATATCGTCTGAGATCCCCAAGGATTGGAAAGCTGCCACAGTCATCCCCCTCTTCAAAGGGGGAGACACCCTGGACCCAAACTGTTACAGACCTATATCCATCCTGCCCTGCCTATCTAAGTTCTTCGAAAGCCAAGTCAACAAACAGGTCACTGACCATCTCGAATCCCACCGTACCTTCTCCCCTGTGCAATCTGGTTTCCGAGCCGGTCACGGGTGCACCTCAGCCACACTCAAGGTACTAAACGATATCATAACCGCCATCTATAAAAGACAGTACTGTGCAGCCGTCTTCATCGACCTTGCCAAGGCCTTCGACTCTGTCAATCACCATATTCTTATCGGCAGACTCAGTAGCCTCGGTTTTTCGGATGACTGCCTTGCCTGGTTCACCAAATACTTTGCAGACAGAGTTCAGTGTGTCAAATCGGAGGGCATGCTGTCCGGTCCTCTGGCACTATCTATGGGGGTGCCACAGGGTTCAATTCTCGGGCCGACTCTTTTATCTGTATATATCAATGATGTTGCTCTTGCTGCGGGCGATTCCCTGATCGACCTCTACGCAGACGACACCATTCAATATAATTTCGGCCCGTCATTGGACACTGTGCTATCTAACCTCCAAACGAGCTTCAATGCCATACAACACTCCTTCCGTGGCCTCCAACTGCTCTTAAACGCTAGTAAAACCAAATGCATGCTTTTCAACCGATCGCTGCCTGCACCCGCATGCCCGACTAGCATCACCACCCTGGATGGTTCCGACCTTGAATATGTGGACATCTATAAGTACCTAGGTGTCTGGCTAGACTGCAAACTCTCCTTCCAGACTCATATCAAACATCTCTAATCGAAAATCAAATCAAGAGTCGGCTTTCTATTCCGCAACAAAGCCTCCTTCACTCATGCCGCCAAGCTTACCCTAGTAAAACTGACTATCCTACCGATCCTCGACTTCGGCGATGTCATCTACAAAATGGCTTCCAACACTCTACTCAGCAAACTGGATGCAGTCTATCACAGTGCCATCCGTTTTGTCACTAAAGCACCTTATACCACCCACCACTGCAACTTGTATGCTCTAGTCGGCTGGCCCTCGCTACATATTCGTCGCCAGACCCACTGGCTCCAGGTCATCTACAAGTCCATGCTAGGTAAAGCTCCTCCTTATCTCAGTTCACTGGTCACGATGGCAACACCCATCCGTAGCACGCGCTCCAGCAGGTGTATCTCACTGATCATCCCTAAAGCCAACACCTCATTTGGCCGCCTTTTGTTCCAGTACTCTGCTGCCTGTGACTGGAACGAACTGCAAAAATCGCTGAAGTTGGAGACTTTTATCTCCCTCACCAACTTCAAACATCAACTATCTGAGCAGCTAACCGATCGCTGCAGCTGTACATAGTCTATTGGTAAATAGCCCACCCATTTTCACCTACCTCATTCCCATACTGTTTTTATACTGTTTTTATTTATTTACTTTTCTGCTCTGCTCTTTTGCACACCAATATCTCTACCTGTACATGACCATCTGATCATTTATCACTCCAGTGCTAATCTGCAAAATTGTAATTATTCGCCTACCTCATGCCTTTTGCACACATTGTATATAGACTCCCCCTTTTTTCTACTGTGTTATTGACTTGTTAATTGTTTACTCCATGTGTAACTCTGTGTTGTCTGTTCACACTGCTATGCTTTATCTTGGCCAGGTCGCAGTTGCAAATGAGAACTTGTTCTCAACTAGCCTACCTGGTTAAATAAAGGTGAAATAAAAAATAATAAAAAAATAATAAAATAAATGATGACATGGATGTATTTGTGGCATTACCTTCAACCTGCCCAAGTCAAAGTTAACACACTAACAGGAACTTTTATTGAAGTTCATGCCAAAAAAACATCCTCTGATTGTACAAGACAGAGCTTTTGCAAACTATCAAATGTATCTGTTTACAGTCAAAATTCTACTCAATCTTCACCATTCAGCTGGACCAAAAACAGGAATAGGAGAAAGTTTGAAGAGCAAGGGAAAGCTAAGATAACGGCTCACCTCTGAAGACATTCAAAAGTAACTGCAAGGGTGTTGCGGGTAATCCATCAAGTTGCACAACTTGTTCATCCGACCGCACACACACACACACCAACTCTCTCCCACGTCCATGTGAGAGTCACAATGGTGGCCAGTGTGTGTGTGAGGCCTGGAGTCCGTGCCGCTCAGGGAGAATGGTGCCATTATGGGGCGGCACAAAGGCTATAAGGCCCTAGCATTGACCTCTACTGGCACACACAGCAAATCATGCTGGGAGATAGGGCATATCACATAGAGATGGAGGGACCCAGGGAAAGGAGGCTGTGTCTGAGTGTGTATGTGTGTGTGCCATGGCATTGAGCGTGTGGCTGGATGAAGGATCCCACTGGGCACACACTGGTTGAATCAATGTTGTTTCCACTTAATTTCAATTAAATTAAGTTGAACCAACGTCGAATAGACGTTGAATTCACGTCTGTGCCCAGTGGGATAAAGGGGTCTAGCTGGTAGCTGTCCAGAAGGCTGATATTGTCACCCATTCTCACCAGATAAGGAGGAAGTGACATGGCTCCATGTTTTGTCTCGGAGCTCAAGGCACAGAAGTAGAAGTTGAGAAATACTCTCTTTCGATACATTTTGATGAAGTACATCTTGAATGACATTCCAATATGACATTTCTGTGTGTGTTGTCATGACAACAGGTCAAATAAGGTTGCTGCTAGTGCTGTATATGTAAATATAGTCACACTTGTAGATGACTGAGTATGTTGGTATGAAATGACCTTGGAACAAATTGCTTTAGAATGTTGCCTAACACACTTGCTAGACAAACACCATGGATGGATGGATGGATGGAGGGAAGGGTGGGGTGGGGGGGCTCAAGCTTCAACAGCTGAGTGACAGGCAGAGCCATGCCCATGTTCCCCACATAGCTAGTTTGGGTGGGTTTCATTAACCACTGATGGAGTTGTGGGGGTGTGAGAGAGGTCAGGGATTCCAAGGGTGCTCTGGCTTTAAGGCAGAGGGCAGCTGAGAACTAAACGTTACAGCCCAGCTGTATGGTGGCACAGCTTGGCACAGGGGGGTATGCGAGACTCTACCATTTGCCATGGTCTCCCACTGACTGGGCATGATGCCTGTTGATCTACATCTCCAACCCCCACCCTTATAGCTACAGCTATAAACCTAATTCTCCATGATTCCAAATGCCAAACACCCTGCCCAATGTGTCCTGCCCATTGGGCATGGTGGAGACTGGAGAATAGTATGGACATGATAGGACCAACCTACTCCATGGTGTCCACTTTGTGCCAACTGTGGTTGCCTATTAACCATAAGAGAATCACTCTCTCTCATTGGCAGGAAGCTGTGGCCAAGAGGAGGAAGTAGAGATCAGTGGTGGTGCTGGAGGTGACTTTTCCCTTAGGGCAGGAAGCTGTGGCCAAGAGGAGGAAGTGGAGATCAGTGGTGGTGCTGGAGGTGACTTTTCCCTCAGGGAAGGAAGCTGTGGCCAAGAGGAGGAAGTGGAGATCAGTGGTGGTGCTGGAGTTGACTTTTCCCTCAGGGCAGGAAGCAGAGCAGGAAAGTTAGAGTTGGATTTGGAGGCTGGAGCGTCAACACCAACACTCTTATTTTCTGGTTTAATCCAACATAACAGACTCAAAAAAACTTGGTGATATAGGTTTGAATGCCTTGGCTATTAGAACATGATGATGACAATGGGTTATGCTACAACTGTGGGTTATGATCTCTAAACAAGTCAAATAAAACACTCCACTCTCAGTCCACATGTTCAAAATGATCTCAGAACTGGATTGTGTTTATATGGGCCTTTCATCATGGATTCAGATGCACTCACTCATGCTCTAATATGTGAGACACTATGATATCAACATTCACAGCTGAGAGAGAATGCTCTCTGGCTGGCAACTTGAACACAACTTGTGTACAGATAAAGCCATGTTTTATGTGGTCAAATAGATTAAACAGGATTTGCCAATCCTCCTGAACTTGAGTAACCCCTCTCACTGACCTGTCCAATCCATTACCAACCAAACCTGGTCCTTAAATATTTGTAATTAAATCAAATAGACATGAAATACATGTTGATATATGGTGCAATGAGACATCTTCCATTTTGTTTCTTATGAAGTCAAATTGCTGCACTTAATACACCACGTCGTTACTGAATACACCACGTCGTTACCGAATACACCACGCCGTTACTGAGTACACCACGCCGTTACTGAATACACCACATCGTTACTGAATACACCACATCGTTACTGAATACACCACATCGTTACTGAATACACCACATCGTTACTGAATACACCACATCGTTACTGAATACACCACGTCGTCATAAGGTGAATGCACCAATTTGTAAGTCGCTCTGGATAAGAGCGTCTGCTAAATGACTTAAATGTAAATGTAAATGTTACTGAATACACCACGTCGTTACTGAATACACCACGTCGTTACTGAATACACCACGTCGTTACTGAATACACCACGTCGTTACTGAATACACCACGTCGTTACTGAATACACCACGTCGTTACTGAATACACCACGTCGTTACTGAATACACCACGTCGTTACTGAATACACCTTGTTGTTAGTTATTGAGGAATGCTAATCAGATTAAAGGTAGTCCTGAAGAGTGTTATGTAAATGGTTGTTTGGAGCAGAGAGGAAAATACTGAAAAACCTGCTGCATTTGGGAGCTCATTTGACTGGGAAACGAAGGGACAAGACTCGTTTGTCATCTCAGCTCATCTCAAAAACAGGGAGCAAATGAGATGCACTCCACATGATATGTGACAGCGTTTGAAAGTGGTCTACTGAGAGACAGCCACAGACACCCTCCCTTTTATCTCTTAAAAGGCACAGAATTGACACTATGTTCTATTGAGGAGGAACATAAATACCATGGTTACAAGTCATTAAGTGCATTTCAACAAATTTATTATCATGATTAGACCACTATGGTAAAATCACAGATCTATGATAACCTTTACTCATCCATGCTGACTAACGAAGGAAATTATGATTCTGAAGATGAAACGTCATAAAGACATCCTTAAATAATTTTAGCATTTTTATTTAACTAGGCAAGTCAGTTAAGAGCACATTCTTATTTACAATGACGGCCTACACCGGCCAAACTCGGACGACGCTGGGCAAATTGTGCGCCACCCTATTGGACTACCAATCACGGCCGGTTGTGATACAGCATGGAATTGAACCAGGGTGTCTGTAGTGACACCTCTAGCACGGATATGCAGTGACTTAGACCGCTGTGCCACTCGGGAGCCCTTAAACCTCATCTACACTCCTTCCACATCCTCACAGCGACATTTTTATTAAGTTGGTGATAAAGTCACAGCTCACCACCATTCTTTCTTTCAGCCTGTCTCTATCATTTCTCCTCTAAATCTCTGATCAGTGCCTCTCAAACAACACTTTGTTCCTCAAGAGTGAATGAGGCGGAGGGGGGGACCTGCAATGAATTTGGCACTGCCGCACCGTCTCCTACTCCCCTCCCTCCATGCCTCCAGTCTTTCTTTAGCCAGGCTTGGACCGAGAGCAGAGAGCTCTCGGTCCAAGTTCTGGACCAGGCTCTGAACCCTACAGTGCTCTTCAAAGAGAGAGAGGGAGGGAGGGAGGGAGAGAACGAGAGAGAATGCAGTCTGTAACCCCTTCAGAGAGCAGTAATTACAGAGTGAGAATATATAGAAAGTGATTTTTAGGGGCAGTAAGTTTACAACAACGCCTAACACTGACATGAACTCTAAGACCAAAAACACTGACCTTTCTAACATGTGCAGACGTGCCAAAATAACAAACCTCTAATGTCATCATAAAAGATAATACATGTTAATGGTAATCAAACACCCCAAACCATCTACCTCCCAATCACCATGGAGGAAAAGTTATGGTCACGTTTCTCCTTTCAACTCCAATGTAGTCTATAGGCCTACATTTCTTCACTTACAGACACGCAAACAACCGTCTCTGATGGCAAGCACACATCTTTTATATTATGACTGAATGAGTATCCAGAAAACCAACTGTTTAACACACTGTATATCTTTTTAAATATTGTAATAGTTTTATCAGTCTCAGAAAGAGATCCTATTCTCCCTCAAGCCCTTCCACTCCATGCCTGCCTTTGTGAAAGGCCCAAACAATGGAGGCCTTTCAACTCTGATTGTAAAGAGTTCCTTACAAAAAAAGGAGAAAAACCAGTAAGTAGAAGAACAGAGAAACAATGAGAGGCCTTTTCGAGAGGCAGTCACGTGTATGATACACATGTAGACACACACCCCTATTTCCATGCACACTCACACAACAGACCCACAAACGTCACACACACACACTCATGCAAATATAACAACTCCAATCCACACATTATAATGATCCCCACCATGCACATTGACAAGTCTGTGTTTGTACTGTCACGAACCGGCTCAAAGCCCGTAACAAAGGGAGACAACGTGGAGATAAGGAGTAGCAAAATATGTATTTATTAACTAAAGCAACTAAGTATAATATACAATGGTGTGTGTAATCAGTAATCAGTAGTGTAAGTGAGTGTTTTGCATGCATGAATGTGATAATGCAGGGTGATGAAAGGTGCCAAAGCAAACAAACAAAAGGCCACCAAGAACCACAACACAATCTACAACGGGTGTCTGCATGGAGAGAGTCTCCTCCATGAATGTGGAAGAGGTCTATTTATCCTGGGAGACACCTGGCCCAGGTGTTTCCCATGTAGCTGACGACCCTCTCAACTCCGCCCACCGGCATCCTAATAAGGAAACAAGAACAAAGACAGAATACGGCAGACAGAGTGGGAGGGTCGTCACATTCCCCCATAAAACCGGGGACCAACAAGGACCCCGGAACAAACATCCCAAATTGACACAGGCCTCCGTCCCAAATTGACACAGGCCTCTGCGTCCCAAATTGACACAGGCCTCTGCGTCCCAAATTGACACAGGCCTCTGCGTCCCAAATTGACACAGGCCTCTGCGTCCCAAATTGACACAGGCCTCTGCGTCCCAAATTGACACAGGCCTCTGCGTCCCAAATTGACACAGGCCTCTGCGTCCCAAATTGACACAGGCCTCCCAAATTGACACAGGCCTCTGCGTCCCAAATTGACAGGCCTCTGCGTCCCAAATTGACACAGGCCTCTGCGTCCCAAATTGACACAGGCCTCTGCGTCCCAAATTGATGAGGGTTTACGTGTTCACACTTACAATTTGCCCCAGCCAACCTCCTCCCCAGACCTCAGCAACCTTCACACAGGAAGCAACATTTAAGAGGAAAGAAAACAAGACCAGGAGGGAGCAGACAGGACAGAGAGAACATGACAATACAAAACAATGGTCAGTCACGTAAACATTAGGAACAGGGCGCACGAGAGAGCGCATCAGCAATCACGTTTTCAGTCCCCCGGATGTGCCTCACATCGAGATGGAATGATTGTAAAAATAAACACCATCGCATTATCCTCTGGTTTGGACACATCATGGACCTCAAAAAAGTGAGGGGTTATGGTCGGTGTAGACCACAATAGGTACTACCCCCGACCCGACATACACTTCGAAGTGTTGTAGCGCCCAAATGAGTGCTAGCGCTTCCTTTTCAATAACCGAATAGTTCAACTGATAATCGTTAAACTTTTTAGAAAAGAAACTAACAGGCCTCTCAATCCCAGACACATCTGCTTGCAGCAAAACTGCACCTGCCCCCACATGACTAGCATCCACCTGCAAGGTAAATGACAAATCCATGCGAGGAGCAGCCAGCACTGGAGTTGAGGTAAGCAACCTCTTTGAATCTTCAAAAGCGTGTTGACAACGAGTAGACCAAACGTAAACAGCCTTAGCTTTCAGCATATCTGTCAAGGGAGCGACCACAGTAGAGAAGTTATTACAAAAACTACGGTAATAACCAATCATGCCCAAGAAACGCATCAGTTCCTTTTTAGTAGTTGGTGGTGGAAAAGCATCAATAGCCACCACTTTAGCCCGAACAGGACGCACTTCACCCTGCCCAACCACTTTTCCAAGGTATGTAACGGTCGCCTGAGCAAACTCACATTTTGCCAGATTGATTGTGAGGCGACCCGCAGCCAGACGTTCGAACAAGGCTTGAATACGGGACAGATGTTCTTCCCAAGTATCTGCATAGATCACTACATCGTCCAAATAAACAGCGCACCCGGTCAGACCGGCGACAACCCTGTTCATAAGTCGCTGAAAAGTGGCAGGTGCATTGCGCAGACCGAAACTCATAACTGAATACGAGTACAGACCAAAGGGTGTAATAAAGGCAGAGATTTCACGTGCCCTACTCGTCAGTGGCACCTGCCAATAGCCTTTTAACAGGTCAAATTTGCTCACAAACTTAGCTGCACGGACTTGATCAACAGTCCTCCATCCGAGGAAGAGGAAATGAATCTGGCTTTGTGACACTGTTTACCTTACGGTAGTCCGTACAAAAACGGTTTGTTCCATCCGGTTTACTGACCAAGATACAGGGAGAAGCCCAACTGGAGAAAGAAGGCTCTGCTATCTTACTCTCCAGCATGTACTTGACCTCAGCATCCAGACAACGTAGTTTCTCTGAAGAAACTCTATAGAACCGCTGACGAATGGGGTCAGCACCTCCAATGTCAATATCATGTTCTATTAAGTTTGTACGTGTAGGTGTATCAGAAAATAAACCTGGAAATCTCTGAATCAGACCAACCATCTCTTTCCGCTCATCAACAGGTAGGTGAGTGAGAAGACTGTCTAAAATATCCAGTGTTTCTGAATTTTTCAATCTACCCTGCAATATACAATCGTCAGGACCAGGAACATCTTCCTCCTCATGCACAGATCTAGCACGACAAGAACCCAAGGAAACAACGGTATCAGCCAAAAGAACAGGTTTACCGTCCTCTGTAGAATCCCACTGTTCAGTCTCAGAGGAACGTGCATAGGGTTTTAACAGATTTACATGGCACAGCTGGTGTGCTTTCCTCCGTTCTGGAGTGGCAACTAGATCATTTTGCTCAGTGTACTGGCGCACCACTGTATATGGACCTTGAAATTTGTCTTGAAAAGGAGAACCAACAATTGGCAGCAGAGCAAGAACCTGGTCACCTGGACTAAAGTGACGAGGCTCAGTTCGGCGATCAAATATGCCCTTCATCCTCTCCTGTGAAGATGATAACTTCTCTTTAGCCATTTCACCAGCGGCATACAGCCGTCGCCGGAAATCACACACATACAAACACAGGGACTGAGGAGGCTCGGGAGACTTCCAGTCATCCTGGAGAACAGATAAAAGTCCACGCACCCTATGTCCAAACACAAGGTCATTTGGACTGAAACCTGTGCTCTCCTGTGAAACTTCCCTAGCGGCTAACAGTAACCAAGGCAACCCCTCCTCCCAATCCTTATCCATCTCAGTACAATAAGCTCTCAACAAAGACTTAAGTGTTTGATGGAAACGTTCCAGTGCTCCTTGACTTTGCGCGTGATAGGCGCTAGACACATTGTGTTTAATATGGAGCTGTTGAAGAACCTGACCAAACAGATTAGAGGTAAAATTAGATCCTTGATCACTCTGAATGACCTTAGGGATTCCAAACAATGAGAGAAACTGAGTCAAAGCTTTTAACACCGATTTAGTCGTGATAGATCGGAGAGGATAGGCAGCAGGAAACCTAGTGGTCTGACACATCACAGTGAACAGGTAACTGCTACCCTTTTTAGAACGAGGCAGAGGACCCACACAGTCAATAATCAGATACTCAAAAGGTTGGCTGAGTACAGGAATAGGAAACAATGGTACTGGTTTAATAGCTTGATTAGGCTTACCAGTTAATTGACAGGTGTGACAAGTTTTGATAAAATCAGAAACATCCCTCTTTAATCTAGGCCAAAAGAAATGTCTTAATATGCGATTGTAGGTTTTCCTCACCCCCATATGTCCAGCAACGTCGCTGTGAGAAGTTTCCAACACCAACTCACGAAGCTTAACTGGTACAACAACTTGACTAATTGCCTCCCCCAGAAAAACACTATCATGAGACACCCACTTTCTCATCAGGACATCCTCTTGGAGAAAATAGCCATGGGCGACATCTCCCAACTGTTCTATAGGCACAATTTGATCACGCAACTCTTCCAACGTGGGGTCATCCCGTTGAGCATTGATTAGATCTGAGCGGGTTACAGATAACGGGATAACAGGGAAGACAGTGACATACTTTGTATTATTATCATTAGTCGGCGCAGTGACTAGTTCGCCACGGCTCATAGAACGTGTCACTGCACACGCAGAGAACACCTCTGGGAAACTCTGTACACTCTCATCAGGAATCCCAACAAATGACGGCTTAGTGGAAACCACTAGAGATGGAAACACGACTGGCCATACACGCTCACCTGCCAAGTTATTCCCAAGGATAACGTCGATACCCTCAATAGGCAACGAAGGACGCACCCCCACAACAACTTCACCCTTCACCAGCCCACAATCCAACATCAGTTTATGCAATGGAACTGACAGAGTGTTCAAACCTATTCCCCTAATTAGAACACTATTCCCCGAATCAGTCTCAGCAGAAAAGGGTAACACAGACTCCAACACAAATGATTCAGAGGCACCTGTGTCTCTCAGGATCTTCACTGGCACTAGGTCTTTACTTCCTAACATAGACACAAAACCTTCTGTAATGAAAGGTAAATAGTCTGGATCAATATGGACTTTCACATTCTCCTGGGCCTGAGGAAATGAGTCAAGAATGAACTGATGTGGAACAGGTGCAGCTAACGCAGCAGGCTTAGATTTAGCGTAAGCACCCTTTGACCTGAGAAGTGGACATTCGTTTTTCCAATGACCTGAACCTTGACAGTAGTGACACTCCTGCCCAAAGTCAGCCTTACCATGGGAGTCAGGTTCAACCCTAGTTGAATAGAACTCTGCCCGAGAACCAAAGTATCTCGGTGAGCGAAGCCCAAATCTATCCGAATGCCCCCACTCTTTCCGAATACGGGGTTTTGCAAAGACACTTTTGTGAGTCAACACATACTCGTCCGCCAAAACCGCAGCTTCAGCAACATTCTTTACTTTCTGTTCATTAATATAAGTGGCAATACGATCAGGAATTGTGTCCTTAAATTGCTCTAACATAATCAGATCATACAGCCCTTGGAAAGTCACAACTGCAGAGGCGGAACACCAGCGATTAAACTGTAAAGATAACTGTCGCGCAAACTCAACATGAGTCTGGTTATCGTCCCTTTTTAAAGTTCTAAATCGTTGGCGGTAAGCCTCAGGGACCAATTCATAAATCTGTAACACAGCGGTTTTAACTTTATCATAACTGGCACTGTCGTGTACACTAAGAGCTGAATATGCTTCCTGCGCTTTACCAGTCAGCACACACTGCAACATTAAAGTGCGGTCAGAATCAGGCCAACTCCTAGCGTCAGCAACCCGCTCAAACAACGAAAAGAATGTCTCGGGGTCCCTTTCATTAAACCGAGGCAATAACCGCAAGTTCCCAACAATATCAAATGTCTCTGGGGCATGACCAAAAGCGGAACTACCCCTAGGTAAATCTGGGTCACCTTCCCAAAACAAACTCTCCCCTGAGATCTTTCCTTCCCTAACCAACTCTATACGTTCTTGTTGCAACTTGATTTTAGCACGCTCCATATCTTGTTTAAATGCCAATTCCTTTTCATATTTCACACGATCATGCTCTAGCTTCTCACGATCATGCTCTAGCTTCTCACGATCATGCTCTAGCTGTAACAAAAGCAGTTCTTTCTGCTGTTCAAAAAGAAGGCTACTAGGACTAACCGATGGAATGGCCATTGTAACGTTATGGGGAGACAACAAATCCTCAGCAGAGGCTGGCCCGGTGGTAACTTCAAGAATACCACTCTCCATCAGATTGGCTTTCAATATCAACCTAATAGAATTCTTTAGACATTTATCACTAATCTCAACCTTGTAGTGTTCCGCGACCTTCAACAGCTGTTCTTTAGTACCTAAATCTAACAATTCCTCTGATGGAGAGCGAATTAACTTATCTACATAAGACACCATAATCACACAATTTTTTTTATCGCTTTTCCCTTCTGCTGAGCACACCAGAACACAACCCGAGAATTGACAATCACCCTGAGCACCACAGAAGAGAGATGAGATATGGAGCTTCCCCAAAACCTACAATAACTCAACCCTAGTCTTCGTGCAGATTTGCGGTGGGAATTTACACACTGTAGCCCGCTGGCAAGGAAATAGAACTCCCCAGCATGCTGGCAAATTCCACCAAGCCACGGATGTGCCCCCAAGACAACTGCTCAGTCCACAGACACCACACAAAAATAACAAACATTAACCATGCCCAACATATTCAAAAAAATGAAACACGTCGCTAAACCTATCAGGGGAAAAAGGCTATAGCTCCGGGTAGCAAGTTCCACTACCCTACCCAAATCTCCCACCGAGGTACACAGCAGATTACTCACTTCAGACTGACGTCCCAACAGAAAGTAGAACAAGAGTTCAGGCTAGGCAGGGCCTGGAAACTAACCATTATACTCTCTCCAACATAGCACACAAACCAAACAACAAAGGCAACCAATACTGGGCCGATCACACTCAAACACCATATTCAAACCAAACACGTACCTCCACGGTCTCCCAAACCAATAGTTCAAAGATCCCGGACGAGCCCCCACTTGTCACGAACCGGCTCAAAGCCCGTAACAAAGGGAGACAACATGGAGATAAGGAGTAGCAAAATATGTATTTATTAACTAAAGCAACTAAGTATAATATACAATGGTGTGTGTAATCAGTAATCAGTAGTGTAAGTGAGTGTTTTGCATGCATGAATGTGATAATGCAGGGTGATGAAAGGTGCCAAAGCAAACAAACAAAAGGCCACCAAGAACCACAACACAATCTACAACGTGTGTCTGCATGGAGAGAGTCTCCTCCATGAATGTGGAAGAGGTCTATTTATCCTGGGAGACACCTGGCCCAGGTGTTTCCCATGTAGCTGACGACCCTCTCAACTCCGCCCACTGGCATCCTAATAAGGAAACAAGAACAAAGACAGAATACGGCAGACAGAGTGGGAGGGTCGTCACAGTACAAATGGGGATGCCTTTTTCTAGAGACTGACAATGTCAATGTAGTTCAGAGAGCCAGAAATGCCACCGACCTCCTTAATAATTGAATTAAGTTGTTAAATAGCCTACAACAAAATAAATGTTTTGAGCAGAAAGGGAAATACTGAAAAACCTGCTGCATTTGGGAGTAAATGTAGTCTGTGGTGGAAAAAGTAGCCAATTATATTACTTGAGTAAAAGTAAAAGGTACCTTAAAAGAAAATGACTTAAGTAAAAGTGAGTCACATAGTAAAATACTACTTGAGTAAAAATTAAAGTTTTTGGTTTTAAATATACTCAAGTATTAAAAGTATAAATAATTTCAAATTCCTTATAATAAGCAAACCAGATGGCACAATGTGTTCATTTTTTAATTATGTATAGCCATGGACACACTCCAACACTCAGACATAGTTTACAAATGAAGCATTTGTGTTTAGTGAATCTGCCAGATCAGAGGCAGTAGAGATGACCGGGGATGTTCTCTTGATAAGTGTGTGAATTGGACCATTTTCTTGTCATGCTAAGCATTCGAAATCTAACTAGTACTTTTGGCTTTCAGAGAAAATGCATGGAGTAAAAAGTACATTATTTTCTTTAGGAATGTAGTGAAGAAAAAGTTGTCAAAAATATAAAAAGTAAAGTAAAGTACAGATACCCCAAAAAACAACTTAAGTAGTACTTTGAAGTCATTTTACTTAAGTACTTTACACCACTGAATGTAGTGTACTTATCATTACACAGAGTAAAAGAGTGATGGGGGTCTTTATGAGAGCAAACATTGAATGCAATAATTATGTCTACACGTCACATGGTTTAGAACTAGCAGACTATAAGAAACAAATTGGACATACAGTGTCATTGCAAAGCCAGACTAGGCTATACAGGGAGTGGAGTGTGATGGAGTCACTATGAACACAAAAACAAAGGAGTGGATGCCTAGCCTCACCTACAGGGCCTTCAGAAAGTATTCACACCCCTTGTTTTCTTCCACATTTGGTTGTGTTACAGCCTGAATTTCAAATAGATTCAATTCAAACTTTGTGCCACTGATCTACACACAATAAATATCCCACAATGACAGAATAGTATTTTATTCAAAATATTTACAAGTTAATACAAAATTAAACGCTGAAATGTCTTGACTTTGAATGATTACTCCATCTCTGTACCCCACACATACAATTATCTGCAAGGTCTCTCAGTCGAGTAGTGAATTTCAAGCACACCAGGGAGGTTTTCCAATGCCTCGCTAAGAAGGGCACCTATTGGTATATATATTTTTTTTAAAGCAGACACTGAATATCCCTTTGAGCATGGTGAAGTAATTAATTACGCTGTGGATGGTGTATCAATACAATACAAAGATACAGGCGTCCTTCCTAACTCAGTTGCAGGGGGGGGGTTAGGAAACCACTCAGGGATTTCACCATGAGCCCAATGGTGATTATAAAACAGTTAGAGTTTAATGGCCATGGTTGGAGAAAATTGAGGATGGATTAACAACATTGTAGTTACTCCACAATACTAACCTAAATTACAGAGTGAAAAGGAAGCCTGTACAGAATAAAAATATTCCAAAACATGCACCCTATCTATAACAACGCACTAAAGTAAAACTACAAAAACTGTGGGAAAGAAAATGTACTTTATTTCCTGTATATAAAGCATTATATTTGGGGAAAATCCAACACAGTTCCACTCTTCATATTTTCAAGCATGGTGGCTGCATCATCTTGGGACTAGGGAGTTTTTTGATAAAAAGAAACAATAGATCTAAGCACAGACAAAATCCTAGAGGAAAACCTGGTTCAGTCTTCTTTCCTTCAGACACTGGGAGATGAATTCACCTTTCAGCAGGACAATAACCTAAAACACAAGGCCAAATATACACTGGAGTTGCTTACCAAGAAGACAGTGAATATTCCTGAGTGGCCAAGTTACAGTTTTGACTTGAAAATGGCTGTCTAACAGTGATCAACAACCAACTTGACAGAGCTTGAAGCGTTTCTGCCACTTCATGGTCAGCTCTGTCATTTACAGCAGCGCAGAGCAGTTCTTCCATTCCACCCAACATCTGTCTGGTGCCAGGGTATAATTGTACCTCCTTATGGTCTCTCCCATCCTAAAATACCTCCTTCGTGTACACTTCTAGGGTTCTCTGGCAGCCCCTAAACCAGGGGAAAACTACATCACCCAATAATTTTTAGTCTCTCTATGAATGGATGTTTGTGGATCTCCAAGACCCCAAAAAACCCTACTATTCCTTTTGGATGCTCAGTTCAGTCAATGAGACAGCAGAACTATTCCACACCCAAATACTTTGACTGCCCTTACTAGACTAATGCTACAGGAGAAGACTTTCTCCATCTCCCGGCCTAACCCACAACAAGCATCTCCTCTTGTCAACAAGGTTCAACATAGACTATTTCCAGGCTCTTTTAACTGAGGGGGCTCATTTGTGGGAGATCCTAGTGTGTTCAGTGTATAGATACACTCTGCCAGTGCAGGACCAACACAGCACAGTAGTATGCCTAAATCAGTCCTTAGCTTGTAGAGCAATGCCTGACAACCATGGGATATGATGGAAATCAGGATAGTAACTCATTCAATCCATTTTGAATTCAGGCTGTAACACAACAAAATGTGGAATAAGTCAAGGGGTATGATTACTTTCTGAAGGCACTGTATGTAGGCCTGTGCTTTTAAACAAAGCAAGCCTTGTTCTTCTGAGCTCATGTCCTATGAACTAGCTACTTGAAGGTCTGTGACACAAAGAAACTAGACAGTGAGATGGATTGAGTAGACCATGTTGGGATTATTGAGACACAGTTCAGAATGTAACTTGGTATTATAATCAATTAAATGCATCTGGTAATAAACACTCCATGACAAATATTGTTATCGTGATAGACTTCCCTTTTCTGTATAGACAAGGAAGTCTGCTCTGTGCATTCAATTTTACTGGAAGGAATTTAACATTGCAGACATAGACACAGCAATAACATTATAGGGGTCAAAAAAACTGGGATATCCAGACAAAAAGTTAGAGCATCTATCAATCACAGGACTTCTCCTGAAATAGCCTAATGCAGAGACCACATGAGAAAGGCTTGTCAGATCATGTAAAGTTAAACTTCAACAAACTTCCCATTCTAAATTATCTCAAAACTTTCAGCTCGGCAAAAAAGGGCCCAGATTTCAAACTGCATTACAGATCAACAGGACATGGAGCATGCCTCAGGGGCTGCACTCTCCACCCTCCTCATTGATGGTATATACAGCTGCCCAAGCTTTGCAACAGCAGTCTTATTTACACACAACCCATCGTTGCCCCCTCGCTCCTCCTACAGATGAAGAGGTGCTAAGCTAAAGTTGAGGCCTTTCAACTCTGACAGGTCATGTTTTTGGCTGGACCATACGAGCCTTGGCAGGGTTGACCTCTGCTACCACAGCTGAGGGTCTCTTTTTTTATTTCACCGTTATTTAACCAGGTAGGCCAGTTGAGAACAAGTTCTCATTTACAACTGCGACCTGGCCAAGGTAAGGTAAAGCAGTGCAACACAAACAACACAAAGTTACACATGGAATAAACAAAGGTACAGTCAATAACACAATAAAGAAAATCTATATAAGGTGTGTACAAATGGATTAAGGAGGTAAGGCAATAAATAGGCCATTGTAGCGAAGTAATTACAATTTAGCAAATTAACACTGGAGTGATGGATGTGCAGATGATGATGTGCAAGTAGAAATATTGGTGTGCAAAAAAGAAAAAGTAAATCAAAACAATATGGAGATGAGGTAGGTAGATTGGATGGGCTATTTACAGATGGACTGTGTACAGCTGCAGCGATCGATAAGCTGCTCAGATAGCTGACGCTTAAAGTTAGTGAGGGAGAGAAGTCTCCAACTTCAGCGATTTTTGCAATTTGTTCCAGTCATTGGCTGCAGAGAACTGGAAGGAAAGGTGGCCAAAGTAGGTGTTGGCTTTGGGGATGACGAGTGAGATATACCTGCTGGAGCGCGTGCTACGAGTGGGTGTTGTTATGGTGAACAGTGAGCTGAGATAAGGCGGAGCTTAACTTAGCAAAGGCTTATAGATGATCTGGAGCCAGTGGGTCTGGCGACAAATATGTAGCGAGGGCCAGCTGACGAGAGCATACAGGTTGCAGTGGTGGGTAGTGTATGGGGCTTTGATGACAAAACGGATAGCACTGTGATAGACTGCATCCAGTTTGCTGAGTAGTGTTGGAGGCTATTTTGTAAATGACATCGCCGAAGTTGAGGATCGGTAGGATGGTCAGTTTCACGAGGGTGTGTTTGGCAGCGTGAGTGAAGGATGCTTTGCAGCTGAGTCTGGAAGGAGAGTTTAGTCTAACCAGACACCTAGGTATTTGTAGTTGTCCACATATTCTAAGTCAGAACCGTCCAGAGTATTGATGCTAGTCGGGCGGGCGGGTGCGGGCAGCGATCGGTTGAAAAGCATACATTTAGTTTTACTAGCATTTAAGAGCAGTTGGAGGCCACGGAAGGAGAGTTGTATGGCATTGAAGCTTGTTTGGAGGTTTGTTAACACAGTGTCCAAAGAAGGGCCAGTTGTATACAGAATGGTGTCATCTGTGTAGAAGTGGATCAGGGAATCACCAGCAGCAAGAGCGACATTGTTGATGTATACAGAGAAAAGAGTCGGCCCGAGAATTTAACCCTGTGGCACCACCATATAGACTGCCAGAAGTCCGGACAACAGGCCCTCCGATTTGACACACTGAACTCTATCTGGGAAGTAGTTGGTGAATCAGGCGAGGCAGTCATTTGAGAAACCAAGGCTGTTGAGTCTGCCGATAAGAATACGGTGATTGACAGAGTCGAAAGCCTTGGCCAGGTCGATGAAGACAGCTGCACAGTACTGTCTTTTATCAATGGCGGTTATGATATCGTTTAGTACCTTGAGCGTGGCTGAGGTGCACCCGTGACCAGCTCAGAAACCCGGAGTGTACAGTGGAGAAGGTATGGTGGGATTCTAAATGGTCAGTGATCTATTTGTTAGCTTTGCTTTCAAAGACTTTAGAAAGGCAGGGCAGGATGAATATAGGTCTGTAACAGTTTGGGTCTAGAGTGTCACCCCCTTTGAAGAAGGGGATGACCGCAGCAGCATTCCAATCTTTAGAGATCTCGGACGATACGAAAGAGAGGTTGAACAGACTGGTAATAGGGATTGCAACAATGGCGGCGGATAATTTTAGAAAGAGAGGGTCCAGATTGTCTAGCCCAGCTGATTTGTACGGGTCCAGGTTTTGCAGCTCTTTCAGAACATCTGCTATCTAGTTTGGGTGAAGGAGAAGTTGGGAGGCTTGGGCGAGTAGCTGCGAGGGTCGCGGAGCTGTTGGCCGGGGTTGGGGTAGCCAGGAGAAAAGCATGGCCAGCCGTAGAGAAATGCTTATTGTAATTCTCGATTATTGTGGATTTATCAGTGGTGACAGTGTTACCTTGCCTCAGAGCTGTGGGCAGCTGGGAGGAGGTACTTTTATTCTCCATGGACTTTACAGTGTCCCAAAACTTTTTGGAGTTAGATCTACAGGATGCAAATTTCTGTTTGAAAAAGCGAGCCTTTGCTTTCCTAACTGACAGCGTGTATTGGTTCCTGACTTCCATGAAAAGTTGCATTTCGCGGGGACTATTCAATGCTAGTGCGGTCCGCCACAGGATGTTTTGTGCTGGTCGAGGGCAGTCAGGTCTGGAGTGAACAAAGGGCTGTATCTGTTCTTAGTTCTATATCTTTTGAAAGGGGCATGCTTATTTAAGATGGTGAGGAGATTACTTTTAAAGAACGACCAGGCATCCTCTACTGATGAGATGAGGTAAATATCCTTCCAGGATACCCAGGCCAGGTCAATTAGAAAGGCCCCTCTAAATGGGGTGTGGAGTGTACAGTCAGTAAAGACAATAGAGTAGAAGACTATTCAACTCACTATGACACCACCATTAGAAGTGTTTCCACAATAAGACCTGACGCCCATGACTATTATGGATAATATACACTCTGTCATCATGGGTCAGGGCTACATTAAGGTCAGACTAGGGTGTCTCACCTCTCCTTTCCACCCTGACCCTATTTCAACCCTGGTCCTTAGCAGGGTTGACAGTTAACACCATTCAGGTTGAAAATCTCATCAACCAGTTTGTCTTTGAGTCACCCTGAGTTGACAATGCCAGTGTGAAAATGGCTATTGTTGAACACCCTGTGATGGAGTTCCAATTTAACTGTCAGATCTACAGGTGGTGAGTGAAAGTAGACAACGAAAGGAAAGTAGTTCAGAATGATTCGTTTTCTAACCAGACAGAACTAGGCAGTTACAATACACCTGGAGACTGAGGATTATACGTGCCACCGAGGCTGCCTCCTAAGGTCAAGACCAAGGCTCCTGATTGGAGGGACGATGAGTGCTTCAGTACTAATTGAAAAACAGAATAACACAGTACACTACAGAACCTCAAGGACTAGGAGTTAAGTAACACACCCCAGCATTGACCGCCTGCTCGTTCCCCCTCATATGCCTCTCTCTCTCTCTCTCTCCGGAGCAGGGAAGGGCTCCATCACTGCATTTTCCCAGAGTGGTTTAGGCAAAGCCATCTGGCCCTAGCTAGCCGACTGGCTTTGGGGGGCCTTGCTAAGAGGGTGTAGGAGGGGGGAGAGCATTGAGGGGGTGTAACTAGAGATGACTCCTTTGCCACAGAGGGACAAAAGCTATCATTACCCCCCCCCCCCCAAAAAATAAAAATAAAACAAGGCACACCCCCACCAGTAAACACACTGGGCCACAAGGCCAAGGTTCTTTCATGTCCTGTCTGAGACTATGGTGGAGGAAATATGGACGAAAACAAATAGAAAAAAAGGATTATGTGAAAATAACTAAACATGTATACAATTGGTGTTGTTTGTATGTAATTGTATAACTGTCAAGGACAAAACACATAACAATGCTTATCTGGTCAATAGGATCAAGGAGTATACATGTCTGACTATGATAACAATCGTTAAAAGATAACAATCAATCCATTTCAGGCTTTTCTCCATAAAATGGCTAATTGCCCAAGGTGTTTACATTGTTATCTTCTGTATAATAACCCAATAGGTTCTACTGAAATGATCTTGAAACAGAGCCCACACATTAATTGACTGGAGAGTGACATCAAAATGATATGATAAATGACTGAATGAATAAAACTAAAAAAGTTTAGCCTATACTTACTCTATGGAATTCATTATTAAAATCATGTTTAACTTCAAAACGGTGTACTAGTCACTAACACCACGTTTATGAGCATCCCACCCGCAGACTTTTTCAAACAGCAGCTCTTCTACAGGAATTAACGTTACATTGATTGTTCAATTTCACGGGGTGATTCAGTTTCATTGTATCTTTCTCTTGTTTAAAGGAGCCTAAAGATCATAAATAGTATTGTCTGCGGTGCGAATATAATCCACCATTGCCAATGATATGACTGTAGTTTACATCCTGTAAAGGTTCATAATTTATTTACACACTGTACAGAAGAACACTTACCGACTCCGTTCGGCTACGTGGATCTGTTTTCCGTGAAAACTGTCAGGCATGAACACAACGGAAAACAACAGAAAATCGAAGCAACAGTGAGAAAAACCGGTTCCAATGCACATAGGCTATAGTCACAGTGAGAAAAACAAAAGTTTTCCTTTCAATGTTTTAAGGACAAGAGTAGGTTATTCAAAATGAATCAGCCCCGCGTTCTTGTCATCTTCAAAAACGGTGTCTAAAATTATAAATCGTTCTTTGCAGTCTCAACGGAGGAACTTAAGTGAGTTATTTCGGTTGATAACATGTATTTATAAGTTCCATGGCATTGTATTAAAAATCAGTTTGTCAGTTGGCTAGTTAGTCACGTCTGACAGAAGCTAGTTACAGCGAGCCAAATTGTTTTTCCTCCAACCCTTTTCTTTTGCACACCTCCTCTTTCTGGCGTAGACTGTTGTTGATACCCAAGGGATTTTCCCTCGAGTTCTAAACTCATAAAAAAAAGAGTTGGCCTATTATTTTTCTCTGTGAGAGTCCAACCGTTCTCTCTCTCCTCCTCCTCCCTCCCTCCCTCCCTCTCTCTCCCCTCCTCCCTCCCTCCCTCCCCCTCTCTCTCCTCCCCTCCCTCCTCCCTCCCTCCCTCCCTCCCCCCTCTCTCTCCTCCCCTCCCTCCCCCTCTCTCTCCTCCCTCCTCCCTCTCTCTCCCCCGCCTGCTCCCTCCCTCTCCCCCGCCCGCTCTCTCCCTCCCTCCCTCCCTCTCTCTCTCCCTCCCTCCAGGCCTCTCCCCTGCCCGCTCCCTCTCTCTCCCCCGCCCGCTCTCTCCCTCCCTGTCCCCCCCCCTCTCTCTCTCCCTCTCCCCGCCCGCTCCCTCCCTCTCCCCCTCCCGCTCTCTCCCTCCCTCTCTCTCCCTCCCTGTCTCCCTCCCTCCCCCTCCCTCCCTCTCCCCCGCCCGCTCCCTCCCTCCCTGTCTCCCTCCCTCCCTCTCCCCCGCCCGCTCTCTCCCTCCCTGTCTCTCCAACTTTCAGCCAACAGCTGAAAACGCTTGACATCATAGCCAACAGACCATCTGTTATTGCTGCCTGGTTGAATTCAAATTTGGGACTGGAAGGGCAAGGTAGGGGAACGAGGCTTGGATGGGACTGAGTTGGTCTTCTATAATAATAATAATAATATATTAAGTGTAATTACATAGTTAGGTCTACTGCACTGTGTGTGTGTATGAAATGTTACATTTCGTATGGTATATATTAATTTTGGATGTCCAGCACCCATTCCATATGATATGCTACGGAATTCATATTAAATGTTACAAATTTTCTAAACGTACTTTACACATTTGAAAAACATACAATATGTTAAGAATTTGCTAAATGTATGATATGTTACAAATTCTAGCTAGATGGCTTAGGTTAGCTAGCTCACTAACTTTAGCTAGGCCAGTGGTTAGGGTTAAGTCTAGGAGATAGGTTAAAGGGTTAAGGTTAGGGGAAGGGTTAGCCAACACGCTAAGTAGTTTCAAAGTAGCTAAAAAGTAGTTGAAAAGTTGTAAATCAGCAATAATAATGAAGTTGTCTGTGATGAGAGTCAAACACCCACCCATCCACCCAACTTTTGTTTTTGCCTTAAGTTACCATCTGTCTTATGTAACCATACTAAATGTAACATATCATACTAAATGGAGTGTCACAGATTTACACACAGAATAATATGAAATGCTCCGCGACCAAGTTCCAAGCCTGAAAAGACACTAGAAACAGGCAGGGGACCTGGTGTACCCGAATGGTGTCACACGATTAGCCATCAGGTGTACCTGATGACACTTAGTATTCTTCTCTTTCAGCTCTGTACAGTCCTGGAGTTCCTGTGGATTTGTAACTATCTGCCATGACAGACAGGCAACATGGCCAGACGTAGTCTATAGTGGGTTGATGGTGTCGGGAACAGGTGGTTAGTGTTCTGTAGACGATACATATGGCACACATATGGGTACACAAGAAGAAGGGGGATTTGATGTGTTCATGTTTACAAGGAAATCTGTTTGACTGGAGGTGCAAAGGCTTTGAACTGCCTATAAAACTACAGTTTTTCTGTACTGCAGCACAGGGAGGTGGGAGGTTCAGTCAGTCAAATCTGGTTTCAGAGCTGGCCATGGGTGCAACTCAGCCACGCTCAATATCTTAACCGCCATCGATAAGAAACAATACTGTGCAGACGTATTCATTGACCTGGCCAAGGCTTTCGACTCTGTCAATCACCACATCCTCATCGACAGACTCGATAGCCTTGGTTTCTCAAATGATTGCCTCGCCTGGTTCACCAACTACTTCTCTGATAGAGTTCAGTGTGTCAAATCAGAGGGCCTGTTGTCCGGGCCTCTGGCAGTCTCTATGGGGGTGCCACAGGGTTCAATTCTTGGACCGACTCTCTTCTCTGTATACATCAATGATGTCGCTCTTGCTGCTGGTGAGTCTGTGTTAACAAACCTCCAGACGAGCTTCAATGCCATACAACTCTCCTTCCGTGGCCTCCAATTGCTCTTAAATACAAGTAAAACTAAATGCATGCTCTTCAACCGATCGCTGCCTGCATCTGCCCGCCTGTCCAACATCACTACTCTGAACGGTTCTGACTTAGAATATGTGGACAACTACAAATACCTAGGTGTCTGGTTAGACTGTAAACTCTCCTTCCAGACTCACATCAAACATCTCCAATCCAAAGTTAAATCTAGAATTGGCTTCCTATTTCGCAAAAAGCATCCTTCACTCATGCTGCCAAACATACCCTTGTAAAACTGACCATCCTACCGATCCTCGACTTTGGCGATGTCATTTACAAAATAGCCTCCAATACCCTACTCAATAAATTGGATGCAGTCTATCACAGTGCCATCCGTTTTGTCACCAAAGCCCCATATACTACCCACCACTGCGACCTTTACGCTCTCGTTGGCTGGCCCTCGCTTCATACTCGTCGCCAAACCCACTGGCTCCAGGTCATCTACAAGACCACGCTAGGTAAAGTCCCCCTTATCTCAGCTCGCTGGTCACCATAGCAGCACCCACGTGTAGCACGCGCTCCAGCAGGTATATCTCTCTGGTCACCCCCAAAACCAATTCTTCCTTTGACCTTCCAGTTCTCTGCTGCCAATGACTGGAACGAACTACAAAAATCTCTGAAACTGGAAACACTTATCTCCCTCATTAGCTTTAAAAACCAGCTGTCAGAGCAGCTCACAGATTACTGCACCTGTACATAGCCCATCTATAATTTAGCCCAAACAACTACCTCTTCCACTACTGTATTTATTTATTTTGCTCCTTTGCACCCCGTTATTTCTATCTCTACCTTGCACATTCTCCAACTGCAAATCTACCATTGCAGTGTTTTACTTGCTATATTGTATTTCCTTCACCACCATGGCCTTTTTAAACATTTTTATTTGTATTTTTTCCTCCCTTATCTCACCTCATTTGCTCACATTGTATATAGACTTATTTTTCTACCGTATTATTGACTGTATGTTTGTTTTACCCCATGTGTAACTCTGTGTTGTTGTATGTGTCGAACTGCTTTGCTTTATCTTGGCCAGGTCGCAATTGTAAATGAGAACTTGTTCTCAACTTGCCTGCCTGGTTAAATAAAGGTGAAATAAATAAATAGTTAGAGTAAATCAGTCCATGAGGAAACAGAAGAACATTTATAGAAAGAGATTCAGAGAACACAGCTAGACAATATGCCCACTTCTTGAAAATAGCCTTCACAAAATGTCCTCTTGTCTATCTCTATACAGTCTTATAGACACATCTTTTGATATTACAACTTGAAATATGTTTGTTTAATCACAAACTCCTCCTGTAAAGCGTAACACTTTAAAACAAAAAGTAAACTCTACCATCTAGTATGTTACTCTACAGTTTATTTATATCCCTCATTGCTAAACAAAAACCTGGAAATCATAACTCTTTGAGCTGTCAGTCAATATTTAATATCTGGGTCACTATTCTTGTAACAGGACACACAAACACACACACACTTGTCGTGTTTGTACAGGCCCAGACCACTGCTGTGCTTCTCCCTCTCCCATCCCGGCTCTGGGTCTGTGGGATAGGGGTCTGACCGGATGCTAGCGACAGGAAGTGGCTAACACGCTCCAGATGTGGGGACCAGGGGGACCACCCCCGCGGAACAGGGAAAAGTGGGAGCCCTGATTGTAAACATACTGGGATTCCTGTGAAGCCACCTACTTTCTCCCTTATCTCGTCCTTACAGAAACAGGGTCTGGTCCTTACAGAAACAGGGTCTAGTCCTTACAGAAACAGGGTCTGGTCCTTACAGAAACAGGGTCTGGTCCTTACAGAAACAGGGTCTGGTCCTTACAGAAACAGGGTCTGGTCCTTACAGAAACAGGGTCTGGTCCTTACAGAAACAATGGTCTGGTCCTTACAGAAACAATGGTCTGGTCCTTACAGAAACAGGGTCTGGTCCTTACAGAAACAGGGTCTGGTCCTTACAGAAACAGGGTCTGGTCCTTACAGAAACAGGTCTGGTCCTTACAGAAACAGGTCTGGTCCTTACAGAAACAATGGTCTGGTCCTTAGAGAAACAGGGCCTGGTCCTTAGAGAAACAGGGTCTGGTCCTTACGGAAACAGGTCTGGTCCTTACAGAAACAGGGTCTGGTCCTTACAGAAACAGGGTCTGGTCCTTACAGAAACAGGTCTGGTCCTTACAGAAACAGGTCTGGTCCTTACAGAAACAGGGTCTGGGAAAATAGAGATAGGTAAGCTGACGGGTGAACCCTGAAGAAGACAGAAATGAAGTCTACGGTACAGCAGAGTTATTTTTCTCATTTGAGATAATAGTAGGGGGAATAGTAATGTGTGAGGGATACATATTATTTGTCACATGCTTCATAAACAACAGGCGTAGACTAACAATGAAATGCTTATTTACGGACCCTTCCCAACAATAAAGAGAGAAAGAAAAGATAAATAATAGAAAAGTGAAACATAATAAAACAAGTAATAATAAATACACAATGAGTTATGATAACTTAGCTATATACAGTTGAATTCGGAAGATTACATACACTTAGGTTGGAGTCATTAAAACTCGTTTTTCAACCACTCCACAAATTTCTTGTTAACAAACTATAGTTTTGGCAAGTCGGTTAGGACATCTACTTTGTGCATGACACAAGTAATTTTTCCAACAATTGTTTACAGACAGATTATTTCACTTATAATTCACTGTATCACAATTCCAGTGGGCCAGAAGTTTACATATACTAAATTGACTGTGCCTTTAAACACCTTGGAAAATTCCAGAAAATGATGTCATGGCTTTAGAAGCTTCTGATAGTCTAATCATTTGAGTCAATTGGAGGTGTACCTGTGGATCAGAGGTCGACCGATTAATTAGGGCCGATTTCAAGTTTTCATAACAATCGGTAATCGGCATTTTTGGACACCGATTATGGCCAATTACATTGCATTCCACGAGGAAACTGTGTGGCAGGCCGACCACCTGTTACGAGAGTGCAGCAAGGAGCCAAGGTAAGTTGCTAGCTAGTATTAAACTTATCTTATAAAAAACAATCAATCTTCACATAATCACTAGTTAACTACACATGGTTTATGATATTGCTAGTTTAACTAGCTTGTCCTGAGTTGCATATAATCAATGCGGTGCCTGTTAATTTATCATCGAATCACAGCCTACTTCGCCAAACGGGGGATGATTTAACAAATGCGCATTCGCGAAAAAAGCACAATCGTTGCACGAATGTACCTAACCATAAACATCAATGCCTTTCTTAAAATCAATACACAGAAGTATATATTTTTAAACCTGCATATTTAGTTAAAATAAATGAATGTTAGCAGGCAATGTTAAATAGGGAAATTGTGTCACTTCTCGTGCGTTCATTGCACGCAGAGTCAGGGTATATGCAACAGTTTGGCCGCCTGGCTTGTAGCAAACTAATTTGCCAGAATTTTACATAATTATTACATAACATTGAAGGTTTTGCAATGTAACAGCAATATTTAGACTTATGGATGCCACCCGTTAGATAAAATACGGAACAGTTCCATATTTCACTGAAAGAATAAACGTTTTGTTTTCGAAATGACCCTGTTTCTGTAAGGACGAGACCCTCTTAGCAATGCTTGATTCACAGCACTGTTTATGACTTCAAGCCTATCAACTCCTGAGATTAGGATTGCAATACTAAAGTATTAGAACATTAGAACATCAAATAGTCAAAGGTATATGAAATACAAATGGTATAGAGAGAAATAGTCAAATCTTCATCATTTCTATAATAACTAGAACCTAAACTTCTTAACTGAGAATATTGAAGAACTGGGAATATTGAACAACCAGCTTTCATATGTTCTCATGTTCTGAACAAGGAACTTAAACGTTTGCTTTTTTTACATGGCACATATTGCACTTTTACTTTCTTCTCCAACACTGTTTTCGCATTAATTAAACCAAATTGAGCATGTTTCTGTAATGTCGTTCGTCTGTTGTTTGAAGAGAGTCAGACCGAAATGCAGCGTGTAGGTTACTCATGACATATAATGAAGAAAATGCTGTACATGAAATAACTGAGAATACAAAACAACAAACGAGTGAAACTAATACAGCCTATCTGGTGACTAACACAAAGACAGGTACAATCACCCACGAAATACAACGCGCACTCAGGCTGCCTAAATACGGTTCCCAATCCGAGACAACGAGAATCAGCTGACTCCAATTAGGAATCGCCTCAGGCAGCCAAGCCTAACTAGACACACCCCTACTAATACACACTCCTAATTAATACAAACCCCAATACGAAATACAACATATAAACCCATGTCACACCCTGGCCTACCCAAACATATAACAAAAACACAAGATACAATGACCAAGGCGTGACAGTTTCATTATTTATTTGAGACCAAATAGATTATATTTCTGTATTATATTAAGTTAAAATAAAAGTGCTCATTCAGTATTGTTGTAATTGTCATTATTTTAAAAAAATGTAATAATCGGCCGATTAATCGGTATCTTTTTTTTTGGCCCTCCAATAATCGGTATCAGCATTGAAAAATCTTAATCGGTCGACCTCTACTGTGGATGTATTTCAAGGCCTACCTTCAAACTCAATACCTCTTTGTTTGACATCATGGGAAAATCAAAAGAAATCAGCCAAGACCTCAGAAAAAGGTACCACGTTCAACTGTGCAAACAATAGTACGCAAGTATAAACACCATGGGACCACGTAGCCGTCATACCGCTCAGGAAGGAAGTCCCGTTCTGTCTCCTAGAAATTAACGTACTTTGGTGCGAAAAGTGAAAATCAATTCCAGAACAACAGCAAATCAAATCAAATTTTATTTGTCACATACACATGGTTAGCAGATGTTAATGCGAGTGTAGCGAAATGCTTGTGCTTCTAGTTCCGACAATGCAGTAATAACCAACAAGTAATCTAAGTAACAATTCCAAAACTACTGTATTATACACACAAGTGTAAGGGGATAAATAATATGCACATAAAGATATCTGAAGGAGTGATGGTACAGAGCAGCATAGGCAAGATACAGTAGATGGTATCGAGTACAGTATATACATATGAGATGAGTATGTAAACAAAGTGGCATAGTTAAAGTGGCAAGTGATACATGTATTACATAAGGATGCAGTAGATGATATAGAGTACAGTATATACGTATGCATATGAGATGAATAATGTAGGGTATGTAACATTATATTAGGTAGCATTGTTTAAAGTGGCTAGTGATATATTTTACATCATTTCCCATCAATTCCCATTATTAAAGTGGCTGGAGTTGAGTCAGTGTCAGTGTTAGTGTGTTGGCAGCATCCACTCAATGTTAGTGGTGGTTAACACATCACAGCTAATAATTATTTGATTGACATTCGATCGACCGTTTCAAACAGTTTTTGTCACTGCACTAGGTAACAACGTTTGTATGCGGTATACCAGGATATGGCGCGCGTCCACCCTCGTGGTCGGCCTAGTTCTAGAACGTTCTAGAGACTGCACCCCGCGTGATGTGACGCACATATGGACGTCCATAGTTCTTACTGAAGTGTAATACCGGTACATACCGGTATCTGTTGCTTAACTTGGTGTAGACGTGAGCACATTATCTTGAATTAAACGTTTTATTGGTTAGTGGATACTTTAGTTTTGCTGACCTTATTCGCATAGGCATTTCGGGGGACAAATATATAACTTTGGTTATTGTGTTATACGTTCTCTTTATAGCGATCTCTATTTTGAGCGTAGGACTTAAAATAAAGGAAGTTTGTTGTTTCTCTAGTCGATGGTATATCAAATACACTTAACTTTTTGGGCGACCTGACCGTATTTCACATGCGAGTTATAGAGCTCTAATTGAAAATCTTAAAAGCGGTAGGATAGATCTGATATGGGTGCGCCATTTCTATGCTTCCAGGTCTGAAGTTTCCTTTCTGCTTCTACTTTCTTTTGTACACCAGCTGAAATTATTTTTGGCTTTGGAAAATAATTAGTAGTTTCGATGGTGCGATCATTCTCTACCCTATAGTTGTTGACTAAACTGTATTTGGGGAAAATCTCAGTTTTGACAACCAGGAAATGGCTGCAGGTTATGCTTAGTGGCTTTAAATTTAACATGTTAGTCCAATATCTTAAGTTGGGGTTGTCATATTGTTAGTGTTTAAAACTACTAATTGACTGACTTTGGTTGAATTATTTATATAACATTTTCCCAGTGAGCTCAGTGCGCTCGTTGCTGTTGAGTTAAATCACATACACTATTTCAGGCTAACTTCCAACGGGTCCATTTCCTGCACAATTGAGAACATGTGGTAATTAACTACAATGACTAATTGCGCATCTACTTTTATGCCTGCCCCTAAGAGGCAAATGGCACTAGGTAGTGCCTGAGGTGCCAAACGTGTAATTCCTTTAACTATCCCTGACAACTAACTTCAATGTAGCTACAGGGCGCAACTTGGTACAATTATTTCCTTTCTCACAACAATGACAGGAGTTGAGGTGTTTAGCTTGTGGCTGTTCCGCTGGATGTCATAAGGTGAATGCACCAATTTGTAAGTCGCTCTGGATAAGAGCGTCTGCTAAATGACTTAAATGTAAATGTAAATGTAAATGGTGGCTGTTTAACAGTCTGATGGCCTTGAGATAGAAGCTGTTTTTCAGTCTCTCGGTCCCAGCTTTGATGCACCTGTACGGACCTCGCCTTCTGGATGATAGCGGAGTGAACAGGCAGTGGCTCGGGTGGTTGTTGTCCTTGATGATCTTTATGGCCTTCCTGTAACATCGGGTGGTGTAGGTGTCCTGGAGGGCAGGTAGTTTGCCCCCGGTGATGCGTTGTGCAGACCTCACTACCCTCTGGAGAGCCTTACGGTTGTGGGCGGAGCAGTTTCCGTACCAGGCGGTGATACAGCCCACCAGGATGCTCTCGAATAGTGTATCTGTAGAAGTTTGTGAGTGCTTTTGGTGACAAGCTTAATTTCTTCAGCCTCCTGAGGTTGAAGAGGCGCTGCTGCGCCTTCTTCACAATGCTGTCTGTGTGAGTGGACCAATTCAGTTTGTCTGTGATGTGTATGCCGAGGAACTTAAAACTTGCTACCCTCTCCACTACTGTTCCATCGATGTGGATAGGGGGGTGTTCCCTCTGCTGTTTCCTGAAGTCCACAATCATCAACTTAGTTGTGTTGACGTTCAGTGTGAGGTTATTTTCCTGACACCACACTCCGAGGGCCCTCACCTCCTCCCTGTAGGCCGTCTTGTCGTTGTTCGTAATCAAGCCTACCACTGTTGTGTCGTCCGCAAACTTGATGATTGAGTTGGAGGCGTGCGTGGCCACGCAGTCGTGGGTGAACAGGGAGTACAGGAGAGGGCTCAGAACGCACCCTTGTGGGGCCCCAGTGTTGAGGATCAGCGAGGTGGAGATGTTGTTGCCTACCCTCACCACCTGGGGGCGGCCCGTCAGGAAGTCCAGTACCCAGTTGCATAGGGCGGGGTCGAGACCCAGGGTCTCGAGCTTGATGACGAGCTTGGAGGGTACTATGCTTGTGGAGGAAACAGGTACAAAAGTATCTAGATCCACAGTAAAACGAGTCCTATATCAACATAACCTGAAAGGCCGCTCAGCAAGGAAGAAGCCACTGATCCAAAAAAGCCATAAAAAAGCCAGACTACGGTTTGCAACTGGACATGGGGACAAAGATCGTACTTTTTGGGGAAATGTCCTCTGGTCTGATGAAACAAAAATAGAACTGTTTGGCCATAATGACCATCGTTATGTTTGGAGGAAAACGGGGGAGGCTTGCAAGCTGAAGAACACCATCCCAACTGTGAAGCACGGGGTGGCAGCATCATGTTGTGGGGGTGCTTTGCTGCAGAAGGGAGTGGTGCACTTCACAAAATAGATGGCATCATGAGGAAAGGAAAATTATGTGGATATATTGAAGCAACATCTCAAGACATCAGTCAGGAAGTTAAAGCTTGGTCCCAAATGTGTCTTCCAAATGGACAATGACCCCAAGCAATCTTCCAAAGTTGTGACACAATGGCTTAAGGCCAACAAAGTCATGGTATTGGAGTGGCCATCACAAAGCCCTGACCTCAATCCCATAGAACATTTGAAAAAATGTGTGTGAGCAAGGAGGCCTACAAACCTGACTAAACCAGCTCTGTCAGGAGGAATGGGCCAAAATTCACCCAACTTATTGTGGGAAGCTTGTGGAAGGCTACCCGAAACATTTTAAAGTCAAACAATTTAAAGGCAATGCTACCAACTACTAATTGAGTGTATGTAAACTTCTGACCCACTGGGAATGTGATGAAATAAATAAAAGCTGAAATAAATCATTCTCTCTACTATTATTCTGGCATTTCACATTCTTAAAATAAAGTGCTGATCCTAACTGACTAAGACAGTGAATTTGTATTAGGATTAAATGTCAGGAATTGTGAAAAACTGAGTTTAAATGTATTTGGCTCACGTGTATGTAAACCTCCAACTTCAACAGTACACAGGTTAATTGAGGTAGATACATGTACAGTGCATTTGAAAATTATTCAGGCCCCTTTCCTTTTCCCTAATTGTGTTACATTACAGTCTTATTCTAAAATTGATTAAATTGTTTCCTCATCAAGCTGCACACAAAAAAACAGAAATACCTTATTTACTTAAGTATTCAGACCCTTTGCTATGAGACTTGAAATTGAGCTCAGGTGCATCCTGTTTCCAATCATCCATGAGATGTTTCTACAATGTGGAGTCCACCAAGGCACACACCTGTCTATGGAAGGTCCCACAGTTGCAGAGCATGTCAGAGCAAAAAACAAGCCATGAGGCTGAAGGAATTGTCCGTAGAGCTCCGAGACACAGATCTGGGGAAGGGTAACAAAAAAATGTCTGCAGCATTGAAGGTCCCAAAGAACACAGTGGCCTCCATCATTCTTAAATGGAAGAAGTTTGGAATCACCAAAATCCTCCTCGAGCTGGCCGTCCAGTCAAACTGAGCAATTAGGGTAGAAGAGCCTTGGTCAGGGAGGTGACCAAGAACCCAATGGTCACTCTGTGGAGATGGGAGAACCTTCCAGAAGGACTCAACCAATCAGGCCTTTATGGTAGAGTTATTTATTTTTTCAGGTAAGTTGACTGAAAAACCGTTCTCATTTGGAGCAACAACCTGGTGAATAGTTACAGGGGAAAGGAATGAATGAGCCAATTGTAAACTGGGGATTATTAGGTGACCGTGATGGTTTGAGGGCCAGATTGTGAATTTAGCCAGGACACCAGGGTTAACACCCCTACTCTAACAATAAGTGCCATGAGATCTTTAAATGACCACTTAACATCCCATCTGAAAGACAGCACCCTACACAGGGCAGTGTCCCAATCACTGCCCTGGGGAATTGGGATATTTCTTTTAGACCAGACAAATGAGTGCCTCCTACTGGCCCTCCAACACCACATCCAGCAGCATCTGGTCTCCCATCCAGGGATTGACCAGGACCAACCCTGCTTAGCTTCAGAAGCAAGCCAGCAGTGGTATGCAGGGTGGTATGCTGCTGGCAAGACAGAAGCCACTCCTTTGTAAAGGGCACATGGCAGCCCGCTTGGAGTTTGACAAAAGGCACCTAAACGACTCTCAGACCGTCTGATGAAACCAAGATTGAACTCTGTCCTAAATGCCAAGCGTCACGTCTGGAGGAAACCTGGCAACGTCCTAATGTGAATCATGGTGGTGGAAGCATCATGCTGTGGGGACTGGGAGCAGGGGCGGAGCCAGAGGGGTGTCCAGGGTGGCACTGGCATCTGATTGGCGTGCCACCCCAAAATGTATTTTGCTACTGGCAGTTTGATTTATTGACATCTCATTTCACCTCGTTGAAAGAAGCATTTATTTTGACGTTTTCAAATCGAGGATGAGGAAGAGAGAATTTTAATGTTGGTTGCGAGAAACAGAAGAATAAGAATATACAGAACATACAGAAGAAGAAGAGAGAATATTTCCACAGCTTCACAAGCTCATTGGCGAAAGCATCATATTTGAAGAACGTTTTAAGGTTTAACACCGGTTTTAGGTTTCCTGAACAACTTTTACAAAAGTTGAGTCGCTGCCTAATTTAAAGTTAGATCTCTGTGTCACGGCTGGCTGAAAGACTGGAACAAGGTGCAGCATGGTAAGCGTACATTTTCTTTATTTAAAAATGACACCGACAAGACAAAGAACAAAACCAAACCGTGACGCTTTAGGCAATGTGCCCTGAACAAAGTCAAAATTAACTTCCCACAAAACAGGTGGGGGAAAATTGTACCTAAGTTTGGTTCTCAATCAGAGACAACGATAGACAGCTGTCCCTGATTGAGAACCATACCAGGCCAAGACATAGAAATACAAAACATAGAAAAAAGGACATAGAATGCCCACCCCAGTCACACCCTGGCCTAACCAAAATATGATCCCACATACCGCTGGTTCCTCTCTCCGGCTGCCTCTGCTCTCCTCGCTGCCTCCACCTGTTCCCATGGAAGGCGATCCCTTCGCGCCAAGATCTCCTCCCATGTGTAGACTCCCTTGCCATCCAGAACGTCCTCCAATGTCCAGGAGTCCACCTTACCATGCTGCTGGGTCCGTTGGTGGTGTTGGTGGAAGTTCTGTCACGGCTGGCTGAAGGACTGGACCAAGGTGCAGCATGGTAAGCATACAGTTTCTTTATTTAAAAATGACGCCGACAAAACAAAGAACAAAACCAAACCGTGAAGATTTGGGCAATGTGCCCTGAACAAAGTCAAAATTAACTTCCCACAAAACAGGTGGGGGAAAAGGGTACCTAAGTATAGTTCTCAATCAGAGACATACAGCTGTCCCTGATTGAGAACCATACCAGGCCAAGACATAGAAATACAAAACATAGAAAAAAGGACATAGAATGCCCACCCTAGTCACACCCTGGCCTAACCAAAATAGAGAATAAAAAGCCTCTCTATGGCCAGGGCGTGACACTTTGGCTCCAATAACAAACAGTTAAGAGAGATCGGTTCCCAATTTAGCCTAACATTATGTTTACATCTGTGCTAGTAATACACGCATATACAGTGCAGTGTCGTAAGTTGCAGTATACAAATGTTTAGCTAATGTGGAGTAACTAGTAGGCTACATCTGTTAGTGTTCAGCTATTTGAAATCCATTAACTCAGTTAGATTTTCGTACTCAAAACGAACAATTGTTATTATCAATCTGTTAAAGTTACTCAAAAGATGACCACAATTTGCAGATAGCCTGTTTCTATCATAAAAGGTGTAAGAAATTATAGCTAGCTCAGGTACTTACTGCAGAGTTGGGCTAACGTTAGCCATGATCTTGTAACGGCGTTCGTTTGTCGAAAGAGAGTCGGACCGAAATGCAGCGTGGTGGTTACTCATGTCTTTAATGAAAAAAAGCGATACATGAAATACCTATACAACTACAAAACAACAAACGGAACGTGAAAACCTAATTACAGCCTATCTGGTGATCACTACACAGAGACAGGAACAATCACCCACGAAATACACAGTGAAACCCAGGCTACCCAAATATGGTTCCCAATCAGAGACAACGAGAATCACCTGACTCTGATTGAGAACCGCCTCAGGCAGCCAAACCTAAGCTACACCCCTACACAGCCGCAATCCCAATGCCACAAAACCCCAATATGAAACACAACATTAAAACCCATGTCACACCCTGGCCTGACCAAATATATAACGAAAACACAAAACACTATGACCAAGGCGTGACAGATCTAACTTGTAATTTAGGCTGGTAGTTCATTTTAAGGTACAGTTATAATAATGGGGATTTGTAATTAAGATTGAGATTGGATTTAAATGTGGGTAATTGGATGCTTAGATAAACCATAGACTGTCTTATTTTTGCATAGGGTCAATTAAACATGAAAAGAAAGGGAGATATATCAGACTTATTTTTAAAGAAGCACAAACAGGCAGATCAGGTGCAAACAGACCCCAGCCCTTGCATCACCACCGGACCCCAGAGCAGCTCCCTACCTGAGGCTGCTAGTCAGAGTCAGTGTGGTCAGACTTCACAAGGACCCAGTCTACCACCACCAAGTCAGAGCATCTACCAGGCAGTCAGTCACATGCCCAGTTAGGAATTTAAGTTTAGCTTCAGCTTACAATAGATGATTTTGTCAGATTAAGCCTCACTTTAAAATGTTGGTTGTTGATTCATGTGTGTTCTTGTTTTGAAGGCTGTGGTATTTTTATTTTGATTATACACTAATAGTTATTGTGTTATTTTAATGTATAGATGTATCAAGTAGAGGTCAACCGATTATGATTTTTCAACGCCGATACCGATTATTTGAGGACAAAAAAAAAACAGCTGACCAATTTTTTTTTTTACATGTGTGTGTATACACATACAGTGGGGCAAAAAATCATTTAGTCAGCCACCAATTGTGCAAGTTCTCCCACTTAAAAAGACGAGAGAGGCCTGTAATTTGAAGATGAAATGTAGCTGGGTCTTTCAGCATGACAATGATCCAAAACACACCGCCCGCCAAAATACCAGCAACGAAAAGAAGAGTGTCTTTGTGAGAAACTTCTGTTAGACCAAATACTTATTTTCCACCATAAGCATTTCAAGGTCCTGGAGTGGCCTAGCCAGTCTCCAGATCTCAACCCCATAGAAAATCTTTGGAGGGAGTTGAAAGTCCGTGTTGCCCAACAACAACCCCAAAACATCACTGCTCTAGAGGAGATCTGCATGGAGGAATGGGCCACAGCTGAGTGTCAGAGCCGGTGTAGTAGGATTCAATATTAGTCCTGTATTGATGCCTTTTCGGTTTGATGTTTCTGCAGAGGGCGTAGCGGGTTTTCTTATAAGCGTCCGGATTAGTGTCCCGCTACTTGAAAGCAACTGCTGTAGCCTGTAGCTTTGTGCGGATGTTACCCGTAATCCATGGTTTATGGTTGTGATATGTACATAAGGTCACTGTGGGGACAAAGTCATTGATGCACTTGTTAATGAAGCCAAGACTGATGGGGTAAACTCAATGCCATGAACCCCAGAACGTATTCCAAACTGCCGTAAGAACCAGTCCTGTAGTTTAGCATCGGCAACATTGGACCACTTCCGTATTGAGCAAGTCACTGGTGCTTTTGTTTGTAAGCAGGAATTAGAAAGATAGAATTATGGTCAGATTCGTCAGATGGAGAGTGTAGAGCTTTGTATGCGTTTCAGTGTGTGGAGTAAAGGTGGTCTTGAATTTTTTGCCTCTAGTTGCACACGTTAGATGTACTACTTCCGGCACCGACAGAGATGGCCGCCTCGCTTCGCGTTCCTAGGAAACTATGCAGTTTTTTGTTTTTTTTACGTGTTATTTCTTACATTAGTACCCCAGGTCATCTTAGGTTTCATTACATACAGTCGAGAAGAACTACTGAATATAAGATCAGCGTCAACTCACCATCAGTACGACCAAGAATATGTTTTCTGTGATGCGGATCCTGTGTTCTGCCTTACAAACAGGACAACGGAATGGATCGCATGCAGCGACCCAAAAAAACGACTCCGAAAAAGAGGGAAACGTAGCGGTCTTCTGGTCAGACTCCGGACAAGGGCACATCGCGCACCACTCCCCAGCATTCTTCTTGCCAATGTCCAGTCTCTTGACAACAAGGTTGATGAAATCCGGGCAAGGGTAGCATTCCAGAGGGACATCAGAGACTGCAACGTTCTCTGCTTCACGGAAACATGGCTTACTGGGAAGACGCTATCCGATGCGGTGCAGCCAACGGGTTTCTCCACGCATCGCGCCGACAGAAACAAACATCTTTCTGGTAAGAAGAGTGGCGGGGGCGTATGCCTCATGACTAACGAGACATGGTGTGATGAAATAAACATACAGGAACTCAAATCCTTCTGTTCACCTGATTTAGAATTCCTCACAATCAAATGTAGACCGCATTATCTACCAAGAGAATTCTCTTCGATTATAATCACAGCCGTATATACCCCCCCCCCCCAAGCAGACACATCGATGGCTCTGAACGAACTTTATTTAACTCTTTGCAAACTGGAAACCATTTATCCGGAGGCTGCATTCATTGTAGCTGGGGATTTTAACAAAGCTAATCTGAAAACAAGACTCCCTAAATTTTATCAGCATATCGATTGCGCAACCAGGGGTGGTAAAACCATGGATCATTGTTACTCTAACTTCCGCAACGCATATAAGGCCCTGCCCCGCCCCCCCTTTCGGAAAAGCTGACCACGACTCCATTTTGTTGATCCCTGCCTACAGGCAGAAACTAAAACAAGAGGCTCCCACGCTGAGGTCTGTCCAACGCTGGTCCGACCAAGCGGACTCCACACTCCAAGACTGCTTCCATCACGTGGACTGGGACATGTTTCGTATTGCGTCAGTTAAAAATATTGCCGAATACGCTGATTCGGTGTGTGAGTTCATTAGAACTTGCGTTGAAGATGTCGTTCCCATAGCAACGATAAAAACATTCCCTAACCAGAAACCATGGATTGATGGCAGCATTCGCGTGAAACTGAAAGCGCGAACCACTGCTTTTAATCAGGGCAAGGTGTCTGGCAACATGACTGAATACAAACAGTGCAGCAATTCCCTCCGCAAGGCTATTAAACAAGCTAAGCGTCAGTACAGAGACAAAGTAGAATCTCAATTCAACGGCTCAGACACAAGAGGCATGTGGCAGGGTCTACAGTCAATCACGGACTACAAGAAGAAACCCAGCCCAGTCACGGACCAGGATGTCTTGCTCCCAGGCAGACTAAATAACTTTTTTGCCCGCTTTGAGGACAATACAGTGCCACTGACACGGCCTGCAACGAAAACATGCGGTCTCTCCTTCACTGCAGCCGAGGTGAGTAAGATATTTAAACGTGTTAACCCTCGCAAGGCTGCAGGCCCAGACGGCATCCCCAGCCGCGCCCTCAGAGCATGCGCAGACCAGCTGGCCGGTGTGTTTACGGACATATTCAATCAATCCCTATACCAGTCTGCTGTTCCCACATGCTTCAAGAGGGCCACCATTGTTCCTGTTCCCAAGAAAGCTAAGGTAACTGAGCTAAACGACTACCGCCCCGTGGCACTCACTTCCGTCATCATGAAGTGCTTTGAGAGACTAGTCAAGGACCATATCACCTCCACCCTACCTGACACCCTAGACCCACTCCAATTTGCTTACCGCCCAAATAGGTTCACAGACGATGCAATCTCAACCACACTGCACACTGCCCTAACCCACCTGGACAAGAGGAATACCTATGTGAGAATGCTGTTCATCGACTACAGCTCGGCATTCAACACCATAGTACCCTCCAAGCTCGTCATCAAGCTCGAGACCCTGGGTCTCGACCCTGCCCTGTGCAACTGGGTACTGGACTTCCTGACGGGCCGCCCCCATGTGGTGAGGGTAGGCAACAACATCTCCTCCCCGCTGATCCTCAACACGGGGGCCCCACAAGGGTGCGTTCTGAGCCCTCTCCTGTACTCCCTGTTCACCCACGACTGCGTGGCCATGCACGCCTCCAACTCAATCATCAAGTTTGCGGACGACACAACAGTGGTAGGCTTGATTACCAACAATGACGAGACGGCCTACAGGGAGGAGGTGAGGGCCCTCGGAGTGTGGTGTCAGGAAAATAACCTCACACTCAAAGTCAACAAAACTAAGGAGATGATTGTGGACTTCAGGAAACAGCAGAGGGAACACCCCCCGTTCCACATCGATGGAACAGTAGTGGAGAAGGTAGCAAGTTTTAAGTTCCTCGGCATACACATCACAGACAAACTGAATTGGTCCACTCACACTGACAGCGTCGTGAAGAAGGCGCAGCAGCGCCTCTTCAACCTCAGGAGGCTGAAGAAATTCGGCTTGTCACCAAAAGCACTCACAAACTTCTACAGATGCACAATCGAGAGCATCCTGGCGGGCTGTATCACCGCCTGGTACGGCAACTGCTCCGCCCTCAACCGTAAGGCTCTCCAGAGGGTAGTGAGGTCTGCACAACGCATCACCGGGGGCAAACTACCTGCCCTCCAGGACACCTACACCACCCGATGTTACAGGAAGGCCATAAAGATCATCAAGGACATCAACCACCCGAGCCACTGCCTGTTCACCCCGCTATCATCCAGAAGGAGAGATCAGTTCAGGTGCATCAAAGCTGGGACCGAGAGACTGAAAAACAGCTTCTATCTCAAGGCCATCAGACTGTTAAACAGCCACCACTAACATTGAGTGGCTGCTGCCAACACACTGTCATTGACACTGACCCAACTCCAGCCACTCTAATAATGGGAATTGATGGGAAATTATGTAAATATATCACTAGCCACTTTAAACAATGCTACCTTATATAATGTTACTTACCCTACATTATTAATCTCATATGCATACGTATATACTGTACTCTACATCATCGACTGCATCCTTATGTAATACATGTATCACTAGCCACTTTAACTATGCCACTTTGTTTACTTTGTCTACATGCTCATCTCATATGTATATACTGTACTCGATACCATCTACTGTATGCTGCTCTGTACCATCACTCATTCATATATCCTTATGTACATATTCTTTATCCCCTTACACTGTGTATAAGACAGTAGTTTTGGAATTGTTAGTTAGATTACTTGTTGGTTATCACTGCATTGTCGAAACTAGAAGCACAAGCATTTCGCTACACTCGCATTAACATCTGCTAACCATGTGTATGTGACAAATAACATTTGATTTGATTTGATTTGGTTTGACATGCTGGAGTAATTAGGAAAAACAGATAGTATGTTGTAAAGTTTAAGGATTAAGAAATGTTTAAGGGATTAAGAAATGTTTAAGGATTAAGAAATTGCACAAATTCTAATCTCTTCAATAATAGAGGAATAGTTTTAACATTGGTTCTGTCATGTGCTTAAAAAATGTTCTGCTTGGCTCCTGAACAAATCCACCAGGAAATTGAGTTTGTGGTTGACAGATAATCTTCTCTACATTGGCACGTGCCCCCTAGTGGTGAAAAGGGTGTGCTGGTGTACTCCAGAAGCAAAACTTGTAATTTTTTATTCGTCAACATGCGCAGGTTTTACCTTGAACTGTATATGCAACATGAGAAACATTCTGAAAACAGCTTTTTAAAAACAGCAGATATTTTATTTCCCCAAAAGTGATAAATGTTAACCAGTAATCTGTTTATTACAATATTGAGTTTATATGGACGGCCTCGAAATGACACTTTTCACCGTATGGACCCTGATCCAAAGTAGTGCACTATAAAGGGAACAGGGTGCCATTTGGGACAAATCCATGGAAAGAAACATCTCTTTTTTTATTCTAAAACCTGAGCATTGACAGTACAATCCCTGTATTGGCTAGATCTTTGAAAGACATACAGAACACTGAATACTGAAGAGAAAGACTGAATAATATAATGACAAGCCCATCAAATGCATCATGTTTCCAATAAACCTGGAGCTATCTCGCTCTCTGGATTTTCTCTAAGACTTGTTTACTGCCTTCTCAGAAATATTTGGTATGTGAAGGTCCAGGTTTCCCCATCCTCAGTCCCCATACAGCCCTGTAGAGGCATTGTGTAAGAAGATGCTTCAATCATATTGGGTCCAACTGGATTCCTCAGATTGGTGGAGGATGAGGTGAGTTTCCCCCTTTCTATGTAAAACACTGAGCACCTAATTGGAAAAGCTGTATATAAATACAGTTAATCAAACTGAAAATGGTCCTTCTGTAGCTCAGTTGGTAGAGCATGGCGCTTGTAACGCCAGGGTAGTGGGTTCGATTCCCAGGACCACCCATTCGTAGAATGTGTGCACACATGACTGTAAGTCGATTTGGATAAAAGCGTCTGCTAAATGGCATATATTATTATTATTATATTACTTCTCTAATCATCATCTTGCTCATGGTCAATCAAGACCCTCTGTCGTCTGCCCTTGGCAGTTGCGGAGTGACTGAGTCACTGCGTCCCTGTCTCTCGGACAAGGTGACTTATCAATATGTTCTTCTGTATTCACCCCCAACAAATGAAATGCTAATTAGCTGTTAATGTGGCTATCATAAAGAACTACACATGCCATGATGATCTGGACAAAATTGTCGAGTTGGGGCAAAGGTAAGTCTCAGGATTAACTATAAATATAAAATGCAAAATGCAACAATTTCAAAGATTTAAGTTCGTATGATGAAATCAGTTAATTGAAATGAATTAATTTGGCACTAATCTATGGATTTCACATGACTGGGAATACAGGTATGCATCCATTGGTCACAGATATCTTTAAAAAGAAATGTGCCTCAGGATCTTATCACGGTATCTCTGTTCATTGAAATTGCCATCTATAAAATGCAATTGTAGCTTATGCGTGCCCATACCATAACCCCATCTCCACTTTGGGGCACTCGATTCACAACGTAGACATTACGATACACGTGGTCTGCAGTTGTGAGGCCGGTTGGACGTATTGCAAAATTCTCTAAAACGACATTGGAGGCATCTTATTGTAGTAGTGTGATGTTGTTCCCCTAGATTATGCACCAAGTTGCACACAAGGACCAGTTTGAATAGGCCAAGTCAAGAGGGGATGTTAATAATTTGATGATAATAATTCAGAGGTTTTTTTTAAATTACAGCTGCATAGCTAATGTTATTTTTTAGTGTACAAACATTTTTTCATGATTGTAAAGAATATATCTAATTATCTATATATATCTATATCTAAGAATATATCTAATTATTTCTAAGTGTACAGTGTTTGCCAATTCACTGAGCCATAATTTGGTAGAGGGCGCTTCCCTCCTTTTCCAAAACAACAAGATTAAGCCCTTTGTCTTCTGTCTCCAGGCCCACCCCTCCTCCACGTGTCATCGATGGCCAAACAGCATACACGGTGAGATGCCTCCTGGGTGTTCGACCACGGGGCTGAGGTTTCCAGTACCTGGTTGACTGGGAGTGTTACAGCCCGGAGGAGATGTGCTGGGTTCCCACTAGAGACATCCTGGATCCAGCCCTCATCGCCGACTTCTAACGCCGACACCCCGGTCAACCAGGTATGCGCCCAGGTAGGATGCCAGGTGGCGCCCTGTCATGCTCTGATCTGTTTCACCTGTCCTTGTGATTGTCTCCACCCTCCTCCAGGTGTCACTTATTATCCCTGGTGAATTTATCCCTGTTCTCTCTGTGCCAGTTCGTCTTGTTTGTCAAGTCAACCATTGTTTTTGTGTCTCAGCTCCTGCTTTTTCCAGTGTCTCTTTTCTCTTTTTGTCATGACTCTGAGCCCACTCTGCCTGACCACTCTGCCTGCCCCTGACCTCGAACCTGCCTATCGCCTTGTACCATTTGGACCTGGTTTATGAACTATCGCCTGTACCCGACCTGCCTTTTGCCTACCCCTTTCTGCTATGTTAAATATCGGAGCTCAATCATCTGCCTCCTGTGTCTGCATTTGGGTCTCGCTTTGTGCCCTTATACAATGTATTGAATTTACCACAATCAAGTTGTAGAAACATCTCAAGGATGATCAATGGAAACAGGATGCACCTGAACTCAATTTCAAGTCTCATAGAAAAGGGTCTGAATACTTATGTAAATAAGGTTTTTCCGTTTTTTATTTGTAATACATTTGCAAACATTAAAAAAAAAAAAATGTTTTATTTAATACATTTTAGAATAAGGCTGTAACGTAACAAAATGTGGAAAAGGTCAAGAGGTCTGAATTCTTTCTGAATGCACTGTATGCACTGTATGTACATGCAGGTATGGGTAAAAGTGACTACTCACTAAGGATAGATAATAAACAGAGTAGCAGCAGCATATGTGAAAGTGTGTGTGTGTGTGTGTGTGTGTGTGTGTGTGTGTGTGTGTGTGTGTGTGTGTGTGTGTGTGTGTGTGTGTGTGTGTGTGTGTGTGTGTGTGTGTGTGTGTGTGTGTGTGTGTGTGTGTGTGTGTGTGTGTGTGTGTGTGTGTGTGTGTGTGTGTGTGTGTGTGTGTGACGTCAATATGCATGTGCATGTGTGTGAGAGTTTATGTATTGTGTGAGTGTATGTGTGTGTTGAAGTGTCAGTGTAGTATGTGTGAGTCTGTTAAGTCCCAGGGTTCTTAGTTTAGTGATGCATTTGAAGGGCACTATGGTGTTGAATTCTGAGTTATAGTCAATGAACAACATTCTCAAATAGGTGTTCCATTTGTCCAGGTGGGAAAGGGCAGTGTGGAGTGCAATAGAGATTGCGTCATCTGTGGATCTGTTGGGGCGGTATGCGTATTGGAGTGGGTCCAGAGTGTCTGGGATGATGGTGTTGATGTGAGCCATGACCAGCATTTCAAAGCATTTCATGGCTACAGACGCGAGTGCTATGGGCGATAGTCAATTTGACAGGTTACCTTGGCGTTCTTGGGCACAGGGACTATGGTGGTGTCAGGATTTGGCCAGGGTTGTTCTGGTTTTTGGTCTCCAGATGCCCCCATTGTGCCTTTTGACCTTTTGTTTTCCCTTGATCCCCATTATTATTTGCACCTGTGCCTCGTTTCCCCTGATTGTATTTAAACCCTTTGTTTTCCTCAGTCCTTTGCTCTGTGTTTGTATGTTAGCACCCAGCCCTAGTTCTCTGTGAACTCTTGTTGATCCCGGTGGACTCTCTTGTGGAATTCTGTTTTTTGTTCTTGTTTGTTTGTTTTTGAGTATTTTTTTAGGCTTTTTGTGCTATACCTTCCACCTTGTGGATTTACCTTTTTGTCTTGGAGGATTACCTTTGTTCTTGTGGAATTCCTTTTGAGGTTGTGGAGTTACATGTTTTCCTGAAGAACTTCACTTTTTACTTCATTAAATACACCGTCTCAAGTACTGCTGTGTCTGCCTCATCTTCTGGGTTCTGCCAACTATTCGTGGCTCAGTTGGTTAAGTGACTGTTTCTCGCTCCGGAGACCTGGGTACGTAACTGGGTCCTGACAGAAACACAGAGCCAAAAATGAACCCAGAGGCAGCCAGTTCCCAGGACCTTGTTGCCATGCTGTCCCACCACCAGGAGACTGTCCAACGCCACGAAGCTGCCCTGGTTCAGCAAGAGGCCTTAATGGCTAGACATTCTCATCTTCTGTCAGAGATGCTCACTTCCATAAAGCAGATATCTGATCGACTTACCCCGGCAACTGTTCCTGTCCCAGTACCTCAGATTCACGTACCCATGGCAGTTAACCCTCTGGCTGAACCTCGTCTTCCACCTCCCCAACGGTTCTCAGGTGATCCAAGTGCTTGTAAAGGGTTTCTCACCCAATGTTCTCTCTCCTTCTAGGTGCAACCCTCGTTGTTCCCCACCGACCGGTCTAAGATCGCATATATCATCACCCTGCTGTCGGAAAAAGCCCTGGCCTGGGCTACTGCTGTGTGGGATGCCCATAGTTCCTGCTGTGCCAGCTACTCTGCCTTTGCTGAGGAATTCAAATGAGTGTTTCAAGGCCCAAGCAGTGGTCCTGACTCAGCCAAACAGCTCCTGACTCTCTACCAAGGTCGGCGCAGCGTGACGGACTATGCCATCCAGTTCCGCACGGTGGCAGCAGCGAGTGGCTGGAACAACGAGGCGCTCACGGTGTGCTTTCTGAAAGGCCTTTCCGACACTATCCAAGATGAACTGGCCACTCGGGAACCACCGGACAATCTCGAGTCCCTGATCAAGTTGGCCTCACGCATTGACCAGCGTCTGAGAGAGAGAGAACTCAACCGTAGACCTCTAGCCCCTATCAGTCCCAGCTCCGAGTCCCCACCTTTGTCCTCGCTGGCTCCACCGGAACCCATGCAGATTGGACGCATCTCCCAGGCTGAGAGAGACCGCCGGATGAGGGAGCGACGCTGTCTATATTGCGGCAAACCGGGCCATTTCCGTTCCACGTGTCCCGGGCTCCAGGGAAACGTTCTGTCCCGTACAGACTGGGGGGAACTGTAACGGGAAACATAACCTCCTCCCATCCGTCCAACTCCCGTCTGCTCATTCCAGTCACCCTTTCCTGGGATAACCACAAGCTTCACCTTCAAGCCTTGGTAGACTCTGGAGCCGCAGGTAACTTCATGGATGGTGTCTGGGCGAAGGAGAATGGCATTCCCTCTGAACCTCTAAGTGACCCCATGAGGGTTACTACATTGGATGGAAGCCCTTTGGGATCTGGACTTGTCACTCATGTCACTACCTCCTTGCGACTCTCAGTTTCACAACACCAGGAATTGATGAACTTTCATTTGATCTCCTGTTCCGAGTTCCCTCTCGTCCTTGGATACCCCTGGCTTCACAGCCATAACCCTCACATCGACTGGTCTGTGGGCACTATCAAGCAGTGGGGTCCTACGTGCCAAGCTACTTGTATTTTCCCGAATTCCCCGAGTTCTACTCCCGAGTCTTTAGAATCCATCGACCTGACCCGAGTTCCTGAGCGTTACCATGACCTCAAACTGGTATTTAGCAAACAGAGGGCCACCATGCTACCACCCCATAGACCTTATGATTGCCCCATCGAACTGTTTCCGGGCACTTGCCCCCCCAGGGGTCGGATCTTTTCCCTATCTCCACCCGAACAAGCTGCTATGGATACCTACATCAAGGACGCTCTGGAAGCAGGCCTCATGCGTCCATCCACCTCCCCGGCGGGAGCAGGGTTTTTCTTTGTGGCCAAGAAAGACGGTGGATTACGTCCTTGCATCGACTACCGGGGACTCAATGCCATAACCGTCCGTAACCGTTACCCGCTACCCCTTATGGCCACAGCCTTGAGCTGCTCAGGAAGCAGTTGTTTTCACTAAGCTTGACCTGCGGAACGCATACCATCTTGTGCGGATCAGACCGGGTGACGAGTGGAAGACCGCTTTCAACACGCCTACTGGTCACTATGAATACTTGGTGATGCCCTTCGGCCTGACCAACGCCCCAGCGGTGTTCCAAGCGCTCATTAACGATGTGCTTAGGGATATGCTTAACATATTTGTGTTTGTTTACTTGGATGACATCCTCATCTTTTCGAGCTCTCTTCAAGAACACACAAAGCATGTCCGACAAGTACTCAAACGCCTCCTAGACAGCCATCTGTACGTTAAGCCGGAAAAATGTGAATTCCATTCATCCCGAGTACAATTCCTGGATTTGTAGTGGAACCCGGTCGAGTCCAAATGGACCCCAGGAAGGTAGGGGCGGTAGTGGATTGGCCCACCCCCAAATCCGTTAAGGAAGTTCAGCGTTTCCTGGGCTTCACTAACTTTTACCGCAAGTTCATCAAGACCTTCAGCTTGGTGGCAGCCCCTCTCTCAGCTTTAACCAAGGGTGGCAATGCAAGGTTTTTGTGGGGAAGAGAAGCTGAGACGGCTTTCCAAGGACTCAAGCAGCGCGTCCTCTCTGCTCCCATCCTGATACTACGGATGAACCGTTTGTGGTGGAGGTAGACGCCTCAGAGGTTGGTGTTGGAGCTGTCCTGTCTCAGAGGGGTGAAGACGAGAAGCTTCATCCGTGCGCTTTCTTCTCACACCGGCTTACCCCGGCTGAGAGGAACTACGATGTGGGGGATCGTGAACTCCTAGCGGTTAAGATGGCATTGAAGGAATGGAGACACTGGCTCGAGGGGGCTTCTCACCCATTTCAAGTGCTTACGGACCACAAAAATCTGGAGTATATCCAGCAGGCGAAGCGGTTGAACTCTAGACAAGCTAGATGGTCTCTTTTCTTCAATCGATTCCAGTTTATCCTCACCTATCGGCCCGGGTCGAAGAATCTCAAACCGGATGCCCTGTCCCGAGTCTACGCTCCTGCCATTCGAGATGACACGGACATGCCTGTCCTTCCTGCTGCTAAGATCGTGGCTCCGATCTCGTGGCAAGTTGAGGATACCGTGAGACGAGCTCAAGCTATTGAACCGGACCCGAAAGGAGGTCCTGCCAATCGGTTGTTTGTCCCCAAGGCAGTGAGGACTCAGGTCCTTCTGTGGGGGCACTCCTCTCGCCTCACCTGTCACCCGGGCATAGGTCGCACCTTGGAGTTCATCCAGCGTAAGTTCTGGTGGCCTACCATAAGAGAAGACGTTGCCACTTTCGTCAATGCCTGCCCCGTGTGCTGCCAGGGCAAATCTTCTCACCTCCGCCCGCAAGGACTCCTTCACCCTTTACCTGTTCCCCACAGACCCTGGTCCCATATCTCGTTGGACTTTATTACTGGCCTTCCTCCATCCCATGGCAATACTACTATCCTAGTCATAATCGACAGGTTTTCAAATGCGGCCAGGTTCGTCCCTCTGACTAAGTTACCTTCTGCCAAGGAAACGGCTGAGTTGGTAATTAATCATGTGTTCCGAGTCTTCGGCATTCCTCAAGATATGGTTTCTGACAGAGGTCCCCAATTCGCCTCTAGGTTTTGGAAGGCCTTCTGCCAACTCATGGGAGCTTCTGCCAGTCTATCTTCAGGGTACCATCCGGAGTCCAACGGCCAAACAGAGAGGATGAATCAAGAGCTGGAAACCACCCTCCGATGTATGACTCATAACAACCCGTCCACATGGTCGTCCTTCATTGTTTGGGCCGAATACGCGCACAACACCTTGCGCTCCTCCTCCACTGGTATGTCCCCGCACGAGTGTCAGTTTGGCTATGCCCCTCCATTGTTCCCGGACCAGGAGGCAGAAGTCAGAGTGCCTTCAGCCTTGAAGTTCGTCAGACGCTGTCGGCTTATGTGGAGGAAGACCCGTCTTAATCTTATGCGTTCCTCACAGAGGTACCAACAACAAGCCAACAGACGTCGCCGGCCCGGGCCTACCCTGCGCCCCGGCCAGAGAGTCTGGCTCTCCACAAGAGACTTACCACTACGGGTGGAGTCTCGCAAGCTGTCCCAAAAATACATCGGTCCCTTTAAGGTTGCCAGGAGAGTTAACCCAGTTTCTTATCGCCTACACTTACCCAGATCCCTTAAGATTAATCCCACATTTCACATTTCCTTATTAAAACCTGTTGTTTTTTCTCCCCTTGTCCCGGCAGACAGACCTCCCCCTCCGCCTCGTGTCATTGGAGGCCAGCCGGCTTATACCGTCCATCGGATACTGGATTCCCGCCGGGTGCAGCGGTCCTGGCAGTATCTGGTGGACTGGGAAGGCTACGGTCCCGAGGAGCGCTCCTGGGTTCCTGCCAAAGACATACTGGACCCTGACCTCATTCGTCAGTTCAGGGCCCTCCACCCTGAGAGAGCTGGTAGGAACGTCAGGAGCCGTTCCTAGGGGGGGATTCTGTCAGGATTTGGCCAGGGTTGTTCCGGTTTTTGGTCACTAGATGCCCCCATTGTGCCTTTTGACCTTTTGTTTTCCCTTGATCCCCATTATTATTTGCACCTGTGCCTCATTTCCCCTGATTGTATTTAAACCCTTTGTTTTCCTCAGTCCTTTGCTCTGTGTTTGTATGTTAGCACCCAGCCCTAGTTCTCTGTGAACTCTTGTTGATCCCGGTGGACTCTCTTGTGGAATTCTGTTTTTTGCTTTTTGTGCTATACCTTCCACCTTGTGGATTTACCTTTTTGTCTTGGAGGATTACCTTTGTTCTTGTGGAATTCCTTTTGAGATTGTGGAGTTACATGTTTTCCTGAAGAACTTCGCTTTTTACTTCATTAAATACACCGTCTCAAGTACTGCTGTGTCTGCCTCATCTTCTGGGTTCTGCCAACTATTTGTGGCTCAGTTGGTTAAGTGACTGTTTCTCACTCCGGAGACCTGGGTTCGTAACCGGGTCCTGACAGGTGGTCTGCTTGAAATATGTAGGTATTACAGACTGGGTCAGGGAGAGGTTGAAAATGTCAGTGAAGATGTGTGGATGTACTGATAAAATCTTTCTTGGAGGGGCCTATTCTAGAGGGGGCTTCAGCATTGTCTTGCCCCTCCTTGGAGCTGCCCATGGGTAGTAGTATGAGAGGAATACACATGAATGACAAGACAAACTCTATAGCTCTGTTCCAGTTGACTTTAATTGCATTTGTATTTTTTAAAATTGTCTATAGCTGTCAGAAACACACATTCTCATATGTTTGCATAGCACATTTCCCTGTCAGCTTTTTGTATTTTGAGCAGAGCGCAATGTGCAGAGTATGTGGTGCAGCAAGGGAAGTATTCACCCATCAATCCCATTGGTGGTCCCTCTCTGGCCTGATATTTGACATTGAGAGTTCCATGGCGCTATACAGAGACATTTTCCCTTTCCTCCAACTGTTCCTTATCGATGTCCACTGTCTCTCAAAGCTCCATCAGATTTTGTCCTTCTACTGGAGAGAATCTGTCAGAGGGATCACTAAAACCCTGTTGCTTTGTTACGCCACTTTCTATTTCCCCTTGGTGAATGATAAATTCAGCTACAAAACATGTTATGTAAGGGATTTCAATGTAAATAAGGCCTCAAGTGATGTATCAATATAAATGTTTGATTTGCAGCAGAAGCCACTCAAGTTTACGTTCATTCTCTGCTTGATAGCACTATCGTGTCTGTATGCTCATGTAAGGCTGTCTTTGTCTTTTTTCTTCAATGGGGAATGATCGGTTATTAAAAGTAACCCCACGGTCACATCCTGTGACTAAGTTTGCTATCTAAGAGATTTCTTCAAGTTTTAACATTGCACAAATATCTACTACAGGCTCTCTACTCAACAGAAAATATCTGTTAAAGGGTGAAAGGTGAGAAGCAATTAAGGAGCTTTAAACTATTTATTTTACTTCTTGCTTTTCTTGTTTCCATCTTTTGTTTTGTTACATCTAAATCTGGAACAGGCGATTGGTACCTAACTATTCTAGTCATCCCTGCCATTCCTATCATGGTCCCTTTCATTCCTGCCATGGCTGCCATCCATCTCGCTCCTCTCCTTCTCCGTCTTTGACTCCTTCACCACCTGGAGGAAGAGAAGAAGCGAAACAGACCACAGTCAAATTACATCACTTCCAGCAAATGCTGTATAGTGAAATTACACTGTATAGTGAGTATCATCATGGGGACATGGAAAATATGGAACACATTTTCTTCATACCAGGAAATGTTTAGAATGTTTACCTCTCCATCACGAGTCTCCACTGTCTTAATCACCACAGGCTTCCTTTTAGGGGTGTCTGGGGTGTGGTCATAGGCTATGAGGGGATAAGTCTGATTTAGTAACATTGATACTGTGCATGATCAATTATATCAATTTAATCAATTATGGATATGTTAAATCTAAAGATGATACTGACAAGTATCTGTGTATTTCCTTGGAGTAGGAAATAAAGTAATAGTAGAAGAGAGAGAAAAAAATACTAGTATTATTGGCAATATGATGTATCTCACCCCTATCACCACTACGGCCGTACTGGGAGGGATGCATGGGAACAATAATCCTAAAGAGAAATTAAGCAATAGGATGTTAGCTCAGGAACATATTCATAATCAAACACAAGTAAGGATGTCCTAACCCTTATCCTCCTCACCTGCTCTCCTCTCCCTCCAGCAGCTTGCGGTAAGTGGCGATCTCTATGTCCAGGGCCATCTTGACATTGAGCAGGTCCTGGTACTCCCTCAGGTGGCGGGCCATCTCGTCCTTCAGGTGGTGCATCTCCTCCTCCAGGCGACCCACGTTGTCCTGGTAGTTATTGGCCTCCACGCCAAACTGGCCTTCCATCTCACGCATCTGCCTCAGCAGAGCCTCGTTCTGAAAAATACACACATACTGTACATATGAGGACAATTTTTGGGGGATGATTCTGTGGGAGATTTTGGGGGGAAGAAATTATGAGGGATTTTGTTCACTCGCATCATCCTCTACTTACATGCATGACCCACTTGGATGATTCATGGCTGGCAGCCATTTTGGGTTAAGCCTAAGATCAATGTACTCTCGTTCCTCACTCAGCCGTGTAAACTGGGGGTGATTACAAATAAATAGGAAGGTTCTGTGAGGCCTCACCGTGCTCTTCAGTGCATCGATCTCACAGTTGAGGGACTGCATCTGCCTCCTGTGCTCATTTTGCTCCTGCTTGGCCTGCCTCAGAGCATCAGTGTTACGCTTGGCAGAGTCCGTCAGGTCAGCAAACTCCGGGAGCACAGAAGAAACACAAATAAGGACAGGTGTTACTGTGTGTGTGTGTGTGTGTGTGTGTGTGTGTGTGTGTGTGTGTGTGTGTGTGTGTGTGTGTGTGTGTGTGTGTGTGTGTGTGTGTGTGTGTGTGTGTGTGTGTGTGTGTGTGTGTGTGTGTGTGTGTGTGTGTGTGTGTATTGTTCCCCCCTCACCTTGGACTTGTACCACTCCTCAGACTCATGCATGTTCTTGGAGGCGATGTTCTCGTACTGGGCCCTGATGTCCTTGAGGGCAGCGGCCAGGTCAGGCCTGGCAGTCTGTTCCACCTCCATCTTCATCTGCTGGGTCTGGACACTCACCTGCACGTCCTGGATCTCCTGAAAAGACCGCAGAGCAAGTGAGAAGTTTAGTGGGAAAAAAGTCCTCTAAATGGCAGGTACAATCCAGAAAGGTATGATGCAAATAAACTTTAGTGAACTATTCACAAAAATATGTACAAAACTAAATGCAAGTAGGAGCAGATCAGCATACCAAATGACAGGTAATACACCAGGACCATAACATGACCATCAGGACCACAGTTTGATTGTTATTCATAAGGACCATAGTGGATTATAATGGACCATCACAAAGATCATGATTTGTGCTCGACCGTCTCAGCAGCGGCATCTACCTCTTCATGCAGCTTTTTGAGGAACTCAATCTCATCCATCAGAGACTCGATCTTCCTCTCCAGCTCCAGGCGAGACAGAGTTGCATCATCCACATCCTGGTTTTAGATCAAAGTACTATTAGTTAGCAATTTATCAACTCCCAAACAGGTAAACAAATGTTATTGTCTTGGTTAGATAACACTCAACAGTGGGTAGGTTGCATATGGTAATATATCAACAATGCAGTGCTATCAATATTGTCTTTTGTCATTGCTATAACCCACTGGGCACAGACATCAATTCAACGTCTATTCCACGTTGGTTCAACGTAATTTCATTGAAATGACGTGGAAACGATGTTGATTCAACCAGTGTGTGCACAGTGGGAAGTATCCTGGGTTGTATTCATTCGTGCAAACCATAGAATAATGTTTTGCATTGAAAACAAGCATTTATTTTTGGAGAAGTTCAGATTAGTTCCTCATCGTTTCAGCCTGTTTGTTTCTGTTTGGTTCTTAGTGAATATACCCCTGATTTCCGGGTTCTCAGAGCTGCCAAGTTATCATAATAATCAGCTCTATCTCAGCGAACCAGAAGATGTCACTGTTATGCAGGGCTATGAGGAAAAATATGCTTTGGGTTGGGCCCTGACATCATAACTGGTGTGTGATTCAATCAGACTTTTACAGTCAACTATCGACTCGCTGCCCAAAATATTGATTTGGTGTACAGTGTGATGGTTTGAGTCTAGGGTGTGTTTACTTTGCGGAAGACAATCAGGTTACTCTCAGCCTCCGCCCTCTTCTGATTCTCCTCATCCAGCCTGTATGAAGAGGGTGGGGGGTTAGGGTGTGGTCACACATACAAGGAGAACATATATATTACAATCATGCATAGGCCTACTGTTGTAAATTCATGTTGTAATTTCATGTTATCTATTTAGGGGACTCCTTAGAATAAATAAATACATTAATGGAAAATAAATATACATTACATGAAATATATATATTATTGTAGTTAATAAACACACATCCTCTGTATCTCTTTAACCTTTTTATGTCGTTTACAATGCTTGGGCTTTAGTCTAGGTTAAGTCCTGCTCTGGACAAAGGAAGCTGAAGCATTGGGACAGGGCTGAACACAGTGCTAATTGCATAAGTGCTATCCAAGGTGTCATCCCAAATGGCACACTATTCCCTATATAGTGCATCCCCTATATGGCTCTGATCAAGAGTAGTGCATTATATAGGGAATAGGGTGTCATTTGGGACACAGACGAATATGTCTGACTGGCTATCATAGGCCTCCTCTGGAAGAAGCATCAGCTGGCAAAAGAAGCCTCTGGATCAATTTGGTAATTCACAAGTCCTGTAAAAGGGTTAGGGTTAGCATATCCAATGGGGTCAGCAGCTGCTACTCCAAACACATGTTGGCAAATCACTTGTTAGAGGTCACGTGGACTGCACACACCCTGTTTTAATCCTGACAGCTCTGGGCATTTTGCCGCCAAAGACATAACTATGTAAGCCTATAGTATACTGACTGGTCTGACTAAGCCTTCCCTTTCCCAAACGTCAAATATACTTTATGCTGCCTCATCTCATCTTTCATTTATGCCGTGTTGAAGGGGTCCTTTTTTCCTAATGGGGTCCCTGGCACTGTCCCATCAGCACAAGGAGGCACTGAACACCCATCCCCTAATGGAGCCACTTTCATTGAGTCACATAGATTTTTCCAGATACAATTTTCTCCCCGACTACACCCCATTTCCCGACCCCTCCTCTTCCTTCTCTTCCGCCTCCTCCCTCTCTCATCACTCTCCCTACTTCTTTCCTGGCTCCACCTTGTGCACAGTCTATCCATCCTCTTCTGTCATATCTCTCTCTCTCTCTCTCTGGGTCAGGGATGTGTATGTGTATTTACATGTAGCTAGTGTGTGTCTACAGAAATTGTAACTCAAGTGTGGAAAAATACTGTTTCCCATGACTGGTTGTCTGATTCTTCTAAATGTTAACTTTCAAAGCTAAATATTGTGATTTGGTTTGAAAGGGCTGGTGAAACTGTAGTGTAATTTCAAATTACATGTGTTATTGTGTCTATATTTAAATTCCATGTGTTATTGTGTCTATATTTAAATTACATGCGTTATTGTGTCTATATTTAAATTCCATGTGTTATTGTGTCTATATTTAAATTACATGTGTTATTGTGTCTATATTTAAATTCCATGCATGCAGGGACTTTCATCTTCCTTTTAATTAAATGTGTTTCATTTAATGAAACTGCATGTACTGGATGTGGGGGTTTGCTGCCTCATCTCATCTTTAATTCATGCCGTGTCACAGGGTTCCTTTTTTCCCAATGGTGTCCCTGGCACCGCCCCAACAACACAAGGAGACACTAAACACCCACCCACTAATGGAGCCACTCTTATTCAATCACATTGATTTAACCAGATGCTATTTTTCTCTGCGTCTACACAACCTCTCCCTCTCCTCCTCTTCTTCCTCCTCTTCCTCCTCTTATGCCCCCTCCCTCTCTTATCCCCCTCCCTACTTTTTTCCTGGCGCCACCCAGAGCGCAGTCTATCCATCCTCCTCTTCTGTCATCTCTCTCTCTCTCTTTAGGGCTGGGAATAGACATGGGGAGTGTTTGTGTATTAATATGTAACTATGTCTACAGAAATTGTTCCGATAATCTAACTCAAATGGGGAAAAATACTGTTTCACATAACAAGTTGTCTGAATTTTCTCAAATGTAGGTTTCAAAGCAAAGTATTGTGGTTTGGTAAGAAAGGGCTGACAGAACTGCAACATCATTTCAAATCAAATGTACTGTGTCCATACTTACATCCAATGCATGCACGAGTTTCATCTTCCTTTTAACATTTCTTGATTTAATAAAACAGATTTAGTAAAAAATCTGCAGATGCTCAACAAATGCTGAGATGTTCAGGGAAAGTTTGTAAATACTGCCAATGTAGACATGTTCGGCTAATGTACAAATGTTCTGCTACTGTATCCAATGCCTTGTTTTCCTTGGTGTTCCATTCATTGCTTGGTTATGATATGCTGAAGCACTTCATCTTGTTCTTTTGTTGGATCTTGTCCATTGTCATGACATTCAGCATGCACACACACACACACACACACACACACACACACACACACACACACACACACACACACACACACACACACACACACACACACACACACACACACACACACACACACACACACACACACACACACACACACACACACACACACACACACTGCAGTAGACCACAGTGTGGTAGTATGCTGCGGTGCTTTTGTTCCCGACCTTCCAACGTGCCACGCCCCAGCTAGACAACCACTGCTGAGGGGAGAGTGGTGGTGATGTGGTGAACGTCACAGACTGTCCACAGTCACACGCCCTGCCCATGTCCCCTCCCCGACAGGCTCTGCCCAGAATGTGTCAATCAACATCAGAGCCCAAAAAACAGCCAGTCCCCTGCCACCTCTGCCAACTTTCTAAAATACACTTCCAATTGTTACACCCCCCTTTCCAAACACCATTACCAACCAAAATGTATCTGCGTCACTCATGCACACCCCCAACTATAACCCCCCACCTTCCTTACCCTAACCCTCACTTCCCAAATCTACCCAAACATCCTCCATACCCCACCCCATCCTAACCTCCCTCTCCCTCCTCTGTGTCACCCACCTCTGTTTGAGGAGGTTCATGTCTTCGGCCAGGTTGTCCCTCTCAACCTGGTACTGGTCCCTCTCCTTGCCCACGTGGTCCAGCTGGCGCCTCAGCTCCCTCAACTCCTCCTGGAAGAGCTCGGTGGCCCGGTTGGGCTTGCCCTCCTGCAGCTGGCCCTTGAACTGGCTCAGCTCTTGCTGCAGTCCGCTGTTCTGCTGCTCCAGGTAGTGCACCTTGTCAATGAAGCTGGCGAAGCGGTCGTTGAGGTCCTGCAGCTCCACCTTCTCGTTGCTGCGGGTGGCCAGGAACTCGGCGTTGACCGCATCGGCCAGCTGGAAGTCCACCTTTTCGTAGGTGAGACGAGGCAGCTGGGTGCTGGAGCGCTGCCGCTGCTGGTGGTGGTAGTTGGAGGAGCGAGAGGACACCACGGGAGACATGGAGCGCATGTAGCGCCCGCTGGACATTGGCTTGCGGGAGTTGACAGACGAGTAGGAAGGAGAGTAGGAGGACATGGAGATAGGGTTGGGGACCCCGAACGTGCGGCGATAAGAAGTGGAGGCGCGGCCTGAATGGTGGATCATTGAAGGGTGGCTCATGGTTGAGGTTTGGTGGTCTCTAATTCTTACTATCTATCTGTCTAGCTCTCCTTCTTGCTGTCTCTGTTTGTTGGAGCCAAAGGTGCCTCGGAGCAGGGAGTAAAGCAACAGGACGTCCGACTGAGGAGTGCCGGAGCTTTTATACCCACGACATCCCATCCTCCTCACCCCCACCCCCACACCCTGCTGCCTCTCTGCAAACAGCTCCTCCTCACCCCAACCCTCCCTCCCTCTTTTCTAGTCTCCAGATCCCCTGCCTCCTTCCTCTATCCATCACTCCTCAACATACATGCAGTCTTAGGCCACACCCCGGCCTACAGTAGCAGGCCCTCCTCCCCTCCATCCCTGTATTCTCTCTCTCTCTCTCTCTCTCTCTCTCTCTCTCTCTCTCTCTCTCTCTCTCTCTCTCTCTCTCTCTCTCTCTCTCTCTCTCTCTCTCTCTCATTTTCCATCTGCACCTCCCTTTTATCCGTAGCACATGGCAGGAGGCCAAACTGTCTCCCACGTTAATGCCTCTATCTCTAAAGATGTCTCCATCGCCAAGCCCTCCTCCCTCTCCTCACCTTGACAGCTGAGACAGTGTATCCTCTGTAGGATGCTGTGTCCGCTCCCTGCTATTTTTTTCTCCACTTTTCCTATCTTGATTTATCAGTACATCTCCTCCTGTTGCTCTGTCCCACTCCTTATCACCATCCTCTTCTCTTTCACTGTTAATGTTCTTAATTTACTGTTACTGTAATGGTAGAAATACATAAGTGATATCATCAATGTGATTATGTAAGACATTTTAAAGTTGTTCAACAAAGTAGTTTGTCTAAATAAATCCACAAAACAAATTTTATTTTTATTTTTCAGTTTCTTATATGACAAAGCTCATTTGGTTGTCACTGCAGAGCTGAATGTATTTCCTCGCTCTGTCTTCCCTTTATTTCCACTGTAATGGAATATTATATTGATATTCTGGGAGGCTGACTGACTATCCCGCATGGCTAGTGTGCACTGACTGGTATCGAGTGATCTGTGTTTGAATCCTATTTTGGAAATTAGGTTTGGCGAGATCTCCTCAGCAGCTGAACAGATTTCAGAGGAACACTTTGTTTTGTGTGGATCCAGTCATGTCCTCTGAGCCCAGACACAATGACAACATCAACATTTCAGATTTACATTTTTTTGTGGGTACTTTGGGTAAATCCTATTTTTATTGAAACAAAAATAATAAAATACATCATGATTACCTACAGTACATGGATAGACTCTGGACTGAGTAAGGGACAGATCGAAATGTACATTTACATTTACATTTAAGTCATTTAGCAGACGCTCTTATCCAGAGCGACTTGGGGGAGGGGTAGTCCAAACATTTTTTGTTGCTTTGTGAAGAGTGTGTTTTTTTTATAGGTCACAGGGAAGGGTAAGTGCGTTTCTTACCTGGTTTACATTAGTTTTCTGCTGGTATTTTCCCTATAAACAATGGCTTGACTTACTTTTGATACTACCCTAATAAAGTTTAGAAACATTTGTGAAGGTTTGGTATGAGGTGGCTATAATTAAGCTTTAGCTATTGCAGGCCTATGATATGAAGGCAGTGCGCCTCGGTGCTTCAACTGACTCTGACAGTTGAACTTGAGGAGAAGACGTCTGTTTCAGGCCTACCAGAGTTACTCCTATATTTTTTTAATTTAATTTAATTTAACCTTAATTTAACTAGGCAAGTCAGTTAAGAACAAATTCCTATTTACAATGACAGCCTACCCAGAAGGCCAAACCCGGACAATGCTGGGCCAATTGTGTGCCACCCTATGGGACTCCCAATCACAGCCAGATGTGACTCAGGCTGGATTCGAACCAGGGACTGTATAATCTAACAATATAATCGAAAATGAACAAATTAGCCTCCTACTGTATGTCTATATCTGTATAGCAGACGCAGTAGCCATCTGACATAAATAAATGCATGTCAGCGTCAGCGTATCTCTATCGCTCTCTCTGGGGTTAGGCCTAAGCTTCTCTACACACACACATATATATATATATATAGTATGAGTCAAAAGATTGAACACACCTACTCATTCCAGTTTGTTTTATCGTTCATATTTTCTACATTGTAGAATAATAGTGAAGAGATCAAAACCACAAAATAACACATATGGAATCATGTAGTAACCAAAAAGTGATTAAACAAATCAAAATGTATTTTATATTTGAGATTCTTCCAAGAATCTTGACGCTGTCTTGACGACAGCTTTGCACACTCTTGGCATTCTCTCAAGCAGCTTCACCTGGAATGCTTTTCCAACAGTCTTGAAGGAGTTCCCACATATGCTGAGCACTTGTTGGCTGATTTTCCTTCATTCTGTAGTCCAACTCATCCCAAACCATTTATTATTATTTATTTTTTATTTCACCTTTATTTAACCAGGTAGGCAAGTTGAGAACAAGTTCTCATTTGCAACTGCGACCTGGCCAAGATAAAGCATAGCAGTGTGAACAGACAACACAGAGTTACACATGGAGTAAACAATTAACAAGTCAATAACACAGTAGGAAAAAAAGGGTGAGTCTATCTATATACAAATAATTACAATTTTGCAGATTAACACTGGAGTGATAAATGATCAGATGGTCATGTACAGGTAGAGATATTGGTGTGCAAAAGTGTTGGCTTTAGGGATGATCAGTGAGATACACCTGCTGGAGCACGTGCTACGGATGGGTGTTGCCATTGTGACCAGGGAACTGAGATAAGGCGGAGCTTTACCTAGCATGGACTTGTAGATGACCTGGAGCCAGTGGGTCTAGTGACGAATATGTAGCGAGGGCCAGCCGACTAGAGCATACAAGTCGCAGTGGTGGGTGGTATAAGGTGCTTTAGTGACAAAACGGATGGCACTGTGATAAACTGCATCCAGTTTGCTGAGTAGAGTGTTGGAAGCAATTTTGTAGATGACATCGCCGAAGTCGAGGATCGGTAGGATAGTCAGTTTTACTAGGATAAGTTTGGTGGCGTGAGTGAAGGAGGCTTTGTTGCGGAATAGAAAGCCGACTCTTGATTTGATTTTCGATTGGAGATGTTTGATATGAGTCTGGAAGGAGAGTTTACAGTCTAGCCAGACACCTAGGTACTTATAGATGTCCACATATTCAAGGTTGGAACCATCCAGGGTGGTGATGCTGGTCAGGCGTGCGGGTGCAGGCAGCGAACGGTTGAAAAGCATGCATTTGGTTTTACTAGCGTTTAAGAGCAGTTGGAGGCCACGGAAGGAGTGTTGTATGGCATTGAAGCTCGTTTGGAGGTTAGATAGCACAGTGTCCAAGGACGGGCCGGAAGTATATAGAATGGTGTCGTCTGCATAGAGGTGGATCAGGGAATCGCCCGCAGCAAGAGCAACATCATTGATATATACAGAAAAAAGAGTCGGCCTGAGGATTGAACCCTGTGGCACCCCCATAGAGAATGCCAGAGGAACGGACAGTATGCCCTCCGATTTGACACACTGAACTCTGTCTGCAAAGTAATTGGTGAACCAGGCAAGGCAGTCATCCGAAAAACCGAGGCTACTGAGTCTGCCGATAAGAATATGGTGATTGACCGAGTCATTGGCAAGGTTGATGAAGACGGCTGCACAGTACTGTCTTTTATCGATGGCGGTTATGATATCGTTTAGTACCGTGAGTGTATCTGAGGGGCCCGTGACCGGCTCGGAAACCAGATTGCACAGTGGAGAAGGTACGGTGGGATTCGAGATGGTCAGTGACCTGTTTGTTGACTTGGCTTTCGAAGAACTTAGATAGGCAGGGCAGGATGGATATAGGTATGTAACAGTTTGGGTCCAGGGTGTCTCCCCCTTTGAAGAGGGGGATGACTGCGGCAGCTTTCCAATCCTTGGAGATCTCAGACGATATGAAAGAGAGGTTGAACAGGCTGGTAATAGGGGTTGCGACAATGGCGGCGGATAGTTTCAGAAATAGAGGGTCCAGATTATCAAGCCCAGCTGATTTGTACGGATCCAGGTTTTGCAGCTCTTTCAGAACATCTGCTAGCTGGATTTGGGTAAAGGAGAACCTGGAGAGGCTTGGGCGAGTAGCTGCTGGGGGGGGGGGGGGGGACGGAGCCTTTGGCCGAGGTTGGAGTAGCCAGGCGGAAGGCATGGCCAGCCGTTGAGAAATGCTTGTTGAAGTTTTCGATAATCATGGATTTATCGGTGGTGACCGTGGTGACCGACTAGCCTCAGTGCAGTGGGCAGCTGGGAGGAGGTGCTCTTGTTCTCCATGGACTTCACAGTGTCCCAGAACTTTTTGGAGTTGAAGCTACAGGATGCAAACTTCTGCCTGAAGAAGCTGGCCTTAGCTTTGACTGTGTGTATTGGTTCCTGACTTCCCTGAACAGTTGCATATCGCGGGGACTATTCGATGCTATTGCAGTCCGCCACAGGATGTTTTTGTGCTGGTCGAGGGCAGTCAGGTCTGGAGTGAACCAAGGGCTGTATCTTTTCTTAGTTCTGCATTTTTTGAATGGAGCATGCTTATCTAAAATGGTGAGGAAGTTACTTTTAAAGAATGACCAGGCATCCTCAACTGACGGGATGAGGTCAATGTCCTTCCAGGATACCCGGGCCAGGTCGATTAGAAAGGCCTGCTCACAGAAGTGTTTTAGGGAGCGTTTAACAGTGATGAGGGGTGGTCGTTTGACTGTGGCTCCGTAGCGGATACAGGCAATGAGGCAGTGATCGCTGAGATCCTGGTTGAAGACAGCGGAGGTGTATTTGGAGGGCCAGTTGGTCAGGATGACGTCTATGAGGGTGCCCTTGTTTACAGATTTAGGGTTGTACCTGGTGGGTTCCTTGATGATTTGTGTGAGATTGAGGGCATCTATCTTAGATTGTAGGACTGCCGGGGTGTTAAGCATATCCCAGTTTAGGTCACCTAACAGAACAAACTCTGAAGCTAGATGGGGGGCGATCAATTCACAAATGGTGGCCAGGGCAGAGCTGGGTGCTGAGGGCGGTCGGTAGCAGGCGGCAACAGTGAGAGACTTATTTCTGGAGAGAGTAATTTTCAAAATTGGTAGTTCGAACTGTTTGGGTATGGACCTGGAAAGTATGACATTACTTTGCATGCTATCTCTGCAGTAGACTGCAACTCCTCCCCCTTTGGCAGTTCTATCTTGACGGAAGATGTTATAGTTGGGTATGGAAATCTCAGAATTTTTGGTGACCTTCCTGAGCCAGGATTAAGACACGGCAAGGACATCAGGGTTAGCAGAGTGTGCTAAAGCAGTGAGTAAAACAAACTTAGGGAGGAGGCTTCTGATGTTGACATGCATGAAACCAAGGCTTTTTCGATCACAGAAGTCAACAAATGAGGGTGCCTGGGGACATGCAGGGCCTGGGTTTACCTCCACATCACCCGCGGAACAGAGGAGGAGTAGTATGAGGGTGCGGCTAAAGGCTATCAAAACTGGTCACCTAGAGCGTTGAGGACAGAGAATAAAAGGAGCAGATTTCTGGGCATGGTAGAATATATTCAGGGCATAATGCGCAGACAGGGGTATGGTGGGGAGCGGGTACAGCGGAAGTAAGCCCAGGCACTGGGTGATCATGAGAGAGGTTGTATCTCTGGACATGCTGGTTGTAATGGGTGAGGTCACCGCATGTGTGGGAGGTGGGACAAAGGAGGTATCAGGGGTATGAAGAGTGGAACTAGGGGCTCCATTGTAAACTAAAACAATGATAACTAACCTGAACAACAGTGTACAAGGCATATTGACATTTGAGAGAGACATACAGCGAGGCATACAGTAATCACAGGTGTTGAATTGGGAGAGCTAGCTAAAACAGTAGCTAAAACAGTAGGTGAGAAACAACAGCTAATCAGCTAGCACAACAACAGCAGGTAAAATGGCGTTGACTAGGCAGGGAGGGTCGGATTAATTACACACAGAGCCTGAGTGCGGCTGGGGCCGACAGATAAAACATAAACACGCAGAATGGAGTACCGTGATTAAATGGACAGTCCAGCATGCATCAGCTATGTAGCCAAGTGATCAGTGTCCAGGGGGGCAGCGGTGGATGGGGCAGGGAAGCTGGACTGGCGAGTGTTATCCAGGTTTAAAAAAAATGTCTGGCTGTGCAAAAGGTAAAAGCCGCTAGCAGTGGCTAACAATGACTAAATAGCTTGTAGCTAGTTAGCTGGTTAGCTTCTGGAGGTTCTTGAGTGTGTTCTAAAAATTAAAAATAATAGCGATTCCGTATCAAATTGGGTGAGGCAGGTTACCGGAAGGTATAAACAAATTAAAAATCGAAAAGAGATAGAAAGTAAATATGGGTCCAGTGAGTGTTTGGGACGCGGCGATTCAGACGGTTAGCAGGCCTGTGTTAACAAGCTAACAGTTAGTAGTCCAGGGCTAAACAAGGTAGCAGTTAGCGGACCGGGGCTAAACAAGTTAGCAGTTAGCAGGCCGAATTAGCAATCAAGGAGATAGCAAGGGCTAGAAAATTAGCCTTTGGGGGACGTCGCGATGGGGCGAGTCTGTTTATTCCTCTTCATGCGGTGACATCGATAGACCGGTCGTGTGTCCGGATATTGTAGCCCAGGAGTATGCTTCGGTGGTAGCACAGGAGCTCTGGCCGGGCTAGCTTCAAGCTAAGTGGGTGGAAATGCTAGCCAGGAGTAATCATCCGGGGTTGCGGTTAGCTAGATAGCTAGTTGTGAAGAATCCAGCTGAAAATGTTCCGTTTGCGGTGGGAATCCGGTGGGAATCCAGGGATAAAAAATAATAGGTCCGTTATGCTCTGGTTAGAATCGCGTTGTTCGAACTGGCGAGAGCTTTCCGAGCTAAAGGTTAGCTGATGACCGGTTAGCTGAAGACCGCTAGCAATGGTTTGCTGACTGATAGCTGGTAGCTAGCTGGCTAGCTTCAGTTGAGGAGTTCCGGATCCAAAGTAGATATAAATACTTTAGAAAAAAATAGCTACATTGGGTGAGGCGGGTTGCAGGAGAGTATTTAGAAGTTGAGATTTAGCAAAATGTTTTAAAAGATATGCGAAGAAAAATATGTTTAATTTTTTTTTACGATATATACAAGGGACACAACACGACAAGACGTCCGACTGCTACGCCATCTTGGATCAACCCTATTCCCTATATAGTGCACTACTTTTGGTCAATTAGCCCTTACACAGCCTGGAGGTGCATTAGGTCATTGTTCTGTTGAAAAACAAATGATAGTCCCACTAAGTGCAAACCAGATGGCATGGAGTATCGCTGCAGAATGCTATGGTAGCCATGCTGGTTAAGCTTGCCTTGAATTCTAAATAATTCACAGATAGTGTCACCAGCAATGCAACCACACACCATCACACCTCCTCCTCCATGCTTCACAGTGGGAACCACACATGCAGAGATCATCCGTTCACCTACTCTGCATCTCACAAAGACACGGTGGTTGGAACCAAAATTTCCACTGTCTAATGTCCATTGCTTGTGTTTCTTGGCCCAAGCAAGTCTCTTCTTATTGGTGTAATGGTAGTAATGGTTTATTTGCAGCAATTCGACCATGAAGGCCTGATTCACACAGTTTCATCTGAACAGTTGATGTTCAGATGTGTCTGTTACGTGAACTCCGCAAAGCATTTATTTGGGCAGCAATTTCTGAGACTGGTAACTCTAATGAACTTATTCTCTACAGCACAGGTAACTCTGGGTCTTCCTTTTATGTGGCGGTCCTCATGAGAGCCAGTTTCATCATAGTGCTTGATGGTTTTTGCGACTTCACTTGAAGAAACATTCAAAGTTCTTGAAATGTTCCACATTGACTGACGTTCATGTCTTAAAGTAATGATGGACTGTCGTAATTCCACAAATTAACTTTTAACAAGGCACACCTGTTAATTGAAATGCATTCCAGGTGACTACCTCATGAAGCTGGTTGAGAGAATGCCAAGAGTGTGCAAAGCTGTCATCAAGGCAAAGGGTGGCTACTTTGAAGAATCTCAAATATATTTGGATTTGTTTAACACTCTTTTGGTTACTACATGATTCCATATATGTTATTTCATTGTTTGTCTTCACTATTATTCTACAATGTAGAAAATAGTAAAAAATAAAAACCCTTGAATGAGTAAGTGTGTCCAAACTGTTGGCTGGTACTGTATATTAAAATATTAATATCATAGAATGGACACCTAAGCCTGCTGTATAGGCCTATGCATGCAATGATTTTAGGAAATAGCCTCGAAACAAAAGGAATATGGTTTTTGTAGTTTGTTATTGCTGTTTTTAAGGGCACGTAAATGTGGCCAACATTGTCACACCTGATCTATTTCACCTGTCTTTGTGCTTGTCTCCACATCCATCCAGGTGCCTGGCCATCTTCCTCATTATCCCCAGTGTATTTATACCTGTGTTCTCTGTTTGTCTGTTGCCAGTTTGTTTTGTTACGTCTAGCATTTGTTTCAGTGCTCCTTTCTGTCTCCAGTTCCTATTCGTCTGGAGGTTGAGCATTTTTTAGTCTCTATCTATTTAATTGTATATGTACAGTGCATTCAGAAAGTATTCAGACCCCTTGACTTTTTACCACATTTTGTTACGTTACAGCCTTATTCTAAATGGATTACATTTTTCTTAAATCATCATCAATCCACACACAATGACAAAGCAAAGACAGCTTCTTAGAAATTCTTATCAATGTATAAAATAAATAAAAAACAGAAATACCTTATTTACATAAGCATTCAGACCCTTTGCCATGAGACTGGAAATTGAGCTCAGGTGCATCCTGTTTCCATATATCATCTTTGAGATGTTTCTACAATTGGATTGAAGTTCACTTGTGCTAAATTCAATTGATTGGACAAGATTTGGAAAGGCACAACTGTCTATATCAGGTCCCACAATTGATAGTGCATGTCAGAGCAAAAACCAAGCCGTCGATGTCCAAGGAATTGTCCGTAGAGCTCAGAGACAGGATTGTGTCAAGGCACAGGTTTGGGGAAGGGTACCAGAAAATGTCTTCAGCATTGAAGGTCCCCAAGAACACAGTGGCCTCCATCATTCTTAAATGGAAGAAGTTTGGAACGACAAAGACTCCTCCTAGAGCTGGCCACCTGGCCAAACTGAGCAATCGAGGGAGAAGGGCCTTGGTCAGGGAGGTGACCAAGAACCTGATGGTCACTCTGAATGAGCTCCAGAGTTCCTCTGTGGAGATGGCATAACCTTCCAGAAGGACAACCATCTCTGCAGTACTCCACCAATCAGGCCTTTATGGTAGAGTGGCCAGACGGAAGCCACTCCTCAGTAAAAGGCACATAATAGCCCGCTTGGAGTTTGCCAAAAGGCACCTAAAGACAAGATTCTCTAGTCTGATGAGACAAGTCGGGTTCAGCCTTGGGAGCAATTTCTAAACGCCTGAAGGTACCAAGGTCATCTGTACAAACAATATTACGCAAGTATAAACACCATGGGACGAAGCAGTCGTCATACCGCTCAGGAAGGAGATGCGTTCTGTCTCCTAGAGATGAACGTTCTTTGGTGCGAAAAGTGCAAACCAATCACAGAACAACAGCAAAGGACCTTGTGAAGATGCTGGAGGAAACAGGTACAAAAGTATCTATATCCACAGTACAATGAGTCCTATATCGACATAACATGAAAGGCCGCTCAGCAAAGAAGAAGCCACTGCTCCAAATCCGCCATAAGAAAGCCAGACAACAGTTTGCAACTGCACATGGGGACAAAGATCATACTTTTTGGAGAAATGTTCTCTGATCTGATTAAACAAAATAGAATTGTTTGGCCATAATGACCATCGTTATGTTTAGAGGAAAAATGGGGAGGCTTGCAAGCCGAAGAACACCATCCCAACCATGAAGCACGGGGGTGGCAGCATCATGTTGTGGGGGTGGTTTGCTGCAGGTGGGACTGGTGCACTTCACAAAATACATGGCATCATGAGGCAGGAAAATTATGTGGATATATTGAAGCAACATCTCAAGACATCAGTCAAGTTAAAGCTTGGTCGCAAATGTGTCTTCCAAATGGACAATGACCCCAAGCATACTTCCAAAGTTGTGGCAAAATGTCATAAAGACAACAAAGTAAAGGTATTGGAGTGGCCATCACAAAGCCCTGACCTCAATCCTATAGAACATTTGTGGGCAGAACTGAAAAAAATGTGTGCAAGCAAGGAGGCCTACAAACCTGACTCAGTTACACTAGCTCTTTCAGGAGGAATCAAGAGGAGGCCAAAATTCAAAACTTATTGTGGGAAGCTTGTGGAAGGCTACCCGTAATGTTTGACACAAGTTAAACAATTTAAAGGCAATGCTGCCAACTACTAATTGAGTGTATGTGTCACGCCCTGACCTGAGATATCTGTTTTCTTTATATTTTGGTTAGGTCAGGGTGTGACTAGGGTGGGTACACTAGTTTTGTATTTTCTAGAGTTTTTAGAACTGTCTAGGGTTTTTGTATGTCTATGGTTTTGTAGATCTAGGGGTTTTTGTAATTCTATGTTGGCCTGATATGGTTCCCAATCAGACAGCTGTTTATCGTTGTCTCTGATTGGGGATCATATTTAGGTAGCCATTTCCCTTTGGTGTTTGTGGGATCTTGTTCTTTGCTTAGTTGCCTGTCTGCACTATTTGTATAGCTTCACGGTTGTGCTTGTTTGTTTTGTTTTGCTGAGGTTTCGGTTTTATTAAAAACATGTGGAACTCTACTCACGCTGCACCTTGGTCTCATCTTTATAATGAACGTGACAGTATGTAAACTTCTGACCCACTTGGAATGTGATGAAAGAAATAATAGCTGAAATAAATCATTCTCTCTGCTATTATTTTGACATTTCACATTCTTAAAATAAAGTGGTGATCCTAACTGACCTAAGACAGGGAATGTTTACCTAAGACAGGATTAAATGTCAGGAATTGTGAAAAACTGAGTTTAAATGTATTTGGCTAAGGTGTATGTAAACTTCCGACTACTCACTCGCCTACGAATTCTCAGAAGACAACTCCTTTTTCTCTATATTTTCTTCATGCAAATGATAGGGATTTGGGCCCGTTCCTGAGAAAAAAAGTAAATCCTTTGTGTCAGACTCGTTAAAGAAAACATCTTTGTCCAGTTCGAGGTGAGTAATCGCTGTTCTGATGTCCAGAAGTTATTTTCGGTCATAAGAGACGGTAGGAGCAACATTGTGTACAAAATAAGTTCATAAAATAAATGACAAAAAACGTGAAAAAAACTAACAAACTAGCACAGTTGGTTAGGAGCACGTAAAATGGCAGCCATCCCCTCTGGTGCCATTATTGTCCTGTCTGCAGAGAATAATTGGAGAAACTTCCCAAATACAGGTGTGCCAAGCTTGTAGCGTCATTCTCAAGAAGACTCAAGGCTGTAATTGCTGCCAAAGGTGCTTCAACAAAGTACTGAGTTAACAGGGTTTTTTGTATTTGTTTTTTTAGCAAAAATTTAGGAAAACCTGTTTTTGCTGTGTCATTATGGGGTTTTGTGTGTAAATTGATGAGGGGGGAAACCTATTTAATCAATTTTAGAATAATGCTGTAACCTAACAACATGTGGAAAAAGTCAAGGGGTCTGAATACTTTCCAAAATAACAAATAGTGACCACAATGGAAATAAGTCCCCAATTTTATTCTGTCAATTGACGAATGGAAAGAGACATCTGTTACAAAACCCCCAAAAGTTTAACAACATTCAGAGATTGTCAAGCCAAGCTTTGATACTGGGTAAGCCTACAAGGTAGGGAGGGATGTCATTTCTGTTTGTCAAGATTGACAGTCTATTTATTGTGGTGTTGAAAACGCAAACCATGATATCGAAGTGCCCGAAGTCAGTATGCTTTGTTTATTGGTTGTGTGGTGCATTGGCATAGAAAATGTTGCATATATTTATATAATTATAAATATGGCATCACAATGTTGAAAATCGATTTCCCCCTCACTGATCGTCGTCTGCAGCCGGTGCTGCTCGCAGTGTAATGAAGGGAGAGTGACCTCATCTGTGGTGGTCGGTGAATCCTCAACCTTATGGCCCGTAGCTCTGCATGGCATCGAATGTGCAACAAAAGCATGCTGAAGTGGAAAAGTCAAGGTGGGGCGCTGGAAAGGTGAGGCGCTAGCGCACCATCTCGACAGCATCCAGTGAAATTGAAGAGCACGAAATTCAAAATACAAAAATTGTAATATTAAACATGCATGAAAAGACAAGTGTCTTACATCGTTTAAAAGCTTAACTTCTTTTTAATCCAGCCGCTTTATCAGATTTCAAAAAGGATTTACGGCGAAAGCATACCATGCGATTATCTGAGGACAGCGCCCTGCATACAAAAGCATTAAAAATATTTTCCAAACAAGCAGAGGCGTCACAAAAGTAAGATATAGCGATAAAATAAATCACTTTGCTTTGAAAATCTTCCTCTGTTTGCAATCCCAAGGGTCCCAGCTATATAACAAAAGGTTGTTTTGTTCGATAAAGTCCTTCTTTATATACCAGAAAAGTCAGTTTAGTTGGGGCGCTTGATTCAGTAATCCACCTGTTGAAAATGCATACAAAGGAATCCCAAAAGTGACCAATAAACTTCATCCAAACAAGTCAAACAATATTTCTAATCAATCCTCAGGTACCCAAATATGTACATAAACAATAACATTTAAGACGGAGAATAGTATGTTCATTACCAGAGATAAATAACAAAGTGCGCACCTTCATCCACGTGTGCCACAAGACTATAGTCAAAATGAGAGCCACCTAGAAAAACTACAGATTATACCTTTTATTTTAAATAAGCCTGAACCTCTTTCTAAAGTCTGTTGTCATCTAGTGGAAGCCCTAGGAACTGCAATCTGGGAGGTATTCCTTTGATTTTCCCATAGACAAGCATTTGAATGGTTGGTGACCTCAAAAAGAAAATCATGATGGATTCTCCTCTGGTTTTCACCTGCCATATCATATATATATATATGTTACACTCACATACATTTTTTTAACAGGTTTAGAAACTTCAGAGTGTTTTCTATCCAATACTACCAATTATATGCATATCCCAGCTACTGGGTCTGAGTAAAAGTCAGTTTTCTTTGGGCACATCATTCATCCGAATTTCGGAATACTGCCCCCTATCCCTAAAAAGATAAACATTATTTTGAGTTCATTCTAGGAGAGGGAGGGTGTTCAGTTTATTTTACAGGACAAGAGGAGGGTCAGGAGAAAATATTTTTTACGTTGGGGAGGGGGGTGCATTTTTATTCTGACACCTTGAGTTGGACCAGCCAGTAAATCTGTCCCTAAACCTTCAGAATATGAGGAAGGAGCATTACGTTTCCAAGGTGATAAACTTCTTCATGTGTTTCTTATGAGTACAGGGTGTGCTGCTGCAGGACAGAGAATTATGGCATCAGCATGCTTCAGTTCAGCTGGTGCATAGCAAAACTCGGCTAGCCGAACCAAACAATAGTACTGTTTGTCCCTTTTGAGACGCCGTAGCTCAAACTATTCCGAATTCATCTAAAATAACTCAAGAAATCTGTCATTAATTTGTTTAGTCAAGCAATTTTACATCTAACTAAGATGTTGGTGCAGTATTTCTCAATGAAACAAATTGCATGAAAACGAGTCATCTCTTGTTGAATGACAACAAAGACTTATTTTAAAATCCCTAAAGTCAACCAATCACAGATTGTCGTAGACTTCGGCTCTGAACTTCGGCTTGCATTCAGAAAAAAATGTTTGTGCCCGAACAGACAACAAAATCCTCACCAAAACATCACAAAATGTAATCATAACAGTTTCAGGTGGGAAGCATGCGGAAGACTTTATAGGTCTGGAGACAAAGAATGTACGAAGTGACTAGGAGTAAACCTGTAAGGTGTTATTGGCAAAAATCACCCCCAGTAGTGACAATGTGACATAAAAAACATTGACTTCAACATTTACAAGGAATCTAAGAAAATAAAAAAATGACATTTTAAACTATTGTCATATTCAAAGTATACAGAAGCATAATAGGTCGATACTGGGTGAAATAATACTTTCCCAGTAAGTAAAATTAAGTTGAAAACACGTTTTTTTCCGGAATTCAAAAATATGTATTTTTCAGATGTTGAAAATATGTAGTTTCCAGAGGTTGAAAATAAATATTTTCCTAACGTTGGAGTCAGGTACAATTTAGGTGCTGAATGAAAGGTGAAAATACATCGTTTCCGGGTGACAAAAACGTATTTTCTGCATGTCTAAAAACACATATCCCAGACTTTGAAAATAAGTCTCACATTTGCTGGAATAATTTGCAGCACGATATGATTTCCACATATTATTTATTAGAAACGCACAAAACAAGAAAGAAAGAACAAAACAAATAACGAACCTTAACTAAAAGGTGTAACATACACTAACTCAAAACAATATCCCATAAAACACAGGTGGAAAAAATGCTACTTAAATATGATCCCCAATTAGAGACAACGATAGCCAGCGGCCTCTAATTGGGAATCATACCAAACACCAACATAGAAAATCTAAACTAGAACCCCACATAGAAAATAATAACTAGAAGAAAGAAACAGTCACGTCCTGACCTACTCTACCATAGAAAATAAGGTCTCTCTATGGTCAGGACGTGACAGTACCCCCCCCCACCTCCCCCAAAGGTGTGGACTCCGGCCTCAAAAACTGAAACAAAAAGGGAGGGTTAGGGCGGGTGTCTAGTGTCGGTGGCGGCTCTGGTGCGGGGCGATGTACCCGCTCATCCAGCGGATCCGCCAACATCGAGGGCGGCTCTGGTGCGGGACGAAGAACCCGCTCAGCTCGCGGGTCCACCATCTTTGGTGGCGGCTCTGGTGCGGGCCAAAGAACCCGCTCATCCCGTGGATCCAGCCATGGACCCAGGCTGAACACTGAACACTGGACTGGACCTTGGTTTCAAGGAAAGCTAGTGCCATGGAACGGGATTTGACACCAGATCTGGACTGGACATCATTGCAGAGGAAGGCTCCTGCCATGGAGCAGGACCGAACGCCGTATCTGGCTTGAGCACCGGCGCAGGAGAAGGCTCCGGCCATGGAGCTGGACCGGACGCCATGCCTGGACTGGGCATCTGCGCAGGGGAAAGCTCCCCCCATCGAGCAGGACTGGACGCTGTGCCTGGACTGGGCAACAACGCAGAAGAAGACTCTGGCCTTGAAGCTGGACTGGACGCCGTACTTAGACTGTGCATCAGCGCAGGGGAAGGCTCCGGCCATGGAGCTGGAGGTTCCGGACCGTTGACCGTCGCAGGAGGTTCTGGACCGTTGACCGTCTCAGGAGATTCCGGACTGTGGAACGTCTCAGGAGGTTTCGGACTGTGGATCGTCTCGGGAGGTTTCGGACTGTGGACCATCGATGGAGGTTCCGGACTGTGAAACTTTGCTAGAAGCTCTGGACTGTGAACCGTCGCCGGAAGCTCTGGACTGTGAACCGTCGCTGGAAGCTCTGGACTATTGCTCGTCGCCACAAGCTCTGGACTGTGAACCGTCGCTGGAAGCTCTTGACTGGGGACCATCACTGGAAGCTCTGGACTGGGAACCGTCGCCGGAGGCTCTGGACTGGGGACCGTCGCTGGATGCTCTGGACTGGGGACCGTCGCCGGAAGCTCTGGATTGGGGAGGCGCACTGGAGGCCTGATGCATGTGGCCGGCACAGGTGGCACCGGACTGGGGACACGCACCTCAGGGAGAGTGCGAGGAGCAGGCACAGGACGCACCGGACTGGGGACACGCACTTCAGGGAGAGTGCGAGGAGCAGGCACAGGCACAGGACGTACCTGACTGGGGACACGCACTTCAGGGAGAGTGCGAGGAGCAGGCACAGGACGTACTGGACTGGGGACACGCACTTCAGGGAGAGTGCAAGGAGCAGGCACAGGACGTACCGGACTGGGGACACGCACTTCAGGGAGAGTGCGAGGAGACACATGACGTACCGGACTGGAGAGGTGCACTTGTGGCCAGAAGCATGGAACCGGCACAGGTTGCACCAGACTGCTAACCGGATCCTCTGGTCGCATGTTGAGCAGAACACACTTGCACAACATCTCTCTCATCTCACTCTCTCCCAACTTCGCCATTGCCTGCCTGACAGTCACTGTCTCTTCCCTCTGCTCAGCCGCCAGCTCCATATGCTCCCACCCGAAAAAAAACATGGGGTTGTCCTTGGGCTTTCTGTAGCCGTGAAACCTGTCGTCGTCGCTGTCCTCCATAATCTCCTTTATGTCTGTCGCCATGGAAGGGTTTCGCATCTCCCCATAACTTCTTCCCATGTCTAGAAATTCTTCACTCTTTGGGCACGATGCTTGGTCCTGGTTTGATGGGATATTCTGTCACGTTAGCTGGAATAATTATCGGACGAAGCTGCAGCACGATATGGTTTCCACATATAATTTATTAGAAATCCACAAAACAAATAAGAAAGAACAAAACAAACAATGAACCTTAACTAAGAGGTGTAACATACACTAACTCAAAACAATATCCCATAAAACACAGGTGGAAAAAATGCTACTTAAATATGATCCCCAATTAGAGACAACGATAGCCAGCTGCCTCTAATTGGGAATAATACCAAACACCAACATAGAAAATCTAAACTAGAACCCCACATAGAAAATAATAACTAGAACCCCCCGCCCAGTCACACCCTGACCTACTCTACCATAGAAAATAAGGGCTCTCTATGGTCAGGACGTGACAATAAGTATTTTACAGAAGTTGAAATCAGGTGCATTTTTGGTTCATGAATGTAAGGTGAAAATATATAGTGTTCCGGAAGTTGAAAATCATTCATTGATCAAGCCAAATTTCAACTGCATATACAGTGCATTCAGAAAGTATTCAGACCCCTTGATTTTTCCACATTTTGTAACGTTACAGATTTATATATCCCATAATGACAAAGCAAAAGCAGGCATAGAACTGTAGGACTGTAATGGAGTGCATAACTGGCTGCAGGGAAGTCAAGTGCAGGAGAGTAGAAATGGGTAGCAAACGGAGCACTTTATTGAGGTGAACAAAACACGGCGCTGGTTTTCTGGCACAGCACGGCCTGCAGGAGGTAAACATGGATGAAGTCCCATGTCTCCTCCGCGCGCCTGTACTAGTCGTCCACCACAGGAGCCTCGGTCTGACTCTGATGCCAAGGCACCAGAACAGGCTGGTACCCCAGTACGCACTGGAAGGGGGAGAGGTTAGTGGAGGAGTGGCAGAACGAGTTCTGAGCCATCTCGGCCCAGGACACGAACTCCGCCCACTCCCCTGGCCGGTCCTGTCAATAAGACCGCAGAAACCTGCCCACATCCTGGTTCAATCTCTCCACCTGCCCATTACTCTCGAGGTAAGGCTGACGAGACCCCCAGACCCTCAAAGTGAACTGGGGACCTCGATCAGATCAGCACCCCGTAGTGCCAGAAGACGTGCGTAAACAAGGCCTCCGCAGTCTTTAGGGCCGTAGGGAGACCGGGCAGAGGGAGACGGCAGGACTTAGAGAAACGGTCCACAACGACCAGGATCGTGGTGTTACCCTGTGAGGGGGAGATCGGTAAGAAAATCAATCGACAGGTGCGACCAAGGCCGTTGTGGAACGAGTAAGGGGAGTAGCTTACCTCTGGGCAGGTGCCTAGGAGCCTTACACTGGATGCACACCGAGCCAGAGGAAACATAAACCTTCACTTCCTTAGCCAAGGTGGACCACCAGTACTTCCCACACAAACAATGCACTGTCCGACCGATCCCTGGATGACCAGAGGAGGGTGACGTGTGAGCCCAATAGATCAGCCTGTCACGGACTGCAGACGGAAAGTACAGACGCCCAGCGGGATGCTGGAGGGGAGCAGGCTCTGCATGTAACGCCTGCTCAATGTCCGCGTCCAGCTCCCATCCTACCGGCGCCACCAGGCAGGAGGCCGGGAGTATGGAGGTAGGATCCATGGGTCGCTCCTCTGTGTCATACAGCCGGGACAGTGCATCTGCCTTCACATTCTGGGAACCTGGTCTGTAAGAAAGGGTGAAAACAAAACGGGTGAAAAACATGGCCTACCTTGCCTGGCGAGGGTTCAGTCTCCTCGCTGCCCGGATGTGCTCCAGGTTGCGGTGTTCAGTCCAGATGAGAAAAGGGTGTTTAGCCCCCTCAAGCTCCACGTTTTCAACGCTTTGACGACAGCCAACAGCTCCTGGTCCACCCACATCATAGTTTCACTCTGCCGGGCTGAGCTTCTTCGAGAAGAAGGACAGAATGTACCCCTGACGCAGAGATTCAGAGACATATGTCTCCAGGGCTGCCGTCTCCACCTGTGACAGGGGATACACGTGACTCCTAGGAAGTGCGGCGTCTATCTGGAGGTTTATCGCACAATCCCCCCGACGATTGGGTGATAATTGAGTCACCTTCCTCTTGGAGAAGGCGGGAGCCAAATCGGAATATTCGAGGGAAATGCACACGGTGGAGACCTGGTCTGGACTTTCCACCGTAGTAGCATCAACAGAAACCCCTAAACACCTCCCTGAGCACTCTCGCGACTACCCCATGAGAGCCCTCTGTTGCCATGAAAGTGGGGTCATGACAAGCTAACCAGGGTAGGCCTAGCACCATGGGAAACGCAGGAGAGTTAATGAGGAAGAGACTGATTATCTCCTTGTGACCCTCCTGCGTCACCATGCCCAGGAGAGTGGTGGCCTCCCTAATTAACCCTGACTCTATTGGCCGACTGTCTAAGGCGTGAACTGGGAAGGGCATAGCCACTGGAACAATTGGGATCCCTAAACTATGGGAAAATGTCTATGAAATTCTCAGCCGATGCCTGAATTGACGAGTGCCTTATGCTGGGTATGCGGGGAAAACTCAGGAAAAGTAACATGCAAAAACAGGTGTGCAACAGAGTGCTCTGGGTGAGAATGGTGCCGGCTCACCTGGGGTGACGCCAGAGTGCCCTGCCTGCTGCCTCGACGCCCAGAGGAACCACACCGACACCGACCAGCAGTGTGACCTCTGCAGTCACAGATGGTGCACGTGAGGAACCTCCTACGGTCTCCCTGAGTGCAGCACCTCCCAGCTCCATGGGTATCAGAGCGATGGTGCTGGGGGATGGAACTGACAGATCCCGATCTGGACGTCTGCGGGTAGCCAGCAGGTTATCCAGCAGAATGGACAGGTCCACCAGCTGGTCAAAGGTGAGTTTGGTGTCTCTGCAGGCCAACCCACGACGGACGTCCTCGCGGAAACTGCAGCGATAGTGGTCGATCAGGGCCCTGTCGTTCCATCCCGCGCCGGCGGCCAGGGTCCAAAAGTACATCGTGAACTTCTGGGTGCTGCTCGTCCCCTGCCTCAGGTGGAAGAGACATTCACCCGCCGCTCTACCCTCGAGCGGGTGGTCGAAGACAGCCCTGAAGCAGCGGGTGAAATCCTCAAAGTGGTCCAGCACCGCATCTCCTTCTCCCCACACAGCGTTGGCCCACTCCAAAGCTTTCCCCGAGAGGCACAAGACGAGGGCGGACACCCTCTCACGGCCCGAGGGAGCTGGGTATAAATCCAGCTGCAGCAGGAAACCCTGGTAGCGTGCGTCCGTCCCATCGTACTCCCTGGAAAGTGCGAGACGAATCCCACTGGAACCGGGTGCAGAGGGAGTGAGTAGTGGAGACCCCTGTTGTGCTGGTGGGGGGACTCTCGCGTTTGAACAACGCGAACCATGGCGGCGCCGAGATGGTGAAGCATCGCTGCGTGCTCCTGGAAGTGCTCCTCGACTCTGCTACCAGGGGTACCTGCTCCTGCTGACTCCATAATTCAGGTGTGGAATTCTGTAGTGTGTAACTGGCTGCAGGGAAGTCAGGTGCAGGAGAGCAGAAATGGGTAGCAAACAGAGCCCTTTATTGAGGCAAACAAAACACGGCACTCAGAAAACTAAACACACACGGGTTACAATAACCCGGCGCAAATCAGCCTGGAGTACACATACATTTACATATAACAATTCCACACACAGACATAGGGGGAAACAGAGGGTTATATGCAAGACGAGTAATGAGGGAATGCAAACCAGGTGTGCAGGAAAACAAGACAAAACAAATGGAAAATTAAAGGTGGATCGACGGTGGCTAGAAGACCGGTGACGTCGACCCCCGAACATCGCCCGAACAAGGAGAGTGTACATTCTCAATGAAATAAGCATTATATCAAATTAATAACTTTCAAGCCTCTTAATATAGGCGAGAAGCCAACTGAAGATTGGAGCAATATTGACAACTTCTGTCACATGCATTTACTGTTAGCTGTTTCAAAAGCTTTGAAACTGGCAGCAATGATGTTAATGAAGTCTAACCGACAGAATAAACCAACAGACCATTTCAAATACAATAACATTCTCAGTAATGGTTACAGATTTTGTGATACAGCCTGGATTCGAACCAGGTACTGTAGTGACGCCTCTTCCACTGAGATGCAGTCCCTTAGACACTTGCAAAGCATGCTGGGTATTATTTGAAAGTCAACACTTGGTCGGTGTGGACCATAGACAAATCTGAAATGATCATAGATGTCTACGCGATGTTTGACAAGTTTGAACAGCACAGTAGAGCACAGTACAGTAAAGTAAAGTACAGTACGGTATGGTATGGCATGATACGGTGCAGGCTAGTAGAGTTTTATTCAGAATAGTTTAGTACAGTAGAGTACAGTAGAGTTTAATTCAGTAGAGTTTAATTCAGTAGAGTTCACTACAATGCAGTGCAGTTTAGTATAGTTCAGTAGAGTAAAGTATATTAGAGTAAAGTAGGGTACAATACATCACACTATACTTTACTTTTATTTATTTTGCTGTACTCTACTGTGCTCTACTGTATTGTAGTCCCCTGTACTGTATTGTACTGTACTATACTCTACTTTTCTTTTCTTTAAGGTACTGTGTACAGTATTATGTAATGTACTGTACTCAGCTGCACTCTACCGTACTTAGGGCTGGGGGGTATACCGTATTTTACTATACACCGCTATTGATGCACGGACAGGTTTGGGTTTTTACTTTAACTTCTATAACGGAATTTGAATGTGAAATGTGATATGCCATGTGTAATGTCAATTTTTATAGTTTAGACAGCTACTTGAGTCATCCCTCTCTCTCTCTCTCTCTCTCTCTCTCTCTCCATGCCGCTTTCCACACAGACCTAGCCCTGCTCCCTGTCACTGAAGGAGCGCATTTGTTGTTGCTTGACCACAAGACACTTGCCTTCAGTCTGACAGGTCAATGCAGCATATGCAAAACGTCAGTACAGAGACAGTGGAGTCGCAATTCAACTGCTCAGACACGAGACGTATGTGGCAGTGTCTACAGACAATCACGGATTACAAAGGGAAAACGAGCCACATCGCGGACACCGACATCTTGCTCACAGACAAGCTAAAGACCTTCATAAGACATTTTAGCGTGATAACCCTTGCAAGAAGGCATCCCTAGCCGCGTCCTCAGAGCATGTGCAGACAAGCTGGCTGGAGTGTTTACGAACATATTCAATCTCTCCCTATCCCAGTCTGCTGTCCCCACTTGCTTCAAGATGTACACCATTGTTCCTGTACCCAAGAAAGCAAAGGATAACTGAGCTAAATGACTGTCGCCCCATAGCACTCACTTCTGCCATCATGAAGTGCTTTGAAAGTCTAGTTATTAAGGATCATATCACCTTCACCTTACCTGACACCCTAGACCCACTTCAATTTGCTTTCCGCTCCAATAGATCCACAGATGATGCAATTGCCATCGCACTGCACACTGCCCTATCCCATCTGGACAAGAAGAATACCTATCTCAGAATGCTGTTCATTGACTATAGCTCAGCCTTCAACACCATAGTACCCTCCAAGCTCATCATTAAGCTTGGGGCCCTGGGTCTGAACCCTGCCCTGCGCAACTGGGTCCTGGACTTCCTGACGGGCCGCCCCCAGGTGGTGAAGGTAGGAAACAACACCTCCACTTCGCTGATACTCAACACAGGGGCCCCACAAGTGTGTGTGTTCAGCCCCCTCCTGTACTCCCTGTTCACCATGACTGTGTGGCCATGCACACCTCCAACTCAATCATCAGGTTTGCAGATGACACAACAGTAGCCCTGATTACCAGCAATGATGAGAAAGCCTACAGGGAGGAGGTGAGGGCCCTCTATGTGTGGTGCCAGGCAAATAACCTCTCCCTCAATGTCAACAAAACAAAGGAGCTGATCGTGGACTTCAGGAAACAGCAGAGGGTGCACACCCGTAGCCACATCAACGGGACCTCAGTGGAGGTGGAAAGCTTCAAGTTCCTTGGCGTACACATCACTGACAATCTGAAATGGTCCACCCACACAGACAGTGTGGTGAAGAAGGCGCAATTCGGCTTGGCCCCCAAGACCATCAGAATTTTTCCAGATGCACAATTGAGAGCATCCTTTCGGGCTGTATCATTGCCTGGTACGGCAACTGCACCGCCCGCAACGGCTGGGCACACCAGGGGCACACTACCTGCCCTCCAGGACACCTACAGCACCCGATGTCACAGGAAGGCTAAAAAGATTGTCAATGACAACCATGGCCTGTTCACCCGCTATCATCCAGAAGGCGAGGTCAGTACAGGTGCATCAAAGCTGGGACCGAGAGACTGAAAAACAGCTTCTAGCTCAAGGCCATCAAACTGTTAAATAGCCATCACTAGCCGGCTACCACCCGGTTACTCAACCCTGCACCTTAGAGGCTGCTGCCCTATATACATAGACATGGAATCACTGGCCACTTTAATAATGGAACACTAGTCACTTTAATAATGTTTACTTACTGCTTTACTCATTTCATATGTACAGTATAGACTTTATTCTATTCTACTGTATTTTTGTCAATACCACTCCGACATTGCTCATCCTAATATTTATATATGTCTTATTTACATTATTTTACTTGTATATTTTTGTATTGTTGTATTGTATTGATACTACTGCACTGTTGGAGCTAGGAATACAAGCATTTCGCTACACCCACAATAACATTTGCTAATATGTGTATGTGACCACTACGTTTGATTTGATTTGACATGCAACAATGTTGGTTGAAGTTCAATTGAACAGCATAAAACAATTAGAATAGAGAAAGACCCATTGAAATGAATTAGAATGTACAGTATGTGTTGCCACTGTAGAATCACACACTACTCATAAAGCACATTTTGAACTTTTTTTATTCAAAAACATCAAATACTGTCAAATACCGTCATACCATAAACATTTTTTTTAAATACTGTGATATGGTATTTTGGACATTTCGCCCAGCCCTAACTGTCATGTTTTGTCTTATATCATCTTGTCATTTTGCTTTTCCTTCTGTTCGTTTCCCCCTGCTGGTCTTATTAGGTTCGTTCCCTTTTTCTATCCCTCTCTCTCCCCCTCCCTCTCTCTCCTCTCTCTATCGTTCCGTTCCTGCTCCCAGCTGTTCCTATTCCCCTAATCATCATTTAGTCTTCCCACACCTGTTCCCGATCCTTTCCCCTGATTAGAGTCCCTATTTATTCCTTTGTGTTCCGTTCCTGTCCCGTCGGTTCCTTGTTTTGTATTCACCATGCTGTGATTGTGTTTCGCCCTGTCCTGTCGTGTTTTTTGCCTTCATCAGATGCTGCGTGTGAGCAGGTGTCTCTGTCTACTACGGCCTGCGCCTACCCGGCGACCTGCAGTCTGTGGCCGCTTCTCTTGTCATTCCCCTCTACAGACTAGAGGATTTCTGTTATTCCCTGTTTGGACTTGAATAAACTCTGTTTCTGTTAAGTCGCTTTTGGGTCCTCTATCATCCGCATGACAGAAGGAACCGACCAAGGAATGGACCCAGCGACTTCAGACGCTCGTTACACTGCCGTCAAGATCCAAGGAGCTATGCTCGGCAGACACGAGCAGGAATTGTCTGCTGCTCGCCATGCCGTGGAGAACCTGGCCGCTCAGGTTTCCGACCTCTCTGGACAGTTCCAGAGTCTACGTCTCGTGCCACCTGTTACTTCCTGGCCTGCCGAGTCTCCAGAACCTAGGGTTAATAACCCACCTTGCTACTCCGGGCAGCCCACTGAGTGCCGCTCCTTTCTCACGCAGTGTGAGATTGTGTTCTCTCTCCAACCCAACACATACTCTAGAGAGAGAGCTCGGGTTGCTTACGTCATTTCACTCCTTACTGGCCGGGCTCGAGAATGGGGCACAGCTATCTGGGAGGCAAGGGCTGATTGCTCTAACAAGTTCCAGAACTTTAAAGAGGAGATGATTCGGGTTTTTGACCGTTCAGTTTTTGGTAGGGAGGCTTCTAGGGCCCTGGCTTCATTATGCCAAGGTGAACGGTCCATAACGGATTATTCTATTGAGTTTCGCACTCTTGCTGCCTCTAGTGAGTGGAACGAGCCGGCGCTGCTCGCTCGTTTTCTGGAGGGACTCCACGCAGTGGTTAAGGATGAGATTCTCTCCCGGGAGGTTCCTTCAGATGTGGACTCTTTGATTGCTCTCGCCATCCGCATAGAACGACGGGTAGATCTTCGTCACCGGGCTCGTGGAAGAGAGCTCGCATCAACGGTGTTTCCCTGCTCCGCATCACAACCATCTCCCTCCTCTGGCTTTGAGACTGAGCCCATGCAGCTGGGAGGGATTCGCATCTCGACTAAGGAGAGGGAACGGAGGATCACCAACCGCCTGTGCCTCTATTGCGGAGTTGCTGGACATTTTGTTAATTCATGTCCAGTAAGAGGCCAGAGCCCATCAGTAAGCGGAGGGCTACTGGTGAGCGCTACTACTCAGGTCTCTTCATCTAGATCTTGTACTACTATGTCGGTCCATCTACGCTGGACCGGTTCGGGTGCTACATGCAGTGCCTTGATTGACTCTGGGGCTGAGGGTTGTTTCATGGACGAAGCATGGGTTCGGAAACATAACATTCCTTTCAGACCGTTAGACAAGCCTACGCCCATGTTTGCCTTAGATGGTAGTCATCTTCCCAGTATCAAATTTGAGACACTACCTTTAACCCTCACAGTATCTGGTAACCACAGTGAGACTATTTCTTTTTTGATTTTCCGTTCACCGTTTACACCTGTTGTTTTGGGTCATCCCTGGCTAGTATGTCATAATCCTTCTATTAATTGGTCTAGTAATTCTATCCTATCCTGGAACGTTTCTTGTCATGTGAAGTGTTTAATGTCTGCCATCCCTCCCGTTTCTTCTGTCCCTACTTCTCAGGAGGAACCTGGCGATTTGACAGGAGTGCCGGAGGAATATCATGATCTGCGCACGGTCTTCAGTCGGTCCCGAGCCAACTCCCTTCCTCCTCACCGGTCGTATGATTGTAGTATTGATCTCCTTCCGGGGACCACTCCTCCTCGAGGTAGACTATACTCTCTGTCGGCTCCCGAACGTAAGGCTCTCGAGGATTATTTGTCTGTGTCTCTTGACGCCGGTACCATAGTGCCTTCTTCTTCTCCGGCCGGGGCGGGGTTCTTTTTTGTTAAGAAGAAGGACGGTACTCTGCGCCCTGCGTGGATTATCGAGGGCTGAATGACATAACGGTTAAGAATCGTTATCCGCTTCCCCTTATGTCATCAGCCTTCGAGATTCTGCAGGGAGCCAGGTGCTTTACTAAGTTGGACCTTCGTAACGCTTACCATCTCGTGCGCATCAGAGAGGGGGACGAGTGGAAAACGGCGTTTAACACTCCGTTAGGGCATTTTGAGTACCGGGTTCTGCCGTTCGGTCTCGCCAATGCGCCAGCTGTTTTTCAGGCATTAGTTAATGATGTTCTGAGAGACATGCTGAACATTTTTGTTTTTGTCTATCTTGACGATATCCTGATTTTTTCTCCGTCACTCGAGATTCATGTTCAGCACGTTCGACGTGTTCTACAGCGCCTTTTAGAGAATTGTCTCTACGTAAAGGCTGAGAAGTGCTCTTTTCATGTCTCCTCCGTTACTTTTCTCGGTTCCGTTATTTCCGCTGAAGGCATTCAGATGGATTCCGCTAAGGTCCAAGCTGTCAGTGATTGGCCCGTTCCAAGGTCACGTGTCGAGTTGCAGCGCTTTTTAGGTTTCGCTAATTTCTATCGGCGTTTCATTCGTAATTTCGGTCAAGTTGCTGCCCCTCTCACAGCTCTTACTTCTGTCAAGACGTGTTTTAAGTGGTCCGGTTCCGCCCAGGGAGCTTTTGATCTTCTAAAAGAACGTTTTACGTCCGCTCCTATCCTCGTTACTCCTGACGTCACTAGACAATTCATTGTCGAGGTTGACGCTTCAGAGGTAGGCGTGGGAGCCATTCTATCCCAGCGCTTCCAGTCTGACGATAAGGTTCATCCTTGCGCTTATTTTTCTCATCGCCTGTCGCCATCTGAGCGCAACTATGATGTGGGTAACCGTGAACTGCTCGCCATCCGCTTAGCCCTAGGCGAATGGCGACAGTGGTTGGAGGGGGCGACCGTTCCTTTTGTCGTTTGGACAGACCATAAGAACCTTGAGTACATCCGTTCTGCCAAACGACTTAATGCCCGTCAAGCTCGTTGGGCGTTGTTTTTCGCTCGTTTCGAGTTTGTGATTTCTTACCGTCCGGGTAGCAAGAACACCAAGCCTGATGCCTTATCCCGTCTGTTTAGTTCTTCTGTGGCTTCTACTGATCTCGAGGGGATTCTTCCTTATGGGCGTGTTGTCGGGTTGACAGTCTGGGGAATTGAAAGACAGGTTAAGCAAGCACTCACGCACACTGCGTCGCCGCGCGCTTGTCCTAGTAACCTCCTTTTCGTTCCTGTTTCCACTCGTCTGGCTGTTCTTCAGTGGGCTCACTCTGCCAAGTTAGCTGGTCATCCCGGTGTTCGAGGCACTCTTGCGTCTATTCGCCAGCGCTTTTGGTGGCCGACTCAGGAGCGTGACACGCGCCGTTTCGTGGCTGCGTGTTCAGACTGCGCGCAGAAGAAGTCTGGTAATTTTTTTCTGCTTCTGCTCCTGGTCTTGCTGGGTCTCAGTCTGTTCCCTGCCATCGCATCTCTCCTGTTCTTGTCCCTGCCCTTGCTGTGTCTCAGTCTGTCCCTAGTTCTCATTTTTTTTAGAGTAGTACCCTAGTTTCCCTTTTTATCGTTTTTCGTTACGGTCCTGAGGAGAGGAGTTGGGTTCTTTCTCGGGACGTGCTGGACCGTTTGATCTATGATTTCCTCCGTTGCCGCCAGTGTTCCTCCTCGAGAGCGCCAGGAGGCGCTCGGTGAGTGGGGGTACTGTCATGTTTTGTCTTATATCATCTTGTCATTTTGCTTTTCCTTCTGTTCGTTTCCCCCTGCTGGTCTTATTAGGTTCGTTCCCTTTTTCTATCCCTCTCTCTCCCCCTCCCTCTCTCTCCTCTCTCTATCGTTCCGTTCCTGCTCCCAGCTGTTCCTATTCCCCTAATCATCATTTAGTCTTCCCACACCTGTTCCCGATCCTTTCCCCTGATTAGAGTCCCTATTTATTCCTTTGTGTTCCGTTCCTGTCCCGTCGGTTCCTTGTTTTGTATTCACCATGCTGTGATTGTGTTTCGCCCTGTCCTGTCGTGTTTTTTGCCTTCATCAGATGCTGCGTGTGAGCAGGTGTCTCTGTCTACTACGGCCTGCGCCTACCCGAAGCGACCTGCAGTCTGTGGCCGCTTCTCTTGTCATTCCCCTCTACAGACTAGAGGATTTCTGTTATTCCCTGTTTGGACTTGAATAAACTCTGTTTCTGTTAAGTCGCTTTTGGGTCCTCTATCATCCGCATGACACTAACCGTACTGTGCTGTCCAAACGTGAAATATGGATGTCTATGATTGGTCCAAATCTGAACCAAACATAGTCCTTGCCGTGTCTGACTTTCTCTGTAATTAATTTCCTGTTGTTGGGCTTTGCACCACAATCGAATCAACCTGCCTTATAATAAATGAGATTGCTGTTTTGCTTCCTCTCTCCATGCCTCTGTCTTTCCTTAATGGAAGACTACACACTGCAGCAATTAATGTAATGTAATGAACAATATTCACATATGACCACTGATGAGGTTTCCTGTGTCCTGAGTCTCTATCTGCATCGCCTCCCTTCACACACACACAACCATGCACACACAAGCACACACTTGTACAGACACACAACAAAGCCATCTTATCTGATGCTAAATCTAGGACACAGTCACCATCTAATGTACAGACCTCCTATTTCCTGTATTAGTACCTCCTCCCAGCAGACGTGTACAAAGCAGCAGCCATTTCAAAGACGTGTGTCTAGCAACTCACCTAAAGCTGCAGCACTGGCTACACAGGTCAGACCAGGTAGGTAATGACAGCGTGAAATGTGGCATGACATGAAACACATGGTGGCATTAGAGGCAACATGCGCTCAGTAGGTTGACATTCTCCCCCTGCATATCTAACCTCAACAGCGAAGCTTAAAGTTCATGAAAGTCAAAGTTAGAACAAAAAAATCAGAAATCATTTCTAAAGTATTCATGCGTTACAACAGCATCATAAGCCATTGGTAAGACAATTCCATGCTTGTAGGGAGACCCCATTGTTATTTTATACACAGATGACTCCATATTTGTACATGATCACACAACTGCTGTCTGGAATATTAAAATGATCTCAGACTTTCAATGGCTAATCACAAGAGAGTAGAGAGCCCAAGTTAAATCATTTCCAACCACCACAGGGACTTCAGACCCTCTGAGCAAAAAAGATGCTCTCCATAAGGCCTTTGAGAGGAGTTGACACAATACCAACGACCCTGGGCCCTGCTACAGCTGTCCAATTCCATGCTCTGCTTGGGGAGAAGACAGGCCTTAACTCAGTTCATTTGAAGTTGTGTCTATGCTGTTTGAATTTAAGGTTGAGCAAATATGGTTAATGAAATTGTATTTTAAAACAGTAATGTCAATATGTTTATGAAAGTTATCAAAAAAAGGTCACTTCTGTGATTATTTTGGCAGATGAGCAGAGTAGTTATTCTAACTGGTATGCCTAATGACAAAGTTATGACCTCTTGGCCTTGTAGTGTACACCTTCTCAGAGAGCTGTGAACAGCCTGGTGGTTTGGGCTTTAGTCCCTTCACATTCATTGAACTACTATTGTGTCTCTTTGTGGGGCATCTCACACTGCTATTACAGCTGATCCAAACAAAGGCCAGTAGGATTTTTTAATAAAAAAAAAAAAACATCAGCCCATACCTATTAATTGCATGATATAAGGGTTATCAACGACTCCACAAAAGGCAATTCAAACACTCACAAAATCACCTGTGGTTTCCAAAAGTATACAGTAGACAAATGCAACTGTTACGCTCGACTAAATATTGTTTTCAAAGTTCAGGACTACTCCCCCATTGTCACCTCAGCTGCCTACTGCCTGTAAAGAGGATAGGAAATGCAGTTTTAGCGTTGTTTTAAACATGTTCACATCACTCAAAGGGTTTTAATGACACCGGCATGAATGTAATATGCTGCACTTTTCTTTTAAAGCGCTACGTCATCCTGCGCGTACTATGATCAATGACATACACTAACATCCTCGAAATATAACCAGTGCTTCAAATGTCAATTCAATCAAGAACAGTCATTTTATTGAAGGGGATCAAGACTTGTGTTGTACCACATTTCTATACACTTTCAGTTCTACTCTGACTATATTTGCATAATTTATGAGATAAGAAACCGTCACCAACATTCAGCCTCATTCAGGGCAAGCTGCAATATCCAACACAGCAGAGCAGTAATAGCAAGTGCTGTATTTTGTATTATGAGACATTACTTAATATACACAGGTCAATAAACACAAACACATTTCCAAACATTTAAAATGGACTTTTATTGCTTAAAGGAGAGAGCAAAATTTAAAAGTCAAGGTTACAAAGGGACAGCAAAAAAATTTTTTTTTTTTAGAAGGAATGTTGAGGAAAAAGGTTGAATGTGTTGACAGGCTGAATATTCCTGATCCTAATAGTTTAGTATTCTTCTCCCTCATCCTCCCCCTCCACACTATCTGCACCCACCTCTTCATAATCTTTCTCCAGGGCAGCCATGTCCTCCCTGGCCTCAGAGAACTCTCCCTCCTCCATACCCTCACCTACGTACCAGTGCACAAAAGCACGCTTGGCGTACATCAGGTCAAACTTGTGGTCAAGACGGGCCCAGGCCTCTGCCACTGCAGTGGTGTTGCTAAGCATGCACACTGCCCTCTGGACCTTGGCCAGATCTCCACCAGGTACCACAGTTGGTGGCTGGTAATTGATACCAACCTTGAAACCAGTTGGGCACCAGTCTACAAACTGAATGGAGCGTTTTGTTTTGATGGTGGCAATGGCAGCATTGACATCTTTGGGCACAACGTCGCCACGGTACAGCAGACAGCAGGCCATGTACTTGCCGTGACGTGGGTCACATTTCACCATCTGATTACATGGCTCAAAACAGGCGTTTGTGATCTCTGAAACAGTCAGCTGCTCATGGTATGCCTTCTCTGCCGAGATCACTGGGGCATAGGTGGCCAGAGGGAAGTGGATACGGGGATAGGGCACCAAGTTGGTCTGGAACTCTGTCAGATCAACATTGAGGGCACCATCAAATCGGAGGGATGCAGTGATGGAGGACACAATCTGACTGATCAACCTGTTAAGATTAGTGTAGGACGGACGCTCGATATCAAGGTTCCTACGGCAGATGTCATAGATGGCCTCATTGTCTACCATGAAAGCACAATCAGAGTGCTCCAGGGTGGTGTGGGTGGTCAGGATGGCGTTGTAGGGCTCAACAACGGCTGTGGACACCTGGGGAGCTGGGTAGATGGAGAACTCAAGTTTGGACTTCTTGCCGTAGTCAACAGACAAGCGCTCCATCAACAGGGAGGTGAAACCAGAACCGGTGCCACCTCCGAAGCTGTGGAAGACCAGGAAGCCCTGGAGGCCAGTGCACTGGTCAGCCTGGAAAGAGATGGAGGAGAGAAGATTTTACATTTTAGGTAATTATTGAAGACAATAAGTATGCAGGATGTACAATAAGACTACTAAAAAGGTTATTGGAGATTCTCACCAGTTTGCGGATCCTGTCCAGTACCAAGTCAATAATCTCTTTGCCGATGGTGTAATGCCCACGGGCGTAGTTGTTGGCTGCATCCTCCTTCCCAGTGATCAGCTGCTCAGGGTGGAAGAGCTGGCGGTAAGTTCCAGAACGCACCTCATCTGGAGAAAGATATCTATTAGCTTTTCCCAAGACTAAAGAGATTGACTCCCGGCTGAATACCCTGAATCTGTGGCCCCCTATAGGTCTGCAGAGAAACTGCAGTAGGTCCACAAATATATAGGAATTCATTTAATAGTTTTTATGAATATTGCTAGCAACAGAATATACAGATTTTGAATTACATGACTACAGGAAAATATAATATCTTTCTAATGATTTCAACTTTTTTCAATTCCACCCATTGGAGCGAATTACACACTCACTGAAGTGTGTGCCATAGGCTTTGACAAAGCACCCACGAGTACCAGTGCCACTGGTAAGCTTTCTTTGATTGAATACATCTTTGCAAACACAAAAATGTCTTTGTCTATTAGCTGGAAAGGTAACTACAATGTTAGAGTTTAGTTTACACTTCCTCTTCCAATTATAATGTGGGGAGGTCAATTAATAAACAATATCCCAAATCTATTCATTTTAAAATTCTCCTTGCCAGTCATTCACCTGATGACAAGACATTAACATTTTTAAATTGCTAACATTTGATGGGGACGGCAATTTGCCTGGCTGGGCAGCACTAGGCAAGAAAAGGTTTAAGACCACTGAGATAGCCCAATGGTAACAGAACGTCATTGTTTCAAGACAAAGTAATCTTACCGATGACAGTGGGCTCCAGATCTACAAACACAGCCCTGGGGACGTGCTTTCCAGCTCCAGTCTCACTGAAGAAGGTGTTGAAGGAGTCGTCTCCTCCTCCAATGGTCTTGTCACTGGGCATCTTGCCATCGGGCTGGATCCCATGCTCAAGACAGTACAGCTCCCAGCATGCATTGCCGATCTGGACACCAGCCTGGCCCACGTGGACAGAGATACACTCACGCTGTGGGAAAAGGTAAAATTATGTCAAATTGAGTACTCTACTCAGATATTGGTAGTTTTTCCCTACAGAAGCATTTCAGTTAATAGAAAGAGAAACACCTTTTCATGAATTTACCATTTTGACTGTGTGGGCCTATGTGTATCTGTGTTTTCAAGTTATGCATAGCTTTGGCTCTAACACCAGCATACCCAGGTCACCTGACTCACTGATTACATGCAGCTATGGGGGATAAAGGCCTGCTCCTGTTGGTGTCAGAGCAAGAACATGACTTGCAGGCAGTAGGTGTTGGAGTAGAATAGCCTACTCACAGCCCTGAATCACTGAAGGGTTTAGCCTTGAGTGATAACAGGTCTTCTGAATTGAATCAAGCTTTAGACTGAGCAATTTAAGGAGACACTTCCAGACCATTAGTGTATTTCATAGGCTACAACCACACACTAATAATGGATTTAAATATATACATTTGGCCTAACCAAACAATGACGAAGAATTTACTAATGATTTCAGTGTTCTAGGCTATGGCAAAGTCTTTGCTCTGCTTGTCATCCTTTTAACATGAAGTCACCATTCGGTGCGCTTGACAATGGGAGCGATTATTGCTGTCGTCTGTGGTAATCCCCGTTGCAAATGCAATTTAGAGTCATTATGTCAAAGATTAGCGATATATAGGGAGTAGTATAAAATCCAAGATATGGCACAATTGTAACGATGTTATTTTCCGCGGGCAGAAAAGAAAGTGTAATAAAAATCGCAGCAATGGAGATGCAGATCGAGGCAAATATAGCATTTGGAATTGGTACCGCCTTCGACAAAAATAAATACCTAAATAAAATGTGTCATACAGGTATTTGGACTATGGGGGGTTTACTATAGGCCTATAAACGGATTAGAATCATAAAATAGGCTACATCAGCCCGTACTTTCCTTTCTCTACACAACATGGGCAAACACGTGGTCTGATTTCCACAGATTATTCTGGTATAATGTTCAGACACCTGCCCGCCCTGGCATTCGATTAAATTCGTACAGCTCATAACATTTCCCACCCCAAGAACTTTCACGGGCGTTAGTCTATAAAATGCGAGATTTTGTAAATCACATGATTAAGTCATCTTAAATGTAAAATGATTTCCGATTTTACACTGTAGCCTAGCCTACAGTTATGATTGTGACCGCATTGACACAATGAAACCGCCCTGCTCTTTTGAGTTGACCGCGTGCCACTTTCCGCAATGCAACAATGTAACAAAGCAAGAACGCTATGGTCAATGAGCGAGGCGATAGGAGAAGGAAGAATAAGCGCCGCCCTACATAAGGAATAGAAGGCCTCTGAAGCTGTGGCGCAGCAGTAGAAATGAACGAAGACTTAATCGACATATGTTAAAGGTCACTTTGATATGCGAACACAAAGACAATAATATTATGGCATTTTTATGCCGTCTATAAGTGTCAAATCGGATCATGTCTGATGGTCACTGAATTCCCCCCCCAAATATAATCATACAAAATAACGGTTTCTTAATTAAAGACATTAAAAGATATAGGCAAGTTTCACGGTGTCATTTTTGATTGGTATTTCGTAACATAAATTGTATTACGCGATGATGACACCACATTTAAAGTAAATCACAATTCCAGTCATTTTCATATTCAAACTTACCATGTCTAAGATTAGGTGTTTAAAAGAGCAGTAAAGATAAAATAAGAAACCGTAGATTTACGACCAACTCTCACAGAGGGACCTTTAGGAGTCTAATGTGAGAAGTTTAAGCAATGCGACAGGGTGGGGCTTTTTATACTGCTTATGACGGTTCACCACATTCGGGCGGGCTTTGGACACAAATGTACCACCCATCTGGCTAAAAGAGGCGTTCTTGATCGTTCTATTGGACCATTTGAACATGTAGGCGTACGTGGATGCCGATGACACGAAAGAAGGAATCCGTTAGGTTTATAATGTAGGCTACAACCAAAGTTCAAGGCAGTTAGGATAAGCAAATTCCCATTGCATGACAAAGTAGGCTACTGTCACACATTCAAGAGCGATATTCTAAAACTATTTTAGATATAATATAACTGAAAACGATAACAAAGTCATCTTAACACAATAGCCAACATATTTTTACGCCATCCTTCGATTTATTTATCTTATATGTTTTTGCTTTACATTTAATTTTGAGATATTCTTTTGAGATATTTTGTGGAACTGTTTTTGCTAATGGCTAGTAATTCTGCAGCTGAGAATCTTTCTATGGTGACTTTGTAGCCTGTAATTTGGAGGACACTGTTGTCATTTTACTGGTCTCAAGAAAACACTTACTTTGCCCTAGCTTCTTTGAGACAAGACACTTGGGATAGGTGCTTATGTAAGACTCAAGACTTTGGGGAAAATGAATGAATATAGGCCTAAGCTGTTTTAGGCACTTCTAATATTAGCCTATTGGTTTGGTAGGCTATAAGAAAATGTAACCTGGTATGTCATGGAAAACTGGAGTAGGCTGTAGCCTATAGGTTTTTTCCTCTATATTCAAAGATGTATAATACCTCAAACATTTAGTGCAATAGCTACAGTGGACACATTAGATACGAACATTGATGGCAACATTAAAGTGGGTTTTACACAATCTTTCAGTCCAAAGATGAATGGATGTGCCATTAGCTCCACCACACACACACACACACGCACGCGCGCGCACGCGCACGCACACACACACACACACACACACACACACACACACACACACACACACACACACACACACACACACACACACACACACACACACACACACACACACACACACACACACATATGCACACCAGCCACTTTGCTGAGTCATTAAAGGGGGCTATTACACAGTGATTCATGAAGAACAGAAGCAGAAGGCATGATATTTTGGCCGGGTTTGGTCGGTGTAGGCCGTCATTGTAAATAATAATTTGTTCTTAACTGACTTGCCAAGTTAAAAAAAGGTTAAATAAAAAATTATATTAGAAATGAAAATGTAACATGTTGTTTTGTGCTACACCTGCTTACAATAACTATTATCATGATCTCCATAAATGGTCATAGAATGAATAGGCCTTGCCCTAAAAATGCTAGATTACATAAGGCATGAAAAATGGATAGCATCACTGTTTTTGAAATATATGCCAAAAAATGGACAGTGATCTGTCAGTAGAGTATTTCTGGTACAGTGTAGGCCTACTCATGAAACAGCAGATACTACAACCATGCCAAACCACAGGAGAGAGCCAGAGTTTGTGATTATGAATATATTGTTTATAAAGCCTTGCACCAGTCCAACTAGCTTAGCAAACTGCTAAGGATGACAATTTGTCAAATTTCCTGCTAAGGCGAATATAACATTTCAAATGTCTCATCAGTATGAAAACTGAGTTTTTCCACATACTGCAAGCAAAATAAATAATTGGACATTACAGAGACAGACATACTGTATAGTCTAGATAAAAGTAACGTTAGCAAAATAAGTATTTTCCTTGGGTATATAAACTTACTGATATAAATTTACTCCGTGCTCATTTATCTGGATGTGATTCATAACATTGTTACATGATTAATAACAAAGAAACAGAATAACCTTCATTGATGATTTTATTGGGCACTCGCCACAAACACACAGATGAAGCAAGGACATCAGCCTTTGTGAGTGAGCACATTTTAAAAGACTTGTGGGCTACACCTTTACGACCCTGCTACTTCATGATGCTGGTTGTTCAAGGCAGAATTATAGAAAAAAATAATTAAGTCATTCTTAGCTCTGGTTCACCTAGTGATGTGTGAATTTGTTTTAGGAATTAAGAAATATTTAATACTCCTCTCCCTCTCCCTCAATGGAGTCGATGTTGCTAAGCATGCACACTGCCCACTGGACCTTGGCCAGATCTCCACTAGGTACCACAGTTGGTGGCTGGTAATTGATACCAACCTTGAAACCAGTTGGCACCAGTCTACAAACTGGATGGAGCGTTTTGTTTTGATGGTGGCAATGGCAGCATTGATATCTTTGGGCACAATGTCGCCACGGTACAGCAGACAGCAGGCCATGTACTTGCCGTGATGTGGGTCACATTTCACCATCTGATTTGCTGGCTCAAAGCAAGCATATGTGATCTCAGACACTGAGAGCTGCTCATGGTAAGCCTTCTCTGCCGAGATCACTGGGGCATAGGTGGCCAGGGGTGGATACGGTGTGGATAAGGGGGTAGGGCACCACGTTGGTCTGGGAACTCTGTCACATCAACATTGAAGGCACCATCGAATCAGAGGGAAGCAGTGATGGAGGACACAATCTGACTGATCAACCTGTTAAGATTAGTGTAGGAGGGACGCTCGATATCAAGGTTCCTGCGGCAGATGTCATAGATGGCCTCATTGTCTACCATGAAAAAATAATCAGAGTGCTCCAGGGTGGTGTGGGTGGCCAGGATTGTAGGGCTCAACAATGGCTGTGGACACCTGAGGAGCCGGAGAAATGGAGAACTCAAGTTTGGACTTCTTGCTGTAGTCAACAGACAAGCGCTCCATCAACAGGGAGGTGAAACCAGAACCGGTGCCACCTCCGAAGCTGTGGAAGACCAGGAAGCCCTGGAGGCCAGTGCACTGGTCAGCCTGGAGAGAGATGGAGGAGAGATGTTTCAGATCATCATGGTTGGATAACAATAATAAATATATGGACTGTAAGATAAGGCATCACAGTGTAATGCCCACGGGCGTAGTTGTTGGCTGCATCCTCGTTCCCAGTGATCAGCTGCTCAGGGTGGAAGAGCTGACGGTAAGTGTAACGGATGTGAAACGGCTAGCTTAGTTAGTAGTGCGTGCTAAACAGCGTTTCAATCGGTGACGTCACTTGCTCTGAGACCTTGAAGTAGTAGTTCCCCTTGCTCTGCAAGGGCCGCAGCTTTTGTGGAGCGATGGGTAACGATGCTTTGTGGGTGTCAGTTGTTGATGTGTGAAGAGGGTCCCTGGTTCGTGCCCGGGTATGGGCGAGGGGACGGTCTAAAGTTATACTGTTACATAAGTTCCTGTGCGCACCTCATCTGGAACAAAGAAAGACCTGTTAGCTGAAGAAGTTAAGACTGAGATAGCACAGTGTCATCATAATTTTTTCAAGACAAAGTGATCGTACCAATGACAGTGGCTCCAGATCTACAAACACAGCCCTGGGGACGTACTTTCCAGCTCCAGTCTCACTGAAGAAGGTGTTGAAGGAGTCGTCTCCTCCTCCAATGGTCTTGTCACTGGGCATCTGGATCCCGTGCTCCAGACAGTAGAGTTCCCAGCATGCATTGCCCATCTGGACTCCAGCCTGACCTACTTGAACTGATATACACTCACGCTGGTTGAAAAAATAAACAAGTATATCAATCATTAAAAAAATTAATGACTTTCCAATTCATTTCCAAATTAATTTATAGGAAATCACAACCAGTCATAATGACACCTTTGAAGTCTGAGTATGTTATTTTGGTCCGATTTCCTGGAAAGAGATTCCTTTTAGTCCTGGACAAAAACGTATTTCAAGGGAGATTCTCCATTTACCACCTTTAGTAATCCAGGGCTAGGCTTAATCTGAGTCCAGGAAACTGGCCATTGAAGTCAGAATGTGTTTTACACAGTCACTCTTAATATCATAGCCTAGCACCTAGGGCCATAACTGCTGATATCATTAAAAAAAATAGTCAGATTTGGTACCATTCTGCACAGACAATCAATCACATGCCGAGAGACAAACAATATATTTACAGTGTGCTAAAATGGTGTGGCAGATGTTAGTTTACCTAGTTTACCTCCAAAATGAATAATTCAAGTAAGTGAAAATAATATTCTACACCATAATACATATTTACCTTAAATTAATTTATCTTAAATTTTAGAATTGTTCTATAAAATACTATTTATCTGATAAATTACACATAGTAGCCTATTATAATTATATTGCAACTGTATCCCTTCACATAGGCCTAAATTAACGGTTTGGATTTGGCCAAAACATGCTTTTGCTTTTGTATGACTGAATTCACACCCTTACCAAATTTTCTTAGGGAGTGGCTTGCTTTGTGTGGCAGAGCAGTTTGTTACAGATGCCTTTCGATTAATTTAGGATGTTCCTATAAAAAACGTGGGTTTGAACCCTAAAAACCATCTTTCAACAAAACACAACATCAGAAACTTAGGAAAATATCAAACTCTCTACTACTACTAAACGCGCATATCTTGTAAGAATGCTAGAACATGCACGACCTACAATACCCATGAATTATTTTTAGCCGCCCATAATCAACATTTCTAATATTTCATTGCAAATGTAACCACTCTCTCATTATGGAACATCTCACCATTTTTATACCCAAGTGTGCAAAACAATTATATACAACTATTTTTTATAACGAAATTAACAGCTCACCATTTTGATTCCTTTATGAGGAAAGAAATGATAGCGGCGTCGAAAAGATGTACAATGAGTGAGTGCACTCTTCTCTTCCAGAAGCAGCAGAGAAGGGCGCGGGCCATTGCGGGAGGAGAAGGGGGGTGCTTTCTCATTAAATGAGTCAGGCAGCGACACACAGGCACAGTCCACTCCAGAATCGCGGACAAAATACAAAGCATGTTCGCAGATAATTACCTTGTTTTTAGTTGTATTATTATATTACTATAATTTGGAAGCCGAAATGAAACAGGCCTATGTAATACACACTGTAGATCAAATATAACTCAATGAGAGTGAGATAAAGTGAATTGGTATTGACCAATTATTTAATTATGTGAATATGATTGTTTTAGTGTCGAGGAAAGAATTCAGGGTTAGCATTATGTGCTGTAGTCTCACAAGCCATTACTGATGTCCAAATAGCAGCAATGGACACACCTTTCATAGAGGGCCATATGTTGCATGACACTGGGCATAGGCCTATGTGAGATAAATAACATGTAAAAAACTGGTGCTGAATGATCAAATCTACCCCTTCAAAACACACAGACTGCATGCGCCACATGCACTCTATTTTGTAAGTCAATGAAGTATTTAGTCCCACATCTCCTTGAGCTTTGGGTGATGAACTAAATTCTGTGCCAACAATACAGCCCTGTGCTAAAATGCTGAGTAGGCTATCTAGCACTATATTAGACCTATATATTGCCTCTGTCGTTAGATGTAATTCAAAAAACATGAGCTGGCCTGCACCCAAAATAATAGTTTGGTGGAAGTGCTGACTAACGTCAAATAAACTATAAACTATCAAAATAAAGAAAGTCGCACACTCCATGTATAAACTCCCAGCAATTGAATGGGTATTTACCAACGTTTGGGCATCACCCAGACCCTGAGGAAGGCACAGTGATGCCCAAACGTTCATAAATAGCCATTCAATTGCTGGGAGTTTATACATGGAGTGTGCGACTTTCTTTATTTTGAGAGTTTAAATTGGATGTCATTCAAACACAGTCAATTCATTGCGATGGAGAGGATGCAAACCAGTATAAAATCTCACAAAATACCTATTTTTCCATTTATGACAATTTCACATATGCATATTTAAAATGCAAAAAGTGTCACAAAATAAAATTATATCGAAATAAAAATAAAAATGGAAAAGATGAGAAGTTGTGTAGATGCTTGACAGAAATGTTAAGGGCCGAACATTTGGAAGTGCCAGAGTTCATTACATCTATTACAATAGAGTATGGATTTGGCTGCACCAACCTCCTCCTTCTAACCCCCGCTTCCCCCCAGTCTGCCAGGCAGCCAGCCTCCGCCCCTCTTTGTTCAAGGTTTTGCAGCAGTGACGTCACTCCTCTGCAGTGGATCTAGTGACCGGTGATGTGTCACTGTGTTCAGTTACCAGCAAACACATGGCCCCTCAGCTGTCTTCCTTCTCCTCTCCCTGTCCCAGCTGTTTGTCACTTCTTTTCCTCTCCCTGTGTCCGTAATTCCCATTGACACACACACACACATCATTTCAACAATATTGATCTGAGGGCAAAGGGATTAAGGAGGAGATGGGGGCTGTGTTTGAAAGAGACAGCTGCATCAGACTGCCCCTCCCTGCCCATCTGCCTGACTTGCATGCCATCCCAACTCAGCAATTACAGACAGATGGAGCACTTACACTTTCCTCCCCTTTAGGATTGTCCAAAACATAGATGAAACCCTGTAAAAAAATATCAAGATGTCGAGCATGACCAAATAAATAGCCTAACTGCTCTTAGTGTATGTTAGCAGGTGCATGCCAATCTTATTTATCGTCAGGAAGTATGCTGTTATGAGGGAAAAAAATATATATATATATTTTACTCCTGAAACATGAGGAGACCTATAAAATTAATATATTGCCACCACAAGGCTTTGATGATAATCTATGGGAGAATATGACAGGAACAGTTTTTTAAAACCTTTATTAAACTAGGCAAGCCAGTTAAGAAAAAAATCTTATTTACAATGACGGCCTACCCCGGCCAAAGTCTTGTCACGTCCTGACCTTAGAGAGCCGTTTTATTTCTCTATTTGGTTAAGTCAGGGTGTGATGTGGGGTGGGCATTCTATGTTGTATTTTCTATGTTTTGTATTTCCTTGTTTTGGCCGGTATGGTTCTCAATCAGGGACAGCTGTCTGTCGTTGTCTCTGATTGGGAACCATACTTAGACAGCACTTTTTCCCCACCTGTCTTTGTGGGTAGTTAACTTTGTTTGTGGCACATAGCCCTTATGCTTCACAGTTGTTTTTGTATTGTTTATTGTTTTTGGTGGCATCATCATCCTAATAAAAAGGAATATGTACGCTCACCATGCTGCGCTTTGGTCTACGTCATTCGACGGCCGTGACAACTCTAACACGGACCACACTGGGCCAATTGTGTGCCGCCCTAGTATGTGTATGAATGCTGAACAAGGAGAAACTCCGCATTTGTGGTGGCACTAAATATGACAGAAGTCAATCCACATGGCAATATAAAAACCAAACTGAGTGATAATGGTGAATGTGGGCTAGTGATGTTTATGCATGGCTTTGTGTGAGGCTCTGCAGGGTATGTGGCAGACAATGGGCAATTGGTAACATATGTTAGTAGAACCTGAATGTTGAATGTGGTGCTCTCCAATGGCTTAGCAGGGATCCAGAAAAGCTGGGTTTCCCTTGGTTATTTACATTTACCCATGTAGCCTACTTAACTCTGTAGCAAGATGCTTAAAGGCTAGTCTCGAAAATCCGATCCCAGGCAACAGTGACTAGTCTCTGGTTTCAATGATGGACTCTTTTGGCATAGAAGAACTGCATCACTGCCTACATCATTACTTTATTTGCTTGAATAAAATACAAAATAGTATCTAGGAAGATGGAGACCATAAAGCTTATTTTTAATGAGGGTATTTTGCAAGTAGCTTCCAACTAACTTAATTAAATCTACTGCAAGGGTTTTGCCAGCAACTTTGGTTCTGACATGTCTGCCTCGTGATTTGGTGGGAGAGTACCCGGAATAAAACATTTCCCCTTATCGACATAGGCAGTTATGTAGTTCCTCTATGCCAAAAGAGTCCATCATTGAAACCAGACCCTAGTCAATGACCACGTTTACATACACACAGTATTCAGGATAGCAGCTCATATCTCGCTTAAAATCTTATTTGAGATAAGCTGTTTACAGTACATGCATCTTTGATATCCCGCTTAAGAGTATCCCTGTATCCATGAATAAACAGAATATTCCTACTTTAAGTTCATATGGGTTAAATGGAATATTAACTGAAATCTGGACACTGACAGTAGGCCTAGAACCTCTCACGTGTAGCATAATATAATAACTATATAATAATAAATCCTGCAGTATTATGCATTTCTTGCAGTAAAATTATACCACAAATGTTTATTTTGTATTGGGAACAGGAGTGGAGAAATATGATTTCTTTCTTTCAGCATTAGGTTACAACCTGAATTCAAAATAGATGTAATTGCTGTATTCCCCTCACCCATCTACAAACTATACCCAGTAGTGACAAAGTGAAAACATGTTTTTATCATTTTTTTGCAAATGTAATTGAAAATGAAATACATTTTCAATACATTTGTTCACACACCTGAGTCAATACTTTGTAGAAGCACCTTTGGTAGCGATTACAGCTGTGAGTTTTTCTGGGTACTTTGATTGTTCAACATTTGCCCATTAAGCTCCTCAAAGATCTTGACAAATTGATTGTTGATCATTGCTAGACAACCATTTTCTGGTATTGCCATAGATTTTCAAGTAGATTTAAGTCAAAACTGTAACTTGGCCACTCAGGAACCTTCACTCTCTTCTTCGTAAGCAACTCTAGTGTATATTTGGCCTTGTGTTTTAGGTTATTGTCCTGCTGAAAGGTAAATTTGTAACCCAGTGTCTGTTGGAAAGCACACTGAACCAGGTTTTCCTCTAGGATTTTACGTGCTTAGCTCTATTCCATTTATGTTTTACCCCCCCCAAAACTCTCCAGTCCTTAACAATTACAAGCATACCCATAACATGATGCAGCCACCACTATGCTTTAAAATATGGAGAGTGGTACTCAGTAATGTCCTGTATTGGATTTGCCCCAAACATAACACTTTGTATTCAGCACAAAAAGTGAATTGCACTGCCACATTTTTTGCAGTGCTGCTTTAGTGCCTTGTTGCAAACAGGATGCATGTTTTGGAATATTTTTATTCTGTACAGGCTTACTTATTTTTACTCTGTCAATTGGGTTAGTCTTGAGGAGTAACTACAATGTTGTTGATCATATATCCATTTTCTTCTTTGACAGCTGTTAAACTCTGTAACTGTTTTAAAGTCACCATTGGCCTCCTTCCACTCTGGCAACTGAGTTAGGAAGGATGCCTGTATCTTTGTAGTGACTGGGTGTATTGATACACCAACCAAAGTGTAATTAATAACTTCACCATACTCAAAGGGATATTAAATGTATTTTTACCCATCTACCAATAGGTGCCCTTCTTTGTGCTTCTACACCTGCATTGCTTGCTGTTTGGGGTTTTAGGCTGGGTTTCTGTACAGCACTTTGAGATATCAGCTGATGTACGAAGGGCTATATAAATACATTTGATTTGATTTGATTTTGATTTGTAAGGCATTGAAAAACCTCCCTGGTCTTTGTGGTTGAATCTGTGTTTGAAATTCACTGCTCGACTCAGGGACCTTACAGATAATTGTATAGAGATGAGGGAGTGAGTCCATGCAACTTATTTAGACATGTCATTACAAAGGGGATGGATACTTATTGACTCAAGACATTTTAGCTTACATTTTTTAAATTAATTTGTAAAAATGTAAAAAACATAATTCCACTTTGACATTATGTGGTATTGTGTGGTATTGTGTGTTGGCCAGTGACCAACAAATCTCAATTTAATCCATTTTAAATGAAGGCTGTAACACAACAACCTGTGGAAAAAGTAAAAACTGGTGAATAGTTTCTGAAGGTACTGTATATGCTGACCATACTCCAAATGGTACTCCTTTCACTGCAATAAATGATGTGGCAAAATCTTGTGAAAACAACAAACAGGAACAATGCACTGTTTTCACAAGGCTGCCTGCTGCTTACATCTCTCTCACCATAGGCCTCATGCCTAGGCACGCTGTCGAGATCCTCTCCTCTTCCTAATTTATTAATGTTGCTGGCTCAGCCCCCTTGCGATTCTACAAATACTAGCGCGCCACAGTGTTTAAGATCAGTTACTACATCGACTCTTAACTGTCGGATAAAGTAACATCTCTCTCAACCGAATAGAACATTATTTAAACTTTTAAAAAAATATATATTTCTCTACAACTCATATCTGTCAGTAAAAAATGGTGAGTACAGTTTACATTTAGAAAGTTGTCTGTTTATTTATGTTGTGTGTTCATCTCTCATTTTACTCATGGTGGTGCTAGCTACTCATCCACTCCATCAATCTCGTTACATTGCCTAACATTTTGTTTCATAGAGTGTATGGCTACATTCATATTGTGGCTGAAATAAGTGGTCACTGATGTATTTGACCACCATAATATGATAGGATATGCTTCAAACTGTCGAAGAAACACACTATTGCCTATAGAACCTTACTTTCAATTGTATGTTTACTACAAATTCATATAGTGAAGATGCTCATGTCGATTCAATTGAAACATTCGTTACTTTGTGCTTTGCGAAAAGGAAAGCTCGGGTGATTGACGTGAGTTGATTCCCGTTACCTTTGGCGGGCTACGGACCGAGGACGATACAGACGAATTATCTTAGCCTTAATTGTCATTCGAATATAATTTGCTATTATAAAATACTACTAAGTTCAAGTTTGACTACCAAATATTTTTTTTAATGCGATAACGAACCGGGGATAGAAGAACTTTCCAGATCTCATCAACCAAACCTCTGCCGCCTTGATAGTGTGCATTTTCATGATCGTGTGAGGCGCGCCCACCTTGAAATGGAGACTATTACGTTGAGAAGACATTTATTCTGATAGTTAGCATTTTGACACATTCCGGTAGTTTAATATCTAGTACTATAGCCATCAATGTTAGGTTATAGTCTATAATATGCGGTGTGCTATAAACTACTCTATGTAAATTTGATGCGTTAATTTGATTTTGACTAGAAGGCACCGGTGGATGTTTACACATTCTGTTGGCCTCCCTCAAATTTCCAATGGTGCGCATACTTTAGCCTTAAAGCGATACAAGGTAAGGTGAATGAAATAGGCAGAAAAGGGATCACATTGATCAAATGTACCGAACAGTTCTAGAAACAAACCAACGTTACCAAACTACTACTTACTGTGGAACAGTTTAATCAATATTGACGTTCCAATGGCCATTTAAAATGATCTAACTCTTTATTTTCGGAGGGAAGTAGCCTATATAGGAAAATAACAGACTTAGGTGAACCTTATTAGTTAATCAATGGGGGCTGGTGGGGAGCTTTTTCTGCTGGTGCATATGGTCTCCAGAATGACACCTGACAGGGGGAGGGCTAAGGGTTAAGATCTTTCTCTGAGGTGGTCTTTTTCACATGGATTTGTGTATAGGCCATTGTAGCCCGCTGCACCCTGGTCTTTCCATGTTCATGTTTAGATTAGCTCTCCAGGCAGCTTCTTTCCAACCAGAGAGAAGCAAATTTGATATAACAGTCGCCGGTTGAAGTGTACTCGCTGCACATAAAAGGCTACTAGTTCTATAATGGCATTACTGTTAAATCTATGCACTGTAGAATCTGTAGTGTATTCCATTTTGCAACATGAGATGTGAGTGATTTGCCCAACAGAAAAATCAAATAGCCTTCGGATTGGTGAAAATATCTGCAGGTAGTTCTGTACAATGACCTATAGATATTATAGAGCGCCATAGCTGTTGAGTGTCCCTAGGTGTATGCACATTATAGACAAATCTAAATCATAATTTTTTTATGGAAAGTGCACAAACCAACCCCTCCTTTGCAAAACCACAAACGGTTTCCTGCTAGTTCCCAGTTGCTTAGCAACGGACATCTGCAAGAAAATCCCTTGGGAACAGTAGGAGGGAGGAAGGGAAGGGGGAAGGGAGGGAGGTTGGAGGGAGGAAGGGAAGGGGGAAGGGGAGGAGTGTGAGGGAGGAGGGGGGGATGGTTGCGTGATTCATCATGGTTCAGCCCATGCTGCAGCTTTTGATCCTCTCTCTGCTGCAGACTTCAATCTCGGGGCAGTACCTTAAAATGGCACAATTCCCATTTTTCCCACTTTCTCAATGCCATTTATGCTCTCAGAACAGTGGGAATGATTGTGTGGAATAGCTGCAGTGCGTGAAAATGCAACCTTACTGAATTTCAGTTCACCCTTCAGGAAGAGTAGCTGCCGCTTTAGCAAAAGCTCATGGGGATCCTAATAAATGAGTAATATACTAAATGAAAAGAGTGCAAGAATCTAATTTGCATTGGATTAGACATTAAGGAGAGTGGATACTATTTTGATGCTATTAATACACATGAGAACGCTTTGGTGACATCATTAACATTTACCTTGATTGTGTGCAGTGGGATGCAATAAATTGCTCTCTCTCTCCTCTTTCTCGAGCGTGAGTGTATCTCCATCCACGTGGGTCAGGCTGGCGTCCAGATTGGCAATGCCTGCTGGGAGCTCTACTGTCTGGAGCACGGGATCCAGCCGGACGGTCAAATGCCCAGTGACAAGACCATTGGAGGAGGAGACGACTCCTTCAACACCTTCTTCAGTGAGACTGGAGCTGGAAAGCACGTCCCCAGGGCTGTGTTTGTAGATCTGGAGCCCACTGTCATCGGTAAGATCACTTTGTCTTGAAACAATGACATTCTGTTAACATTGGTCTATCTCCTTAGTCTTGGGAAAAGCTAACAAGTATTTATTTCTCCAGATGAGGTGCGCACAGGAACATACCGCCAGCTCTTCCACCCTGAGCAGCTGATCACTGGGAAGGAGGATGCAGCCAACAACTACGCCCGTGGGCATTACACCATCGGCAAAGAGATTATTGACTTTGTTCTGGACAGGACCCGCAAACTGGTGACAACTCTTATTAACATACACTCTGCATCTCTGTACATTCTATATCTTTATCCAACTATAATGACCTGAAACATCTCTCCTCCCTCTCTCTCCAGGCTGACCAGTGCACTGGCCTCCAGGGCTTCCTGGTCTTCCACAGCTTCGGAGGTGGCACCGGTTCTGGTTTCACCTCCCTGTTGATGGAGCGCTTGTCTGTTGACTATGGCAAGAAGTCCAAACTTGAGTTCTCCATCTACCCAGCTCCCCAGGTGTCCACAGCCGTTGTTGAGCCCTACAACGCCATCCTGACCACCCACACCACCCTGGAGCACTCTGATTGTGCTTTCATGGTAGACAATGAGGCCATCTATGACATCTGCCGCAGGAACCTTGATATCGAGTGTCCGTCCTACACTAATCTTAACAGGTTGATCAGTCAGATTGTGTCCTCCATCACTGCATCCCTCCGATTCGATGGTGCCCTCAATGTTGATCTGACAGAGTTCCAGACCAACTTGGTGCCCTATCCCCGTATCCACTTCCCTCTGGCCACCTATGCCCCAGTGATCTCGGCAGAGAAGGCTTACCATGAGCAGCTCTCAGTGTCTGAGATCACAAATGCTTGCTTTGAGCCAGCAAATCAGATGGTGAAATGTGACCCACGTCACGGCAAGTACATGGCCTGCTGTCTGCTGTACCGTGGCGACGTTGTGCCCAAAGATGTAAATGCTGCCATTGCCACCATCAAAACAAAACGCTCCATTCAGTTTGTAGACTGGTGCCCAACTGGTTTCAAGGTTGGTATCAACTACCAGCCACCAATTGTGGTACCTGGTGGAGATCTGGCCAAGGTCCAGTGGGCAGTGTGCATGCTTAGCAACACCACTGCAGTGGCAGAGGCCTGGGCCCGTCTTGACCACAAGTTTGACCTGATGTATGCCAAGCGTGCTTTTGTGCACTGGTACGTAGGTGAGGGTATGGAGGAGGGAGAGTTCTCTGAGGCCAGGGAGGACATGGCTGCCCTGGAGAAAGATTATGAAGAGGTGGGTGTCGATTCCATTGAGGGAGAGGAGGAGGGAGAGGAGTATTAAAGTGAATTGATTCACCCTTTTTATTTTACCTTTATTTAACTAGGCAAGTCAGTTAAGAACAAATTCTTATTTTCAATGATGGCCTAGGAACAGTGAGTTAACTGCCTTGTTCAGGTGCAGAACGACAGATTTGTACCTTGTCAGGGATTCGAACTTGCAACCTTTCGGTTACTAACCACTAGGCTACTCTGCCGCCCTAGTCAAATCACAAGCAAGCTTATCACTGGTTACAAGTTAATATGGCTCAACTTTCCTTATTAGTGTTGGAAATTGCTAGCAAGCACTGTCACACATCATAGATAGGGCGGCAGGTAGCCTAGCGATTAAGAGCAACCAGGTGGAAGAAAATGTATCAATGAGCCCTTGAGCAAGGCACTTAAACCTAATTGTTTTAGAAAAAAGGGTCTGCTAAATGACTAAAATGTAAATGCCATGATGTTCGTTGGCCCCGAAAATGGTTAAGGAAATATGCTGTAGTTGTGTTCAGGGAATGTTATGGTGTTGCAATGGTTTTACTTTTTACAGTTTTACACTGCAACTTTCTGTCCTCTTCTGACTTTGATATATAATAAATTACTTACATTTTAAAAACATTTTCAACTAAATTCAATGGATCTTCATCAGCTACTCACCAGGACTTATCACAGTATTTCCCAAGAATAAATAATAACTATTATTATTGCAGTGTAATAACCATGTACATACATATTGTTACATCGTTCTACAGAAAATGTCAACAGAAATGTTGAGCAATGTCAACAGAATCAAAAGTAAATTAAATGAATTTTTTTAATGGAATAGAGTTGTGCCTTTCTTTTTATTTATTTACATTTACATTTAAGTCATTTGCACGCTCTTTCTCCCATGGTTCCTTTTATGTCCACTGGATGTCATAAGGTGAATGCACCAATTTGTAAGTCGCTCTGGATAAGAGCGTCTGCTAAATGACTTAAATATCATTTTTTATCTGAAATACATAACGTAAAAGCAATAGCTTGTTCTTTAGATTTAATCATATCTTACTTCTGACATTAACTGGTTTACAATAAGAAGAGACAGCTTTAGTATTGATTGTGGTGACAATTAGAGCTCTATAATTTGCATGGACTTTCCTACAATACCTCTATTTTCCTTAGACTTTCAATGCTCAATTCCTTTCAATGCTACAGTACTTTTACTATGCCACCCTGTGGCCAAACCTCTGTTCTGCTTCAGGAATGGGTTCCTCCTCTTTATTGGTGGCAATGTAACGATAACACCCAAAACAGTTCAATTCTGAATAGACATCAAGACTCACATCAATAATAAACCACTCAACGCGCTTATATTTCTTGATCTTTGGACAGGAAAATCAGTGCTAGTTTAGTAAGGGCATGGAGGACAAAAGCAAGAATGCAAGCTTAGATAGGACTAGGAAAATATGAAGGTATACCGGTAGTGGAAGATTCTTACATAATTTACATTTTTATGCTTATTTTTGGGGTGACATTATATATGTTATATCACAGTGCTGTGATTTTTTTGGCAATTCAAATTAGACCAGTTAACAAAGAAAATGAATGTGTTGGAAGGTTACAAGAGGCAGTCATTATGATTACATTCTAAGGAAGAGTGAGTAATAACAGAAAAAGCATAGCATAAATTGCTACATTTTTGTAAACGTTCATCAGTTTTTCATTTCTTAAATAAAAAAGTATGTGGGTCAAAATAAATATAATATTTTGTCACAAGTGATGCAACGGCAGAAACAAACACATTATTTTGGCTTTTGGGGTTTCTTTTTTGTTCTGTGTTGAAAATGTATACATTTCTAATACATTATAGTTTTTTTATTAAAGTTGCTTTCAGTGTTCTTGTTGCATTTTGTCTCTGCATTAGGGTGGCTCTGTGTGTCTGAGTCTGCAATGAGTTAACATGTATATGCGTATTTCAGAGTTACTGAGTGGATATGTGAGTCTGAGTGATATTTAAGTGTTAACATGCATGAGTGTGTGCTTTATCAGTGCAGATGGTTATGAGTTTTCACACCATCCTTCCCTGAAGCAGTGGGCTTCTTTCTCCTGGTGACTGTCGGCTCAGAAGGTTCCACAGCAGCATCGGCACAGACGTGTTTCCAGAGCTTCCCATGCTGCCGCCAGTTGAGTCCTCCCTCAGTGGACGGTATTGGTTAAACCGCCTGGTTGAAAAACACAAGTTAGCTGGCATTCATGCTACAGTTAAAAAATAAGATGTGCATTATATTGTATAAAACCGCACATAATATTTCAAAATGAATAATTTATTTAGATAGAAATGGCATGGGATATAATGTGGAATTATCTTCAGTGGACCACTAGTTTTTGTGGAACAAAAATCAATTATCAATTTGGAGAAACCAGGAAGTGTGTGACTTTGTTGACTTTTACGGTGGTTAGAACTGTCTTTCACTCACTTGTAGGTCAAAGCAATGGCACCAGCAACACAGACAAGGACCATGACACCCAGAACCGCGGCCACAGTGCCTGCTGGGGAGGAGTTGGAGCCTGCAACCACAACACATTTCGAGGAAGGTATGGTACACTCCACGATCAGTGAAATGTCAAATGGAAAGGTTTTGACAGTTCATGAAGTTTTATGTACATGTTCGTTAATTTCACTCACCCACAGTCACACTAACTTTAGCACTGGCCACAGCCAGACTAACATCATTGGTCAGGGACACGTTGATGCAGAACACTCCAGAGTCGTTGAAGAACTGGCGAAGGATCATCTGACAATCTGGGGAGGGTGTCACGTTGCTACAGATGGTCTCCACAGGCGTGATGCAGTCTTCGTCTGAGATGATGGTGCACACTTCATTGGGCAGGCTATGTAATATGTAAAGAGAAGGTGGAGATATAAAGTGCAGGTGATGGCAATGTTCAAAATACTCATTTCAATAGGAATGTGCACGGTCCCTTGGGTACTGTTTCCACTGCTAGTTGGCTACTCACCTCCCCTGGCAGGTGATGGTCAGGTCCACAGCATTCTGCACCACCTCAGTGGCCAGAGACACCACGTTGGCCACCTGGGTGATCTCCACACTCTCAATACCCTCTGAGAAATGAGATTGATTGAGAGATCATTATTAGCAACCATCACTTGCATTTTACATCTCAATTGTGACTACAGTATCTGGACATATGTGGACTTACGGACAACGTCCACAGTGGTCGAGAAGGAGCCGTAGCGGTATATCATACAGTTGTCAGCCGCTGTAAGTTCAGGAGCCTGTCTTTTAGCCACAACAAGAGCCACCTGTGTCTCTGTGCCTGCCTCTATCTCAGTCTCTGCTGCTACCTCACTCTCCACTGGAGCAGTCACTGCTGCTGGTGCTGAAGAGGAACAAAAATACAGTAAGTTAATAATATTATGAAATGGATAAAATCATGTTTTTGTTTGTATACAGAATGACTAAGTAACTAAGTAACTGATTACCTGCAGTGGCATCAGCTGCAACCTCATTCACTGTCTCTACGACCTCTGCTTCTAGCTCTGCCTCGGCCTCAAGAGCAAGTTCAGCTGGCACCACCTCCACCACAGCCTCCGTGGCGGCAAGAACAATGACGTTAGCAGCAGGGGCCACCGTCTCGACCTGGGCTACCTCTGTTGCAGCCGCAACCTCAGCCACCACCTCAGCATCGGCAACTACGGTTGCCTCCTCCACGGGTGTAACGGTGGCTACAGCTGGGACCTCTGGGAGGACTGTGGCCATCAGGTCCACTGTGGCCTCTTCTCCCTCTGCAACTGGAGCAACTGAAGCAGCAGCGTTGATGGTGGGCACATCTGCAGCCGTCGCATCTACCACTGCTGTTTCGGCTGCTGCATCAGCATCAACAGCAGCTGCCTCTTCAGTTGCTGGGGTGACGGAGGCAGCTGTGGCTCCCTCCACAGCTGGCACAGGGGCAGGGACCTCAATGGCTGCAGCAGCCGTGTCTTCTGCTGTGGCATCGGCTTCTACTGCAGGGACAGAGGCAGGGTCCTCTGTTGCTGGGATTACGGCTGGATCATCTGCTGCTGAGGCAATCACCTCGACTCCCTCTGCGCCTGCGTCGTCAGCTGTGGGTGCTGCTTCAGCTGTGGCACCGGCTTCGACTGCAGTTTCGGCTGCCACTGAGTCTGTGCTTTCAGCTATGGCTGGGTTTTCGGCTGCAGCTGCATCTGTGTCTGTGGCATCAGCGTCAGTTGCAGCTGTGTCGGCAGCCTCAGCTGGGGCAACTTCAGAGGCAGGCACATCCAGGGCGATGTCAGCTGGAGCTGCCCTTAGGGTAGAGACCACCATAACAACGGCAGGAGCACCGGAGGGATCCATAGGCATCACTGGTTGAAAACACAAGAAGAAAGGCAACAGTTATGACTGTTATATATACTGAATAAGCATTGACTTTTGTAAAGGGAAAATTGGACCCAATAAATGGATTCGCTGTAAAATAGAAAATCGATGTCTCTCACCAGTGGGGCTGGCAGCGGTGGGGTCTGCAGGTGTGTCACAGCCGTTGGGGATGCTTGCCATCAGGACCACCTGAGGCCTGTATGTGCCGGTGTTGAGGTATGTATGTGTGACCTGGTGCTCCCTGGAGATGAGGGTGCCACTGTTGTCACCAAAGTCCCAGTTAAAGGTGACGTCTGAGGCGCTGAGGTACTGGCTGGGGTCGTGGAGGCTGATGCTAAAGGCAATGGCCCGATTCTGGATGAAGCTCTGGTCAGCCTCGTTCACATCGTTAATTTGAGTTAGTGACACTGCGAAGGGGATCTGGTCTGGGGAGGCACAAAGCAAAGGCAAAAGATGTCATGTTGTGTCATCAATGCTGTGAAGGTTTGTGAGAGTCAATTCAAATTATTTCAAATGATCAATTGAAGTCAAATTAGGGTTGGTTGAATTTTGGTTTAAATAAGATTTTGTGGTTCCAGCTGCCCACCTGTGATGGAGAAGGTTGTGGAGGCGTAGCCCAGAGGGATGAACTTGTCCTTGCCACGGCAGTGGTAGATGACTACTTCCATGTTGTAAGAGCCTAGGGGCACATTGTCTGTGCCGATGGTGAGAGATGATGAGGACCCATCCGCCACCTGCCAGTAACGTCCTGGGATACAAAGCAGCAGTAGTTAGAAAAACCAGCAGCGCTTATAAAAATGAACGGCCTGATGATCAAATCTTGTGTTGACAAAACTCCCAAGAACATTAGCTGCTTCATTAGTCCTTTCAACCCTCTTATGAAAGGACTGATTTCACAGTGCACACTGTGCACAGCTCTGTAAATACCAGAAATCATTGTGTTATTGTGTTAGCATTTTCTCACATGAATGTCTGTAAATGAAAGAGCTGTCCTTACCCCATGTCTTCCACACAAACACATAGTGTGGTTTCCTGTCTGCGGTCCCAGTGAAGGGGGTGCCATCAGGGAAGACTCCGCTGTACTCTCCTGAAGGACCAGAGACCTGGTCGGGATACACAGCCTGGCCTTGACGGTACTGTGTTCCTGTAGCAGAGGAACACCACACCCAGTTCAACATAAAAGGTTAGGGACACCAGAAAAAGACTGTAGGCCTATTGGACCAACAACAAAACTGTGGGGTCAGTGGGGTATGTTATAGTGGTTGAATTTGGAAGAAGAGCTCACCATTGACAGTGCAGTTACGCGCCCACACCACCTGTCCATCAGGAAGCACTGTCTGGTTTGATGGGAAGCGAAGGTCGATGTTAAAGGTTGCCTTTGCGCCAGTCAGGGTGGGTGCATCATTTTTCACATCGAATGTAACTTCTCCACCTGGTGACAGAACGTGATAAATACATCAATAGAAATTGGTTAATGTTTCTATATTAAGTGATTGATCTATAAAAAAGTGCAATAAAGTGAGAACCCACCAGTCCAACAGTCTCTGTATCGGGAGTCCCCATCTTTCCACACGGGATATATTCCTGAGTTCCATGAGCGGTAGCGTGTAAAGCGGGTTTTAGGCTCTGAAAAAAAGAAAAGGGTTTTTAGTTTTAGGGTGATTTTCCTCTCGTTCTCCTAATCGTTTTTGTTGATCAGACTTTGATATAGTCAACTTCTACTACTACATGAGATGTTATCCATTCACATGAATCATATTATTGAGGTTTTATCTGTTATTTAGCATCTCCAGTAGGTATAGTGAGGTATTGCCAATAGGAATCAGCAAAACGCTAACGGAAAATCTTTTTGTAAGACCAGTTGACCACTGCACTACTAACTCTAGACGTAAATCTGAGGTTGAAAATGCTCTTTTATTAGGACTTTGTCTAGACATTGGTCAGGATCAGGATCCTGGCACCCAGAACTCATTACCTACCAGGCCAATTAAATAGCATTTATTTTTATAATGTCTTTTGGTGAATGTCATGCGAAGATCTACTACTCAGACCGACTCAAATGCTTATTGAAAATGTTGACAATTTCTACTGTTCTAAAATCTATTTATCTCCAAATCTACAGTATCTGACCCTTCCTTACTAAAATACAGACGTGGCTATTCTATTTTATGACCACATGATTATACGGGGAAGTGTTCTCTGCCCTGTTGCCTAACCCTGGGTCGAGGAAAAGTTATTATCATAACACTGCAGTTTGGGATATGGGCGTATGATGGGGTGTGTACAAAGACATTTACCAACATTTTACTGAAAGAAGGACAAAAATAATAGTTTGACATGTAGTTAGTGTTGGCGAGTAGTTCAGGTATTTCTTTGATGGTTGTGGAAGGGGGAGGAGGGAGAGAGGTGGGGGTTCCAGGTGGTGTGAGTCACATGGACCCTGCAATCCCCCTCAATCCCTTTCATGTGACTGTCAGCTGAGCGCAGGCAGCAGTAATCCCAACTGCTGAAATGAGGGGGGAGCCTCTGTGGAGCTCAGACATCAGTGTGGCCTTATTCTCCTACTGTTGTTCCTGTGTGTGTGTGTGTGTGTGTGTGTGTGTGTGTGTGTGTGTGTGTGTGTGTGTGTGTGTGTGTGTGTGTGTGTGTGTGTGTGTGTGTGTGTGTGTGTGTGTGTGTGTGTGTGTGTGTGTGTGTGTGTGTGTGTGTGTGTGTGTGTGTGTGCACAAGTTTGTTAAGAATTTAGGAAACCTCAACACCTACATTATCTTCCGTTATTGTGAGCCCCTTGTATTCCCCATATGATACTGTACAGTCACACTCAGCTTTAACAACCTCAGGAATGCAAATTCCTAAAGCTCTAATTCATAATGACGAGCCATAATACCATTATCGTGTGCAGTCATTAATCAGATCGTCACACTTCAAACTGATTTCTGATGAAAACACCAATATCTCCTACCAAGTTAATTACAGTTTGTGATTTGGTTTGATATCCATCAGATGCAACACATTGGTAGATTGCTAGATAAACTTAGATAAAAATAATACACTCTGAACTGCATGATTGATAGTGAAATTCGAACATTAGTACTGATGTTCCCTCTGGGGAAAATATAGTTAATCTATTTTATTGTTGAGAGCTGAGATAAAGTGTTCCCCTTACTCCAGGATACACATTAGAGTTTTAGGGCTTGGAGTGCAGACAACTTGGCATGTGATTGCGCTATCCTTGACTACGAGCATGTAATCTGTGTCACACTATGTCATTAGTTTTTGGACATGCTATTTTACTGTATATAACATTGTGTTTGAAATCTTGCTGGGGTGAGATTAATGATTATTACTTACCAAATGTTTTACCAAATTGTTGGTAATATGTGATACCAAAATGAACTGTATGATGAGCTCATGTCAAAACTTAGTGTGCATTTACTCAGGATCTTCATTATGAAATTCTTTGAACAAATGATGTTATTACGTAGAAGATTGTACTGGTATACTCTTTGAAAATGTTGTAATTTCAGACACTGGTAGTCCTGTATATTCACCAGGTATTGAAACGCTTTACTATATGCAGATATTTGAGTATATATGCAGTGTATAGAGGAGTAATGTATAGATTATTATTAATCCTACAGTGTTCCAAAATTCCGGCTTTAGAGCTCAGGTTTCTACACAGACCCTGAGAATAAAAGAAACCATTCAAACTAAGTTGAAGATATTACACAACTGAACGATATGAGAGAGACCACTGTTATTCACTATTACTGAATAATTACGTTAGTTGAGCTTGTCCAAGTTCCATTAGTGTATAAACAACTATACAATTAATTATTGTTTCTTATTAATAACATGAAGATTGACGGATCATCAGACAAGTTATATTGTATGTATTGATTAGTCAAATGTACGAGTTTATGGAATACAAAAAATGCAATTAGGTTATATTTGGGGAAATATAAAACAACACAAACATGTCGCTACTAAAGGGGATTGTTAGCACAAATGTCATTTCACACACAGCTGGAAAGCTGTGGACATTCTAAATTATTTCTAATTACTCAGTGAGTACTTAGCAAGGCTCAATGATAATCTCTTCCATTATTTCAATCTCAGCACCATCAGCCCCATCTCTCCTCCAACACTGCACTTAATTCAAGAAAGATGGGATGGAGAAACCTGTGTTTTAGCAAGTAGATATTTTCATGCAGAAAATAATCCATATACTCACTTGCTCCTAAAGCTGCTGACAAGAGAGCCAATACTAGTACTATCAGTACAGTCTTCATTGTACGTGGTTGTGTGTGTCCTTCTTTGCCCAGTTCCTAACCCTCGTCCTAGTCTTAAAAACCCAACAACACACCACCCGGAGAGATTTGTGGTAGGATGTCCGATTCCCTATAAAAGAGTCTTGGACCATAAATTACCATAAACTTGCCTCTCACCTCTGACATCATAGGAAGTCTACAAACCAGCCCCTCCCACTCTTATCAACTGCGTGAACAGACAGACACACACTTTGTTAGCAATGCTATTATGTTTTCACATGTTTAACTGGATAGTTACAGTAGCTATAGGGATTAACCTTAATTTAGTGATACCATCCATTCAGAAAACATATTTCCACATGCCAGAATGCATTTAAAAAAATCATCAGTAATGTCATGTTCCCACTGACGACGTACTTTCATTTATTGTGAAGAATTGAAGAAATGATCAGATTTTGGAAAAATTATTTTCTCTAACAAGTACAGAACGTTAGGTTTCCCATTTTCATCAGATAGTGGGAACCTTCTGGAATTAGTGGCCTAGTAGTTGTGGTGTGAAAAAAAAGCAATATCTTACAAAGTAAGGATGATGAGTGTGTTGGAGTGTTGTCTCAGGATACACAGCAACTGAGGGGCCTATTGCACACGTTACCTGAGTGCTGGAACATCCATTTCTGCTACAGCCTGTGAGCACTGATCAGGCTGGCTGTTTTTTTGCTGATGTTGTCCTAGCATATGGAGTTTGCAAAGGTCAAATGTCTCTCTTTAGGAAATTGAATGAATGTGTGTGTCCCAATAATCTCTCCTTTCTCCCGAAGTGTACACTTGTTCACACTCCTTCATGGATTTGAAAGGAAATAACTTGTATATTGAAACTATCTAGCCCATTCCTACACCAATCCAATGTTTTTAAATTTCTGTCGAGTAGTGAAAGAGTGTACTCTTTATAGGACATAACTCATTCTGTAGTGTCCTTGATATGAGGTCATAGTTAGGTATTGTTAAGCATAATACAATTGTTGGAGGTGGATTGGTGTTCCTTATACCCAATAGGAACTGTCAAAAGCTGGGCCACTGGCCATGTAACCAGGAGAAGAGAACAAAAAAAGGACCATGAAGGAACAACAGACTTTTCCTCTGTACTCTTATGTTACTTATCCGACCGTTACTTATCTGACCGTTACTTATCCGACCGTTACTTATCTGACCGTTTAAAGTTTACATTAATGTGTTTGTTCTAATCTTGCAATTCCTATGCAAAAGTTGACACTTGTTCCTTTGATGATTTTCCCCAGACATGTTGGGAAGACAATTTTCCGCCAGATTCCATGCCTCCACCATTATACCATATGCTTTAATATCACTTAATTTAACTTCGCTTCAGTTAATAACTTTTCTCATCAATATCGCGTTTTAAATATGACCACCATCTATCATATTCTGACAGAGATTTTAAACAAATGTAATTTACTGTACTGTATGTAATGTCTGTTCCTTATGTGAAGGCCTGGAAGAATTCTCTCAGCTGTAGTCATGCATCCCTGTCCTGACGTCCGACCATACAGCTGTGTGCATGGGGGTCACAAGATGAGTGCGTGGGGATGGCAAATCAATAGCATCCTTTTACTCCTCTCTTTCCCCATATCCTCCTTTCAGTGCCCTAAGCCTTATACCAAGTCAAAGTATCTACGCTCGTAGCAGTCCACACGCGCTGGGAAACACTCGTGCTTGCTCTATATTACTGTGCAAGCTCATTGTCCTTCTTCTGCATTCCAGAGCATTTCAGTCAAACAACCCTGAGACATTATTGAGCTAATGAGGTAAAAATACAAAGGTCTCAATCGTTGAGAACACCGGATCACAATGAAAATACCATAACCTTGGTTTGTGTGGGAAAACATAGTATTGTAATGACCCTGGGATTAATAAGCACGATTATCCTAAGGGAGCTAGCTTTCTAGGAGCAGTGGTAACGTGTCTGGCTCTGGACCCTAGGGTACTGGGATCAAATCCTGTCCTGGAACCTCGTGCTACTCCCTTGTTTTGTTACAGTTTGCTCAAAAGGTTTAAAAGTTGAGTGAGTACAATTCTTCCAATACAATAAAGAAAAATACCGAATGTACTAAAACACCATAAAACAAAATAACATGCATGCAACTCAATATATACTCAAATCAGGTTAAAAAACAAATCAACAAATTCTTCAGTTATGTATGGACACAGGTATGAGTAGGCCTCTGCATTCTCAAATCCTTGATACTTGGAAGTTCTCATTTTACAGAGAAAAGGGGTGATTAAAATAGAAGCCACGTGTTATTTTTTACACAAGGTGCATTCAATGGGAAATATGTATGTAGCTGACAGATCTGACAGATCTTACCATTTGAGTTGCCTTACGTTGGTGGTGAGATTGTTCAAGCTGCACTACATGTGACCCCTCATGTGCTAACAACATTGCTAATGGCTCACTAAATTCTTCTCACAGAGCACCTGACCGACCACACTGCACAACACAGTAAAGATGCCACCATAGAACACTGGCTTAGACAAAGCCCACACAAACCAGAATGAAACTAGCTGTGTGTTTATGATGTGAGAGAAACATTTTTCTCAATTTGGTAAAATAATGTGTCTGAAGACACATTCAACTGAAGAAGCATTAAACTGTCTCTAACCTGGCTTTGTACAGTTACAGTATTACCATTTACACACAAATGAAGGCTACAATGGTTCATTTTCAGCACATGAATTTCAGTGCTAGATCTAGGCCAGAATTTTGGATGCAGGTCACACATTGCTGGCCGTAACTGTTAACTATCTCTCGCTCGCTCGCTCACTCTCTCACACACACACACACACACACACACACACACACACACACACACACACACACACACACACACACACACACACACACACACACACACACACACACACACACACACACACACACACACACACACACACACACACACACACACACACACACACACACTTGGGACAAAAGGTTGATCCACTCTGGGAGAGCAAAGGGGATGAGCAAACAACACCTGAGGCGTGTCTGGAATTTGAACATAAATAGGATCAAATCAACAGGAAAAAGCGTGAGACCTTTTGTTTGATCATTGGAACAAGGTTGCGAATGAAAGTCTAGAGGAATAATGAGTCAACATGTCTCAGAGTGCAGACAATTGTCACAATGTAACATGTGAGCGCAAGAGGGGGGCAATTCAATCATTATTTACCAGTTTCCAATGGAATGATGACATAAGCAGCAGCCAGATGTAGAACAGGCAGAGGGGACAGGTTCACAGAAGAGTATATAGCATTAGCTACTTCCTTGAAAGCAGTAACTTACAAATGTCTTGAGGGAAAATCAACATATGAATATGAACGACCCTCCAATTTATAATTACTAACGTCTATCATCCCTGAGCTCTTACTTCTCCCACATGCTGAACTCTGACGTCAACTATTCAGGAAATTACCTCGATAACAGAATTTCCAGCAGATAAAAATAACACAGCATTATCTATACAAAGATATATCTATTAATATGGTTTATGAACACTATAATGTGTTTACAAGCATGAAAGCTGTAGTTTTGGTTCATGGTTGACACAGCTTGTTTGCCATTAGCCAATCTGCGTTTCACAACAAGTTCATTACAGTCCCAGACTGTAATCCCAACATGTTTCAAGCTAACCACCATTGTCCCTGTTCCCAAGAACACCAAAGTAACCTGCTTAAATGACTATTGTACCTTAGCACTCACAGCTGTAATTATGAAGTGCTTTGAAAGGCTGGCCATGACACACATCAACACAATCATCCCAGACACCCTGGACCCACTCCAATTTGCTTACTGCCCCAACAGATCCACAAATGAAGCAATCTCAATTGCACTTCCCACTGCTCTCTCCCACCAGGACAAGAGTATAAATAACTATGTGAGAATGCTGTTCATAGACTTCAGATCAGCGTTCAACACCATAGTCCCCTCCAAGCTCATCAACAAGCTCGGAACACTGTGACTGAACATTTCCCTCTGCAACTGGATCCTGGACGTCCTGATGGGCCAGCCCCAGGTGATGAGGGTAGGCAACAACCCCTTCGCCACGCTGACCCTCAACATGGGGGCCCCTCAGGTGTGTGTGCTTAGTCCCCTCCAATACTCCCTGTACAACCACAACTGCATGGCCATGCATGACTCCGACACCATCGTCAAATTTGCTGATGACACGATGGTGGTAGGCCTGATCACCGATGGAGATGAGACGGTCTACTGGGAGGAGGTCAGAGACCTGGCAGTGTACAACCTCTCCCTCAACGTCAGTCAGATTTAGGAGCTGATCGAGGACTACAGGAAATAGGGGGGAGAGCACACCCCCATCCACATTGAGAGGGCTATAGTGGAGTGGGTTGAACAGGGAGTATTGGAGGTTCCTTGCATCCACATCACTGAGGACTTAACCTAATATAGCAGAAGTAAAGTGTAATGCCTGAAACTAGATCCCCCCCTCCCCCTACATACTGGTCTTGACAGGACTACCTGACATGATGACTCCTTGCTGTCCCCAGTCCACCTGGCCGTGCTGCTGCTCCAGTTTCAACTGTTCTGCCTTATTATTATTTGACCATGCTGGTCATTTATGAACATTTGAACATCTTGGCCATGTTCTGTTATAATCTCCACCCGGCACAGCCAGAAGAGGACTGGCCACCCCACATATGCTCTCTCTAATTCTCTCTTTCTTTCTCTCTCTCAGAGGACCTGAGCCCTAGGACCGTGCCCCAGGACTACCTGACATGATGACTCCTTGCTGTCCCCAGTCCACCTGACCGTGCTGTTGCTCCAGTTTCAACTGTTCTACCTTATTATTATTCGACCATGCTGGTCATTTATGAACATTTGAACATCTTGGCCATGTTCTGTTATAATCTCCACCTGGCACAGCCAGAAGAGGACTGGCCACCCCACATAGCCTGGTTACTCTCTAGGTTTCTTCCTAGGTTTTGGCCTTTCTAGGGAGTTTTTCCTAGCCACTGTGCTTCTACACCTGCATTGCTTGCTGTTTGGGGTTTTAGGCTGGGTTTCTGTACAGCACTTTGAGATATCAGCTGATGTACGAAAGGCTATATAAATACATTTGATTTGATTTGATTTTGATTTGATGAGGGGGAAAGAATGGTGGAGCTAAGAGTGGTGTCACCTTGTTCATGTCCAAAAGCAAAAGTCACCTCACAGGCTCTCTTTCTAGTTCCCCTGAAAACCGGAACATCCGGTTGTTGGGGACTCGGCATAGGCTACTAAGGACTTCGCTACACTCGCACAAGCATTTCGCTACACTCGCATTAACATCTGCTAACCATGTGTATGTGACAAATACAATTTGATTTGATTTGATTTGACTTAATGTGGTCCACACACACCCGCAAAGTCGTAAAGAGGACACGACAGCACCTCTTACCCCTCAGGAGGCTGAAAAGATTTGGCATTTGCCTTCTGATCCTCAAAAAGTTATATAGCTGCACCATTGGCAGCATCTTGACTAGCTGCATCACCATTGGCAACTGCACCGCCCTTGACCGCAAAGCGATACAGAGTGTGGTGCGGACGGCCCAGTATACCACTGGGGCTGAGCACCCTGCCATCCAAGACCTCTATATCAGGCGGTGTCAGAGGAATGCCTGAAAAACTGCCAAGAACTTCAGCGATCCAAGACAGACTCTGCTACTGTCCGGCAAACGGTACCGGAGCATCGGCTCTTGGACAAACAGGCTCTGAGACAGCTTCTACCCCCAAGCAATAATGCTTACCCGGACGATCTGCATTGACCCGTTCTTGCACTGACTCTATGCACATTTACAAGACTAAACTGTATATACACTCACTCACTCACACACACACACAAAACTAACACTTCATACAAACCCACACACACAAACACACACACATACACTACATAAGCACACACACACACGCCAAGATAAAGCAAAGGAGTGCTACAAAAACAACAACACAGAGTTACACATGGGATAAACAAATGTACAGTCAATAACACAATAGAAAAATCTATGTACAGTGTGTGAAAATGTAGCACGTGCAACACACCATACTTTCACCCTCATCATAAAAAGCTGCATCTCTGTTCTTTATTTTACTCCTATTATTATCTTTCCTGGCCTCCCGAGTGGGGCAGCGGTCTAAGGCACTGCATCGCAGTGCTAGAAGCATCACAACAGACCCGGGTTTGATCCCGGGCTGTGTTGCAGCTGACCATGACCAGGAGACCCTTGAGGTGGTGCACAATTGGACTAGCATTGTTAGGGGAGGGTATGGCTGACTGGGATGTCCTTGTCCCATCGTGCTCTAGCGACTCCTTGTGGCGGTCCGGGCATGCATGCTGACTTAGGTCGCCAGCAGTACAGTGTTTCCTCCGACACATTGTTTGCAGCTGTCTTCCAGGTTAAGCTCCCCAACTACCAATTGGGGGAGAAACTTTACCCCAGCCTTTATGTACACATCTATCTTAAATACCATGTACTCCTGCACAGTGATGAATTCTTATGTATTAAAATTTTTGCTTAATTCATGTGTATTCTATTCCTCTTGTGTTACTACTTTAGGAGTGAGTATTTCACAGTAAAGACTACACCTGTTGTGACAAATAACATGTGATTTGATTTTGAACTTCACAACTGGTAATTACCAGCTTCCCACTTGGTTATGAACACAGTATAAATCATATAATTATATAAAATCATATAATTAGGAATTAGAATGGATATGAACCTTATTAAGATGGTCCAAAGGTCAGCCATGTTGGTCAGCGAGTTGGTCAACCATGGTTTTTATTTATTTTTATTTCACCTTTATTTGACCAGGTAGTCCAGTTGAGAACACATTCTCATTTACAACTGCGACCTGGCCAAGATAAAGCAAAGGAGTGCGACAAAAACAACAACACAGAGTTACACATGGGATAAACAAATGTACAGTCAATAACACAATAGAAAAGTGTAGGTACAGTGTGTGCAAATGTAGTAAGGTTAGGGATGTAAGGCAATAAATAGGCCATAGTGGAGAAATAATTACAATTTAACATTAATGTGATAGATTTGCAGACAATAACCTGCAAGTAGAGATACCGGGGTGCAAAATAGAAGAAAAAAAATAACAGTATGGGGATGAGGTAGTTGGGTGTGCTATTTACAGATGGGCTGTGTACAAATAAGGTGAATGCACCAATTTGTAAGTCGCTCTGGATAAGAGCGTCTGCTAAATGACTTAAATGTAATGTAATGTAAGCTGCTCTGACAGCTGACACTTAAAGATAGTGAGGGAGATATAAGTCTCCAGCTTCAGTCATTTTTGCAATTCGTTCCAGTCATTGGCAGCAGAGAACTGGAAGGAAAGGCGGCCAAAGGAGGTGTTGGCTTTGGGGATGACCAGTGAAATATACCTGCTGGAGCGCGTGCTACGGGTGCGTGTTGCCATGGTGACCAGTGAGCTGAGATAAGGCGGAGCTTTACCTAGCAAAGACTTATAGATAACCTGGAGCCAGTGGGTTTGGCAACGAATATGTAGCGAGGACCAGCCAATGAGAGCATACAGGTCGCAGTGGTGGGTGGTATATGTGGCTTTGGTGACAAAACCGATGGCACTGTGATAGACTGCATCCAATTGCTGAGAAGAGTGTTGGAGGTTATTTTGTAAATTGCATAGCCGACGTCAAGGATCGGTAGGATAGTCAGTTTTTTACGAGAGTGTGTTTGCCAGCATGAGAGAAGGATGCTTAATTGCGAAACAGGAAGCAGATTCTAGATTTAACTTTGGATTGGAGATGCTTAAAGTGAGTCTGGAAGGAGAGTTTACAGTCTAGCCAGACGCCTAGGTATTTATAGTTGTCCACATATTCCAAGTCAGAACTGTCCAGAGTAGTGATGCTAGTCGGGCGGGCGGGTGCGGGAAGCCATCAGTTGAAGAGCATACATTTAGTTTGACTAGCATTTAAGAGCAGTTGGAGTGGAAGGAGGGATGTATGGCGTTGAAACTCATTTGAAGGTTTGTTAACACAGTGTCCCGAGAAGAGCCAGATGTATACAAAATGGCGTCGTCTGCATAGAGGTGGATCAAAGAATCACCCACAGCAAGAGCGGCCCAAGAATTGAACCCTGTTGCACCCCCATAGAGACTGCCAGGGGTCTGGACAACAGGCCCTCCGATTTGACACACTGAACTCTATCTGAGAGTAGTTAGTGAACCAGGCGAGGCAGTCATTAGAGAAATCAAGGCTGTTGAGTCTGCCGATAAGAATATGGTGATTGACAGAGTCGAAAGCCTTGACCAGGTCGATGAAGACGGCTGCACAGTACTGTCTTTTATCGATGGCGGTTATGATATCGTTTAGGACCTTGAGCATGGCTGAGGTGCACCCGTGACCAGCTTGGAAACTAGATTGCATAGCGGAGAAGGTATGGTGGGATTCGAAATGGTCAGTGATCTGTTTGTTCACTTGGCTTTCGAAGACTTTAGAAAGGCAGGGCAGGATGGATATAGGTCTGTAATAGTTTGGGTCTAGAGTGCCTCCCCCTTTGAAGAGGGGGATAACTGCGGCAGCTTTCCAATCTTTAGGGATCTCGGACGATACGAAAGAGAGGTTGAACAGGTTAGTAATAGGGGTTGCAACAATTTAAGGGGATCATTTTAGAAAGAGAGGGTCCAGATTTTCTAGCCCAGCTGATTTGTAGCGATCCAGATTTTGCAGCTCTTTCAGAGCATTAGCTATCTGCATTTGGGTGAAGGAGAAGCGGGGAGGGAGGCTTGGGCAAATTGCTGCGGGGGGTGCAGAGCTGTTGGCCGGGGTAGGGGTAGCTAGGTGGAAAGCATGGCCAACCGTAGAAAAATGCTTATTGATATTCTTGATTATCGTAGATTTATCGGTGGTGACAGTGTTTTCTAGCCTCAGTGCAGTGGGCAGCTCGGAGGAGATGCTCTTATTCTCCATGGACTTTACGGTGTCCCAAATTTTGAGAGGAATTAGTGCTACAGGATGTACATTTCTGTTTGAAAAAGCTAGCCTTAGCTTTCCTAACTGACTGTGTATATTGGTTCCTAACTTCCCTGAAAAGTTGCATATCGCGGGGGCTATTCGATGCTCCTTCGCAGTAAGCCACAGGATGTTTTTGTGCTGGCCATGGGCAGTCAAGTCTGGAGTGACTTGTTCTACATTTTTTGATTGGGGCATGCTTTTTAAGATGGGGAGGAAAGCACTTTTAAAGAACATCCAGGCATCCTCTATTGACGAGATGAGGTCAATATCCTTCCAGGATACCCGGGCCAGGTCGATTAGAAAGGCCTGCTCGCTGAAGTGTTTTAGGGAGTGTTTGACAGTGATGAGGGGTGGTCGTTTGGCCTATTACGGATGCAAGCAACGCTGAGATCCTGGTTGAAGACAGCAGAGGTGTATTTAGAGGGCAAGTTGATCAGGATGATATCTATGAGGGTGCCCATGTTTAAGGATTTAGGGTTGTACCTGGTAGGTTCCTTGATAATTTGTGTGAGATTCAGGGCATCTAGTTTAGATTGTAGGACGGTCGGGGTGCTAAACATATCCCAGTTTAGGTCACCTAACAGTACAAACATATGGTGTCACATATGGTGTCCAGGGCACAGCTGGGGGCTGAGGGGGGTCTATAACAAGCAGCAACAGTGAGAGATTTATTTCTGGAAAGGTGGATTTTCAAAAGTATTAGCTCGAACGGTTTGGGCACAGACCTGGATAGTATGACAGAACTCTGCAGGCTATCTCTGCAGTAGATTGCATCTCTGCCCCCTTTGGCAGTTCTATCTTGATGGAAAATGTTGTAGTTGGGGGTGGACATTTCAGGATTTTCGGTGGCCTTCTTAAGCCAGGATTCAGACACGGCTAGGACATCAGGGTAGGCGGAGTGTGTTAAAGCAATGAATAAGACACGTAGTTTTTTTTTGCCAGTGCTGTGATAAGATATTGTGTAAAACAATGAATGTGAAGAATGTATCTGCACTGTATGTGTGTTAGCTAGCTAGCCAGACAATTTTAGAGAAATGATTCCATACATGTTTCTAATTATCTGCCAATATGCCAAAATTCCATTCAATCAATGCAGAAAAGTTGTAAATGCAACATGTACTGATATTGTATCATATAAAAGCATTCACAGCTTTCCTAGGGTGCATTCTTAAATTCACTCTGTTGTCTACTCCGATTTCAGACCACTCTCGTTGAGAGCGCGCAGAATAACCAATGAATTTATGAAGGTGCAACACCTGCTGAGTATGACAGGTGTCAGTAAAGTCTGCAAAAAAACGTAATTACGTTTTCTAAAGCCCAGACCGCACTCTGCGTGCACTCTGGCAGTCCAGAGTGAATTTATGAACACACCCCAAGAAAACTAAATCGGAGACATTAATGGTCTGTTTGCACATATTTTAGAGGCCATTTGTACAGAAAATGTGTAGAAAGCCTGTATAAACTGTATTCATTATTATATTACTATATTTTAGTTTGGCTTTAATTCTATTACACAAATTCTGATACATCACATGCCTTTTATTTCGCTGCACAAGTAAATGCAGGAAATATATGACCTATGCCTCTACTGCCATTCATTCCAATTAGACTGGTTTTGGATTTCTCCCTGACTAAGATAGCTCCCATTTTCGCCCCATTCTGGAACTTTGAGGGATCGTGACATATCCTCTCTAGTAATTTAATAGGATCTCTATGGCATAAACCCAGCTGATTCTCACTGAAAAACAGGGTCCAATCACAGAGTTTCCAAACCCAGAGGCGCAACATCGTAAGACTTCCGGGAATGCTCATGAAAGAGACCAAACAGACCAGGCCGGGACTTGAGAAGTCGATGAGAGACATGAAACATCATTCATTAGTTGTTAATTTTCTCAAAATCTAAAGGCACAACCTAGATTCGAGCTAATGTCTTCAGTAGTTGAACATGTTATTACTCCAACCTCGTGAAAGTGACAAACTGACTCAAAACTCAAAAACAACTTAATATCGAAGGAGTGGCTTTGTGTTGACGGCCTGCACATGCGCAGTTTGGCGCGAGACGGGCGTTAGACACCGTTTCCTGACTTGTTATTGGAAGCATACGTATTTACAACAATGAATTGAACGTGTAGACCCGATTAAGTGTTTATAATATAATAATAATATATGCCATTTAGCAGACGCTTTTATCCAAAGCGACTTACAGTCATGTGTGCATACATTCTACGTATGGGTGGTCCCGGGGATCGAACCCACTACCCTGGCGTTACAAGCACCATGCTCTACCAACTGAGCTCTGTTCATGAGTTTAGCTAGCCAACGTCACCATGACATCGTCTACTACAAGAGTGATCGGGTATTTATATTGGAAAAGCAGTTTCTGCCAAGCTTCATACTGCACTGTCTTTGGTCCAATGTTCCATCCATTCATCGTTTGTTTCTTTCCGGAATGTGCGTCTCAGTTGTAATATTTTGATTATTGGGTTGTCAGTGATTGGTCGTATATTGAAAATTGGGAGGTTCTCTAGTTCATCCAAGGCGTGGCATTAACAACGCGGGAACTGGCGGGTTCTGTTACTTTTGTTTCGAGTCGAACGTGTTGCAACCCGCTTAACTGATTCCTTTTATTTATCGTGTGATAATCCTGATGGGCTCCCGCTCCAAGTTGTTCCTGGCGAAACACGTTGGCGGCAACGTTACAAAGTTGCAGATTTATTCACAAAAGTTTAGTTAGTTCGCATTCTAACGTTAGCTTGAATTTGAGGCAGCTACTGCTGTTAGCTAACGTTTTTCTTTGTTTAAAAAAATACAGCGGTTTGTATTAGATGATAGCTCTCTAGCTAGCTAACCAAAACAACTTGTGTGACATGGAATCATTTCAGAAAGTGGAAAAGATTGGAGAAGGGACGTACGGAGTGGTGTACAAGGCAAAGAACAAAGTCACTGGAGAGACCGTTGCCCTCAAAAAAATCAGACTAGACACGTAAGTGGTGTCTGACTGACAGCTAGGTTAGCTGGCTATCGTTAGCCAGCTAATTGTCACATTGGCAAGTAGCTGGCTCCTCCGTCGCTACCTATTTGGCTATGTCGCTACCTAGTTACTTGACCTGAATTGATAACCAGTGAGTCTTGAAAGTAGCCCATGTTATGCTAGTTTATAGCTAACTACCTAGATAGCTTAGTTAGCTTTTAAAGCTTTGTACGACAAAACAAGTCACTGTCTTGACAGCTACTGCTATCATATGGCATTGGTCACATGGACTGTAACGTTCTCATAAGTAGATCCAGCTATTTAGAACTAGAAATCGCATGTAGAAAAAAAGGGTATTATTAACTGCACCATGTTATACACATTATACAATGGATGGACCCCATGCAATGTTCAAATTAATTTGTCTGACTTTGTGAGGAATGGGATGATAGTGTGATATTATGCCTTCTTAGGGAAACCGAGGGAGTACCAAGCACTGCCATCCGAGAGATATCACTCCTCAAAGAGCTCAGCCACCCAAATATTGTTGAGTATGTACCATTGAGCTACTTATGTTAAACACCAGCTTTCTCTGTTAAATTGTGCTTACATTGACATCTCTGTACTTTCACACCGACAGGCTCCGTGATGTCATCCACACAGAAAACAAACTGTACCTGGTTTTTGAGTTCCTACATCAGGACCTCAAGAAGTTCATGGACTCCTCCTCTGTCTCTGGTATCGCTTTGCCACTTGTCAAGGTATTCAGACTGCACTGCACATGCAATTTGTTTAGACTGACCAAAAAAACAACAGGTGATGCATTTAGCAGACACTTTTATCCAAAGCAACTTAGTCACGCCTGCATAGCTTTTTTTTTCTGGGTGGCCCCAGGAATTTAATGCACAGCTCTGACATTGCAAGTGCTATGCTTTAATTGAGCCATAAAGGACAACAGTGCCTCCACTGTGATTTGAGACATGTTTCAATTCCACTTGGGTCTTTGTCAGGTGGACATATCATCTAACTACTGTGCATTGTTATCAAGGTGAAAGACCCAAGTAAAAAGTACATGTATGGCAATTGTTTGATTATTTACCAACTAACAATGTTTCTGTATGTGTAATGTTGTGGTTTTGTTTTTTTACCAGGTTGTAGCATAACTCTGTTCTGGATTTTGTATGGCAGTGCTACATACATTTTGTCACCTGAAATTAAAACAATATGGTAACCTATCGGGTTGTGTGTGTCTGTCTCCCTATGAATCTAATTATGGTGTGTTTGCAGAGTTACCTGTTCCAGCTGCTACAGGGCCTGGCCTTCTGTCACTCCCACAGGGTTCTCCATCGGGACCTGAAGCCCCAGAACTTGCTCATCAATGCCCAGGGGGAGATCAAGCTTGCTGACTTCGGCCTGGCTAGGGCCTTCGGGGTGCCTGTCCGCACCTACACTCATGAGGTGAGGCATACACAATATACATACACCAAACTGTATTTTTGCTGTGTGGTTTTTAATGGTCAATGGCTAGCAATATTAGTGTTTCACTTGTGTTATGATCCTGTGAGCATCTCATAATTTTTGAGCCCATGATAGGGAAATTAACATGTATTAACATTTCTCAGGTGGTAACTCTATGGTACCGAGCTCCAGAAATTCTCTTGGGCTGCAAATACTACTCTACAGCTGTTGACATCTGGAGTTTGGGGTGCATCTTTGCTGAAATGGTACATTTATTGTCTGGCTATAATATTTTGCAGCTTCAACATTTTATAAAGCAAGGTGTCACTTCATCTCCAAACTTTCCAATTCATTCTTCAGATCACTAGGAGGGCCTTGTTTCCAGGTGACTCAGAGATCGATCAGCTGTTCCGAATCTTCCGTACCCTGGGTACTCCGGATGAGGCGGCCTGGCCAGGAGTCACCTCCATGCCTGACTACAAGCCCTCCTTCCCAAAGTGGGCCCGGCAGGAGCTGTCCAAAGTGGTGCCCCCTCTGGATGACGACGGGAGAGAGCTTCTTGGGGTGAGAACTCTAACCACATTAATGATGTTTTGGTATTGGGCTAGTACCAATAAGATTAATAAAATGTAATCACTTGAAATTATTGCTCAGAGCTTCACACTTTGCTGTCACTGGCCGATTTAAACATTTAATAGATTGTACCTTATTATGACATTTTCTTATTCTTCCAGCAAATGCTGGCCTATGACCCAAACAAGAGGATATCTGCAAAAAATGCCCTTGTCCATCGGTTCTTCCGTGACGTCACCATGCCAATGCCACACCTACGACTCTGAGACATGCAGACTGACAGGGACAATACATAGCGCAGGGTCTTTCCATGAGAGACCTCTGAGCATAAGGACTGCCCCAGCTCTTATCCACACATGAATAGTACAGTCCAGAAGATTGGAGAGATCACAGGGAAATATGGGTGCCATTCCAAAAATCATTCCAGCAGCTAAAACCAGCATTTTATAAATTAGATGTCCTGTGAGTTTCTTTTCTTTTTTCTTTACAGCTATGAGTGCTTGTTATGGAGTGGAGAATGGATTGGAAAATTCCAGTTTCAGCATTCGATTTGTATTGAAGGGGTTGTGTTTAGATTTTATCAAACTTGTTATGCCAATTTTATAAATGTTTAATGATTATACATAAAGATAAACTTGTTCCAAATCTTCTATTGTCTTTTCAATTCATGTAATTTTGTATATTTACAGGTACTATATGCGAGTTAACATTCAGAATCCTGTGCCAACTTTTGGCAAGCTCTTCATTTGAGTTAGGTTACCATATGTTTCATATTGTCACAATGTTATGTGTTATTTTGAAGATATTTCATCAAGGCTTGACAGAAGAAGTTCTATAGTATAGCCACAAACAAAAGGGGGGAAAAGGAGGGTTAGTTACAAGTAAATTGTTTTTGAACAATCGCAACATGTAGTGTTGATCCCATGTCTTGATCTGAAATAAATACAAAAAATCCCAGAAATGTTCCATATGCACAAAAATGTATTTTTCAGAGTTTTGTGCACAAATGTGTTTATCCCTGTTAGTCAGAATGTCTCCTTTGCCAAAGCCCTTTTGTGGGGAAAGGCTAACTCATTGGCTGACTCCCCATGGCTGCAGCCCTGCCCAGCACAGGAGGTTTCTGCCTACCCTCTCCCAATGGATGGCCCTGCAACACACAGGAAGTTGGCACCTTAATTGGGGAGAATGGGCTTGTGGTAATGACTGGAGTGCAGTTAGTGGAATGGTATCAATTACATCACGTGGTTTCCAAGTGTTTGATACCATTCCCTAATTAATTTATTTCAGTTGACTGATTTCCTTGTATGAACTAACTCAGTAAAATCTTTGAAATTGTTCTTATGTTGAGTTTCTTTTTGTAGTATGAGTCACTTAGTTACTGAGGGAATTCTATTTTGATGTGTTAATCTAGTAAAGCATCGGCAGATGGCAGCACCGCTGAACTTTTTCAGCATTTATACCGTTTCACACGAGAGTAGATAAGCCTCGTACAGCCAATCATCGGTCGTTTTGTTACGCCTTTCAGCAAAGCGCACTACCGCATTGGATATTTTGTTTCCGCTCTTACCCGATACAAACAAGATGGCCGACGTTGTTGAAATCCATAAATTGAAGGTGAGAAAACAATAAAAAATGAATACAATTCAATGTATACGGAATTATTCAACTAGGTTTTTGTAAAATTGACAAGTGATTGAAAATGTGCTTATTTTACGGTTTACAACGCTATAGCTGATGTAGTTGTGCGGTAGTAATGCAGTGTGATATGCCTGCAAATGGAAGCTAGCTAAAAGTTATCGGCTGATGTGCTAACTAGTTAACGAGATATTTTGTCATAATGGACTTTTCGTAGAAGGTTTGGGATAATTTACGCAACAGGCTATGATAATTAGGTTAAGGTTAGGGTTAGCTAGCTAAATGGCATAAAAACAACTTTTTTTAAAGTATAAAAACTGTATCCCATCTAGACATTAGCACATATTAACGTTAACGTTAGTAGGCTTACGTTACTGTAAAACACAGAACGTCGTCAGTTTAACAGCTAGCTGTACGAATTAATTTAGCTAGCTAAATACATTCCACATTGCAAATGAATACGTTCGCTAGCTAACGTTAGTGTGCAAAGTTTGCTCTATAGCCAGCTAGCATACTTTTAATGAGCTCGTTATTATTGGTTGGATAGCTAGCAGTTATTTACATTATTGTACATTTCACTATCTGTACTTTAGGCCTAGCTTGGTCTGTTGTCAAATTGCTGCATTGAGTTGTGCCAAAACTGTTTACTCATGTGGTAGCCATGTTTATTATAGCACTAATTTCGTTCGTTGTAGTTTACATTTTAAAGAATACATTTAATCAATGTTAATTTGCTACTGTATTATATGCATACCCTCTCCACTAACAAAGTGTTATACATTTGTTGACCCTAACTTCACCTTCAGTTGGCTGAGCTCAAGCAGGAATGTGCTGTGAGGGGATTGGAGGTGAAAGGAAACAAAGGTGACCTTATTGGACGGTTGCAGGCATACCTTGAGGAGCATGGTATGGTGGACTTGACTTTCTTGCATTAACACTCACTAATTTCTTAATAGCGCTGATTGTACAATTTAAGTGTTTTTTTTGTTGCCTTGTGCGAATGCGTAAAGCTCCCCAGCCCTGTGAATTTTGACATGGAGAGTTCACTTCAGTTCCATCTATTACACTATTAGCAGCATGCATTGTCATGTTTAGGTGTTGGTCTGTGGTTTCTTGTTTTTGCATAATAACAAACACGTTCCCTCAGATCTACCTATTCTTGTTTTGTTTCTGAACTCACCTTAATTTAAAAAACTACTGCAATATAAGCCTTACTCTTTTTTTGTATGGTATCATGAATTGTCTTGATTTTTTCAATAACTGAATCTTAGTTTGATAGATGTACAGTGGATTTGAAAAATATTCAGACCCCTGGACTTTGTTGTTAAATTGCAGCCTTATTTTAAAACGGATGAAAGTTTTTTTCCCCCCTCAATGTACACACAATACCCTATAATGACAAGGCAAAAACAGGTTTAGAATTTATCAAATTACAAATAAATAAAAAACGGACATTTATGTAAGTATTCAAACCTTTAGTCAGTACTTTGTTGAAGCACCTTTGGCAGCGATTACAGCCTTGGGTATTCTTGCGTATGACGCTACAAGCTTGGCACACCAGTATTTGGGGAGCTTCTCCCATTCTTTTCTGCAAGTCCTCTCAAGCTCTGTCAGGTTGGATGGGGAATGTTGCAGCACATATATTAAGAGGTATCTCCAGAGATGTTGCATCAGGTTCAAGCTCTGGCTCAGCCACTCAAGGACATTCAGAGACTTGTTCCCATGCCACTCCTGTGTTGTCTTGGCTGTGTGCTTAGAGTTGTTGTCCTGTTGGAATGTGAACCTTTGCCCCAGTCTGAGGTGCTGAGCAGGTTATCAAGGATCTCTCTTTACTTTCCCCTCAAACCTCACTAGTCTCCCAGTCCCTGCCACTGAAAAACATCCCCACAGCATGATGCTGCCACCACCATGCTTCGCGGTAGGGATGGTGCCAGGTTTCCTCCAGACGTGACGCTTTGAGGCCAAAGAGTTCAATCTTGGTTTCATCAGACCAGAGAATCTTGTTTCTCATAGCCTGGGACTCCTTTAGGTGCCTTTTGGCAAACCCCAAGCGGGCTGTCATGTGCCTTTTACTGAGGAGTGGCTTCCGCCTGGCCACTCTACCATAAATGCCTGATTGGTGAAGTGCCTCAGAGATGGTTGTCCTTGTGGAAGATTCTCCCATCTCCACAGAGGAACTCTGGAGCTCTGTCAGAGTGATCAGCGGGTTCTGAGTCACCTCCCTGACTAAGGCCCTTCTCCCCCGATTGCTCAATTTGGCCAGGCGGCCAGCTCAAGGAAGAGTCTTGGTGGTTCCAAACTTCTTCCATTTAAGAATGATGGAGGTCACTGTGTTCTTGGGGACCTTCAATGCTGCAGACATGTTTTGGTACCCTTCCTCAGATCTGTGCCCCGACACAATCCTGTCTCAGAGCTCCACGGACAATTCCTTTAACCTCATGGCTTGGTTTTTGCTCTGACGTACACTCTCTACTCTGGGACCTTATATAGACAGGTAGGTGCCTTTCCAAATCACGTCCAATCAATTGAATTTACAACAGGTGGACTCCAATCAAGTTGTAGAAACATCAAGGATGATCAATGGAAACAGGATGCACCCGAGCTCAATTTTGTGTTTCATAGCAAAGGGTCTGAATACTAATGTAAATAAGTTTTATAAATGTTTTCTTTAAAAAAAAAAAAAAGTTTTTGCTTTGTCATTATGGGGTATTATGTCTAGATTGATTAATGTTTTGTTTAATCAATTTTAGAATAAGGCTGTGACTGTGGAAACATTTAAGTGGTTTAAATACTTTCTGAATGCACTTTATGTAGCATTATTCACTCTGACAGGTGAAGTATGCATTCTCTAATGTACTATGCTAAGATAAACAATATTGTTTTTACAGCCAGCTTGTTGGCTTGACAATGTGAGGAAAATATATATTTAGCGTGTTATGTTCCAGAAGATGAGGTGAATGAAGAGGAGGTCTTGGGAGAGTTAGAGGTAGGAATACTTTACTATTACAATATTTCTGAATCTTTACATTTGTGGAGGATTTGTTGAGATTACGTGTGTATTTACAGGACGAGCCTAAAGAGGAGGAAATCAATGAAAGACCTGCAGAAGAGGCAGCAGGAGAGACAGCTGTGCCTGAAAAGTCAGTACTCTATTTCACTCACACCCACCTACCTATTGAATATTTTATGTCCTAATGGTTATTATGTGATTGAAGTAGACCTAATCATTGTTATCATGATTCTCATGGTAAATTCAAGCAGTTTTTCAACATTACATCATATTTTCTTAATTCAGTGTTAAGATGAAGCTTGATGTCAGAATGTTATTTTTGTTGTTTATGATTGCAATTCCTGATCAATTTCTGTTGCCATATGTACAAGACCTCTTTGGGGATTATTTCAATAGACAGGTTTCCAGTAATCCACGGTTGTCCGACAACCAATGTTGCAAAAATCATTGGAAACGGCAGATATAGAAGACATTTTCCAAAGATCATACATTTTTATCAGTTATCAATTATTTCCGATATAGCCAACAGGAGATCAATTCTCAACATGGCACAGAATGTAGCGATACGTTGGCACTGATGATGTACACTATATATACAAAAGTATGTGGACACCCCTTCAAATGAGTGGATTTAGCTATTTCAGCCACACCTGTTGCTGACCGGAGTATAAAATCGAGCACACAGCCATGCAATCTCCATAGGCCATTCAACTGCCAATGTTTGTCTGTCTGTGACTTTAAACGTGGCACCGTCATAGGATGCCACCTTTCCAATAAGTCAGTTCGTCAAATACCTGTCCTGCCAGAACTTCCCCGGTCAACTGTAAATGCTGTTATTGTGAAGTGGAAACGTCTAGGAGCGACAATGGCTCAGCTGCGAAGTGGTAGGCCACACAAGCTCACAGAATGGGACTGCCAAGTGCTGGAGCACGTAAACATAGTTTTACCTCGGTTGCAACACCCACTACCGAGTTCCAAACCACCTCTGGAAGCAACGTCTTGCAGAAGAACTGTTCGTCGGGAGCTTCATGAAATGTGTTTCCATGGCCGAGCAGCCGCACGCACACAAGCCTAAGATCACAATGCCAAGCGTCAGCTGGAGGGATGTGAAGCTCACCGCCATTGGACTCTGGAGCAGTGGAAATGCGTTCTCTAGAGTGATGAATCACGCTTCACCATCTGGCAGTCCGACTGACATATCTGAGTTTGGCGGATGCCAGGAGAACACTACCTGCCCCAATGTATAGTGCCAACTGTAAAGTTAGGTGGAGGAGGAATAATGGTCTGGGGTTGTTTCATGGTTCAGTCTAGGCCCCTTAGTTCCAGTGAAGGGAAACCTTAAAGCTACAGCATACAATGACATTCTAGATGATTCTGTGCTTCCAACTTTGTGGCAACAGTTTGGGGAAGGCCCTTTCAGAGTTCAGCATGACAATACCCCTGTGCACAAAGCGAGGTCCATACAGAAATGGTTTGTCGAGATCAGTGTGGAAGAACTCTACTGGCTTGCACAGAGCCCTAACCTCAACCCCATCAAACACCTTTGGGATGAATTGGAATGCAGACTGCGAGCCAGGCCTATTCGCCCAACATCAGTGCCCGACCTCACTAATGCTTTTGTGGTTGAATGGAAGCAGGTCACTGTTGTAGTAGGAACATTTTCCAGCATCTAGTGGAAAGCCTTCCCAGAAGAGTGGAAGCTGTTATTACAGCAAAGGGGAGACCTTTCTCCATATTAATGCCCATAATTTTGGAATGAGATGTTTGATGAGCAGGTGTCCACATACTTTTAGTCATGTAGCGTAAATAAACCATTGGTTGGCACATGAGAATTATTAGAATATGGCAAATATGAGTCAGTTATTACATTCTTACTACATTCTTATTACATTCTATCCACCCTGGCTTTCACAGGCTACCCGAGACATGAAACAGATAGGTGGGAGGGCGTACAGGCTGTCGCCAATGTATTTATGTGCAATTACCCTAAATGAGTAATGGAAACATTCAAACTTTTTTTGGGGGGGTGATGTCATTATGTCCAGCTGTTTTTCTTTTCTTCAGACAAGTTAGTTAAATGGTAATGCACGCTAGCAGGCAATTGTCACATTTATTTTCTAAGCTAACTTTCGAATACTTGACAATCACTGGACAATTAATGGAAACATACTGCAGCTTCTGGCTGTGCAGTTTATTTTTGACCAGTAGAGGGCAGGCTAGGGTTACAGTTTTTCACTGGATACTGTATTCTCCGCCCTAATGGTTTAATTCAATTAATTTTATTTCTTGCTTTAGGGATGCTGAGAAGAAAGTTGTGAAAATCACTGCCCCAGCAGCTGCAGGGGAGGTATGTAGTAGCATGATGCACAGAATAACTGGTGTATCAATAGATTTAAAATCATTGTTTCCCACCATGTTATTCTCATCAGCTCTAGTAATCCTCACTCGGTATTGGAAACCTTGACAGGATGAATGTGTACTTGTCCTAATGGCACTACATTGATGAAGTGTACTTGTATGAATCTTCAACTTGTATTTGTGTCCATCACAGAAGCTGCAAAAGAGGGCGGAGCGTTTCAACCTGCCTGCCACTGCTGATAGTAAGAAAGAGGCCCGCGCTGCCAGGTGAGCCCCTGGACTGAATTCCACATAATGGATCATCTGTTGACTTTGGATAAACTAGTATTGGACGTCTTGCATGTGGACATCAGCAATGTGTCGCACTTTTGACCCTTGTCTTGACCTCCTCAAATCGATGAAATATAGTAGTTAACAATCAAGTTTTGATCATTACTCAGTGAACAATGTCAGGTAGTTACGTTAAAAGAATAACAAAGCTATTATATGTGGCAATAATCTGCCCCATGGGAAGTCATATTGGTCTGACTGTTGAAAGCATAGTAAAATGGATGTTGAAAAGATGTAAGTTGTGTGAGTGAATATTAACTGAATTGATCTGATGTTTGTCAGGTTCGGTTTACCAGCTCCAACGCCGGCTTCCACACCAGGCGAGTTGGATTTTTAACCTTTCATAGGTCCTTCAGCATGACCAGTCCAAAGTGTGTAATTCATTCAATTTTTTTCTTTGTCTATTAGGTGCACCAGTTGCGAATAGCAAACCAACTGTGAGTATCAAAGGGGGTTATATACATTTTTTATTTTCCTACTGCAACGGTGACGGCACATAAAATGACACCTCACAATATCCTCACATTTACAGTAGGCTGCTATAACATTGTCATGGAATTACAATACTAGAATGGACATGAACCTTCTTGTGATTGGTCAGCCATTTTGGTCAGGGAGTTGGTCAGCTATGGTTTGCCAGTGCTGTGATAAGATATTGTATAAAATAACTTAACAATTTTTCTGCACTGTATGTTTGTTAGCTATGGAACTCTGTTTGGTCTTTGTGTCAAAAAAGCTTGTTGACCAATCAGGACCTGAATATGACGGCATGTCACTTAATAATTGCACATACAATTTTTATGTAGTTGTTACACATTGATTACACTGTCACTTGTATGACATGCATCAGTGATTCACCAATATGTATGCTATGATGCTGGTAAAGTTCTTGCACCTGCTGCACGAGGCAGATAAACATTTCTCCAAGCTCTGGGACAGTGCTGGTTAGAAAAAAAGCTAGCAAGCTGTTGGATGCAAACAATGTTCTCCCCCAAAAACATAGCAAAACTATATAATCTGTTTCAGTAGCTATAGCTAGCTAGCTATGTGTCATCTAAAAATCTAAAATACTCCTTATTTATAAGCCAGTTTTTGTATTGGTTGATGGTCGGACCTACTAGCCATGCTTACTTATAACGTTGGCTTGGGGCAACAGGGCTAGGTAGCTGGCTAGCTTGTTTAGTTCATTGTCTATCTAGCTAACTAGTTATTTTCATGAACTACAGTTTGATTTCAATAGGAAAACAACAAGTGGCTGCCTAGCTAATACTTAGTCACATGGATTCCTAAATCATTGCTAGAATATTGAAAATGATAGCAGTTTCTGGTCATTGTTTTCAGGCTAGTTGCATTGGTGCTAGCAAGGTACCAAGTTAAAGCTTGCTAGCTACCCCAAAAGTTGCTAAAAACATGTGTATCAAAGATATTTGTGAATGTCTTCGTCATAATGCAAACCAAAGTCAATGTAGGGAGTCAGGCTACCTCCCAGTTTCCAAACTGCCATCAATTTGACAAAATAAATGATTTTTTATTCTGTTTTTTGATTAGCTAGGTTGAATCAGGTACAGGTATGGCTGTCAGGCAGAAGCAGCAGGATCACCATCCCTTCTCCGCTGCCTAATGCGATGGTCGCAGGTCGGGAATAATGTTAGACAACCTAGCAATTTCTTTTATCCTGCTCTTTTGATCCTGATCTTATTTCAGATGTTCAGACTTTTCCCCCATTCGGTCAAACAAATAATGTCTTATTACCAAAGCGGTATTATAAACACATCATTGTGTGTGTGCGTGCTTATTTGCAGACCATTTTAATTTTATTTTTACAGCTTTGATAGTACTACTGACAATAGTGGTGGCGCTTGCACATGCACACCTGTATAAACTATTTATTACAGTATGTGAACATTTTTTAATTTTTTAAATTTTTTGACCTTTAGGCAAGTCAGTTAAGAACAAATTCTTATTTTCAATGACGGCCTAGGAACAGTGGGTTAACTGCCTGCTCAAGGGCAGAATGACAGATTTTGTACCTTGTCAGCTCGGGGATTTGAACTTGCAACCTTTCGGTTACTAGTCCAATGCTCTAACCACTAGGCTACCCTGCCGCCCCATATTTTAGATTAACAATTATATTACAGAATTTCTGATACATCACATACCTTTTAATTTCCTACATAAGACAAATCTGTATTATGCCCCTAATGCCATTGATTCCAATTAAACTGGTTTGGATTTCTCCCTGACCAATGTGGCTGCCATTTTCAGCCCATTCTGGAACTTTTAGGGGTTATGACATAGCCCCTCTAGTAATTTAATAGGATCTCTATGAACAGGAGTTAATCTGCTGTGTTTATTAGAGGAGAACAAGACTGTATGAAAATGATCAGAACTGTTTTTTGTCGTTATGAATAGAAGTGTGTGTGTATATGCATACCTGTTTAGTCTTGGTGGAGCTTGTAACCAACCCCTCTCCTCCCTCTCTGATGTTAGGTCAGCGTTGAGGTCCTGAAGAAGCGGGCAGAGCGCTTTGGCATGAATGTCTCCCCTGTTGCCAAAACGGTGAGCTGAACTCATGACTACATGAAACTTGCATAGTAATTCAAATTACACACGTGTATATAGGTAGGGTGGCCAATTGGCCCCAATTACCCAAGTATACAGGTAGGGTGGCCAATTGGCCCCAATTACCCAAGTATACAGGTAGGGTGGCCAATTGGTCCCAATTACCCAAGTATACAGGTAGGGTGGCCAATTGGTCCCAATTACCCAAGTATACAGGTAGGGTGGCCAATTGGCCCATTTACATTACATTTAAATTTAAGTCATTTAGCAGACACTCTTATCCAGAGCGACTTACAAATTGGTGCATTCACCTTATGACATCCAGTGGAACAGTCACTTTACAATAGTGCATCTAAATCTTAAAGGGGGGTGAGAAGGATTACTTTATCCTATCCTAGGTATTCCTTAAAGAGGTGGGGTTTCAGGTGTCTCCGGAAGGTGGTGATTGACTCCGCTGTCCTGGCGTCGTGAGGGAGTTTGTTCCACCATTGGGGGGCCAGAGCAGCGAACAGTTTTGACTGGGTTGAGCGGGAACTGTACTTCCTCAGTGGTAGGGAGGCGAGCAGGCCAGAGGTGGATGAACGCAGTGCCCTTGTTTGGGTGTAGGGCCTGATCAGAGCCTGGAGGTACTGAGGTGCCGTTCCCCTCACAGCTCCGTAGGCAAGCACCATGGTCTTGTAGCGGATGCAAGCTTCAACTGGAAGCCAGTGGAGAGAGCGGAGGAGCGGGGTGGCGTGAGAGAACTTGGGAAGGTTGAACACCAGACGGGCTGCGGCGTTCTGGATGAGTTGTAGGGGTTTAATGGCACAGGCAGGGAGCCCAGCCAACAGCGAGTTGCAGTAATCCAGACGGGAGATGACAAGTGCCTGGATTAGGACCTGCGCCGTTTCCTGTGTGAGGCAGGGTCGTACTCTGCGGATGTTGTAGAGCATGAACCTACAGGAACGGGCCACCGCCTTGATGTTAGTTGAGAACGACAGGGTGTTGTCCAGGATCACGCCAAGGTTCTTAGCGCTCTGGGAGGAGGACACAATGGAGTTGTCAACCGTGATGGCGAGGTCATGGAACGGGCAGTCCTTCCCCGGGAGGAAGAGCAGCTCCGTCTTGCCGAGGTTCAGCTTGAGGTGGTGATCCGTCATCCACACTGATATGTCTGCCAGACATGCAGAGATGCGATTCGCCACCTGGTCATCAGAAGGGGGAAAGGAGAAGATTAATTGTGTGTCATCTGCATAGCAATGATAGGAGAGACCATGTGAGGTTATGACAGAGCCAAGTGACTTGGTGTATAGCGAGAATAGGAGAGGGCCTAGAACAGAGCCCTGGGGGACACCAGTGGTGAGAGCGCGTGGTGAGGAGAGATTCTTGCCACGCCACCTGGTAGGAGCGACCTGTCAGGTAGGACGTAATCCAAGCGTGGGCCGCGCAGGAGATGCCCAACTCTGAGAGGGTGGAGAGGAGGATCTGATGGTTCACAGTATCGAAGGCAGCCGATAGGTCTAGAAGGATGAGAGGAGAGAGAGTTAGCTTTAGCGGTGCGGAGCGCCTCCGTGATACAGAGAAGAGCAGTCTCAGTTGAATGACTAGTCTTAACCTGACTGATTTGGATCAAGAAGGTCATTCTGAGAGAGATAGCGGGAGAGCTGGCCAAGGACGGCACGTTCAAGGGTTTGAGAGAAAAGAAAGAAGGGATACTGGTCTGTAGTTGTTGACATCGGAGGGATCGAGTGTAGGTTTTTTCAGAAGGGGTGCAACTCTCGCCCTCTTGAAGACGGAAGGGACGTAGCCAGCGGTCAGGGATGAGTTGATGAGCGAGGTGAGGTAAGGGAGAAGGTCTCCGGAAATGGTCTGGAGAAGAGAGGAGGGGATAGGGTCAAGCGGGCAGGTTGTTGGGTGGCCGGCCGTCACAAGATGCGAGATTTCATCTGGAGAGAGAGGGGAGAAAGAGGTCAGAGCACAGGGTAGGGCAGTGTGAGCAGAACCAGCGGTGTCGTTTGACTTAGCAAACGAGGATCGGATGTCGTCGACCTTCTTTTCAAAATGGTTGACGAAGTCATCTGCAGAGAGGGAGGAGGGGGGGAGGAGGATTCAGGAGGGAGGAGAAGGTGGCAAAGAGCTTCCTAGGGTTAGAGGCAGAAGCTTGGAATTTAGAGTGGTAGAAAGTGGCTTTAGCAGCAGAGACAGAAGAGGAAAATGTAGAGAGGGAGCGAAAGGATGCCAGGTCCGCAGGGAGGCGAGTTTTCCTCCATTTCCGCTCGGCTGCCCGGAGCCCTGTTCTGTGAGCTCGCAATGAGTCGTCGAGCCACTGAGCGGGAGGGGAGGACCGAGCCGGCCTGGAGGATAGGGGGCATAGAGAGTCAAAGGATGCAGAAAGGGAGGAGAGGAGGGTTGAGGAGGCAGAATCAGGAGATAGGTTGGAGAAGGTTTGAGCAGAGGGAAGAGATGATAGGATGGAAGAGGAGAGAGTAGCGGGGGAGAGAGAGCGAAGGTTGGGACGGCGCGATACCATCCGAGTAGGGGCAGTGTGGGAAGTGTTGGATGAGAGCGAGAGGGAAAAGGATACAAGGTAGTGGTCGGAGACTTGGAGGGGAGTTGCAATGAGGTTAGTGGAAGAACAGCATCTAGTAAGGTGAGGTCGAGCGTATTGCCTGCCTTGTGAGTAGGGGGGGAAGGTGAGAGGGTGAGGTCAAAAGGAGAGGAGTGGAAAGAAGGAGGCAGAGAGGAATGAGTCAAAGGTAGACGTGGGGAGGTTAAAGTCGCCCAGAACTGTGAGAGGTGAGCCGTCCTCAGGAAAGGAGCTTATCAAGGCATCAAGCTCATTGATGAACTCTCCAAGGGAACCTGGAGGGCGATAAATGATAAGGATGTTAAGCTTGAAAGGGCTGGTAACTGTGACAGCATGGAATTCAAAGGAGGCGATAGACAGATGGGTAAGGGGAGAAAGAGAGAATGACCACTTGGGAGAGATGAGGATCCCGGTGCCACCACCCCGCTGACCAGAAGCTCTCGGGGTGTGCGAGAACACGTGGGCGGACGAAGAGAGAGCAGTAGGAGTGGCAGTGTTATCTGTGGTGATCCATGTTTCCGTCAGTGCCAAGAAGTCGAGGGACTGGAGGGAGGCATAGGCTGAGATGAACTCTGCCTTGTTGGCCGCAGATCGGCAGTTCCAGAGGCTACCGGAGACCTGGAACTCCACGTGGGTCGTGCACGCTGGGACCACCAGATTAGGGTGGCCGCGGCCACGCGGTGTGGAGCGTTTGTATGGTCTGTGCAGAGAGGAGATAACAGGGATAGACAGACACATAGTTGACAGGCTACAGAAGAGGCTACGCTAATGCAAAGGAGATTGGAATGACAAGTGGACTACACGTCTCGAATGTTCAGAAAGTTAAGCTTACGTAGCAAGAATCTTATTGACTAAAATGATTAAAATGATACAGTACTGCTGAAGTAGGCTAGCTGGCAGTGGCTGCGTTGTTGACATTACACTAATTACTAACTAATTACACTAAATTGCTAAGTCGTTCCGTTGAGTGTAATAGTTTCTACAGTGCTGCTATTCGGGGGCTAGCTGGCTAGCTAGCAGTGTTGATTACGTTACGTTGCGTTAAAAGAACGACAATAGCTGGCTAGCTAACCTAGAAAATCGCTCTAGACTACACAATTATCTTTGATACAAAGACTGCTATGTAGCTAGCTATGTAGCTAGCTACGATCAAACAAATCAAACCGTTGTACTGTAATGAAATGAAATGAAAATGTGATACTACCTGTGGAGCGAAGCGGGATGCGACCGGGTTGTTGAGTTCTATTCGGAAGACGTTGGCTAGCTGTTGGCTAGCTAGCAGTGTCTCCTACGTTAAGGACGACAAATAGCTGGCTAGCTAACCTCGGTAAATTAAGATAATCACTCTAAGACTACACACTCTAAACTACACAATTATCTTGAATACGAAGACAGCAAAGACAACTATGTAGCTAGCTAACACTACACTAATCAAGTCGTTCAGTTGAGTGTAATAGTTTCTACAGTGCTGCTATACGGTAGACGGTGGACGTTTGCTAGCTGGCTAGCTGCTTGGGCAGATAGCAGTGTAGCCTACGTTAGGACGACGAAATACGATAATTACGCAATTATTTTTGATACAAAGACGGCTATGTAGCTAGCTAAGAAGAAATTGCTAAGATTAGACCAATCAAACCGTTGTACTATAATGAAATGTAATGAAAAAGTTATACTACCTGCGGACCGAAGTGTGGATGCGACCGCTCGCTCCAACCCGGAAGACTTTGGCCCCAATTACACACGTATATAGGTAGGGTGGCCAATTGGCCCCAATTACCCAAGTATACAGGTAGGGTGGCCAATTGGCCCCAATTACCCAAGTATACAGGTAGGGTGGCCAATTGGCCCCAATTACCCAAGTATATAGGTAGGGTGGCCAATTGGCCCCAATTACCCAAGTATACAGGTAGGGTGGCCAATTGGCCCCAATTACCCAAGTATATAGGTAGGGTGGCCAATTGGCCCCAATTACCCAAGTATACAGGTAGGGTGGCCAATTGGCCCCAATTACCCAAGTATACAGGTAGGGTGGCCAATTGGCCCCAATTACCCAAGTGTACAGGTAGGGTGGCCAATTGGCCCCAATTACACACGTGTACAGGTAGGGTGGCCAATTGGCCCCAATTACACACGTGTACAGGTAGGGTGGCCAATTGGCCCCAATTACACACGTGTACAGGTAGGGTGGCCAATTGGCCCCAATTACACACGTGTACAGGTAGGGTGGCCAATTGGCCCCAATTACACACGTGTACAGGTAGGGTGGCCAACTGGCCCCAATTACACACGTGTACAGGTAGGGTGGCCAACTGGCCCCAATTACACACGTGTACAGGTAGGGTGGCCAACTGGCCCCAATTACACACGTGTACAGGTAGGGTGGCCAACTGGCCCCAATTACACACGTGTACAGGTAGGGTGGCCAACTGGCCCCAATTACACACGTGTACAGGTAGGGTGGCCAACTGGCCCCAATTACACACGTGTACAGGTAGGGTGGCCAACTGGCCCCAATTACACACGTGTACAGGTAGGGTGGCCAACTGGCCCCAATTACACACGTGTACAGGTAGGGTGGCCAACTGGCCCCAATTACACACGTGTACAGGTAGGGTGGCCAACTGGCCCCAATTACACACGTGTACAGGTAGGGTGGCCAACTGGCCCCAATTACACACGTGTACAGGTAGGGTGGCCAACTGGCCCCAATTACACACGTGTACAGGTAGGGTGGCCAACTGGCCCCAATTACACACGTGTACAGGTAGGGTGGCCAACTGGCCCCAATTACACACGTGTACAGGTAGGGTGGCCAACTGGCCCCAATTACACACGTGTACAGGTAGGGTGGCCAACTGGCCCCAATTGTGTGGGACAGTACTGTGTTTTGTCCCTTTGTCCCACATCCAGCATTACATTTTTACATTTAAGTCATTTAGCAGACGCTCTTATCCAGAGCGACTTACAAATTGGTGCATTCACCTTATGACATCAGCAACCACATGTCCTGTATTTAATATATATTTTAAAATGTTATGTAATTAAATGACACATTTTAATTTGTCCACTATTTCAGACTCTCCATTCATTTAATGATAATTGACATTGAGTCACTCCAGCCGGTTTCTTTTACAGTCAGGAAGGCAGGTTGCACTTTTGACAAGATACATTTGATATCATATGGATGAGGTACTGGTCATGTTAAACACTTCTCTAATCTTCATGAGATCTGATATTCTGTGCAACGCAACTTTAAAAAGACGATACGTAGGGCAATGTCATGTCTACCAATCACATTTAGTCAAATCCTGTCAGGCTCAGTTCCAGCTGAACTTGGGAGAGAGGACAGTTAACAATTTACAAGAAGCATGCTTCTAACCAAGAGCTACAAAAGTAACTAAATAGCTGTATTAGATTGAATGATAAGGTAATTTCGTCAAACTTGTGAGGTTTTCCATGGCTCATTAGGTGCTCATAATTCCTGTACAAGGTCCTGTGATTGCCCGGCAAAGTCATTATTTTATCCCTGAATTTGGGTATTTAAAAATAAGTCGCCCTACAAACAAGCACATAATCAAACAATAACGTGGTATACTTTCCTATTCTATAGAGCAGTGGTTCTTAACCTTGTTGGAGGTACTGAACCCCACCAGTTTCATATGCGCATTCACCGAACCCTTCTTAATTGGAAAAATAAAATATTATTTTATTAACTCAAAACATAGGTATATATTTTACTGGTGCACAAAATGAACCGTGCATAAACATCACTGTGTTCAAAGAACAAAATCATCAAAACATGATTTTCAAACAAAAATATAATAATGAATATTTACTGCAAATCAGTGTGACTTCTGCTGTTGCCTTTCAGAGACCAGTTCAGAAATGTACGGCTTCAGCTTGGCAAGTGCCATTCTCATGTCATTTTCGCAACAAAGTCTGTTCCTTTTCTTCGTTTTTATGTCCAGTATCCTCAAAGGATTGCTCGCAAAGATGTGTTGTAACAAACGGTATGAAAATCTCCAGAGCTTTCTTAGCAATAACAGGGTACGTTACCATTTGTTGACACCAAAACGTTGAAAGCGTTGTTGTTCTGAAGAGTTGCTGTTGAACCTGGCTCTGCTGAATTTCAATGATTTCATCGAGGTATTCATCATTGACATCTGTCTCAACACGTGAACGGCTGTCTCACCTATGCTGGATATGACTCTCTTGTAGGGAAGTATCCGTCGAGAGACTGTGTCAATTGCTTGCTTCAGTTCAGCGGGTACAGAAATGTCTCCGATTTCCAGATACATCTTTGATCTTACTTACACAGTCGACCAGCAGGGGAAAGTTTGCAAAGTTATTGTTCTCTGTTCGTCGTTTCCATAACGGTAGCTTTTTTTGAAAAGCCTTCAGGTTTCCCTCCGCTTTCGATGATGTTGACTCCACCGCCCTGCATCTTTTGATTGAGATGATTGAGAGCTGCGAAGATATCGGCCATGTACGCTAAAATGAGAATGAACTCAGAATTCTTGAAGCAATCTGCATGACAATGTTGGTGCTCTTGCAAAAACAGGGCTAATTCCACACGCACGGCAAAAACACGATTCAGCACCTGTCCCCGGGATAAACACCGAACGTTAGAATGGTACAGAAGTACCTCGATTTCAGAGCCCATTTCCTTACACAACTCACTGAAGATGCGGGGCCTCAGAGCACTAGTTCGCACATAGTTCACGCATTCCACTACAATTTTTAATACTTCTGACAGTTTTGGAGGCAAGGTTTTTGTT